>NC_050580.1:102178247-102778247 GCF_011100635.1 Trichosurus vulpecula
AGTAAATTGGGGAAAAAAAGCTTTTTACATTCATGGGAGGCAGAGCATTGGAAGAAAAAGCAAGAGCACTTAAGAGAATTTTGAAACATAAGTTGTAGCTCTCTAATTGAAATCATAAAAGCAAACGGATCTGTACCTAGTTGGGATGCAAGGCCAATTTGAATAATTTTAAAACTTCCTTAAGTGGACATTACTCAAAGACGGCATTCCTATTTCCTGAAACCTGTGCTCATACCCCAACTTCTCTCAATTCTTAGTATTTTAGGGCAAAGCCACCAAAAAGCTCTGTTTATTAACCTTGGTTTTACAACATGCTGTTTTCTATCTTAATGAAGGTTAATTCCATTTCAAATTATTTATACTCCTCAGTAAGATATGTAAAATCAAAGGTAAAATGAAATTGTAAACTAGGATAAGAAAACAGACATTTGGGGTTCATCTCAAAAGTGTAAGAAAACCTAAAGTTAAAAGGGACCATTTGGCTACTATTGATATCAACTTTGGGGATCAATCTGAAAGACAGTATATTTTAATTGTATGACAATACTTACTGTGAGAAATGTAACATTTAAATAAAAAGAATTTAATGCCATGAAATGTAGAAAACCAGGTTATATGACATACTAATGCTATAATGGAACAATGTTATCTAAAAGAATAATTCTTTTTCAATGTGTGCACTCCTATGAAACAAATCTGGAAGAAGTGAACATATTTTGGGACTGTCCAGTTTTGCCATAAGAAATTTTCACATAAGAGGAATTAGTTCGACACCTATATCAGAGCTGGCTCTCACTTGATATTTCAGAACCTTTTCACTTAAATCAGACCAAAATCAAGTTCTTGTATCAGCTCTGCTATTTATATTGTTCCCCTAAGTTGTACGTTGCCCTGGCCTCTGAAAATGAAAGGCAACACACTACAGTAGCAGCTGATGCTTTCAACTTGGCCCCCAGTCTCCCACCCAAACTCATTCTCTCACCCTCTTCTCAGCCTTTTCAAAGCAGGAAAGTGAATGAGTACGAGCTTCAGACAGAGTGTGAGAAAGTTGTGCAAACATGGAATGCTGGTGATTCAGCCATTCTCTGAGCAGGATTCAAACTGAGAGCTCAGAAATGCCACAGCCAGTTTATCTGGATTCAAGCTAAAGCACAGCTTCCAAAGACTACCCCATTAGCATAGGTGAATTAGAAATAAGCATTTTAATGATAAGAAAATAGATGCTACATTATCGTCCACCATGGCAAATCATAATTTCTTAAAAGGTGAGTGCATGCCTCCTTTGGATAACTACTATTAAGAAGCCTTCGTTGCTTTTCTTACATGAGAAATATCAGCACCTTATCTGAATCATGTGTACCCTGAATCTACCATAAATGAAGGCAGAGGCAGCAGAGTAATCTAGCCTAGAAATAGCCTGCTGCATCCATAGCAAAGTAAGTTAAAAATATATTTCACAAGACAAATCCATTAGTTGAATGATCTAATTCTACTTCCAATAACAATTGCATTACAGTTTACAGTTTCCAAAAACATGCACTGAAGAACCATTAACCTGGGAAATGTACTGCTGACATAAACAAAAGAAGAACTGTAAGTTGAGATACAGTAAAACATATATATTTTTTAAAATGCAAATGCAATACATCCAACTTTTCCATCTAATACATATAATGCCACACAATTCATCCTCATAAATATGGCGCTTTTGGAGAAAATACTGGCGTTTTAAAGGCTACTTATTTGCAATATGATACATTTTGGTAAACATAATCCTAACTTAAATTTCGGGGAAAGAGCTTCACCTATTTTCCTTATATTGATTAACGCTTTGAGGTCTAACATTAATTCCATTAACATTTGAAAACTCAAGCTCTAACATAATTTTTAATGCTGCCTTCATGTAAATCTAGGCCTATAATGTCCCATGGGAGTATATATACTTATAGAAAAATATTGTCCTATGGGAGAAGTAGATTTGAATGAATCATCCACTGTCCCTTATAATCTTATTATATGTCAGGTCTTGGTTTACACAAATCTACTTAACATAGTCATCTGCTTATGTGTAAGGAACAGAAAAAGGACACAGAAATAAGATAGGAAAATCTGCCTATATTTCTTCTTCACTTTTCCTCCAAGGTACTGTTTATTAATGAAAATGCATCAATAATGCACCTGGTTAGGAAGATTGGTGAAAATCACTATATCCATATGTCCCCAAATCAGCATTAACATAGCCTAGAAAATGCTGAAGTATTCCTAAAACAACATAAAACCATTATAGCAAGAACTTCCTCATATTGATGTTAAGCTGCTCTTGTTACAATATATAATTTAAAATTAATTCTAAAACTATAATGTCAGCTACTGTTTCTACACAAAATTGATGGCAGCAAAGATGAATCATGCTTCATGAAAATCATAGTAATTGTTATCATATAACATATATCCCTGAGAGAATATAAAATCCCTCACTGCTATGGAGAGGACATGAGAAACAGTGCTGTAAATATTTTCTGGGTCTCAAATAAATTTGAAGTGATAGCTAACTGCACTCTAAAACAGACCATCATACTCCAAGAAATAAAAGCACTTTTGATGCTCTTTTCCAATAAAATAGATATTGTTTAACAATAACTAAAGCTATTGATAAAACCAGGAATCTGGGCACATTGACCAGTACTGCATTTATAATACAGACATATTTCCCCAAAGAGAATTGTAGATTAGAAGGATCTCATATTACATTTAACAACATCAAGGTAAAGGAAAGGATTTTTCTTTTTTTAAATAGTAGGAGGCTAATTAGAATATTATAAAGATATTTGCCCAATCAACCAATTTCAGAAAAACAATAGAGTAGTTACAGTTTTCACAACTTAGAAAATTTTATATTTCACAGATGACACAGGTACAGCTTTAAGATATACTTTAATCATTCATCCCTTTTCCTGCTTCGAATATGCCTAGATTTCCACTGTGCCACCAAACAATATTAATAACTGTGGTAGATATTCTTAAATAGATAGTTATTGAGGAAAGGCATAAAGTGGAGGATGGTTTTAAGCAATATAATCAATACTTGTGCTTTGTCAATTTCCCTCTAACACTGAACCAAGAGATCTACTTGAGATTTAGAAACTCAGCATTATGAGAAAGCCAGACAACAACAACAAAAGCTAGAAAGTACTCACCTCTTCACGTAATTTTATCAACTGCAACATGAACGCACCAAAAAAAAAAAAAGATAAAAAGGAAAGAAATGGCAGGAAAGAAAGATCAGTTGTATGACAGGATACAGAATTAACATTGACAATTTATCTGTTTACATGTTTAGCATTTAAAAATCACAGACAAACACATTAAAAGAACCTAAACATAGACTACACGCAGAGTTTTTTGAACGAATAAAGATCACTTTCTCACACTGTCACATTAAACAAAGAGAATAGTGTGAAATTCTCTTTTAAAGTACATCTAAGACACCATCATGAAATAAAGGGGAATGACTTCATAGAAGTCTATATTATAAAGAAAAAAAAACAAGTTTACTGTTCCTCTCTTCTAAGAATGTACCACTGAAGAGGTTTTGTTATATACAAGTTTTTAGGATGTTTCTCTATTTGAGGTCTTGACAAATGATTTCTATTTTTAACAACAAATAAAAGAGATTATTAGTTTATGCTATTTCACAGTTAATAACTGATACATCAAAGATCTACATATTATCTACAAAATATGTTTTCCTATTCTATTAGGATGGAACTTAGTTTTCTTTAAGAAATAAGCAAACTATGCAAGGAAAGTAAATGCTTATTTAGGCCATGAGACATTTAATACAAGATATTTGACATTAGAAATAAATGTAATCATTAACATTTTTTCTAATTTTTTTTGTGAGGCTGCTGCAAATGAACAATATTTTGATTTTAAAACATCTTCAAATTTCAATCTGAATAAGTACTTTCGCAAATCTAGCTAATACCGTACAATAAGTATTTTGAACTTATTTATATTTCAGAATCTTTTCAGTGAAGTCAAACTAAAATCAAGTTCTTGTTATAACTGTGAAATTGGTAAATTCTAGGATACTTTGGTTATTTAATTTTTTAAAAAATTTAAACACTACATATAATGTTGCTTAATTATTTACAAAGTATGAAAATGGATGCCCAAGTATCTGGCTTATCCATTTTGATATGTTTCTTTGACAGAGTCCTAAATCATTGTAAATGTTAGTGAACTGTTGAGCTAATTGCCATTTTTTCCTACCATAAAATAGACACATCATAACAGACTGTAAAGGACACAACTGCTACAAGCCTGAAATTTACATTCTCACTTCTCCATTTAATTTACAACCTCTGATTTCAAAACACACGCAAATCCAACAGACTACTTCTTAAGTCTATCTGATTATTAAATCTATCTATTTATTAAAAGACAAGTCTTATACAATCCATCAAATTAGATCATCATTTCAGGAGCGAAAGTAGAACTAGTTTGCCAAAATTCTCTCAGAAAGAATATGCACTGCCTAAAATGGTTATCTCAATACCAACAGCTGATTTTTGATACCAAGTCAAGGAACCCACAAAATTATTCCAATTCTTCATTTATTTTATAAGAGTAATTTTCAAATAAACAAGGGAGTAATATATAAGACCATATGGAATCTTTTCACAAAACAGAGGAGCAAGAATCTATTATCAAAAATGCCTAGTGAATTTATTTTTTAAGAAAATTCACTGTCCTTTCTTCAAAATGGACAAGTGGTTGTAATCACACTCAACTAGCAAGCTCACTGGCTCAGTAACCACCCAGCATGTAAGATAAAAGCTTCTAATCATTTCATAAGAAAATAAACTACTTTTTACCCAACAAGTTAAATTTTAAACCCAAGTACCTGGCCTATCATAAATTGGTCTCTCTTTTTCCTTTTTCCCTCACCCTAAAAAAAAAAAAAAAAAGCCAAACATTAATTCGCCTCAGAGCTGATTTGGGAGCAGATCACACAGCTATCTTTTCTTTCTGGGGTCACCATTCTTCAGTTGACTATGATACTTAAAGGGCCAAAGTTTAAAACTACTCTTCTGCAATAGAGACCATTTGGGGCATACCACCCTGCCATAATCAATGAGTGTTTAAAAATGCTCCCCATTTGTTTTTTCAATAGTTTCCAAACAAAAAATGTTCTATCTTGTTTGTGCTGCATGGCTGGTTTTAAGCTTTGCACAGGATTTGCTGCTAAGCTTAGGTAATGGAAAGGGGTTTTTTGGGGGTCTTTTTTTTTTAAGTTTAGGCTGAGAGCTATTCATTCAAATTAACAAAAGATGGTTAAATTTTTTTATAATTAACAATTAGACTAGCCCCAAACCTAATAAATTTATTTTTGACTGAGTTCATCATTTGCTCAACTGTGAATGTATTTAAATGCGTACAGCCACCATTTTAGGTTATGATAATTGACATTTCTTTTAGAAACAAAGATTTTTTTTTCAATGCAGAATTTGATACAAGAGGTAATCTGCTCCTTTGTAGGCCGAAAAAATCTGGTTTACGCTGGTTTGAACCAGTGGAATCTCTTGTGGTTAAGCCTTCTGCTGTGACTAAAATCAAAACTGCGCCTCAGAGCATGTGAGAGTGTGTGCGCGCACACGCTTCTGTGTGTGTGTGTGTGTGTGTGTGTGTGTGTAAGGTGCATCACGTGACAGAGGAAACTACCGAATTTTTTTAAAGCTGATAACGCGACTACCGTCTCTGTCCGCATACAGATAACGAATAAATGCTGAACTCTATTAAACGCCCTTTACACATTATCGTGGGTCGAACACACAATTTTCTGAACTTATGATGACAGTCTATTTATTTTGCTATAAACCCTCAGCACGTAACGAACAGATTTGTGTCTGGTAATGATCTGCTCTGCCAGGGCTATATGAAATGATACCGACCTTCTTTAGATCTTGGGGAATTAAATTGACCGACTTCACCCCCTGGTCTGGAGCTGAAGTTTAACACACTTTATGCACAGCAAGTCCAAATCAGAACTTAAGAGAACCTTGTAGTTAAGAAATTAAGTAATCATATCTCAGCAAAATACTGGTTTGCCACAAATATTTTGGCAAATATTTGTAAATATGCTACTCTACATTTAATTTTTAACACATTTAGAATTGTCTTGGATTCATTACTAATCAGTGTATTTTGCATATGGAAAATAAAAGAATAATCTAGTTCAAATGGCAAAAGTTGGACCCCTATAACTGTCCCATCATCATATCTTCATACAAAAAGACAGCAACTGAACCTTGTAATTTCTTTTTTGGGTGAAGGAATGGTCTTTACTATACTGAAATAATTTAGTATATATTAAAATGAAGATACTGTTCTAAGTACAGTATCTCGATATCCAAGAACTCAACTCTTGTAAGGCATTAATAAATGCTGCCAGTCAGGATGGCAAATATGATTTGAAAGTAATAGACTAATAATGCTTAAGACAACATTCCCGGGAAAGCTGATAATCCAAACGCAATTCTAACATGCAGAGTAGATAGTTTTGTTTCTCCTTTGTAAATCAGCAATGAGCCTCATCTGATTGTACTCACTGGATTTGAATCAGGAATGAATTAATTTGTACAAAGCAAAGCAATTACTTTATTAAAACAGCATGGAGTCAAATGAAGTAGTATAGGAGTATGAAGGACATCAAAGATGTATTTTTTTAATTCTTAATTTATGAAATTTTGGCATACTTTAGTAAGAAGGGTAGCTGTAATTTTTACATACCTAAAAGCAAATCAATATATTTACAGTTAATTAGCTAATTATAACCCTACATATTATTATAAAAGTTTTAGGGACCAGGTCATCTCATTGTAAAGTACTGAAAGAGTAAGAAGGAATGGTCACTGTATTTGGAGTCTTCTAAATTCTCGAAGGAGTCACTCTAAGATGTACTACTACAAAGACAATAGTGAAGCAGTTGGTCTCTACTTAGCTTATTTTATTTACCATATTTTCCATTTTTAATACTCAATTTTATTATTTTTTCCTGTCTGAATTATTTTTTTTTAAAAAAGGGTCTGATGGTTAAGATGCAAACCTTAAATCAATAGCATGCTGTTAGGTTAACCTAACTATCTCACCCTGCTCACCTCTAAGTGTTTATCTAAATTAAATAAGAGGTTCGATCTAAGCATTGGAAATGCCAAAAATCAGGTTATATATTTCTTAATCAAATCTCTGAAATAAACTTATCGTAGATAGGAAAACATCTATATTTAGTTCTAATATATATCTATTTTCTCAGTCATTGATGTATGAGAATTTACATTCAGTGCCAAGTTAAAGCCTTTGCTTTAAAAAAGGTAACCATTTTATTCTAGAATCAGAATACAGAATGATGCACAAGAAAGTGGTCACACCTGGGTGTGGATGAGATGGGGGGGGGTTGGGGAGCGGTATGAATATCTCCCCCTGGAATAATTACTTCATAAATGCCAGGTTCAATGATTTCTCCCATTACCTGAGGAAAAGTGTGATTTGGCAGCAAAATACCCCAAAAGTTGAGTATGGGGGGGGTCTATCACACCTAACTCCAATTCCATACTGAAAAAGTTCATAAAAGTCACAATCTAATAGCTACATGTACTTATGACTATAATTTATCACACTGTATTTATTGAAGTGACAGTTCCCTTACAACTGAACTTCAGGTTTTCCAAGCACTCTCAGAATTTGTAAGCCTGCTTTATCTGAGTCCAGGAGAAAACTCTGCATAATCACTTTAAAGTGACAGGATTATAATTTGAACTATTCTGAAAATATGAATGCACCCTATTTTGTGGAATATTTTTCTCTAGGCATTAAAAAAAATCAGACTTCCAGCTATATGAGGCAAATGTTTGAGGCACATAAAATGTCCATGGAGAGAAGAGAACATGTTAAAAATGGGATCACTGTCACAGTACTACAACATCTCTTACAAAGAAGGATTCTGAGCCAGGCAGAAACTCCCCCTACTCTATTTCTTCTACATTAAGCAGTAGTTTCAAATGAGGGGATGATCTATAGCTTTTAAAAGAGTTGACATGGGAAATATGCAATCAATCACTTGGGAGGTTTAAAGGCAAGATAATGCTTTTGTTGTAGCAAAAATAGAAATAAAATCATGATAAATTAAATACTTATGAACAAACTAAACCTTCCTTAACAACACAAAAAGAGAATATTCTCTTCTCATCCTTACACATTATTTAATCTATTATGAGTAAACCCCCTTTATCATAAGTTCCCTTTTATGTCTGATGTACTCACCACTTTTTTTTCCTTAGGTATTCTCACATTTCAGTCAAGGGCCTGAAATCCCAAGTCATATCTTAACATGTTTACATGTCTGAACCCATGCTGATAACATCTAAATATTAGGGGCTTGAGAGGAATGGAGAAGGAAGAATCTATATACAAAGCAAATATATCTAGCTTGGTGATTCTTCCCTTTGAAAAAAAAAATCTTATTCACACGTGCAAAGTCTCTATACTTAGTGACTTCTAATATCAATATTGGAATAGATGAATAGATGCTAACATCATGCGGGTGTGTACCATTCTCTAATACATCTACTCAGTAGAATGGAATAGAAATATGCAATTTTTATAGAATAAAGTATTATGAGGCAATATGCATGTTTAATTTACTCAAGAGATTTTTTTATGTACATTTTAATTTGAAGTAAAAATCTTTATGACATTTGCCAAAGTAATGTTAATAAATATGTTCAGGTTCTGTACTGTTTATTTCTTTTGGAGTGTTCAAGACAGTAGAACCACTTGAGAAATTTTTTGCAGGTAACCTCTACATTTAGGCTCCTTAATTTTTTTAAGTCATGCATTTAATCTATGCTAACTAAATACATTTACTTAGTCTAACGAGGGCTACAGTTTTAATTCAGAAAACAGAAAGCAAGAATTTGATTAGAGTGGTACATTTAGGACAACATTTAGGCCTCAGTTGGAACTGATAGTCAAACTATATGACCCAGTTAGAAGAAATTGTGCTTTCTTTTAGACTATGCTGATGCTTTACGGTGACATAATAAATTTTCAAAAAGGCATTTGCCATGAAAATGATTTCTATACAAATACACTTTCTATGACAATGTCCTGGTTTCTCTCATAGTATTACACTTAAAATCTGGATTTTGGTAAATTTATTATTATTTTTTAAAGTGCCAAATAATAAGGAGGCTAGTATTCTCTGTTGAATTCTGAAAGCTTACTCTCATTTCTTTGGCCTGTATGTGTTGATTTAATTATAATGCCTTATTATCAAAGCTGTATTATGTACTTTTTTTATTCCTTTTACTTGTGTTTGGGGTGAAGACCTTGTCTTTGTCTGCAAACAGTGTGTTTCAAGTTATTCTTTAAGTAATAAATAATAAAGAAAAGAGAAGAAAAGATTTTTTTAAAGATAGCAGACAGTGATCACAAGGTAAAGGGTTAAATGTAAGATCTCCAAGAAACATTTTGAAGTTGATTAAGACTCCAGCTTTGCATTAAACAGTATCACTTCCACATGAGTTGTTGCTAATGCTGTTAAGGAGCAGCTTGAGAAGCCCAGTGTGCCACTGACCTCCTTCACCCTCCAGCCACCCACCGGGGTTTCCTGATTAGCATTCTACCTGGTTCTCGGAGGAATTCCCATCATCCCCTAGGAGCTCATTCCGTACTTCGTCACTGTAGGCGATCCGTGACCTTTTCTGTAAAACAAAACAAAACAAAAAGACAGAGAGGAGCGTTAGGAAGTAAAGGCGCCGAAGCATTATTGGTATCAAGGCTGATCATCTTAAACCTCGGGAGCCCCCTAATGGATACCTATTTACTAAAATCTGCAAGTCAAAGTTATTGAAAGTTCTTGAACTTGAAAGTTTCAGTGAAAATCATCTGAAAAAAAAAAAAAACTTGCCAACAATTCAACAATATGCTGCAAAGTACAGTGTAATATACTTTACTATCATTAATGGAATTAATATATTATCAATTACATATCATTAAAATAAGGCCATTAAGTTGAAGTAAACATAGTTATCTGGGGGGGGGGGGGAAAGTATCCTGGTTGTAATCAAGGAAAATATATGTGGAAGTCTTTAACAGTTTAGAAGGAGATATACTATATGATTTACGTCTTTTCTATGACTGACTACTATTATAATACCATATTCTATTTCCTGCAAGTTGTAAAATCAGTCAGGACTGTGACGTTATTAAAGAGAAAAGGGAATTTTCAAACACTTCCAATCTGAAAATGTTTTACAACGTAGTTTAAAACTGAGTTATGCATGTGTATCTCTAGGTCTTCAGTTTGTGATGGTCTAAGAAAAAAGGATTAAAAAAACAGGGGGTAAGGGAAGATGCTTTTCATGGATCAAGCTGTTGTTCGTGTAAAACACAAAAAAAGTTAAATTTAATAATCTCAGTAAGTTAAGACATGTTACTTGTGACTATACTCAGTCAACTTTTCAGACTAGGATGGGTACTTTCATATAAGCATGTTCTGTTTTTTTCTGAAATAAAAACACTTTTGAAAATGCTAGGAAATCATGAAGACAACTGGTTAAACTGGAATGACCTATTCATTGTTACCTTCAACATAATTATTTTTAGCAGTTATCTCATTACCCTTTCTGCTTCTGAAATGATTAAGCAAAGACATAAGTAAAGAAAGGACTAGGAAACAGAAGGTCACCTGACTTCTCCAATAGCTACTTCCTTCCCCCAATATATTCCTCCTTTTGAAATTATAGCTACTAATTCCCTAACTGCTGAAGTATGTGCTGGAAAAATCAGTATTTGTTATGACTAAATGTAGGTTTGCTAGTCTGGTTACACTAATAGGTAAATTGAAAAAAAAAAACAAAAATATACAAAATGATAACTGAAATTAGTTAAATAATGACACTTCTCTTTTTCAGTAGAATAGATAATCAAGATACTTTAAAGAAAAAAATCATAGTACATTAGAGCTGGATGGGATCTGAGAGAGCATATACTCTGACTCCCCTCACTTTATGTAAGAGGAAACTAGTACCCTACAGGGATTAAATAACTTGTTCAAGTTCTGAAAGTCAGGAGTAGAACCAGGAATAAACACATGTCTCTTGACTTCAAATCCAGTGCTCTATCATACCACATGGCCATATACTTAAAGGATATATAGATTCTGCAGATTTTTCATGATGCAGAAAGTGGTAGTGGCTTTAAAGACATATTTTTAACCTATGATCAATCAATAAATCAAGTAAAATAGATATCGCACATTGGCAAATGATAAAAGTTTTGGACAACATGATTGGATCTTTATAAAAGGAGAAACTGAGGATGAGAATTTAAGTCTTGGGTCAACGAGGAAGCAAACTCAGTCATTTAATGTACAGATCGTACCTGATTACCATTATCAAATAGCATTCTTTTCTTGTCACTGAATTATTTCTTGTCTAGGCATGTCTATTGATTTAATACTGAATTATGTTGAAAATAAAGCTGATATAGAAGGACAGAGCACATCAGGGACCTACTACAATATTTAAATCATGCCAAATCTTTCTTTTGCCCATTTGGAGATCTCAGCCACAGCAGTTTCAAACTAGCTAAGCAAAAAGTATTCTACAGCATTAAAGGAAATGAGAACCTTTAAACAGGCTGTGGTATCAGAGCTGCCGTTTTAATTATTCATTTCATCACTATAGGAGACTAAAACATTCCACAGTATGCAAGAATATCATCTGGAGATTGTTTTTGTTTTTCTCTTTTTTCACCCAAAAGCCAACAAATTGGCATAGATTGTTCAATTATATCATTGTCGTATTTTTATTTGATATACTTCAAAAAGGAGAGGAAATTACAAGTGTATAGCAATAACTATCCAATCTTGTTTTGGTTACCATCCATTTCTTCATCTGAAGACCAGGACTTAAGGTGCTTATGCTCAACAGCAGCTTAGTAAGCTGGTTTGGGGTCATGTTTCCTGAAATTTAGGGTATGTTTATCCAAAAGTCTCATTCTTTTGCAATTTGGAAGGCAAAAAGAAGGATTTTTGATGGCTCTGGGTAATAATTGATTTTTTTTAAAGATGTAGAACCTGCAAATGGTTCTCTCATACCACTTTATTTTTTTAATTTTATTTTAACTGTATAAAGCACAAATCATTTCAAATATCAGAAAGAGCTCTTTATGGAAATAGCGCAACACAGGTCATAGAAAAGTTAAACATTTAGGCTTAAGAAGTTTTTTCAGATATAAAAATGCCCTTATATCATTACTTATAAATACTATCTTTGGGTGCCTCCATTTTACCCCTCATAATGATTTCCAAAAATTTAAAGATTCAAACATAGTCTTTGTAAATCATTTGATTAGGGAAGAAAAAGGACCAGATTCTACAGGACTACAGGATTGCAAGATTAATCAAATACAAAAGAGCAAATACTTTTGAATGATATATTGCTTGACTAAGTGTCTTCCTCTCCCCCCACCCCCATGGCAACTGGTTTGATTTTTTTTAATTTAAAAAAAGAAAACCTAAGAAAACTTTTCCATATACTACAGAGTATGTCAATATTCATGATTTAAAATTATTGAAAATGAATTATCTACTATAATTAGATAATCCTAACTAAAATATTTTTACTTTTCCATCAACTGTATATAAATTTGTACTTTAGCCAAATGCAAGCATGAGAATTTGAGCTGGAAATGTCACACACTCAGCTCCAGTTTGAAGGAACCCAATTCATAATGCATTTTATAAATAGTTAATGACTTCTATACATAAGCTAACCAGGCAAATCAAGAAATTGTCAACATTTTTAGTCTTAGTTGTCAGTTACCACTGTCTGCTGGCGCTTCATATGTGAGCTTCTGGAGAAGAGAGAAGCTCTATGCAGTTTGTAATCCAGGGAAATTTCTGGACTGTGCCATATGGGTTGATAAGCTCCAAATGACAATATTTTTCCACAAAGATTTGTTAAATACCACAGCTTCTTCTCACATTCAGTTGTGTGTTTGTGTGAAATTGCGTTAACCATTCCATCAGGACACCTACATTGGCACTCACTGGAAATCTCTAGGTTACATGCAGGCCTAGAAAGATAGAGGACAATTAAAAGTACTGGTTATCCTTCCTAAGAAGTTAGAGGCACAAAGTTTCTCTGGAGACTACAAAAATGAGCCTGTGGTTGCAAGAGGAAATTTCAGATTCAAGGCAGTTCTTGCTTGGTATATGAATGAGATTTTTGCATACTGATTGGTTGATTTTCTTAAAGCCAAGTTCAAACAGATACACTTGCTCAGTTCTGTCTGGCAATTTGGCTTGAAACAATCTGTCTACTTGACCCGAGCCTTAACATTTCCCAACTGAACTGAATATGTTCATGGACAGGCACTGCTAAATTAGAAACAAAATGAATTAACTTAGCTTAAACTAATTAAGAACTGTGATCTGCTGTACCACCTCCTGTATGACTCTACATGTGAAATAGGGTACATGTAACCAGACTGAGGATTCAACAATCTACCACTAATATAAGCATAACAATGAAGTTGGTTTATTACTAAAGCATACGAGAAGTTAATTTCCATGGCGTGCACATGGCAAAGCAATTGCTTAAATTGCCTCACCTGGGAATTTAATACAATGTTATCATCAGACCAGCCACATTGTAAATAGATTTATAATGCTTTCCATGTGCTGTGCTATGTTGCATATGAATTAAGTAATGATCTGGTATTACAATAAAATCAGCTAGTCCCCACACCTGGCAGACAGGATATTTTGCTAAATTAATACCTATACAGCTACATCAGAAAGGAAGAGAGGAGAAACCATCTTCGTAGCATACAACTGTAGTTTTATGTGGTAAGATGAATAAACTGTAACTGTAGGAAAAGGTGCCAAAGCTATTTCTAAACATTTGGGTCACAGAATTTCAACTCCACTCTTATCCCATTTGGTCTAATTTTCCTTGTTCTCTTACTTTAATTATTCATCATTATTTTGCCACATTCACAAACATTAATGATGTCTTTTATTATTATCTTTGTTATTTGTCATACAAATAGTGGATATAAAATACCGCATGATTTTTATAATGAAAGAAGTTTTCCCAGGTACTAATCAAACCGGTTTATAGGCAAAAAAAAAAAAAAAAGGCTTACGAATTTTGCCATGTCTAAAAGAAATGAGGCAATAAATCCTTACTTTTCTATTGCTTTTTGCCATGTCTTTTAGCCTACATATATTTAACAATGTGCAAGGATTGTTATGCATTTATATGCAATCAGTTTTGCTCTATGTATTATAATTAATACTTCTGGATACCTCTGTCAAGTCTTGTACATCTACAATAATATTTATCACTAACTTATTCACATATTTGTCATTCATTTTCTACTACATATTACTCAGTTTTACCAAAATACTATCATGCTGCTGAGATGGCATTTTCTCAAATACATTTAATTCCAGATTAAATTCTGACTTTAGTGCACAAGCACCCATTTCTAACTTTGCTTCTACTCTCCCAGCCTTAACACCCTTCTTCTCTACCTACAAGATCTTAAGAGGATTATTAAGGCATGAAATGTAACTTTTACATGTTGATACCAAGTAATATGATGGTATTTTTTTTATTAATTTTTATTCTTGTAACACAACAGACATTGAATGATTTCTAGTCAAACCAATTTAAGGTTAAAATATATTAACACATACGTGAAGTAAAGACAAAGTAAATTACTGGATAAATGGCATTTTGTTGTTAACACATAAACATTTATCTTCAATTTATCCTATCCAGGATGACAAATAATGTATTAAGATGATATAATTTGAATTTGGATCTCAGATATCCCAACTACAGCATCATAAAAAGAAAAAAGAAAGAGAATGTCAACAGAACCATTTTCTATATATTTTGTAGCTGTTTGTGTATTAACTTTAAATTCTTTTTAACTTAAACACATCAGGAAATAACTATGTGTGTATATACACATATACACACACATATATATAATTAAAAACTTAGATTAACAAACATATGTCATATATAGACATGCATACATGTGTATATATCTATCACAAATATCAAAAGCAGCAATATTTTGTCAAGAAGCAAAGGCAGAAAAAAAGACTTCGGGAAAATTAAACCATAGATCAGATATTTATGAATTCTTGTTCTGTTTATATAATAAGCATTAGATAATTAAAGCAATCTACAATGAAATACTTAGAAATTTCCAATGTGGTCATTTGGTTAAAATCAATATCTATACCATTCTAATCAAGCGTGAGTCTTCAAATATAGAAATAACTATTGCCATCTAGTACATACACCAAAAAGTTTTGTATAGTCTTTGGGCCATAATGCTAGAAACTCTGGTCATGTACAACAACAGCATGACCAAATCAAACTTTTAATGGTAAATGATAATACAAAATAAGTGGAGGAAAGTCATCCTGTTGAGTAAGTCCCAATCTGTTTCTCCTAAGCAATCATCCCTCTAAATATGGCTTACTTTTGCTCAAGGGAGACTTAGAGTTAAAGGTCAAGCTCATTCCCTTGAAACTGTACATACCACATGTTGGTGAACACTACAGCTTAATAAAGAAAAACAACAACCAAGTTCTATGCATGGCCAATGGACCATGTTCATGTCACCTAGATGGCTAATATTAACACACCCTGCTAGCCTGCCTTCTAGCATGGTAGGGAAAACAGGTCACCTGTGAGAAAATTGTAACTCATTGTATCTTGGCATGCATTAACAGAAGGAGATTTCTGATTTGAAAGGCCACAGACCTGAATTCATTTGGGGAAAAGGGGGGAGGAAAAGGAGCCAAGCTTAGGAATTTTTCCTTTTTCTACATATTATGTTTTATTGCAGTCTAATGTATTATTATTGTATGGGTTTCTAACTTTTTAATGGCATGTTTATGTTTTTTAATTATCAACATATAGATACATAAGTACATTATGTATCTTTATTCCTTTTTACAACTTAATAGAAAATAGTATATTTTATAGATACTTATTTTCTATATGGTAATGGGTATATATATGCATATATATACATAAATTCAATACATATGGGCTAATAATTGTAAAAATATTTCACAGGGACAGGAGTGAATTTTATTTATGCTGAGAACCTAGACTGTCTCACTGCTACATCATTTTGTGATCCGCAAAATGGGACAGTCAGGAAATCATGACACTGAGTGCCTTCATTTCCCCCTTAGTGCTTCTAAGTTTAAATGTAAAATTGCAGGTTCATATTTCAAGCAACATAAGAAATGAGTATTATTGTACTTCTGACTAAGGTATATATTTGATTCTGTTTTAAGCAGAAAGTGTGACTATGGCTATACTCAGATTAGCTTGCCAGCAAATTACTATATTTGTCCATGAGGAAACCGTAGTTTCTAACATTTTGGATAATACAGCACACAAGGGAAATGAAGTAACCCTGTCAAGTGTTTCTTAATTGTGAAATAATAAAGAATTTTATTGATTGTACTTCAGTAAAAATATCTAAAAGTTTAATATTGAATATACTATGCACTGGAAAGCAAAATTTTCCTACATATGTGTATATGCTACTCAGGAGATGTTTTATTCATAACCGAAGGGGGAAGCATGAATAAAATGTAAATTAATATAATTATAGAGTAACTCATATAACCTATTAGTAGAAATAAAAGGCTTTATTTGCATGGCTGGGTGTTACAATGAAAGGCATTCCTTCAATTCAGTTCAATCAACAAGCATTTATTAAGCACCTATTTGATTCCTAAATAACAGTCTCCAATCTGGACACAATCTTGCTTCTAGGACTTAGAGATGCTTTACTCTAAGAGTCTCCTGGCTTACTTGAATCTTTCCTATTGGAGGATCAAAGACTATTAGAAAGTCTTCATTTTAGAGAAGGGAAGACTGAGGTCCAGATAGATGAAGTGAACTTGCCCAGGGACATAGAGCTAAGGTAAAGAGGTAGGGCTGGTAATGAAAGGCAGCTGAGACAGCAACTAGATAATACTGAGGCCCAGGTGCCATTTTATCATTCCTTTACTACATCCACATCATGCTTTTGTGACATGGTTCACTCTACAATGCATTTAATAAGTTCTACCATATTAACTTCACATAAGAAAGGTGATCATCAAAATGATTATGTCGCTGGTGAATTAAATCTAAAAAGCAATATTTACTTGTATAAATGTCATAAATGCTTGTTGAGGGTCAGAGTTTTTATTTCATAAAAGGCCTAACCTTGCAGAGTAGGTCATAACCAGATCTGTGGATGTAACTAGTTACTTCTGGAAATTAACCTTTTCAGACTATCTAGAACAATCTAGCTACCTAGCCAACTGAAAGGGTTGCTCACCTATTACCAAGCAGCACCAGGGTGTATGTAGCATATGTGTTGGTAACCAAAAATGGGCTCTTTAGCACTTAGTCAACAGGTGCCCTTGAATAGTTTGGCTTTTTCCCCCGAACTAACTGAATGCTGTTTGTATGTTGGATTGGAGTAAGCTTGTCGGCCCCTTCACCTTGCTTCCCTTGCTTAAGCAGATTGAAAGAACCTGTGCTTTCCCCAGCGTACCTTCCCCCCCCCCCCAGAAGCCAGATGATTAAAAACAGCTTTCGTTGGAGCCAGAGGCTGCTACAGCTACAGCCAAAGCCACGGCCACGGCCACAGCCACAGCCAAAGCCGAAGCAGGAGCAGAAGCAGGAGCAGGAGCTGCAGGTAGCAGAGCTGACCTACGTGAGGACTGAAGAGTGCTGAACAAGGACTTGAGGCCAGTGGGTAATCTTTTTACCATAGAGGGGAAGCATGTATATGATTTTGCTTTATACCATCATGCTTCTCTGTGGCCTCCTAGTTACTCTTGTGAGGTGGACTTATTGGGCCTGGAAGCTTTTGATCAAAATATCAAAATGGGGATGCTGGTTTGTGGGTTGGTTACTGTGGAGCATAAATATATACTTTGATTCTTCTGCCTCCTACTTTGAAGATTCCTTATATCTTGTCGTTCTGGACCTTTCAGACATATATATGATCCTCTTTGAAATTATAAAGTCTGCCCTCATACTACAGCATAGCATGTATAAGATCTAATATACTGGAAAATATCCTAGAAATAGTATAAAAACTGTTCTTGAAGTATAGTATATTCAGTACAGCCATATTATTCGTGAGACAAGGCTTCAAAAATGTGGTTGGAGTACTCAAATCCTAAACCTAGATTATGCCGAATTCCATGCAATATGGTATATTGTAGGCATACTACTGTCACATGTTATATGCCTTTTAATGGTTTTTCAAAAGCCACAAAACTGCAATATAACAAACTAATATACTGTTTCCCCTAAGCAATTATCCCTGTAAGCATGGTTTACTTTTGTTCAAGGGATTGGTTAGAGTTAAAAATCAAGCTTATTCCCTTGAAATTGTACATGCCACATGTTAGTGAATTGTGGGGGAATATATTTGACATTTGAAGCTTATATCTAAATATGCCAGACAACAGTCTATATAACATAATAAAGTAAATTCAAATTACTTGTGCCATACATGATTTCCAGGAATAATATTCTTCAAAGATGACTCTGAGTTTTCAGCTGACCAAATTAAATTCTATTGAATCTAGCACTTGGAAATATATTACACGGGTATCTTGCCTTGATATTTGGTGAAATCCAACTAGTTTTTCCATTTGGATCTTGTGATTTAGAGTTAGGGAAAAATGCATATATTACATAATTTTATATGACACGGGGCTCTGGGTTGGTACTTACAATGATACAGTCACATCAACTATGGTTTTAAATTAAACACAAAATTTTAAGGAATTATTTTTACCATTTCATTCCAAAACACTTCAATAAAACAATGGCTTTTTTCATCTAAAATGAATTATTGTATCATCTTTAAGATATCTATGCAATAATTAGAATCAATCAAGTATGTTTCAGTGAGGAACAGACTGGTTTTGCTAGGTAGCAAAGTCATGTCTACATTGCAATTAGAGTCATTTTTGACCTACAGAATAAAAAAATAGGTTTTTTTATGATAAAATGGCACATTATCATAAAATAATATTCATAGTATGTCATATTTTAAAAACCAGATTCTATGTTATCCTTTTATGTCCAGTGGGGAGAAATTAATTTCTAAATAATTCACCATCTTTTCTTCTGATTTTTCCTAAATAGAATAATTTAATCTTTCTATTAGAGTTCTCTTTTTTTATTTTTTTTTATTTTTCGTATTTTAAATTTATTTATTTAACATATT
Source organism: Trichosurus vulpecula (assembly GCF_011100635.1). Taxonomy (NCBI): domain Eukaryota; kingdom Metazoa; phylum Chordata; class Mammalia; order Diprotodontia; family Phalangeridae; genus Trichosurus; species Trichosurus vulpecula. The sequence continues at coordinate 102,197,610 of NC_050580.1, forward strand.
TAGTTTTCAGCATCGATTTTCACAAGAGTTTGAATTACAAATTTTCTCCCCATTTCTACCCTCCACTCCCACTCCAAGATGACGTATATTCTGGTTGCCCTGTTCCCCAGTCAGCCCTCCCTTCTGTCACCCCAATCCTCTCCCATCCCCTTTTCCCTTCCTTTCTTGTAGGGCAAGATAAATTTCTACGCCCCACTGCCTGTGTATCTTATTTTCTAGTTGCATGCAAAAACTTTTTTTTTTTTGTTTTTGAACATCTGTTTTTAAAACTTTGAGTTCCAAATTCTCTCCCCTCCTCCCTAAGAAGTCAAATACTTGAACATAGGCCACATGGGTATCATTATGTATGACCCTTCCACAATACTCATGTTCTGAAAGACTAACTATATTTTGCTCCTTTCCAACCCATCCCCCTTTATTGAATTTTCTCCCTTGACCCTGTCCCCTTTCCAAAGTGTTTGTTTTTGATTACCTCCACCCCCATCTACCCTCCCCTCCATCATCCCCCCCTTTTTTTTTATCTTCTTCCCTCTTCTTTCCTGTGGGGTAAAATAACCAATTGAGTATGTATGGTATTCCCTCCTCAGGCCAAATTTGATGAGAGCAAGATTCACTCATTCCCCCCTCACTTGCCCTCTCCCCTGCTCCCACAGAACTGCTTCCTCTTGCCACCTTTATGCGAGATAATCCACCCCATTCTATCTCTCCCAGCTCCCTCTCTCAATATATTCCTCTCTCATCCTTTAATTTGATTTTATTTCTTTTAGATATCTTCCCTTCATCTTCAACTCACCCTTTGTCGCTCTCTCTCTCTCTCTCTCTCTCTCTCTCCATACATATACATATATATGTATATATATATATAAACACATACATATATACATACATACACATTCACTTCTATATATGTGTGTGTATATACGTGTGTGTGTGTGTACACACACACACACACACACACATATATATATATATTCCCTTCAGCTACCCTAATACTGAGGTCTCATGAATCAAACATGTCATCTTTCCATGTAGAAATGTAAACAAAACAGTTCAACTTTAGTAAGTCCCTTGCAATTTCTTTTTCTTGATTACCTTTTCATGCTTCTCTTGATTCTTGTGTTTGAAAGTCAAATTTTCTATTCAGCTCTGGTCTTTTCACTGAGAAAACTTGAAAGTCCTCTATTTTATTGAAAATCCATATATTGCCTTGGAGCATGATACTCAGTTTTGCTGGGTAGGTGATTCTAGGTTTTACTCCTAGCTCCACTGAACTCTGGAATATCATATTCCAAACCCTTCGATCTTTTAATGCAGAAGCTGCCAGATCCTGGATTATTCTGATTGTGTTTTCACAATACTCAAATTGTTTGTTTCTGGCTGCTTGCAGTATTTTCTCCTTGATCTGGGAGCTCTGGAATTTGGCGACAATATTCCTAGGAGATTTCTTTTTGGGATCTATTTGAGGAGGCAATCTGTGGATTCTTTCAAATTCTATTTTGCCTTGTGGCTCTAGAATATAAGGGCAGTTTTCCTTGATAATTTCTTGAAAGATGGTATCTAGGCTCTTTTTTTGATCATGGCTTTCAGGTAGTCCAATAATTTTTAAATTATCTCTCCTGGATCTATTTTCTTGGTCAGTGGTTTTTCCAATGAGATATTTCACATTGTCTTCCATTTTTTCATTCCTTTGGGTCTGTTTTATAATATCTTGATTTCTCATCAAGTCACTAGCTTCCACTTGCTCCAATCTAATTTTTAAAGTAGTATTTTCTTCAGTGGTCTTTTGGACCTCCTTTTCCATTTGGCTAATTCTGCCTTTCAAGGCATTCTTCTCCTCATTGGCTTTTTGGAGTTCTTTTGCCATTTGAGTTAGTCTATTTTTTAAGGTGTTGTTTTCTTCAGTGTATTTTTCAGTATTTTTTTGGGTCTCCTTTAGCAAGTCATTGACTTGTTTATCATGGTTTTCTTGCATCACTCTCATTTCTCTTACCAATTTTTCCTCTACTTCTCTAACTTGCTTTTCCAAATCCTTTTTGAGCTCTTCCATGGCCTGAGACCAGTTCATGTTTTTCTTGGAGGCTTTTGGTGTAGGCTCTTGCACTTTGTTGACTTCTTTAGGCTGTATGTTTTGGTCTTCTTTGTCACCAAAGAAAGAATCCAAAGTCTGAGACTGAATCTGGGTGTGTTTTCACTGCCTGGCCATATTCCCAACCAACTAACTTGACCCTTGAGTTTTTCAACAGGGTATGACTGCTTGTAGACTAAAGAGTTCTATGTTCCAAGCTTGGTCGGGGGGGGGGGGGGGGGGGGAGGGGATGCGCCAGCTCTGCCACACCAGCACTCCTCCTTCCCCAAGAACCCCCAACCTGGACTGGGCTTAGATCTTCAGCAGGCTCTTCACTCCTGCTCTGATCCACCACTTAATTCCTCCCACCAGGTGGGCCTGGGGCCGGAAGCAACTGCAGCTGTAGCTGCCCACCTCTGCTGCCCCGGGGCTGGTGGCCAAACCTTGAACTCTTTCCACTCCCGCAGCTTTTCCCACTAACCTCCGCTGTCTTTGGTGTTTGTGGGTTGAGAAGTCTGGTAACTGCCGCAGCTCACTGATTCAGGGTGCTAGGGCCCGCTCCGCCCAGCACCTGGTCTGGTTGGTCCTTGCTGCTCACGGTGGGCTCTGCTCCTCTCCCAGCTCCGTGTGGGACAGACCTCACCCAGAGACCATCCAGGCTGTCCTGGGCTGGAGCCCTGTTTCCCTCTGCTGTTCTGTGGGTTCTGCCGTTCTAGAATTGGTTCAGAGCCATTTTCTATAGGTTTTTGGAGGGACTCGGTGGGGAGCTCACGCTAGTCCCTGCTTTCCAGCTGCCCTCTTGGCTCCGCCCCCTAGAGTTCTCTTTTTAAACAAATCTTAAGCTATTTTTTCCAGTACCTAAAAGCACAGAATAGTCTTTAAATGGAATTATAACGACTTCCGGGGGTGGAGCCAAGATGGCGGCTGAAAAGCAGGGACTTGTGTGAGCTCCCCACCAGGTCCCTCCAAAAACCTATAAAAAATGGCTGTGAACAAATTCTAGAACTGCAGAACCCACAGAACAGCAGAGGGAAGCAGGACTCCAGCCCAGGACAGCCTGGATGGTCACTGGATGAGCTCTATCACACACAGAGGGGAGTGGAGCTCAGCAGGGGAGGCAGCAGGACCAGCCAGACCAGGAGTCAGGCAGAACAGGCCCTAGTACCTTCAATCAGTGAGCTGTGGCAATTACCAGACTTCTCAACCCACAAACACCAAAGACAACAGAGAAGGTTAGTGGGAAAAGCTGCGGGGGACAGTTCGAGGTTAGGTAACTGCCCCAGGGGCAGCGGGGGAGGTGCAGCTACAGAACTACAGCTGCAGTTACTTCTGGCTCCAAGCCCACGTGCTGGGAGGAATTAAGTGGCGGATCAGAGCAGGAGTGAAGAGCCTGCTGAAGATTTGCATCAGGTGCGGGTTGGTGGTTCTTGAGGAAGGAGGAGTGCTGAGGTGGCAGAGCTGGCTATATAGAAATAGCTCTGAAATCAATGGCGCATCCCCTCAAGCTTGGAACAAAGTACTCTTTGCCCTACAAGCAGTCATACCCTGATGAAAAACTCGAGGGTCAAGTAAGTTGGCTGGGAACATGGCCAGGCAGCGAAAACGCACCCAGATTCAGTCTCAGACTTTGGAATCTTTCTTTGGTGACAAAGAAGACCAAAACATACGGCCTGAAGAAGTCATCAAAGTGCAAGAGCCTACACCAAAAGCCTCCAAGAAAAACATGAACTGGTCTCAAGACATGGAAGAGCTCAGAAAGGAGTTGGAAAAGCAAGTTAGAGAAGTAGAGGAAAAATTGGTAAGAGAAATGAGAATGATGCAAGAAAACCATGAAAAACAAGTCAATGACTTGCTAAAGGAGACCCAAAAAAATACTGAAAAAAATATTGAAGAAAACAACACTTTAAAAAATAGACTAACTCAAATGGCAAAAGAGCTCCAAAAAGCCAATGAGGAGAAGAATGCCTTGAAAGGCCGAATTAGCCAAATGGAAAAGGAGGTCCAAAAGACCACTGAAGAAAATACTACTTTAAAAATTAGACTGGAGCAAGTGGAAGCTAGTGACTTGATGAGAAATCAAAATACTATAAAACAGAACCAAAGGAGTGAAAAAATGGAAGACAATGTGAAATAACTCATTGGAAAAACCACTGACCAGGAAAATAGATCCAGGAGAGATAATTTAAAAATTATTGGACTACCTGAAAGCCATGATCAATAAAAGAGCCTAGATATCATCTTTCAAGAAATTATCAAGAAGAACTGCCCTGATATTCCAGAGACAGAGGGTAAAATAGAAATTGAAAGAATCCACAGATCACCTCCTCAAATAGATCCCAAAAAGAAAACTCCTAGGAATATTGTTGCCAAATTCCAGAGCTCCCAGGTCAAGGAGAAAATACTGCAAGCAGCCAGAAAGAAACAATTTGAATATTGTGGAAAAACAATCAGGATAACACAGGATCTGGCAGCTTCCACGGACTGAAGGGCTTGGAATACGATATTCCGGAGGTCAATGGAGCTAGGATTAAAACCAAGAATCACCTACCCAGCAAAACTGAGTATCATGCTCCAAGCAAAATATGGACTTTCAATAAAATAGAGGACTTTCAAGCTTTCTCAGTGAAAAAACCAGAGCTGAATAGAAAATCTGACTTTCAAACACAAGAATCAAGAGAAGCATGAAAAGGTAAGCAAGAAAGAGAAATCATAAGGGACTTACTAAAATTGAACTATTTTGTTTACATTCCTACATAGAAAGATGATATGTATGATTCATGAGACCTCAATATCATAGTAGCTGAAAGGAATATGCATATATACATATATATGTGTGTATACATATATATACATATGTGTGTCTCTATGTATGTGTATATATATGTATATATGTGTGTGTATATAGATATATGTGTATATATATGTATGTATATATATGTTTATATATTTGTGTGTGTACATATATACACACACACACACAAAGGGCACAGGGTGAGTTGAATATGAAGGGATGATATCTAAAAAAATAAAATCAATTTAAGGGACAAGAGAGGAATATATTGAGAGAGGGAGAAAGGGAGAGATAGAATGGGGTAAATTATCTCGCATAAAAGTGGCAAGAAAAAGTGGTTCTGTAGGAAGGGAAGAGGGGGCAGTTGAGGGGGAATGAGTAAATCTTGCTTTCACTGGATTTGACCTGAGGAGGGAATACCATACACACTCAATTGGGTATCTCACCCCACAGGAAAGAAGGAGGAAGAAGATAAAAAAGGGGGGATGATAGAAGGGAGGGCAGACAGGAGGAGGAGGTAATCAAAAACAAACACTTTTGAAAAGGGACAGGGTCAAGGGAGAAAATTCAATAAAGGGGGATGGGTTGGAAAGGAGCAAAATATAGTTAATCTTTCACAACATGAGTATTGTGGAAGGGTCATACATAATGATACACATGTGACCTATGCTGAATTTCTTGCGTTCTTAGGGAGGGTTAGTGGGGAGGGAAGAGGGGAGAGAATTTGGAACTCAAAGTTTTAAAAACAGATGTTCAAAAACAACAACAGGAAAAAAAAGTTTTTCCATGCAACTAGGAAATAAGATACACAGGCAAGGGGGCATAGAAATTTATCTTGCCCTACAAGAGAAGAAGGGAAAGAGGGATGGGAGGGGAGTGGGGTGACAGATGGGAGGGCTGACCGGGGAACGGGGCAACCAGAATATACGCCATCTTGGGGTGGGGGGAGGGTAGAAATGGGGAAAAAATTTGTAATTCAAACTCTTGTGAAAATCAATGCTGAAAACTAAATATACTAAATAAATTTAAAAAGAAAAAAATTAAATAAATGGAATTATAACCTTATAGCTAGTGGGAAGAATTATTACCATATAGTGCATAAAACATACTGGAAGAAAAGAAATAAAAATTTAAAAACTTTAGTGCTTAAAGTCTATCTTCTTTGTTTCTATTGTCAAACATTAAGTTATTTTAGCTCACTATTATACAAAAGTAAAACTTTTTTCAATATTACCTATAAGTTAGCATTTTAAAACCATAATTTCATAATTAGCATGAACCAATCTCCTCTCTTCATATTCAATCTGTTCCTCTGGCCCCTTTCAAAATACAACTAAAAACCTGAAAAGAATTATTTGACCTCATTCCGATACCTCTTCAGCTCCATATCTTTGGTACTTAATGGCTTCAGTTGTACCTTAAAAAGATGAAGGTAGAGATAAGTCATGTTATTATAGATGTTGTCTTCTGTATTTTTTTTTGACATTTTATAACTTTATTTAAACGAAGTTCAATTTAGTTTTCATCCACATTGACTGTCTGTAAGCTTTTGAAAGTGGTGACAGGTACATAAGTAAGCAAGGTATACAGCTTGTTGGGTGAATCTTCATCCTCATTGCATTTCCTGGACAAACGCACTCAGATAAGGTACGGGACATTCCTTATTCCTTTGGCCCAAACAGCTTTGTTGAGTCTGGTGTCAATGCGTACATCTGGAGTTCCCATTTCTTTCATGGCAAATTTGCGAATTTCCTTTAGAGCCCGGGGAGCTCGCTTTTTGAAGCCTACTCCATGAATCTTCTTGTGAATGTTGATGGTATACTCCCTGGTCACCACCTCGTTGATGGCAGAATGTCCCTTCTTTTTCTCTCCACCTTTCTTCACGGGAGCCATCCTGCCGGGGACCAGGTCGGAAAGGAAGCTGTATTTTTTATATCATTTTGAATTGATATTATACTTTTGCCAATTGGCTTATAAAATATTCAAGATTTAGCTCTACATTCATGTATGAATGAAAGAATAGGCTACAATTTGTAGATGACAAAAACAGAGGTATTAAATTGTTATGCCATGAAAAAGCTAAACTGAAGCCCTCATATGTCCTAGAAGTTGCAATAAAGAGTATTCTCAGTTTCTTTCCTTATGACCTTTTTCTATTGTGCATTTCAACCAGGTTATTATATATAAATTATATTTGTGGGATAACTTCCACAGCAAAGTTTCATCAACACCTTGAGAGATATACAGAGGAGTATGCAGGGGCAAATTCCTGACTCTTCATCTTACAGAAGAAAAGGGACCCCTTCAACTCTATCCTAGACAACTCAAAAAGCCACAGAAGAGAGAGGCATTTGCTCAAGCTATAACCTTTTTCAGAATGGCTGTAAGTAAGAATAGAAGGAGAATTTCCTTAACAAAAGCCAATATACCCTGAGAAAATTTTTAAGCAACAAACTGCTGTCTATCTTTATAAGTCAATATGGCATTTCCTTTTAATTTCAAATAGAAGCATCTCTCATATCAGCAATCTCATTGTTCTCATAGGTTAGATATTCCCATTTGTTATTAGAAAGAAGCTACTAGACAATCATCTCAAACAAGCTGGTGTGCATACATATTTCTCCTTTGTTTGTTTGATTTGTGGACCTGAGGAATATGGATTACCTCTGTTATCTGCACGAACAAGCTCTGTTCCAGTCCTGGCATTCAGTCAGCTTTGATCTTGGGGACCCCAAATTGTACCGTTAGGCAACAGAGAGCACCTATCTAGATTGAACTGTCATACAAATAGATTTTTGTCAGCCACTCAATTTGTATTGGGGAGCATGCCAACAAAAACAAAACTCAGCAATTTAAAACAACAAAACAGTGCCTGTGCTGACAGGAACAAATTACTACATTCCAAATGAATAAGAATTACTGTAGATCACAGATTCTGCATACGAACACTCCACCAAAAAGTAGGGGAAAATCACTCTCTGAAGTAGTTCTATACATCTGCTATGTTTGTGGGATAACCTAAAGAAGGCAAATGGAATGCTCACTACAAATAAACATACAAAGAAGGTGCAAAATACAACTAAAATGACTTAAATATTAACAATGGCTATTAGCAGGACATAATAACAATGGGGCCTTATTAAAGTTTCACTTCAAAATTCTACAACTGGCAAAAATGGGTCATTGTCAGCTACATTCCTAACTTGAAGAGTGATTCATGAGCCACTAACCCTTTGAAGGGTCAGTGTCCTGGAGAGACAGATGCTGCTGTCCCTTTGGGGAACAGAGGTCAAACTACTGTCCACAATTTCTGCTTCTGGGGTGGTAGAAGCCTCAGGACTTGGACCATGAGCTCATTTGATATCTTGTGCTTCCATATAAAAGACCCACCTTTAAAAGCAAATATATTTTACTGCAACAAGGCCATTGTGATGCTACTAATTTCATTCTACATCATATCCTCTTTGGGAAAATCTTTTAAAAGAATTGATCTGTTTTCACTTGGCGACAGTACTAGATGTCAGTATTTAAAAGGTGATTTTTTTTCTTCTTCTATGTTTGGAAATTCAAATGGAGTAAGGTAATTACACTTTGGAAAGGTGGGGAATCACTTAACCTGTCGTTGTCTAAAATATTTTAAATTTGTTTTCATACTAATTTGGTATGAATGTAATTTCATTCCCTTCAAAGCCACATAAGACAAATTTCCATTCTGAAAACTATATAGTTATTATCCCTTTACTGAAATAAGATCTTGAATTTCTGAAAGCGCAAACAAATGTCCAAGAAGTAACTGGATGTGCAAATTCAGCATTATTGCTTCACTAAAGGATAAAAAGGAAAATAATTAGGTATGAAGGACAAAAACCTCAATAGAGCCCAAGTAATTTTACTAATTAGGAAAAGAATCAGTAATTCAAATGCAAATATTTAAGTTTTGAGTATGAGTTATCTACAGCATAGTTGTATAATGTGAATTAGATAGCAACATAGTTGTATAATTTGAATTAAATAGTTTGCATAGTATTTGTGACAGTCATAGAGAAATTTTAGAAGGATGATTATGATGTAGTGGAAAGAGTATTGGATTTGAAGTAAAAAAAGCAAAACAAAACAAAAACCTTAGGTTTGAATCCCAAATCTACTATCTCCTTACTATCTGACTGCAGACAAGGCATTTCAAATCAAGTGAACAAGAATTTATTAAGCATCTATTACGTATCAGGTACTGTGCAAAGTGTTAGGGATACAGAGGAACAGTCTCAGTTCTTAAGGAGTCCAATGCAGGAGACAACGTGTAAACAATTATGTTGTTTGCTATATACTACTTTGCTTGGTGATCTTATCAGTTCCTCTGGATTCAATTATCACTTTATTCAGGTGATCATCAAATCTATTTATCCAGGCCTTAACCTCTCTCGTGACCTCCAGTCAGTCACACATCTCCATCTGCCTATTGGAAATTTTGAACTGCCCTGTGGTCATTTTAAACTGAACATGTCCCAACTTGAACTCATAATTTTTTCCTTAAAACCTTTCTCTCTTTCTGTCTTCCTTATTACCCTCCACAGTACCACTGTTTTCCTAGTCACCCAAGTTGACAACCTAGGTGTCATGCTCTACTCCTCACTCTAGCCTCCAATATCCAATCAATTGCCAAGTTCTTTCAAATAGGATAAGTTGGAGATAATAAAAAGAGGAAAGGCACTAGCATTAAGGGGTAGGGAGGGGGGCAGTACGGAATAGCTTCTTGCAGAAGATAGAAGTTGAGCTGGGACCTGAAGGAAGCCAGGAGGCAGAGATGAAGAAAGAATTCCAGGCAGGCTGGACATCTAGTGAAAATGCAGTCTGGAGATGGACTGTCATGTGTGAAGAGCAGCAAAGAGGCCAGTATCATTGGATCACAGAATATTTATAGAGGGAAATAAAATATAAGAAGATAGGAATGGTAGAAGGAGGCCAGGTTATGAAGGCCTTGAAAAGCCAAAGGGATTTTATATTTGATCTTCAAGGTAACAGGGAGCCACTGGAGTTTATTAAGTAGAAAAGTGACATGGTCAGATCTGTGCTTTAGGAAGGGCATTTTGGCAGCTGAGTACAGGATGGACTAGAGTGGGGATACTTGTGGCAGGCAAACCAACCAGCAACCTATTATAACAGTCCTGTCATGAAGTGAGGGCCTGCACCAGAGTGGTGGCAGTGTCAGAGGAGAGAAAGGGTCATATACAAGAAACACTGGGAAGGTGAAACAGAACTTGGCAATTGATTGGATAGTGAAGGCAAGAGTGAGGAGTAGAGCATGACACCTAGGTTGTCAACTTGGGTGACTAGGAAAACAGTGGTACTGTGGAGGGTAATAGGAAGACAGAAAGAGAGAAATGTTTTAAGGAAAAAATTATGAGTTCAAGTTGGGACATGTTTAGTTTAAAATGACCACAGGGCAGTTCAAGATTTCCAATAGGCATATGGAGATGTGTGACTGACTGGAGGTCACGGGAGAGAGGTTAGGGCCTGGATAAATAGATTGATGATCACCTGAATAAAGTGATAATTGATTGAATCCAGAGGAGCTGATAATATCACCAAGCAAAGTAGTATATAGGGAAAAGAGTAGATAGATAGAAGAAAGAGATAGATAAGACAAGAAGCTGCCACCCGCCTTCCTTAACATGATAGTAAATTTCTTTTCCTTAAAAACAAAAACAGAGACAAGAAAAGAATATTTCTCTCTCTCTCTCTCTCTCTCTCTCTCTCTCTATCTCTATCTCTCTCTCTCTCCCCCCACCCGCCATTGGTCATCTTGCCTCAGGTCTATCCCCTCTTAAATCTATCTTCCACCTGGAGAATACAGAATACCAAAGTGATTTTCCTTATGCACAGATCTGACAATGTCACTTTTCTAACGAACAATGTCAGTGTCTTCCTATTGCCTTCAGGATAAAATATAAACTCCTCTATTTAGCTTTTACAGACCTTTACAACTTGGCTCCAACCTATCTTTCCAGACTAATTCTATATACTCCCCTTCCCAAGCTCTACAGTTCAGCTCAACTACCTTTTTCTCTCTCACCCAAAGACAATACTCCTCCCCTCTCACTGCCTTTTTACTGGCCAACCCTGGGTCTTAAATGTACTCCTTCACTGCTACTTCACAGAATCTCTCTTTCTTCAAGCTGTAGCATTTCTTCCTCATTCTAACTTCAAGAGGAAGCCCAAGCACCAATATATATGTGAAATCTTTCCTGATATCCCCAAATGCTAGTGATCTCCCAACCAAACTACTACCTTGTATTACTACTGTTTGTACATTTGTACATGTATACATGTGTGTAGTACAGTGGGGAGAGCTAGTCTTAGAACTGAGAAGACTAACAAGTCCCACCTCTTATCATACACATTTTGGCTGTGTGGCTGTAGGCAAGTCACTTAACCCCTCAGGTTTCTAGATAACTCTAATGCTACAAGATGTAGAGAAAATGCCAACCTCCATGAGAGAGCTCCCTCATACAAGAAATCCCTCTACTGGGGCAGCTAAGTGGAGCACTGGCCCTGGAGTCAGGAGGACCTAAATTCAAATCTGGCCTCAGATACTTGATACACTTACTAGCTGTGTGACCTTGGCCAAGTCACTTAACCCCAATTGCCCTGACTTCCCCCCTCCAAAAAAAATCCCTCTACCAATGACATCACAGATATAGTCCCTATCTCCTATATGTACATATACCTATTCTGTAAATATTTACATATTTGTACATGTTGTTTCTTCCAAAAGACTGTAAGCTCCTGGAGATTAGGGATTACTTAGTTTTTTGCCTTTTTATCTCCAGTGTCTGGCACACAGCAAGTGCATGATGAATATGTGTTTGATTTCTCTAATTAGTCAAGACCATAGGATTTCTGAGCTATGTTCTCAAATCAACATAGTTCATCATCCTCTTTGGGGAGACAACAATGTATGTCCATATCACAGGAACATAAAAACTTCAATCATTCAATAAATATTTGTTGATTTATATACTTCATTACCAAAGGGAATGGGAGTCATTACCATTATAAATTTGACATTGAGCATTAGCTAACAATCCAGTTAAACTCCAGTCATAGATTGATAATCAAATATTAGCTGTAACATATGGGTCTCATATTTATACACACAGAGAAACTATTCATATAACCTGATGTGACTTTGTAGTCAATGATCATATCACCCAAACCCCTCCATTTAGAGATGAAGATCATGGCAATCACAAAGTGTAGCAATGGTAATTATCAGATTTGTTTTAGGCAACCCAGCAGGCATGCTTATAACCAATTTTTGACTGATATACTACTTATTTTTCATTGGAGTAGTAGACAAGATCCTTAATTTCTGGTACTGGTTACGTCAATAACTAATTTGTGTGACTTTAGACAAGTCACAACTACTTGTGTTTTAAATTTTTCATAATGGGTTGATAGAGCATTTAAATACACTCATATGTATACACATATACATACACACATATACAATATAGATAGAGCATTTATTGCACTCATTATGTGCCAGGCACTATACTAAGCACCTCAGATACACAAAACAAGAAAGCAAGATGGTTCTTACTCCCAAAAAGCTTATACTAGAATCGGGGAAGACAAAACAAAAAGGGAAACTGGCAGAAAAAAAAGGATGGGTGGAAGCGGGGAAGAGGGTAGCCTAGCAAGGCAAGGACTGCTACTGATGAGGTGGAGAAGTCCAGAGGATGAGTTGACCTGGAGTGAAATGAAGAACATGGCTCAAGCCTCTCAAGAAATGTCGGTCTTGACAAAGGACTCAGCAATCAGGAAAGCAGATAAATTCTAAGGTCCCCTCAAGCACTACTACCCTGTGATTCTGAAATCAGATTCAATTTGTTTCTTCAAATGGTAACAAATGTAACAGGAGAACACTGAAAAATCTTTACCCAAAAATCACATTCATAATTTTTTGAGGCAAATTCTAGGGCATTTGTTCTAAATAGCTCCTCTTTTTTGTCCTTTTTTCTCTTTCATTTTATGTCACACACAAAGTCATGGGGGCAAAAATCCTAAATCAGCACTTTACTTAAAGTATAGCAATCATCTGATTTTTATACAGGAAAATAGAGGAATACAAGAGAAAAAGGTCCTTTAATCCAAAGAACTTTCCAATATGCCCTTGGGTTGTTTTTTAATGTTCTTGAACAGAATACACATATTCTGATAGTCAGAAATGTGCCAACTAAACTTTGACTTGATTTGGCAACTGAGGTGTTGTAGGTCTGTCTAATTTTGACTATGATAGCAATGGACAGCAACTGGCAATAATTCAGTCCTCTGAAAAGAACCTCATACAATTGAGTAGTCAATAAATATGCATTAATAATAAAACCTTAGGGCTAGAAGAAACCTTGAGAGGTCATCTAGTCCACCCCCTTGCCTGTAGGCAGTAAGACTTGAACATTACTTATCACTGATGAGAATCTTTCCATTTCGAAGTCCTCATGATGGAAGTCCCATAACTTCTATCAGCAATGCTTAACAACACTCACTGTCGTAGATTTTGTCCTTTTAATTCACCAAAATCCCTGATGCTATAGTTAAATTCACAGTAGAGACTAAAAACAGCTGGTGGCCATTCTCTGTATAAAAGCCCTTCGTAGACACGAAGACAGTAAGTACCCCCCTCAGCTTTCCACTCAACAGGGAAAACAATACCAAGACCATTCTGCACCAGATTGATTTTCCAACCCTTTAATCATCTGTTTTACTCTCCCCTGAATCTCTTCCACATCCTCTTTGGGCAAGGAGCCCTGTACTGGGCTAAGCATCTGATCACAGGGCCTCTCCAAAGTCTAACATATGCTAAAACATACTCTTTCTCAGGATCCAAGTTTGATGAGAAGGCATCTTTACTAAGCTCCATTACTGGGCTGAACAGTACAATACTGGGGAAAAAAAAGATTTCCCAAAAGGCAGCATGAATCTTGAAGACTTTATTTTTAGAAGGCACTTCAGGACTTACTTGCTGATATCTTGCAAGACAGTTTAACAATGGGGGAAAATGCACAAGATTAAGAAAAATTCCTTAACTGTGAGATTTTTTTTAGATTGAAGCATTTCCCAAGGGAAATAGAGGAATTCCCATGTTTGACCCATCATATAAAGTGGACTGAACAGAGGGCACTGAAGAGTATGCTACAGGAAGCAATCATACTTTGGCCCCCTTAAAGGCAACAGATGATCTAATGAATCATCCATTCCTAATTTCTACAAATCTATGATATCAGATTTATATGCCTGATCAGAAATTGTTTTCATTGTGACTAAATCCCCAAAGGATGATAACATTAGTATCCTATGAAGCTCAGATAACAATGCACAGTAAAATTTATAATACGTAGCAGTTAGGTAATAAGATAATTTCTGTCAGATAACTCTTGTTACAGTTTATAAGTTTATAAATATCATGGTTTTCCATTTTTTTCTACCTCTCTGGATTCCAGATGCTATTAGAGAGTGTGTGTACTGTAAAAGGGTATTCTAAGAAGCATTTATTGAATACTTTATTTTTCATTTTGAGATTTCATTAATTTCAGAATGAGAAACACAGTATATATGAAACCACTACTTTACTAGTACCAATGAAGAAGTAGAAAATTGGATATTTTATTTAATAAGGGAAAAAACAAGATTAATTTAAATAAAATGAATAATTCAAATAACCATGAAAAATCACCTATTTTGTTTCTGGGGGGATTGAGTAATAAGGTAACATAGTGGCCTGAAGTATACTAAATATGTGCAAATGAAATAAGTTCAAAGTATGCAAATTAGCAATGTTAAAAGAAGAAGATTTAACTCTAGATTTCATTATTATTATCTTCAAAAATCAAGTCTTGGTTATTTCAGAGTTTAAATTTTATTTGTAGGGGATATCATCTAATCACTACACTAATCTATGGGAAAACTCCCTTAACTGGTTACAATCTGATACTAATCAGGCCAATATTATGCTATTGCTTCAAAAGTGGAATACGCCTGAAATTATGGATGAATTAATATAAATTTATCTCCATTATAAGAAAAACAGTTAAAACCTGATGACCTATTACTGATAGTGGGTTACTTGGATCAGCACAAATTTAAATCAGATATGCTAGTATTATTGTTATATATACAAGACTGTAAGTGATCATATTGGGTGACCCATTTATTTCCATTAGATTTTATTGGGTGATATACATATGAAATCACATTTTACATTAGCAAATAGCTAACATCCTTCATAAAACAGTATTCTAAGTGAGAATGTGGCCGAGTCAACATTTGGTCTTTACACCAAGTCTGTGTAATGTACTGTACAGGTTACATCACAGATACTCACAAAACATCTCCAGGGAACTAAGAAGTTATGGAATAATGAAAAATGAAGTATAAAGTGACACCTAATTAGAAATGACAACTTTAAATCCTCACGTACATAAAGCAACAGGTTTGGTTTTCAGTAACTACTCTCAGCAACTCCCCAAACTCCTTCATTATGCTCTATATATAATTATGTGTTCAAAAAAATCATGATGGTGAATCATCTTTAAAAAAAATCAAGAGCTTAAAACTTCTAGACAGAAGAATCACAGCAGTCAAACCATTAGCTAACATCATCAGCTATGATAAGAAACTTCACAATTTTAAATTTTTATGAAAAAGTCAGAACACTATAACTTCAGATAATCAATCCCTAAAAACTGTTCTCATGTTTCATCAATGGTGTCTATTACATAGACTGTACCTATGGGAAAAAATAATAGGAACACTCTTATCCCAAAATGCTAGGCAGGAACTCAAAAGAATTCACATCTGTTATTCTTCCTTAATGGTTAGTACCATTTTAGTTTTCCAAATGAAAAAGTAGCCCCAGATAAGGTGCGAGGCCCTTTAATAATAATGATGATGATGATGATATTGGAAAACAACTATATACAGTTATCCCTTGACATCTGCAGTGGTTTAGGGACCAGGAGGACCCTCATGAATTTAAAAACTATGAATAACTCTAGGTCCCCTCTAGGTCCCATCCCAAACCTTTATTTTTAATAATTCTGATCATATTTATTTAACACAAAAAACCAAGTAAAACAACATACTGCACTCATAAAAAATGTTGTGGTTTCTATGGGAGAGAACATTTTAGCCCCTGAGGTAAAAATAGGAGAATTCAGGTAGAGAAGCTCTAGGAGACATTTGTAAAACTGATAAGTCACCTGAATGAGAAGCCTAACATGTAAAGCAATACTGTTTCTAGAAAGATTGTTCTTCTGAAGACAATAAAATATAGGAGGTCACAAGAGGAGAAAAATTAAGTATAAAATACCAAAATGTGAAGGGTTCAAATTCAATTTTTATTTGACTGAGGGCCCCACATTTCTAGTTCTTGGAGTGATGCACACACACACCATGCAGAGTCTTTCCTGCCGCTGGTATAGCTGCAACAACTACTTCACCTATTCCATTTTCCTATGAAAAACTCCAGCTACCAGGATAACTGTGGAAGAAAATCACTCGACTGAGTCTGGCCTGTAGAGAGACAAAGACGGGGTGTTCCCAAAGAGAGTGCATGGCCCTTAGTTCTTTAGCACACTGAAACTTTTAACAAAATTTAACTGTTTATAACAAATTTATATATGAATACTAATTGTAGTAAAGGATAAAAAAAGATTAGTAATATCCTAACATTTATGACTTGCTAAAATTTTTTTAAGTTTTCTTTACACATGTGCTGTCATCTGCGATTTTCTGCAGTATGCTGCAAAACTCCAAAACTTCCCTTTTAATTACTGATGGCCAACCCATGAATAGCCAAAATCAGGAGTGTGAAACCCGTTAATGTCAAAGGACGACTGTAATTCTTTAGGATTTGAAAAGCATTTAAATGTATTATCTCCTGATCCTTATAACAGCGATATGTTACATGAGGTATGCCAGATAGGTGCTATTATCCCCATTTTATTGACAAGAAAATTGAGGCAGAGAGACTTTAAAGGGCTTTTCTAGGGTAACAACAACTAGTTAACTGTCTTTAGATAAAATCCGATTTAAGGCCTTCCTGACTCCAAATTCAGGCATCTCCACTATGCCACTTGGCTACATCTTATCTTATTTATCTGATTTGATATGACATGTGAAACCAGGTAACTACTAAAGGTCAGAAAAACTTAAATATATAATTTAAATTGATGCTTTAGCATAGCTAATGAGCATAAACAAACACTCAAACCACAAAGTATATATACTTCCTTCCAATTTGAGAATTTACAAGGTATAGTCTAGGGTCTAGGCAAAAGTGCACTGTAGTAATTGCAAATTCTTATTTTGGAAGGCTGCATGCTTTATTGCCAACTGCAGCCATTGGCTTTAACCTGAGCTTTGTTGCCACATGACAGCAGCTCTATTTAAGTAGCTTTAGTGAATGTCTTTATTAGTCTTTTGGATCTGCTTTCTTCATTTTAGTTGATATAAAGTTGTATTTTTAAAAATAGCAACGCTATGAAGCAAGGTTGGCCAGCTACTGTGGAACTTTTGGTAACAAATACATTGAGCCAACCAATAATACCCAGGGCAAATCTAACTGTTCCAATAAAGGAACTTCTAAACATTTCTGGCCATAACTAGAGATAGGGAGGTATGTTTTATAAACAAAAGCAGCATCAGCTAAACTTAGAAATTTTTTTTTTCCTTGCCAATACTCTAATTGTAAGAAGTTTCTGCCCTTCTTATAGCATTTTCACAGTGAAGAGACTACATACACCTGAATTACCACAGGCTGACTATTTTATTTATTTATTTTAAAGAGAACCTTTGCTGACACCTAGCAGATGAATGATTAATTGCACTCCCCCTCCCATTCCCTTTCTGGGCAAACTCTACAGGGGAACATTTTAGCCCCTGAGGTGAAAATAGGAGAATTCAGGTAGAGAAGCTTTGGGAGACATTTGTAAAACTGACAAGTCACCTGAATTAGAAGCCTAACATGTAAAGCAATACTGTTTCTAGAAAGATTGTTCTTCTGAATACAATAAAATATAGAAGGTCACAAGAGGAGAAAAATTAAGTATAAAATACCAAAATGTGAAGGGTTCAAATTCAATTTTCATTTGACTTAGGGCCCCCCTTTTCTAGTTCTTGCAGTGATGAATATATCCCACAATCACTACTTATCCATCTTAATCCAGATTTAAAATGCTTATAAAATGAAATAAAATAAGCTTTGTGAGATGGACAGAACATATTTTAAATATTTTTCTAACTTAAGAGCAGCTAGAGTTCTGGCCTGGAGTCAAATTTGGCCTCAGACACTTACTAGATGTGTGACCCTGGGAAAGTCACATAATCCTGTTTGAGCTAGAGAAGGAAATGGCAAACTACTCTAGTATCTTTGCTAAGAAAAATCCAAATGGGGTAATGAAGAGTCAGACATGACTGAAAATAACAATACCTTTTCTAACAATATTCTACCAAGATTCAAGGCCAATCAGTAAGTGAAAGTAAGATCTTTCCCACCCACTGAATAGGACTCAGGTGGGACCAACAAAGAGAGGCCTGATTAGAGGCAGGCCCACACCCTTTCACTAACTAGGTATGAGGCCCCAGGCCCACACCCTTTTGCTAGTTGAGGTGATTTGGGCCTGAAGCCCTCAAGACCCTAAGAGGAGTTGCTAAGACCAGAGCCAATAGTATTTGCAGAGTTCTAGTCAAGCAGATGCTGGCTAGGACTATATAAAAAGAGAGCCCAGAACTGAAAGCAGCAGAACTAGGAGCAGCGGAATTGACAGCAGCAGGATTCAGAAGCAGACATTAGGGGACATTGAGGCAGCAGACACTGAGGGAGAGCCAGCATCGACAGAGACTGCAGAGTGGAGACTGCAGAACAAGAGAGTTGTAGAGATCAAGGAACCCAGAGTTGACAGAACTGCAGGACACAGTGCTGATCGGAGGGTTAGAATTTGTGAGTGATTGTTTACAGAATGGCCCTAGCAGGGGACTTGGGGGGGCAGGGGACATTGCAGGATGGCTTGGCTCCTTGCTACAATACTTTGTTATAATTTCCTTGTTACATTGAGGTGGGCTTACTGGTTTTGGAATATAATTGCTAAGGTATGGAATTGGAATTACTGGTCCTGGGATTGGATCCTCCCGTGTCTAAATAAATGTTATACTTCTGCCTTCTACTTAGAGAATTTCTTATACTTTGCATTTCTGAACCATACAGGCATGTTCATAATCATCCCCAAGGTCATGAATCTTGCCTTACTGCTATACAAGATATATACAAAGACTGTTCCAAGAAATTATGATTAACTGCCTTTAGAGTCAAAAGTATTATTTCTTTTAAAGCTATAGAAAGGAAGTGTGGTATAGAGGATGGAAAACCAGCCCAGAAGCCGGGAAGATGTGGATTTGTGTCCTGCCTCTGATACATACTGACTGTGATGCTGGGTAATTCAGTCAAGCTTCTAGGCAACTAAGATTGTAAGTTTTAGAAGAAAAATTGATGACCTGCATTGGTAGAGAGAATTTCATCACTCAGGAGTTCTCTACTCAATGAAATCATTGGACAGTACAAGCTACCCCATGTACTGGCAATCAAGATGGGCTCTTAGCACTTATTCAACCAAGTGCCCTGGAAGAGTTTGGCTTTTGTTTCCTTGATTAAATTAGGAGTCCCTGATGACCTCCTTGCCTCAAAGGAAGCCTAGTTTACATGGCTTTGAGTGACGTTTGTGACATCAGCGGCTTTTAGACCACGTGGGTTTAAGTCGCATTTTTGTGACGATTTTAGGTCACATGGGTGAGTTGCATGTGTGACTCACCTTTGACCCTGAACAAGATATATAAACGCAGAGGTTGGCTTTCTCTTTTGAAGCTCTGAACCACAGAAGGAGTGGCACGTGACTCTGGGCCAGCCGTTGTCGAGCTCCCAGCTGAACTCAGATGTTGATGGTTCCTTGGTAACTATGACTTGTATTTGGTCTGTTTATAAATGTATGTTTGTAATTTGTCTGTATTTGCTTTGAAGTTCAGAGTGCTGGCTTTTCCCCCTGAGCTAAGTGAATGATATTTGTATGTTGGATTAAAGTGAGATTGTTAACCCCTTAACGTTGCTTTCCTTAGTAAAGCAGATCAAAAGAACCTGTGTTGGCAGCTTTCTGTGTGCTGGTTGTTGGTGGGTCTTACACCCGCACAGCAGCTGCTAGCAGATTGTTGCGACACCCCATCACCTCAAGAAGGGAAGAGCTGAGGATTACCATATGAACTCCAAATCATTAATCCCTTAAACTCCACAATATCATCAGCAATTTAAAAATCAGCAACGATTTGTAGTTAAAATAAGACTATTAAGATGACCCTTTATGAATTTTAGAATCATTTCATTTTAGAACTGGAAGAGACTTTAGAGATCTTCTAGTTTAATCCCCTCACTTTACAACTGAGAAAATGTGGCAGAAAGAGGTTGTGATTTGTCCCAGGTCACACAGCTACTTAGCAGCAAGTTGAGGACTAGAAGCCAGGTCTCCAGGTCCCCAAGACAATATCTTTTTTTAGTTCATGTTGTGAACTAGTCTTAGCATCCTAGGCTAATTTCCATTTACCCCTTGAAATGTCACCGGAATGTTTCTGACCATTATCAAATGGGATGTGTCCCATTACGGAAAACTAATTTTAATGTGAAACTAAAAACTAATAATAATTAAGAAGGGGTGAGGGGTGTAATTAGTCACAGAGTTGGAAAGGATCCTTGTCTTTCCTTTTGAACTCAGATTAAAACTCATTTGAATAATTCTAAATCAGCAGCTTGCTTAAAAATTATCCATCATTTAAATTTTTTTTTTTTTACCAAGATATGGAAAGGAAGAAAAAATCTCCATTGTATTTTAGTCCAAAAAACTTCCCAGTATGCCATAGTCTAAATGTTTGTTTTTATACAGGGAGAAATTTAGGTTAACAGGGCTGAAGTGATTTACTCAAGACTAACTAATGACTTGTAGGAGGACTAGGCCTAGACCTAGGTCTACTAGTCCCCATTTCAATGCTCTTTCCAATGTACCAGACTATGGACACTCTAAAAGCAACCAGGTTATTCAAACATTACTTCCTAACATTAGCACAGATAATGAATGAAGCTCTTACTCCAAAAAAGAGCCCATTTATTTATTCTAACATTCTGGATCTTAGAGGTTCATCAAATTGCTTTCATCCTTTCTTGTAGAATTTATGAATATTTTTATGTGTATATATGATTTGGAAACAGCAATGTGGAGACTAATATAAAAACTAAATTTCAGAGACAGTTCTTGATCTAATGGAAATGGGATGGGTAATATGTGATATATAATAACTGATAAGCACCACCTATTTAGGCCTTCTCTTAATTAGATAAGAATTATTTTATTCAGAAAAACAATTTTGGCAAAGCAACATAAAACAACAAATGATTTTTTTTAACTAGGATGATCTCTAATGAGGGCTATGCATCATACACCCTAAGAAAAATCTGATATTATACAGACAGTTCTCACTTTACTTAAGTAGACAATTAAGCAGTCCTCTACTTAAAGTGATTTTTACTTAACCTAATTTGCCCAGGACTGGGAAAGGGAGGAAGTGAGGCATCAAGGGGGCCCCTGAAGAGAGATGGGGCATATGGTTCAAAGACATGTGGGGGGGGGGGGGGCCAAGGACACAGAATAGAGAAAAAAGATATGGGACAGCATGTAGGAGCTAGACATGGACACAGACAGGAGAGGACAGGCAACAGGCAGGGACCAGGGACAGACACTCAGTATTCAAGTGCAGGTAGAAAGAATAAAAATGACTGAGTGGGTCAAAAGTCTCCCCTCTGGGAAAGGAAGTCTCAAGTCAAGCCCCTGATCAGGCAGCAGAGAATGGCGATCTATCCATATCTGTTCTGCTTTCACTTGAAAGGGTTTTTTTTTTAAAGGTTTTTTTTTTGGTGGGGGGGGGGGGGCCACAGAGTGCCAAGCTGAGGGATGGAGTAGAAAGAAAGAGTACAGTACTGTACGGTAAAGTTAACATGGGTGTTTTTTTGGAATGCAGATTTCTTTCAGAATTCTTTAAAATGGATTTGTGTAATGTGAATTTACATAAAGTGAGAACTATCAACATTTATTTTCAATAGAAACAATACTCATGCCAAAGATTACCTCTAACTCTGAGGAAGTACCAGACAGAACTGTAGAAACCATTCTACTTCTCCAGGCCTCAGTTTCCTCTCTTTGTAAAATGAGACAGTAGAACTAGGTGATATCCAAGTATAAGAGCTTCAGATTCAATAAGACCCATCAGTGACATGGGGATAGTGGCAGCTACAGAGCCCTGTCATATGGATTACTGAGCTATGTCTAAAGAGCACAGGGCTACAAAGACTTTTCTTCACAGAAAAGGAAAAATTTGAGCCACTTGTGTTTTATACACCTTTAAAAAAAATTACTAGGACCTCATGGGGAATTCAAATCAGTGAGTAAAGCTTCATAGGCCTATTCTGAGACTTTGTTACATCCCAACTTTCTTGTTCCAGAAAACAAGGCAGCAAATAGTCACAGGTTTAAAAAGAAAGAAGCTGGACTATAAGGAAATCAACTTTTATCCAAGAAAAATCTGAAATAACATCAAAAAGAAGTATTGATTGGCCATGGAAATTGCCTTGATATAGTGCACAGGATTTCTGAGATTAGTAAAAGATTTTTTTCAGGCTAATGTCAAAGGCTCCCCTTATACCCTATATCACACTTTTTATACAGAAAACACATCAAAGTGCCCCTACTCCTTTAAGTACCCCCTCTCTGTTTATAATAGAAGAAATAAAATCTATCATCCACTTAGTTTAACATACACTGAAGTGACACCATTTTGACTCTGATCTCCAGATCCTACAGTATTACCAAGGGAAAGAGTAGAGTCATGAGCCTCCATGGTGAAGAGGGACCCACAGCACAGGAAACAAATGCCTCTCATTATGGAACTTGCTTCTAGGTGAAGAAGTGGAGGTTTAAGGACCCTTACTTGCATGCCCAGTCATCTGCTAGGAACGCTACAAGGAACAGTTCCACACTAGCAATTAGAATCAATCATTGGAAGAATCCTAGAACCTTACATCTGGAAAGAAATATTACGATGTTTTGAAGAAATAGAGCCCCTGAAGGATGACCTGATCTAGCCAAGGGCACAGACCTGGGCAGCGAAAGTCTGGACAACAACCCAGGTCTTCTACAGCCTGGTCCAAGAGCTCTTTCAGAAACACTCCACCGCCACAGTTATAATAACAATAATCACGATGATGATGATAATAACACCTTGGTCTGTATGGACCTTTACTATTTATAAGTTATTTTCATACATTATATAATTTCAAGTTTACTATAATTTCATGAAGTAGGTAGCTCAGGGATTGTTATATCTACTTTACAGATAAGGAAACTAGGGTGTGGTGAAGTGACAAGACTGTCAGTCTACACTGTGTCATGGACAAAGCAGTGGATTTTGAAAAGCATGACTTGAGTTCAAGTCCTGATACTTCCAAGCATCAGATGTCCTATCTTTAGCAGATTGTTTAATCTGGTCTGACCTAGACAGAAACTTGCATTCCTTTTATATGGTGGATGACAGCAGCCCATCTTGAAATAGCTGGATGGATGGATGGATCATTAGGTGAGTTAGGGGTGGGGGGAGGGAGAGGGAGAAGAAGGGGGGGAGTGAGAGACAGAGAGAGAGAGAGAGAGAGAGAGAGAGAGAGAGAGAGAGAGAGAAGAGGAGAGGAGGGTGAGTTTTCTCTAGGATCTACAGGCCATACCATGACTACACAACCACTCCCTGGAGGATGGTGGATACTCCCAATGAGCTACCTCCAATCAAATAAACAGGATAAACAAAGATGATTAGATCTCACATTCTACCTTTAAAATAAAAATAACAACAACAGAAAAGGTTATATGTCAAAGGGCACTAGCAAAAATTCCACAAAAATAAATTTAAGGAAAAGAAAATGGGGAGGGGTAGGGAAAAACACAATGAAAATAATACTTTGTGTTCCTATTTTAAGTGCCTCTCTCAATGCTATATGCATAGCAGCTAGAGGCAAGCTGGAAAGCCGCCAGGTCCTGGCTGCCAGCAAAAATTTTGTCACCTCCTTTGAACATCTGAAGTATGTTTACCCAATAGATTTCATTAAATTACACTTCCATTAGGAAGCATACAATGTTGATACTCATCTCAAAGATCAAAGGGATCGCTAAGAGGCATGTCATCCTGCTCCCCAGCTGATTGCTATTTCTGGGCCAATCAAGGAAAGGAGCCAGAACAATACTTAGTTAAAAAAAAATGCAGCATCTCCCCAAGGACTATATACTAAGAAACTGCAGCCCCATTATCAAAATGAGCATCTCATTAATGACAATACACATACAGTGAGTTATTTTAACACAACTCCTACACAACAAACAAGCTGGATTTGGGTCATTAGCTGAATTTGTAAAACAGTATTTCCAAGGGTTAGAAAACTCTTCACAAAGAGAGGAAGTTTATAAAAGGGGGAAAGCATTCTTCAGGTGTAATGAGGGGAAAAACCAATTTTATTAATTAAATGATGCTTTCAAATAAACCAACAGGTTAGCCAAATAGGAGAATATAGATTTATTAGGAGCAGCATAAGTTCTTTTTAGTTCATGTGCCACTGATTCTTCCAAAGGATAATTTTTTTAATGTGCCATAAGCATATTAAAATGACAAAACACTTCCATCTTTGAGTGCAGTAGGTTATGATTTTAAAAATTAATTTTTTTAAAGAATTAGCTGCCAGGCATGAAGGACCCCCATCTCAAAAAAGTAAATGTGGTCATCAAGCAAAAATTAAAAACAAAAGCAAATAAACATTGTGACATGGGCTGAGGAAAGGAATTTTAATGTGGGATGGAGAGAGGGTCAGAGCACTGAGGGAGGAGGTAAATCTACCAAACCAAAGCAGGTCTTCTCCCCTGCCTTCTTTCTATCCCATTCCATAGAAAGTGAGTTTTTATTACAGAAGGTAACACTGAACAATGTAGTAGAAACCATACATTTTCAAGCTCAAGAACAACTTCTAGGATATGATCCTGGCCAAAAGTGGGGACCCTATGTTGAAGAAACCAAAGGGTAGTAGAATTCAAGCAAAAGTCCTTCCTATCCAACTGTTTGTCAGTAGCCTGTGATCATTTAACATAAATCACTTGTTCAGATCCCCATGTTGCAACCCATGTTTCAGCTGCTCTGTTTCAACATGTAGACAACCTCTTAGCTGCCCATATTTGACACATCATATGAACTCCAATTATCTATCTTTTGCAATTAATCATCTCACAATTACATTTCCTGCACTTATAAGCATCCAGCTGGGAACTGAGTTTTAATCTAGGAAAGAAAAAAAGAGGATTCAGGTTTCTAACAAATTACTTCTAATTAACCAGAACCTTTTCTAGTCTTCCTAATGTAAAGATGCCTACAGCTAATCAAAGAATTTATTGTTTGCATTCTTAATGATATTTTAAACTTTTATTTGAATTTCCCCAATGAGCAGTTGCTAGTAATACATTGTAATAACATTACTTAAGCAAATATTCTGTTAGGTAATACCCAAATTTTTTTTAAAAAAGATAAAGATTTCTAGGGAAAAGTTACATTATAATTAGAAAGGGTACCCAATAAAATTGAATGAATCAGAGGAAAAAAAAACTTCAAAGCATAAGTTTGATATCTTCTACTAAGTCCAGGAAGTACACAGAATCAAATTATAAAATCACAGGCTGTTAGAACTAGAAAGGACCTTGGGTCTTATCCATTTTCCTCACAGTCAAACAGAGAAAAACTGAGACCTAGACAGGGAGTGAATGACCTGTCCAAGGTCACACAGCTAATGAGTAAAAAAGCAGGTGCTTAAATTCAGGTTTCCTTATTTCTAGTCCAGCTCACCACACCAGAATGTGAGAAAACGAAATTATGCCTCCATGGACCATAAAGAATAACCCATAACTGCTCCACTGGTTCTTAAAGATTTGTGTCAAAACCCTAGATATTAATTTATGTTGATATATTTTATTTTGACACATCAATCACATCCCAATAACCCTCCTTTTTCTTCCCCATAAGACCTTCCAATGATAACACTAATCAAAAATGTGGTATAGCAATTATGATTGACAGCACAAGTAACTTTCTACTCTTGATCTTTATCATTTCATAATAGACAACGTGTTTTAACCAGTCACGAGGAGGAATATTGGCCATTTTCTCTGACCTAAATTCTGTTATCTCTTAGGGTTGCCTTCATTTACATTATTATTTATTGTGCATACTGTTCTTTTGGTTCTGGTTTCTTCACTGAGCATCAATTCATATAAATCCTTCTATGTTTCTCTGAATTCTTCATATTCATTATTGCTTATGGTACAGTAATTTTCCATCGCATTCATGCACCACAGTTTGTTTAGCCAACCACCAAACATGGGGTACATAATTTACTTCCAGCTTTCTGCTACAATAGTGCTGCTGTGAATATTTTGATACATACGGGACCTTTCACCGTCAATGATCTCAATGGGGTATAAAACCAGCTATGGGATCACTGGATTAAAGTGTATGAACAATAATTTCTAACTTTTCTTTTAGGATGGACTGGTGAAGTTGTGCCACCAAAAGTACATTAGTGTACCACAGTTGCTAAAACACTGACTACTTCCATTTTTACCAAATCTGGCTACCTTAATAGATATGACGTGATTATTGCAATTTGCTTTTCTGTTGTGATTTGGAGCATTTTTCATGATTGTTTAGAGTTTGCATTTCTTTTTTTAAAATTTAATTTATTTAATATATTTACTTTTCAGCATTGATTTTCACAAGTTTGAATTACAAATTTTCTCCCCATTTCTACCCTCCCCCCCACTCCAAGATGGCGTATATTCTGGTCGCCCTGTTCCCCAGTTACATTTCTTTTTTTTTTTAAATTGTTCATATACTTTGACCAGTTGCTAATGTTAAATATTTTTTCAGTTCCTTATGGATTTGGTATGTCAGACTTTTATTTGACATCTATACTAAGATTAAGCAAAGATTTTTCCCCCAATCCATTACTTTCTTATTCTAATTATTTGATTTTGTTCACATAAAGACTCCTAATTTCATTATAATCAAAATTGTCTATTTGGGTTTTTATAAGCAAAGGTCCAGTCCCCTACCTTTATCCCTTGCATCTAGTAAAGGTCTCATCCTCTGAATATGGGCACACTCTAGGCCAGGGGTGGAGAACCTGCTTTTTATTAAGGGAATTTGCTCTATGAAGTTTGGATTCAGTCAAAGCGCCACACTTGAGGGCCACATGTCCAGGCCACAGGTTCCCCACCTCTGCTCTAGGCTTTTTCTTTAGTCATCTTCTACAAAAAAGACTAGATCCCTCCATTGGAGAGATCACCTACTTTCATGATGTTAAGTATCACTTCAATTCAGATGATTCCCAAATCTAACATGTCATCTATTCCTTTGTCCAAGCCATTAGCTTCCACTAACACTCAGTTCAAAAGCTGCCCTCTGTAAGGTGCCTTTTCCAATCTCTTTAGCTGACAGTGCCTTCACCTCTAAAATTACCTTCCATTTACTCTGTACTATCTAATTATGAACATATTATTTCTTCTATTAGACTTTGAGTGCCTTGAGGGCAAGGATTTTTTTTGCTGTTTTTTTGTTTGTTTTTCTTTGTCCTGAAGTCTTATCACAGTACCTGGCACATATCAAGGGATTAATAAATGCTTGTTGGTTGGCTGAATTGATAAAAAGGTTAAAAAGCAGTCCACACAGTTTAACTTAGTTAACCTCCTTTGTTTCTAAATGGGTCTCTGTATCTGGAAACATTTTTGCCTCAAGTAGACATGAGGAATCATAGGAAAATGGAAGGTTCTTAGTCGGTGCCTGTTCACTCCTGTAGTTCTTCATAGGTGGAAATTGACAAAAGCCAAACATACTTTTGTTGTGTGTACCTATCTGCTGTCACATCTTCATTCTCCACAGAACCACAGGGATCCATGGAACACTGAGAGATGCTACTACAGCCATTTTTTTTTTCTTTCAAAAAGTCATGTCATCACTTGTTAGGTAAATACAATGATACATTTTTCACTTTCTAGGTGGTCAAAGCAGATCATTTCTGGGCTTACTGTTCCTTAGGTTTTCAGTAGCTTTTTCTTTTTATTATATGGTATTCGTTCTTTGAGAGCTGCTAGGAAGTAAAAAGAGTATACAGATCACCATCTTCATTCTTGGTGGAGGAAGTCTAGAACTTCTCTGATACACAAAATTCCACAAAATACTGGCCTGTCAAGAATGTATGTGTCCCACATAATCTTAAAAATGCACAGCAGACTAAGATATTTTATTGCATTGATTATGCCCTGAGGGGCACTGGCCACATTCCTTTCAGCAAGCAGTGTAATATGTACTAACATCAAACCTTTACTATACATTCTCTTCCCACAACCTTTGACACCCCAAGCTTTCTTTATCCCCACTTCCTACATCCTTTGGAAATAACTATAACTATATTTTGGCAGGGGAAAAAGAAAAACCCACAGGTATACCATTGTAGCCTATAGCTGTACTCTTGTAGCCCACAAAGTTAAAGTTAAAGGTCACATTAGAGACCATTTATAGACAAAGCCAAGTAGGTTGCAGAGAAATGGGGAGAAGATAGAAGAGAAAGTAGTTTTCCTGATTTGTTCAAGCTCTTAAACGTAATAAGCAAGCCAAGGAAAAGTGTTGGGACAGAGTTCAGATAGGTGAGATAAACACAAAATAACTATTAAAAAGTTAAATCATGGAGTCTTTCTGGGCCTCACTGAATCTATATCCTCATCTGGAAATTCATCTTTAAACTTCTATGCAGAATCAAAGTTCTATGATCACATGAATGTCTACAGATGGTTGCCTACTACTAGAAGACAATATCTGATTGGCATTAAAAGTTTCTTAAGTTTAAGGAGAAAAAAAACCCCAGCATAATTGTGGACAATCATGATGCTCAGAAAATATTTCATTGGTAGAGTCAAAAAAAGTAATTGTTGAGCTATCACTTCATTTCCTTTTTGAAGAGTACCATATTTGCTACCCATCTACTTCTCTTAAACCTATAATCAATCAGGTATATGATGTCATTTAAGAACATATTTTTAAGTTTCATCCATTTTAGAAAATAATCAGCATAATTATAATCCTGTTGCCTAAGACTTTCAAACCTAGTTTTAGCTGATAAGGCACATTCCTCGAATCTTAAAACTAAAAACACAGAACATGTAAAAACTAAAGGAGTCTAGAAAAATAATGCCTGCCTAACCTTTCTAGAGTGAGATTCAGACTCCACTAAAATGCTATGATATGTCTGATATGTCACACTAGCTTAAAAGTGATCTTGGTTTGGAAAAAGCTATGCCTATTTTGGGAGAACAAGGAACATTACAGAAGGAGTTGGACCTTTGCTTAAGGGGGAGAATTGGCAATACAGATAACTGAGGGTAAGCAGAGATGCTCATTTCCCACTTTGCTTCTTTTTCATCAGCCAGCAAAAAAATGTCCATTGTAGGGGAGATGACAGAACAAAAATGAGTCAACAGGGAGTTGACACCTAAGGTAAGTTAAGATGTTTTAAGAGAAGAGTTAGTTTCCTTGATGAAATTAAGTCGCCTGGACCAGATGAATTATATCCTCAGATAGTGAAAGAATTAGCAGGTATGATTGCTGAAGCTACTATCAATTATACTGAAAGATAATGGATATTGGGAGAGATACTCTAAGTTAGAAGAAGGGTAAGTGCTCTTATTTTCAAAAAAAGGAAGAGATAGAATGTGTAAACTACTGTTATCCCTTCCATATCACAGGGGTTAGGGGCACAATGCCCCCACAATCTGGAAAATCCATGTAAAACTTTTTCACCCTCCCTTTATACCAGAAAAAAAATGTGCATATCTATGGTATTAAAAGATAAAATATGTTGATATTATATAGTACTATACATATATTTTATGCATTTCTGAATTTCAAAACTTTTTCTGTGTTGTCTACTGGCCTTCACGTGTCACCTGTGGTTTCCACAAAACTCCCTCAAAATTCCCATTTAATTTCTTATGCCAACCCATGATATATTGGAACTGTGATGGGGAAAGCTGTGATGGAGAAGGGATAACTATATAGACTATGGAGTTTGATTTTGATTCCTGTGGAAAATTCTAGATAAGATCATTAAAGAAATGGCTGGCAAACATCTAGTCAGTCAGTGAGTCAATAACCATTTATTAAGTACTCACTATGTGATTTTCCTAAAGCCCAGGTCTGATCATGTCACCCCTTTACTTGATCAATTCCAGTGGTTCTTGAGTGGCTCCAGATCACCTCCAGTATCAAATACAAAAGTCTCTGTTTGGCATTCAAATCCCTTCATAAACTAGCCCCCTCCTACTTTTACAGTCTTCTTACAACTTATTCCCTGTCACATACTCTTTGATCCAGCGACACTGGCCTAATAGCCGTTCCACGAACAAGACACCCAATCTCTTGGCTCCTGGCATTTTCTTTGGCTATCCCTCAAGCCTGGCATGCTCTCCTTCCTCAACTCTGCCTACTGACTTCCTTGGCTTCCTTTAAATCTCAGCTAAAATAACATCTTTTACAGAAGTGCTTCTCAGCCCCTTTTAATTCTAGTGCCTTCCTTTTGTTAATTATTTCCTATTCATCCTGTATCTGGCTTATCTGTGTATATCTGTTTGCATGTTGTCTTCCTTAGTACATTCTAAGCTCCTTGAAGGCAAGGACTATCTTGCCTTTTTTCAGCTTCTCCAGCATATAGTGCCTGGCATGTAGTAGATGCATAATAAATGTTTATTAAATGATTGATTGATCTATGTGCCAGGCACTATGCTAAAAAGGATATAAAGAAAAGCAAAATAAAGTCCCTACTTTTAAGGAGTTCACAGTCTAATGGGGGAGACAACACACAAACAACTATTTGCAAACAAGATGTATACAATTTAGAAAGGGAAGCAGTGATTACCAAAAACCAGCAAGTCTTCATCAAGGACAGATCATACAACACTAATTTAATTTCCTTTTTTGGACAGAATTACTGAAGTGTTATATAAGCAAAACCCTTGGATACAGTTTACAAAGATTTTGATAAAGTATCTCATAATCTTCTCATGGAAAAGATGGAGTCATATGGATTAATTGAATGCAGAAGTGGTTGCATGGTCAGACTCAAAGAGTACTTGTTAATAGTTCAATGTCAGTGTGGCAGGAGATTTCTGATGGAGTGCCTCAGGGATCTATGCTCATCTCCTTAATAAATAATTTGGATAAAGGCATAAATGGCAAGCTAATTAAATTTTTTGATGATATAAATTCTGGGATGGATAGCTATAGAAATAGATAAATATATGAGTATAAATACCTATCTATACCTATATTTATATCTATATATAGGTACACATACAAACACATATAAATATGACAGTGATGACAGAGTCAAGATCCAAAAAGATCTTGAGAAGCTAGAGAACTGGGATGAATATAAGAAGATGAAAATCAGTAAGAGTTAATATAGGTCTTATACTCGGGCACAAAAAAATCAACTTTACAGATACATAATAGGAGCATGATTAGACAGCAGCTGTTTTGAAAAAATTCTCATGTTTCTGGTGGACTACAAGCTCAATGTGAGCCAGAGAAGCATGATGAACAAATGAAAAAAAAAAGCTAATGTAATACTGAACTATAGTGAGAGGTGTACTATCTAGGAATTTGGAAGTAATAGTCCCAATTAGCCATTGTCATATTTCACATGAAATACTGTTTTCAATTCTGGACACAACAGTTAAAAAATATTGAGAAACCTGAAAATGTCCAGAAAAGAGTAATCAGGGGGAATCCTGAAGTCTCGAGCACGTGTCATATGAGGCTGAATGACCACTTGTCACATACATGTTATAGTGAGGGTTCCTTTTATCAGTGCTTAACATAGTGCCCAGAACATAGTAGGTATTCCAAAAATCTTTATTGCCTGACTATTGGTTGAACTAGATGACCATTAAGACTACTTCCAACTTTTGAATATTGTGATTTTGTGATTCTGCTATGAGAGTGCAAGCTCTGTAGGTCCTACCAAGGTGTACAGGTTCCAAATAAGGGCTCAGTGATAGACTATCTTCCAAGATACAGCCCAGCTAAGTTCATGACTTTTGGAGGATCCCAGTGATTCATGAATCCCTCTAAGACAAAAAAAGTGTGATAGTCTATGTTGGGGGCAGAGAAGGTGGGGTTGTATGGCAGTACTAGCATCCACCAAAAAATATAATGGTTGACTATTGACTCTAGGATAAAATGTAAATTCCTTTAAGGTACTATTGAATTTCTGCACAATCTGTCTCAATATACCTTTCTAACTTTATTTCATATTACTCCCCTTTATACATTTCTACCTTTTAATAAAACTGGATGCCTAGCTGTTCCCCAAACTCAACACAACTCTTCGACCTCTATGCATTTGCAAAGACTGCCTCTCATACCTGGAATGAATTCCCCTGTCATCTCCACCTCTCAAAGTTATATCCTTCCTTCAAAAGGGCTCTTCCATTTTTGTTTTTGTATCCCTACTACCTAGCATAGTGCCTTCAACTTAATGACTGTGGAACTGAATGGCTCTTCTAAATAAACTGAAAAAAATCATACTTGAATATATTTTTTCATTTACCCAACTAATATTTATTAAGCACTTAATTATGTGTATAGCACTGTGCTAAGGTAACACAACCAATACTACATTTGTCTCTCCCATACAAGTGTTTACCATTGAGTTTGTGTGACAAAACTAAAGCATAACAAGATTTAAAGAGAAGGTAGTAAACTTTAAGGTCCCATTCTGCCAGTTATTTCCCTTCTGTGGGACCATCTTCTTATCTGTAAAATAGGGCTGGATGGATTATCTCTAAGATCCTTCTGTTCTCATATTTTAAAATTTTATGTGTCAAGTGAATGGCAATGATGAGTGCTATGTGATTTTGAAGGAGGAAGAAATCATTTTGGGCCAGCATAGTTATGGCAGGCTTAATGAAGGTTAAGAAATCGAATATCCCCTTGATAACACAGAGCCCAAAGAAGGTGACCAAGAAGGAGGGTAGCTACTCTTGCCCTTTCCACACTGCCTATCCCACAGTCCTCAAGGCAAAGGTTAAAATTGATCATTCCTTTTACATAAACTTGTATGTAGATTTAAAATTACTTTAAAAAATTTTTTGGGAAAAAACTCATTTTTTTCTTCTAGGTAAGTAAAATACTAAAAGGATACTAAACAAAGGAATGAATGCCTAACAGTTCTGAAAGACTGATTTGGAAGTTTGATTTGGGGAGCTATAAACTGAAGACTTACAAGTGGAGAGGAAGGAGAAAGACATGCTATACAAAAAGAACAAGAACAGCAAAGTTTCATGACTGGACAGAATGATTGGGGCAAAGTGTCTGTGGAGGTAAGTCATAAGAAACTGGGTTCGTGGAATGGTGGGAGGGAATCTGGAAAAGGAGGAGGAGGGTAGCACTTAGGTAGCATTTACTATATGCCATGTATTGTGCCAAACACTTGGCATGTTCCCTCATTTGATCCTCACCACAACCCTGGGAGATAAGGCTGTTACTATCCCCATTTTACAGTTAAGGAAATTGAGGCAAACAGAAGTTAAGTGACTTGTCCAGAGTCACACAACTAGCAAGTATTTAAGGCGGGATCTGAACTCAGGTCATCCTGACTTGTTAGACAATAGGAAACTATTGGAGGTTCTTTAACAGTGATCATGAAAATATTTGAAGAAACCTGTTTAAGCAAAGCTGAATGCTGAATCAAAGCAAAAAGAGAAATGGGGAATAATAAGTTGTCTATTGCTTCCAGGGTGCTAGTATGAGATATGGCCTACCTTAAAGTAGTGGGTAGGGAAACAATCTAGAGGAAGAAACTAGTTGCCAACTCATAATTTTGGGTGGGTCCATGCAAAAAAAATAAACATTTTTCTTCTTTGATATTTCCCTTTTGTTCTGACATTATTTATTTATTTTTAACTTTTTAAAAAATTCTGAATGCTAAATTTTCTCTTTTATTGGATGGCCCTCTTAAGCCTTAGGATCTTGGGAAATATTGGATAGGTTTGAGGTTTCTCCTTGGTTTCTAAATATTACAAAGGCAAATGACAAAGTTTTAGAGTGCAGGTACTTGTCTATCTGCAAGCAAAAACAAGTGGAAGAGAATACATAGAGCAAACTTAAGATTATGGGTACCATCCGAAGAAGCATCAAATAACCCATAAAAAAGGCCCTCTTGGCACTCTGTGCAGCTCCATCCTGGCACTGACGTAACAGCAGCGTATTAATACAGGAATGGCTCTGACACAAAGCATAGGGGAAATCTTGTAATTGTGCCCTTGGGCGCCCTTACAAGGCCCATATAGTTTGTGTAGTTAAACAGAAGGGAAATGCTACAGAATGACTCAAGAGATACAAAAAGAAAATGGAAAATAAAAAGAATTAGGAAACAATCTACATGCGGCTGTAGTCATTTAAGTCGGATCACTACAGAGAAAGACTCTTAAGTGCAAATCTTTCTTATTGCAGCAGTTTCTTTCAGTGGCACATGAAACAGCAATGATAACAGGCTCAGGGAAAAAAAAAACTTTGAAATAAAGTTAAAAGATACATGTAACTTAAAACTAACATCTTTTCCTACACAGAAAGGTTAAATTGTGGGGTTGACATTTGCATTTGTTACATTGTCAACGCTTCCTGCCTATCAGCCTACGTACAAACAATATCTAAAGATGTCATCTACATATTTATACCAAAGGAGCTTATGAACAGGACCTGTCAGTATATTTTAACACCCTTCGGAAACGTCAGCTTTCATCAGGTGTAAACACAACATGTTTAATTTATTAGTTTGGTTTTAATATAAAAAGTTGACAATCACATGTCACCACAACTATTGATAAGGTAAATAAGGACTACAGGAAAATGTCAAAAAGTTATTGAAATATTTGCCAGCATTCTACATCAAATTGTGTTTATTGGCTCATCCCTGCCAATGAATATGTCATGTTTCCCTTTACATGGCTATTTCTGAAAGGATGTACCCAATGGTGCATTTCAGAAATCTCATTCCTAAAGCATCTTAATTCTCAAGTCTAAGAAATGTAAAAGTAGTCAGGATAGAGTAAATACATATTTAAATGCATGCATCATTGTTTCACTAAACTAAGTTCAAAAGAAAATCTCTTCAATTCAAAGTACAGTTCACAAGAGATACAACTTTTCAATTAGGAAACATATTTCTCATAACCATACTGCTGATTGTAACTATTCTTACCATGGTAGTATTCTCTTTATACAAGACAGTATTTCAAACTTTGAACTGATGGTCTCATGATTCAAACAAATTCAACAAATGGATTTTGAACAAGTGATATATCCTGAAATTACCAGCACAATGGTGAACATAAAGATAAAAGATTCAATTCCTAACCTTGAAGAGTTTATGATATGTGTTATCAAAATATAAATACATGAACCAACTAAAGGACCATTCTAAACATAATATATTTAAACAAATGGGAAAGTGAGAAATGCAAACAATATATAGGAAACTCAAAGAAGGAAATAATTGTACATTGAAGTCAGCTAGGAAAGACTTTAGGAAGGAGGTGAACGTTGAGGTGGTACAACAGGAGGACATTTATATATGGCTTTAAGTTTTACAAAGCAATTTCATCACAACAACCCAAGTGGGAAGGTTGTTGTTTTTGTTATTCAGTCATTTTTCAACCATATCCAACTTTCTGTGGTTCCATTTGGGGTTTTCTTGGCAGAGATACTGGAGTGGTTGGCCATTTCCTTCTCCAGCTCAT
This sequence comes from Trichosurus vulpecula, assembly GCF_011100635.1. Lineage (NCBI taxonomy): Eukaryota > Metazoa > Chordata > Mammalia > Diprotodontia > Phalangeridae > Trichosurus > Trichosurus vulpecula. The sequence continues at coordinate 102,233,482 of NC_050580.1, forward strand.
TTTACAGATGAGGAAACTGAGGCAAACCAGGTTAAGTGACTTGCCCAGGGTCACACAGCTAGTAAGAGTCTGAGGCCAGATTTGAACTCAAAAATATGAGTCTTTCTGACTCCAGGCCCAGTACTCTATCCACGAGCCACCTAGCTGCCCCAAATGGAAAAGAAATATGTCTTATTATTACCATTTTATAGATGTGCCCATCATACTACCTGGGCAAGTATTAGAGATCGGCATGAAAGTCACTTGACCTCAAACTCCTAAGTTCATTTTACTACATTATTACTGCCTGTCTATATGGACGATATATCTGTAGTAGATAACCACATTAAAACTAAACTCAAAGTTCTGATGTGTCGATACTTTGATATAAAATAGGAACTTTTCCAAATCCCTAACTGGCATAAAACAAAACAAAAAACCTTCTACTCTTGGTTTATGTCCAGTCTGAAGTGGAAGTTAAAGATGATTTTTACCACATCAGGGAAAGTTTTCTTTTACTTAGATACATCAGATGACTTGGTGAATGACAATTCTCTGTTTCCCTCTGTCTGACTTGTATGAATATCTTCTTTTAGTGGAGTAGTCATTTTAATTACAAATAGGATAGTAATTATAAAGTTAGCAAATCTCAAGGAATTTTCTTTTTAAACATCCTCCAGTATGTACATATGAAAACACAAATAGGTTAGAGACCGCCATGAGGTCTCTCAGTTTAACTTTCTCAAAGCTTGTATTATTTACATATATTTTAAAGTACCCATCATTCTCTGTTAAGGTCTTTAATTGGATTTGCCATTCATGTCCTGAAGATCAATTATCTTCAATCTTAAACAAGTCATTATAGACCAAAGTAAAAATCCCTTCCATATGCGACTACCTCCATCTGAATATCACAGTGCAAGTGTCCTACCTATAAAGTGAAAGGTTAGCATAGTCAACACCCCAACAACTAAGATACCTGCTGAATTAGGCAAAAAAAAAAAAGATCCCTAATTAGGCAGTATTTTTTGAAGAAACATAATCATGCTCACAGGCTTTGTGATACCCATCTACCTGTCTGAATATAAATAACAGCACCCACTATATGTGAATATATTTTTATAGGCATATGGGAAGACCTTGGTGAAATCCTTTATGCAAATTCAATTTTAATATCAGTCTCATGCTATTTTTAAAAAGTATTTTCTAAGTACTGCCAAATACTACAAAACAACAGCAAATATCACAAAGGACAGGAAGATATTTCCTAAAAACTACTTAGACATATTAATGGTAGGCAAACATGGCATGGTTGGTGTCAGGCTACCCCTAGCCAATATATGGTATTTCCCTTTCCTCCCCTTGCCTGTCTTTTTTTGTCTCTCTCTTTTACTTTTGCTTTATCACCTCTTTTTCTTCCTGCCCCTCCTTTGCCTATGTTTCAGGCCTAATGGGGACCTTCATGAGATAATTTAATAGTAGCAAAATCAGAACAATTGGTGGTTCATGATTTAGAAGCAAGTTTTCAAAAATGATGTGTACTAGGAGACAACGCAGTTCAAAACAAGTATCACAAAAATACTGTTTGTGCTTTCCATATTTTAAAAACAGTGACTTCTAAGAAGCATCTTAAAATTGACCCAAAGGTGAAAAATATGGATCTATGTTATAGCTCTAGGAAATGTAGACATTTATAAAGTGAATTCATATCACTAATTATAGTAGCACAAAAATTCATCTTCAGAATAAAAAAAATAAACCTCTGGTATAAAAGGGTTATTTTGAAAATTTAGTTGGTCTTAGAATTTTCTCTCATGCAAGTTCCATATTCTACAGAATTTATAACCTACTTGAAGCCTTTCTGGTACTCCAGCTGCCCTTCAAAAACCCAAGGTACAATGGTACCACAGGAGGATTATGTGGAGGAAAGCTCCACCATAAGGAACACTTTCAATGACTACTTAAGCTACATTGACCTCTGTGGTGGCTAGGTGGTACAGTGGATGGAGTACTGGGCTTCAAGTCAGGAACATCTGGGTTCAAATCCAATCTCAGACCCTAATTATCTGTAACCTCTATCTGCCTCAATTTGTTCAACTTCAAAGTATGTACTTCACAGGGCTGTTGTGAGGATCAAATGATATAATATTTGTAAATTACTTGGCACAGTACCTGGTAACAGTGCTAAATAAATCCTAATTCCATCCATCCATCTGTGACCACTCCTCTGTCATAATAATAATAGAGCACCATTTGTCAACAGCAGTCTCTGATTAAAACACCTTCTTAGTCAGTCAATAAAGACTTATTAAGTGCCTACTATGTGCTAAGTACTAAAGATATAAAGAAAGGTAAAATGACAGTCCCTTCTCTCAAGAAGCTCACAATCTGAAGGTGGAGAAAACACACAAGCAATTATGTACAAACAAGCAGGATATAAACAAACAGGATAAATTGGAAATACTCTACAGAGAGAAGGCTCTAGAATTAAGGGGGATTGGTGGAGCCAAGATGGCGGCTGGTAAGCAGGGACTAGAGTGAGCTCCGTACCCGAGTCCCTCCAAAAACCTATAAAAAATGGCTCTGAACCAATTCTAGAACGGCAGAACCCACAGAACAGCAGAGGGAAGCAGGGCTCCAGCCCAGGACAGCCTGGATGGTCTCTGGGTGAGGTCTATTCCACACGGAGCTGGGAGCTGGGAACGGAGTGCAGCAGAGCCCAGCCTGAGTGGCGTGGCCATCCAGACCAGGGGCGGAGGGGGCCCTAGCGCCCTGAATCAGTGAGCTGTGGCAGTTACCAGACCCCTCGACCCACAAACACCAAAGACTGTGGAGAAGGTTAGTGGGAAAAGCTGCATGAGTGGAAGGGGTTCGGTTCGGCTTCCAGCCCCAGGGGCAGCGGAGGTGGGGCAGCTACAGCTGTTGTTACTTCCGGCTCCAGGCCCACCTGGTGGGAGGAATTAAGTGGCGGATCAGAGCAGGAATGCAACAGCCTGCTGAAGATCTAAGCCCAGTCCGGACTGGGGGTTCTTGGGAAAGGAGTAGTGCTGGTGTGGCAGAGCTGGCACCGTCCCCCCAAACATGGAACATAGAACTCTCTAGTCTACAAGCAGTCATACCCCACTGAAAAACTCAAGGGTCAAGTTAGTGGGTTGGGAATATGGCCAGGCAGCGAAAACGCGCCCAGATTCAGTCTCAGACTTTGGATTCTTTCTTTGGTGACAAAAAAGACCAAAACATACAGCCTAAAGAAGACAACAAAGTAATAGAGCCAACAACAAAAGCCTCCAAGAAAAACATGAACTGGCCCCAGGCCATAGAAGAACTCCAAAAGGATTTGGAAAAGCAAGTTAGAGAAATAGAGGAAAAATTGGGAAGAGAAATGAGAAGGATGCAAGAAAACCATGAAAAACAAGTCAATGACTTGCTAAAGGAGACCCAAAAAAATACTGAAAAATATACTGAAGAAAACAACACCTTAAAAAACAGACTAAGTCAAATGGCAAAAGAGCTCCAAAAAGCCAATAGGAGAAGAATGCCTTGAAAGGCAGAATTAGCCAAATGGAAAAGGAGGTCCAAAAGACCACTGAAGAAAATACTACTTTAAAAATTAGATTGGAGCAAGTGGAAGCTAGTGACTTGATGAGAAATCAGGATATTATAAAACAGAACCAAAGGAATGAAAAAATGGAAGACAATGTGAAATATCTCCTTGGAAAAACCACTGACCTGGAAAATAGATCCAGGAGAGAGAATTTAAAAATTATTGGACTACCTGAAAGCCATGATCAAAAAAAGAGCCTAGATACCATCTTTCAAGAAATGATCAAGGAGAACTGCCCTGATATTCTAGAGCCACAGGGCAAAATAGAAATTGAAAGAATCCATCGATCGCCTTCCTCAAATAGATCCCAAAAAGAAATCTCCTAGGAATATTGTCGCCAAATTCCAGAGCTCCCAGATCAAGGAGAAAATACTGCAAGCAGCCAGAAAGAAACAATTTGAGTATTGTGGAAACCCAATCAGAATAACCCAAGATCTGGCAGCCTCTACATTAAGAGATCGAAGGGCTTGGAATGCGATATTCCGGAGGTCAATGGAGCTAGGATTAAAACCTAGAATCACCTACCCAGCAAAACTGAGTATCATGTTCCAAGGCAAAATATGGATTTTCAATAAAATAGAGGACTTTCAAGCTTTCTCAGTGAAAAGACCAGAACTGAATAGAAAATTTGACTTTCAAACACAAGAATCAAGAGAAGCATGAAAAGGTAATCAAGAAACGGAAATTGCAAGGGACTTACTAAAGTTGAATTGTTTTGTTTACATTCCTACACGGAAAGATGATGTGTATGATTCATGAGACCTCAGTATTAGGGTAGTTGAAGGGAATATGCATATATATATATATATATATGTTTATGTATATATATAAGTGAATGTGTATGTATGTATATATATGTGTATATGTATGTGTACATATATATGTGTGTTTTTATATATGTATATATATGTGTATATATATATATATATGTAAAAGAGAGAGAGCAGACACAGGGTGAGTTGAAGATGAAGGGAAGATATCTAAAAGAAATAAAATGAAATTAAGGGATGAGAGAGCAACATACTGAGAGAGGGAGATAGGGAGAGATAGAATGGGGTGGATTATCTCGCATAAAGGTGGCAAGAGGAAGCAGTTCTGTGGGAGGAGGGGAGAGGGCAGGTGAGGGGGGAATGAGTGAACCTTGCTCTCATCAGATTTGGCCTGAGGGGGAATACCATACATACTCAGTTGGGTATCTTACCCCACAGGAAAGAAGAGGGAGAAAGATAAAAAAAAATAAAAGGGGGGGGATGATGGAGGGGAGGGCAGATGGGGGTGGAGGTAATCAAAACAAACACTTTGGAAAGGGGATAGGGTCAAGGGAGAAAATTCAATAAAGCGGGATGGGTTGGGAAGGAGCAAAATGTAGTTAGCCTTTCACAACATGAGTATTGTGGAAGGGTTATACATAATGATACATGTGTGGCCTAGGTTGAATTGCTCAACTTCTTAGGGAGGGTGGGTGGGAAGGGAAGAGGGGAGAGAATTTGGAACTCAAAGTTTTAAAATCAGATGTTCAAAAACAAAAAAAGTTTTTGCATGCAACTAAAAAATAAGATACACAGGCAATGGGGCATAGAAATTTATCTTGCCCTACAAGAAAGGAAGGGAAAAGGGGATGAGAGGGGAGGGGTGTGATAGAGGGGAGGGCTGACTGGGGAACAGGGCAACCATAATATAAGCCATCTTGGAGTGGGGGGGAGGGTAGAAATGGGGAGAAAATTTATAATTCAAACTGTTGTGAAAATCAATGCTGAAAACCAAATATGTTAAATAAATAAATTTAAATTTAAAAAAAAAAAGAATTAAGGGGGCTTGAGAAAGGATTCCTGTAGAAGGTAGCATTTTAGCTGGAACTTGGAGGAAGCCAGGAAGTAGAGATGAGGAGGGAAAGCATTCTAGGCATGAGGGACAGCCAGTGAAAATCAGAGTTGGGAGATGGAGTAGGAGAGATGGGAGTGTTTTATTCTGGGAGCAAGATCAGTATCACCATACTTCAGAATATATGTATATTGTGAGTCTGCAGTGGTGAATGGGAAGTGCAGTATAAGGTGTAAGAAGACTGAAAAAGAAAATTCAATATCCTTGTCCCTGATCAAATGAGATACTATATGTGAAGTGCTTAGCACAATGCCGGGCACATAGTAGGCCTTGATAAATGCCTGTTCCCTTCCCACCCTCACTGTTCCCTCATTGACAAAAACTTAAGTCCATATACCCATATGATGCTAGAACAGCTTTCTCAGGATTTAAAGAACTTGTGATGAAAATGTTTTGAAATGGACAAAAATATCTAATTCTGGAGGAAACTGGACAAAATGTTAATGGATCAAAAAATCTCAGTGAATTACATGAAGAAATTCTAGAAAAAAGACTTAATTATCTTGCATTGAATGTGACACAGTTTTAAAATGGCAGTGTTTGGCACATACCATTGCATTCTTTTTCCAATGTCTTTTTTTTATTTCTGTGGACCAATAATTCGAAAAGTTACTTTGTGATTTCAGTAGATTTCTAGTATATCACCAGCAAACTGACATAAGACTTAAGTTACATCAAGTTAGAAATTGTCTAATTTGGCCACAAAAGAAACTTCAATTCTATACCCCTGCCTACTACCTTCTTAAAAAAAGAAATCCTCTAGTAATTCTACTATCAAGTTGTAAGATTTTTCCCCAACTAATGCACAGCTATCATCATTTGGAACCAAGTGGATTTTCTCTCTTTCTCTCTGCTCCAAATTCACTAGGCTTACTGCCAAGAGAAAGTACCGACACAAGGGAGGTAAAGAGCAATTTCTGTGGAGATCAATGAAGATGTTGACCATAACAGAATCCTATTTATCTATCACATCCAGTGCTTTTTCCTTTCTGATTAGAGATTATTGGAGATTTCTGGACAATCCGTGTGCAAGAAAAAGCAAGAAGTTACTAACAGCTTTGTCGTAGTAGAAGGAGAAAAAAAATAAACCTCTTTCCAATTGAACACACAGACAACTTTTGTTAACTTTCATTAAGGGAATTGGAGTGTCTGCTTTTAAGGCAGCCAAAAACTGCATATCGGGAAATGGAAAATTCACATGAAGAAGGTCCACTGGCACTAGTTTAAGGTAAGAGACCAAAAGCATAATCTAGTTAGTTTTTGGCTAACAATAAGAAGTTGAGACTTCGTGGCTTTTTGTTTTTAAATTTCTGGTTCTGATTCTGATACAACAAGCAAACCAACAGTGTCAGTAGTTTCATCTGTATAAAGAGAATTATTTTTATCAGGGATGTAGCTCTATTTTAAAAAAACCATCAAAGGACACTTATCAGTAACTCAATTTTAGATCATCAGCAAGTTAATATTTAAAATACTTTTATATATGATAACAAGTATACAGAGAAATGTCACGTGATATACTGGATTTTGCCAGCATTTCTCACATATTGACTTTTTTATGGCATGATGATTTGAAGGAAAAAAATTATTCCAAACCATATGGAAGTCAATACTTACACTGATTAAAAAATGTTAATTTCCAGTATCTAAACTGCACCAAGCCTCCCAAACTAATGCTCATTTCACTGAAGGAAAAAGAACCTCACCACCTGTTTCAGTCTTCTTTTCTTCCAAATGTTATTCCACATCAACAAACACCCTCTTTATTTGTTTTTGAAGTAGAAATTCATTTGAAGTAGGTGGGTATTTATTTTATCAGTAATGGTTTGACTGAAATTGTTTTAACTTTGGCCATATTAATTCCAGTTCTTTAGTATATCCTTATGTTTAGAGTACATGCATGCTTTTGTTTATCAGAAATAACACTTTCAGTCTAAGACAGTATAATAAAAAGTTTAATTACAGATTTGAAAAAAGTAACATAACTAATTCCTTGAGGACATTAATCATAACTTTTAGGTATTGTAGTATATAGACTAACCTTCCTCAAGTTTTGGAAATGACCACTCTCTTACTGACCTGGAGAACTAATTTATTCTTAATAAGCAGAAGAGAATTCTAATTTCCTTCATTTTACTTCTAGTATCACTTTCAAGGGGAGTGTTGATTGATTTAATAGATAAGCACAAATATACATACAATTAAGACTATATCAAAGATTTATAAGTACGTTTTACTTATGATACTATCTCAGATTTAGGCAATAAGGCTTCTATTTACTTATTTAATATTGGGTAAAGAAAACCAGTTATAATGGGTGAGCTTTAAATTATCTTTGTAGAATGATCAATTAATCTACTATATTACATACTAACCTTAGGGAAAGATTCTATTTTCTGGAGAAACATTTTGGTTTATCAGATGGAATAGCTTTTAATAGGAAGGTGGGGAAAACAGTAAGACTAGAAGGGTAGAGAAAGGGAAATAAGCCAGTTAATATCTTTGTGTTAAGACCAACTACTCAGAGTATTAATTCTCAAAGTATCCTATATTTTAGGATGAGGGAAACTGGGGGAGAGGGGGTGTGGAGAAGCGGGAGTCAAAGCAAAGATTACAGACCAGAACAGTTCCATGTATATTGGCAGATCTAGAGGAAAGACATTTTTATTCCATTCCTCCAAACCTGAGGGTGAGAAGACAGCCCCAAAAGATGGGTATTTGATAGATCTATTTAAAGTTCTAAATGACTTGGGCTCTAAAGTATAGTAGGTCAACTTGGAATATCTGCAAGCATGTGCATCTCTCCAAAGGTACTGCCTTTTTCTACTAGCACACCTTTCTAAACCACTCCATATCTCATTGGGTACTAAAACACTAAGAGACACAACACCCCAGAGAAGTCCAAGAAGATTTCTAGCTGATTTTAACTGACTACACATAACAATTTCCCATCTTGGGAAGGGATAAAACATCTTGTAACCAAGACGAAGATTAGGAAAAGCCACTCTGTCGTCACCTTGGAAATGAGTCATAGAAGAGCTCTCTTACAAAACAGATTAGGTCAATACTTCATGTTATATCACAACCAATCAATGAATGCCTTCTCACTCTATGTAGTTCTTGTCCTTGTTCCCCCACAGATTCCCCACAGAGAATCCATCCAGAATCCTGAAGGCTGTTTTCTAGGTCGTTTTACATTTTCATGAGAAACAGCACAACACTCAGATTGTCCATTTCAGATGGGAAAAGAAGGTGGGCCCATTGTATGTAGAAAACAAAGAAATAATACACAAACAAAATTCAATAGAGAATAAAATAACGAAATAGTAGGTTAGAACTGAGAATGGGATTTGAGATGCACTGCTAGGCATTTCAATCACAAGATCCACCTTACAGACAGAAATGCCTCTGTGACTAAAAATACCACCTCCCTCCTCCCCGCCCCCGCCATGTGTACTTCCTAACATTTCTCAAAGCATTTATATATCTATTATCTTATTTAGGTGATGTTCTACTATGGATGTCAAAATGCAAACAGTTTAAGACATTTGGACATATCAACAATGAAAATTACTGTTTTAAACAGTAGAAAAGTTTTAAAGAAAAGTCATCACAGTGCTATAATTAGTCATTTCAGGACAATACCAATGTAATGAAATATAAGGTTCTAAAAAAATTAAATCTGAGGTTCTTCCTTCTCAGCTCTAATTCAATTCCAGGTCAGTTTTGGCCATGACAAAAGTATTAAAATATTTCCAAGTCTCTTCTGATGGACCACTTCAAAAAGTATTTGCTACAAGAAAATATCAGAATAATAAAATTTGGATGCCCTCTTAAAATTTACTCTAATGGGATATGACATATAATAGCTTCTGCCACACTGCAGAGGCTTGGAGCCATAAGAATTTATAAAATGAATTGGTTTTTACAGTCACTTGCCTCCTGACAATCTACAACATCAAAACACTTATGCATTACAGGGTCATTCTAAGCAAAGGCTTTTAAGCCATGACCTGATGTACTTCTTGAAAAGAAAGCCAAAAAAGCAATTTGAGTAAAATGTTTGTTACTGTGTGGGGTTTTTTTAAGGGCTGCTTTTTTTCCCATTTATGGCAGCAAAAGAATAAAAAGTCAAACTGTGTAATGCTGAGGAATAAATGAGATTATACATATTTACTTTCCCAGCAGGCCTATAAAAACTTGGGTCCTAAAGTTCATCAGAAAAGTCCTTCTGACTAAATCTTTCCTGTTCCCAATCTGACTTCCTATGAAGGAAAGTCTGGAAATATGTGGTGATGCAAAAATCTGCAGCTATAGTGACACAAGTTAAAAAAAACCTTCACCTTCTCTAAGTATAGTCTATCACCATCTGAACCTGCTGAATCCTCTTTAAAAGTCATAAGCTATTGAATAAGTCCCTCATTTGTTTTGTTTTATACTTTGTGTGGTTCCTGATCAGTAACAGTAAAAAGGTGTTTAAAAAAAAAGCTTGAAAAAGTTCACTGAAAAGAAAGGGGAGCAACAACCCCAGGCCAATAAGGTTCATTTCCACTTCTGCAAATCACATTACTGATCATGGCTCCCCACAAAAGAAGTATGCCAGTCACAAAGAAGAAACCCAGGGGATTTCAAAGAAAAGAGCTTAAAAGTATATTGTTTTGTTTTACATGATTCCTAGCAGAGACACAGAATTTAGAACTGCAAGGGCCTTAGATATCATATAATCCAACTCGCTCATTTTTTTGAGAGAACTGAGGCCTAGAGAGAGCAAGGGACTTAACCAAGGTGATACAAATAGTAGCAGAGCCAGAGTCCAAACACAGGTCCTCTGAGGCCAAACCCACTGCTCTACCACACTGTCTTTCATATGGCAATATGATCAGTAAAATATAATCTCCAAGAAGTAGGGAGCACACAGTATAGTTATTTTGTATGGAGCCAAGCACCATCTAGGTACTACAAAAATGTCAGATAATATCACCATAAAAGTCCTATTCTGATTCCTTGTGACGGTGCGTTGATCCTAGGATCTTGAGATTATGCTAAGGCAGTGCAAGGTCTGGAGAATTCTACCAAGCTGAAAAAGCTTGACTATGAACTGGTAGCAGTTGGTCGTGTGTCTATTGTCCAAAGTCTAACCCAGGTAAGTCTGGAGAAATAAACATCAGAAATCTGGTTCAGGAGAGGAAACTTTTCAACCTCAGAAACTTGAATAACCTTATCTATTGGGGGAATCGGGATTTCAATTTGCATCAGCAAGTGCAACAGAACCTACATGTGGTAAAATCACAGATGAAATCATGCATCCATGAAGTATGTATTACACATGCTATATGAATTAGCAATGACATTTTACCTTTATATTTCAACATTCTGTGGACAAATCATTTACTCAGAGTAAAGGAAATATCATTTTTCAATTAATTAAATGATTTCATTCCCATTAAGTACTATTTCACACATAGAAAACAAGCAGGGTTCAAATGCATATGTGAATAAATTACTTTTCTTATAAATGGTATCTTTACTCAATATGGCATGGAGTTGACCCTGAGTTCTTGAAGGGTGTCAAAGAGCACAAACTCTGACAGGTCCTACACCAATCAAGCAAGGCTTCTAGTACCAGCCAGACCATAGATATTATCCTCTGAGATCTGGCCTAGCTAAGTCCAGGGATATTTATCACCAGAAAGTTGGTCACCAAGCAAAAGAATTTTTTGGACATAACAGATGAATAGAACTGCTTACTAAAGCATCAGAACCACAGAGTTGAAGAATGGAAATCTCCATTGTAAAAAAAGTACCCACATTGTCAAAAACATGGATCTTTTGAACTATTCAAGTACTGAAGAAAATAAGACAGAAGGAGTAGCATGGAATACTAGACAATGTGTTATTCTTAGTGCCAAGTCAAGCCTATTCGACAAACATTTATTTAGGGCTTGCTATGTGCCAGGCATTGCGCTAAGTTCTAGGGATACAAAGTGAGGCAAAAACAGACTGTCTTCAAAGAGATCACATTCTAATGGGGCTGGGGGGGGGGGGGAAGGGGAGACAATAAGCAAACAACTATGTACGTACAAGACACACACACAGTTTAAATAGGAGGTAATCTCAAAGGAAAACCATTAGCACCAAGGGAGATCAAGAAAGTCTTCTTGTAAATAGTATGACTTTTGCTGAGATTTAAAGTAAGTAAGAGAAACCAGGAGAGGGACATGAAGAGGGGGAACATTTACAGCATGGGGAATAGCCAGTGAAAATACACAGAGTCAGGAGAGGGTGTCTTGTATGAGGAACAGTTAGAAGGCCAGTACTAGGAACAAATCTAATCTCTGGCACTTACTAGCTATCTGACCATGGGCAAGCCACTTGGTCTATCTAAGACTCACTCTCGTCATCTATAAGATGGGAACAATAATACCCTTACCTCACAGGGTTATAAGACTCAAATGACATAATGTATGTCAACTGCTTCATGAATTTAAGTATTATATGTATACATACACACACACACATACACCTACACATTCTTATTACCACTACCACCACCACTCCAAAGTACTACTGTTAGTAAAATTAAACAGACATCTGACCAATCCAATGAAGGGATTCATTTTTCCAGAATATCACACTCTATTTTCAACTAAGGGGAAGTTTATAAATAACCAGCAAAAAGTTCACTATTTGTGAGCAAACAGCTTAACCTTAAAAACAGGCTATTTTTGACTATGGCAATTAGCCTCTTCATGTTCCAAACACCAAATAACATTTTCCCATTAATTTTTAAACCAATGTGGCTTTAACTTAAAATAAACTGTACATCAAAAGAATGGAAAATAAACAGCCAAGGAACACAATTTGACGAATTGGATTTATTTAGTTTATTTATCTAAACAGGGTCCATTGGATCTCTTTAATAGGCTGACAGTTGCACTGGGCTGGTTAATAAAACATTCAACACAGTATCTTCAGCCAATATAGAAATGCAAATCCCACTAGAAATATTTTATTCATGAGGCAGTAATTTCAGTTACTACCAAAGTTAAAAAGAGAGAGAGAGAGAGAGAGAGAGAGAGAGAAGAAAAGAAAAAGAAGGGAAAAAAGGGGGGCTCTGCAAACAAACACTGCCATCTAGTGATGAACACTAGGCTCAAATCTGTACCAGGCTTATAAACAGCCCCTCAAAACCTCATCTCCTCCCATCTTTGCTTTTATGCCCTCAGTTTCTTCCCATGTAAGAACAGAGTGGCTGGAAAAAAGACAGAGGAAAAAAGGCCATAAAGTCATTGAGTCATTTTTGAGAAGGTTGAGAGTTGAGGTTGACCATCTTCAAGACCAAAAACAGTATTCTCCTTTGGCACACTGGTATCATCGCTAAGTTCCTCTCCTACTAAGAGAGCACATGGGGGAGAGTGAGGAATGCCACAAAAATCAACCTAGCCAATGATTTCTGCTGTTTGAAAAATATTCTCCTAACTTCTGTTTCATAAGATAAATTCTAGTGGGGATAGAAGAGGGAGTCAAAAAAAGCCAAGTGACACTGTCAGGTCCTACTTGATTTTAACTATATCTAGAACTAGATGTTTCACAAGAACAAGGTGTTTCACAAGTCTTAGTGTAGCTTTAAGACGTGAAAGCATATATAGTAAGGGCTTAATAAATGCTTGTTGATTGACTATCTAAACATGTACTATTATTATTCTATCCATTTACTACACAGTATCCCAAAATGAAGTTTTACGCTTTAGTAGATTTAGTAGCTTAAAGATGCACTAAGACTTTTGGAATACCCTTTATAGCAAATAAACATAATAATGGCATATATTTAGATAGTTAATCAAAAGGCACATATTAAAGGCACTATATTTACTATATGCACTTTACTGCTATCTCACTGCATCTCCATAATGACCCTGTGAGGCAAATAGTGCAAGTAGTGTTATGTCCATTTTACAAATGAAGAAGCTGAGGCTGGAGTGGGGAAGGATTTTGCCTGAGATCACAGTGCTAAGAAAATGAGACTTAAAAATCTAGGTCTTCAGATTCCAAATCAAGGGTTCTTTCAACAATATCCCTGCTGCTTCTGATGCAAATTCAGATGTGTACATTTTTATTGAGGTTAACATACTTCTATGTAGTCATTTGCATATGATATACACACCTACATTTATTTTTGCCTGTGTATACATATAAGTGTATGCATACATATACACAATCTACAGCAATATCCATAAAATAACTTGTACTGCTCCAACTCCATCAACCAAAAAAGGATGACAAGGAAGTTATTTGAGCAGACCCTACAGTTGTGCAAAAGGTAATGGTTAGAACCCAAAGCAGTCATTACAAAAATAGTTGTACTGACAAAAAAAAGTCACAGATCCCAAAGTGAAGAAAATCTATTAAGGCCAAGCTCAAGTGCAGCACATACGGTCAACAATAACATATTTAACACAAATTCCTGCTATGTTCAAGTATACATGGGAGGGAAAAGGGTCAGGAGCACAGCACCTTTACAGACTCCTGGATCAAGAGACCAGAGTGACAGAAATAAACACAGATCAGCACCCTGAAGGCATTTACTACAGCGTGGTAGATAGATTTTCAGCTTCCTCACCACCCAGAAGATTCCTTCTGTGTGTTGGCCTTTGAAGTTAATGGGAGATGTGTGAGCAGACCTGGTACCTGAGGTGAAGTCTGGAATGAGAATCTAACCAAAGAATGCCAAATGCACACTGATTTCTTAATAATTTTAACCAGGCAAAACTTCCCCTCAAATAAAGTGCTTCAGTTCAGTCTGGAAAACTAGAGGCAAATGTCAAGGTCCAGTCCACCCGAGCAAGTAAATATGATGACTTTTCATCTGCCAATTGAGAAATGCTTATCAAGAATTTATGTGAAATATGTTCCTAGTCTTAGACGAGCTATTAGGAGATAAGCATCAAACACATCCCAACATCCTTAAGGCTTTCCAAAGGAAACACTACAGGAAATATTTCAAATAAGAAGTTTAAACAGTAATTATCATGGAAGTCTCTTACTCCTGAAAATATGCTTTTCAGGATCACAATGTGGATAGGAGTAAACTAGATAAGTAACATATACATTAAAATGAAGTACTCTGAGAGACCAAGTAGTATTGACCAAACTGAGGAACTGCTTTCATGGAAAAACTCTGTCTAGTTTGGCTCTGACTTCCATTTCTAGAGTGGCTGCTGGGGTGGACCCAAGGTGGAAGCACTATATTGGTAGTAAAGAGAATTTGTGGTGACAGCCTTGGGAGGATTATATCAGATTTTTAACTGAGAGTCTCTTTCTCTGCCAAGACATCCAAGTCACACTCAAATACAGGAAAAATATTGGATGAGAAAGCATGTAAACAAATGTACCAATTCTTGTCCTTTCAACTTAAGCTAAAAATCAGAGGACTCAGCTTTCATATCTGTACTTCTTTATACTCCCTCAGGTTTGTGAAAGGTACCAGAATGTCAGGCCTCGCTTCTCCTGAAGTCTGATACTTAAGTTGTCTATTCACCTACCTAAAGAGAGAGCACAGGCAGTGTCAGTGAAAGCTTCAAGCTGTTCCCCAACATCCCCTGAACCCTGACCTAAGGGACCAACTCTAATAGTGTGAAGAGAGTTGGGTTTCCAGGACTACTCAGCCTCACTGCTGAGACTGTCAATAGAAGTGCCATTCTCTGATGTAGACAGCTATCCACTAGGAGCTGGTCGAACAATCAGATCACATAGACTGCTTGCTAAACAGGAAAATGATGGCATTTAGTCACCACTGACCTGGGATAGAAGTGAAATATAGACTCAAGGTTAAAAAAAACCCTCTATTTCTAACACTTAGCACGATCTAATCTGCTATCCAAAACCACCGCTTTTTAAAAAAGGAATTTCCACTTTTAGCTGCTAGGGAAGAAAAAAAAAATTATGCAACTATATTATCAGCCACAAGATGGTGCCATGGCCACAGCACTGAAGACCATTTCATTCAACAGCAAACTACATGATGATCATTTTTTAACCAAGGGAAGGCAGTGCCTGGGACACTTTCTCTGTCTTCCTCCTACTTACTTACTGAGACCCTATGTGGTCAGAAAAGCTTGTAGAATCTTTAGCTATGTTTTTAGAAATAGATAATAATGTTCACCTTTTGAGAAAAGATGAATCACTACAATGGAGACTCAGACTACTTATTTGATTCATAAATGCTTCATATTTATTGGCTACATTTTTGCTCACCAACTAAAAGAGCCAGGAGGCCTAAGGTTCAGCTAAAGTGCAATATTCAACACAAGCCCTATACTAATGCCCCTCACCCAGGTTCTGGGCTATAACTTTGGTTTTGCTTTGTATTTGTTTTGTGTACGTGCCCTATCTTGTAACACCCCGTTCCCCAAAATACAAGTTATGCAAGAGCATGAACTGTTTCATTTTGGTCTTTGAATGCCTAGCATTAGGAAAGTGTCTAGAAAAAATTATATACATAATAAGTGCTTGTTGAATTAACTGATTATAATAACAACTTTTAAAATATTTGTCTAATCATACTGTTTATTCCCAGGTAAGGCGGATATTTTAATTAAAATCTTCTATGCTCTCTCTATAAAGTTTTAGCTATCATAATTTTCTCTTTAAGACAACATTCACAGCATTTGTTCAATAAGAACTTGCTAATCAGATCTAAACAGATGAGAAAATGAAAAGCAATAACTAAAGAAGCCAACTGATAACAAATATACTACTTCCAAAATTAGCCAATAGTTATACAATATTGTATAGCTAAATAGTTCTACCATCTTGCTTCTCCTTAAATCACAAAAACCTTCAATTCTGTTCTCTTAAAAAAGCACTAGCCAATGGCTGAAACCTAGTGGATTAAGAAATACACTGAGAAACAAGGGACCTCAGCCAAGCCATTTAACTTTTTTTCTAATTACAAAATGGAGGTAAGCCCTTCTGGATCTGTTTTCTTTCACCTTGATGGGGGGGGTTGGACTAAGTGATTTTTATGGTCCTTTCCAGGCTCTGGTATTATGAAACCCTATGACAATTGCTTTTTCTTACAGACAGCTACTACTACTACGACTACTATTACTACTACTTACTACTACTACTTCTACTACTAATAATGTCTACAGCCATTATAGGGCTTAAAAGCTTGGAAGCTCAGTAGGCCCAAGTGACTGATCTGAAAATTATAGTATGGAAGTTTCAGTGGTACTTCTCTCCCTACTGGTGCAAATTTAAATTAATGAACAGTGAGTATTTACAGAATGTTACCAGACATATCTAAAGCTCCTCATACATTAAATTTTATAGCATATTTACTTTTTTTAAACTAAAGCCTTTAAAGTTATAGGATGCTAAAGATCAGATTTTACTGAGTGTTAATTATTCATATGTATGGTCAGCTAGGGGAAAGAAGGTACATCTTTTGTCTCTTTATTTGGTATGAAAATCAAGAATTACAATAAAGCTAGAAAAATTCTGATTTTACATTTAACAGTACATTAACGGGGGAGGGGCACTTTCTGACATTTTGTTTAGTACTCAAAATTTTTAGCGATGCTACAGCATTCCAATAGATTTCAACAATCATTTATTAAGCATCTAATACAAATAAGGCACTGTGCTAGAGGCTGAGCATATAAAGACAAAACCAAATAGTCTCTGTTTCTAAGAACAAGGGGAAAATAACATGTACACAAATAAGTAAACACTAAATACATACAAAGTAAATACAAAATAAGGTGGCAGTAGTGGAGCGGTGGGAATTAGAAAGGCCTTGTATAAAAAGTGGCATTTAAGTCTGGGAGAGAGAGATTCCAAAAGTTAGGGGTGAGAAAAGAGGACAGCTTATACAAAGGCAAAGAGGAGGAAGGAATCGTTTACCAATAACAGAAATGCCTAGCACATAAAACACGCTTAACAAATGCCTGGAGGTTGACTAATTGGTTGATTGGGTGGAACACAAAGTATGCAGGAGGTGGGGGGGGGGGGGGAGGGTGTGGTTTGGGAGAATATGAAATCAATCTATGAAGATCAATTGAAAATAGATTATGAGGGCTTTAACTGCCCCCTAGAGGAGTTTGTATCATAGCCTACAGGCATTAGGATATGAGCTGGGTAGTGACAGGATCATAACTGTGATTTAGGAATATTAGTTTTGCAGCTGTATGGAGGCTGGGCTGAAAACAGGAGAGATGAGAACCAGGGAGCCCAATTATGAGTCTATTACATTCGCACAGGTGAGGGATGCTGAGGGCCTGAACTAACATGGAGGCCATGAGAGTGGAAATAAGGATATAAATGTGAGAGATTGGAGAGAGAGAGAATCAAATCAATAACTCAGCAAATAATTAAATATGGGGGAGAGGAGGGTGAAGAAAAGCAAAGAGTAGAAGATAACCGCTAGGTTTCAAACTCCAGTGGCTTCCCATAACCTCCAGGAAGAAATACAAAATTTGTTTGGCTTTTAAAGCCCTACAGACTTTGGCTGTTTCCTACCTATCCACTCCTCCTACACTTTACTTCCCTCCACATGCACCATGATGTAGCAGCAATGGCCTCCTTGCTGTTCCTCATTCACTACTAATCCACCGCATACCTTATTACTAGCTGTTCCCCGTGAGTGGAATGCTCTCCCTTCTCACTTCTGCCTCCTGCCTTCCCTGGTCTCCTTTGAGACTCGGATCAAATTTCATCTTCAAGAGGCCTTTCCCAGTCCCTTCCTCCCTCTAAACCTTGCTAGTGCCTTCTCTCTGAGATTACCTCCCATTTATTCTGTATGTACTTTGTACGTACATAGTTATGTGTGTTGTCTCCTCCATTAGAATATGAGATCACTGAAGGAAGGGACTGTATTTTACTTTTTTTTTTTTAATTTCCTAGCACTTAGCACAGAGTTTGGAACATAGTAAGCACTTAATAAATGCTTATTGACTAACAGGACATGATAAATGAGTTGCCTATGGGTCACCTAAGAGAAAGTGTCAAGCGTATAGCTGGTGATGTGGAATGGGAGCTCAGAAGACTGATACTATTTTGTGCTCAGGTTGGGACAACTCAAAAGAAAACCTGTACTTTGGGGTGGGAAGGAAGAAGTGGTTAGTATTGTGCTATCCCTGAAACCTGTCTGCCTTATGGCTTAAGAATTTATGCTACCTTCTTTGCAGAGGTGTCTAACCCTTAATATGTTTGTTTGTATTTTAATGTATTCTGTGGTATGACACTATTCATAGGTGTGTTTTTTTCCCCAGTGTCTTCTCAATAGGCCATCTTCACAATATTACTTCTTCAACAAATTTATTAAGTTTCTGAAATGGAACAGAACACCGTGCTAAGGCATTAGGCTAGATAGATTCCTGATCTCAAAATGGGCAAACTATCCATAGCTATGATACAAGATAATGCACAATAACCTCATTAGAGAGGTGAAAAACAAGATTCTCTGTAAGGTTTTGGGGGAAAACACAAATTTCAGACTGGGGAAGACTTCTTGGAGGAGGTGTTGAGTTGGGCTTTGAAGAATAAGTTGGAACAACAGGCCAAGGGGATAGAAGAGAGATGGGAAGGTATATTCCAGGCATAAAGGAATTAGCAAAAAAAGACCCACAATGAGAAAAGGAGGGGGAATATACAGAGGACAGTGAGTAATCCAACAGTATCCCCTTGTTACTGTTTCTTTTTTTTTTCTTCCTTTTATGGTTATTCAACGTTAATGAATTTCAATTCCAGACTTCTGGGCTTAAAGCTGGGAGACTAGAGCTGAATACCTTCTTCTCTAGCACTGACTAGCTAAAAGGAATTAGAAGATATAGTCCAACTCTTCTCTTCCCCCATGTCCCTCCCAAGAAAATTAGAGGCCTCTATACTTACAACTCCGTTCCCCTATTTGTATAACGTGAATGATCTGGATGGTGATTTTACATCATAACTAAAAGTAATACCTTTGGACAATTTTGTCCAAAGAAAGAAGTGAATACATAAATACCTATCTTCTACTTTTCACCAGCTACCTCCACCTGATAGGTTATGTTAATTCTAATGATCTTTGGTCCCTGAGTGGAGCTGCCATCTGATAGAACAATTCAAACCTACACTGCAGGCCACTGGACAATATCATAATGCCCTTGATTGTATGATCATATTTATCCAAATAACATCACATCTAAGGAATGCTTTGAGATATTCAAAAGAAAAGTAATTTCACCTCACCCTCAATAACTAGGGTGTGAAATACTCATATGATCTTCAAAAAAACTTTGTGAGGAAAGAAAGGCTATTATCTCTATTTTCCCTGAAGAAATTGCTGGTAACTGTAATTTAAGTGATTTCTCTAAACACAAATGGTTGATATGTGGCAGAGCCTTCATTAGAACCAAAGGTTTTAACACCTAAACTGAGACAGTACTTTTTCCATTATGCTGTATTGTCTCCAAAAAACTCCAGTTCCAGAAGTTAGTTATCAACACTGTCTCCTGATAGTTATCACCTTCCTTTCCCTTCTCTAAAATGAGGGCGAGGTAGGTTGAAGAAAGCAAAGACTTTTGCTAGGATCATAGCCATAATGTGTTTTCACAAAGCTAAATGATTCAGTTTTGTTCATGAATTTGTGCCTAATATAAAGGATTACTTTCCATTTAAAATTAATAGGACAGTGCTGGTTTTATTCTTTGAATACCTAAAAATAAACCATACTAAATAACACATATGCTTAAATTTAAAGAACTTAAATCAGAATCATAGAAAGAGAAAGATCAATGTTGTCATACAGTAATATAACAAGAAATTTTAAAAAATATAATTAACAGGAAAAACATTTTAATCTTCTTTCTCTCCCAAATAAAAGAACTTTATTTGAGGGAAGAGCACAAACTGAAATCCTTGAGGTTGGGGATTATGATTTATAAATATATATATATATATATATATATATATATATATATATATATATATATATATATATATATATATATTTACATATATAGATATATAATATAATATAAATTAGTACTTCACAATGCGCTCTCTCTCTCTCTATATATATATATATATTACTTGGGAATGATTTGGACCCATGTTTGAATTACTGATCTGACATGTTTGAAATTCCATTGCTGGCAAAAGATAGCATTAGATTCCCTAAACAAAATTTTCAATAAGCAACTAAGTTCTATTCATTTAAAACCGGTTAAAGGAAATAATGAAAAAATCAGAGGTAAGAAATTCAGGACAAAGTCCTATAAATATGACTACGAGTGAATTTGACTCACAAAATCTGTTTCAAGTTTTCCCATTTCTTGCTTGTAGCTCCTCATTCTGCTGGCATACAGTCCTCTGCTCTGTGGAGGGATCTCTCGGACTTCCAGGTCCATCTGTTCAAGCTAATAATGGAAGAAAAAAAAGTGATTTGAAGACTATAATAGAACCACAGAATTTGGGAGATAGAAGGCACTTCTAATTCCATGTCTTGATTTTAAAATATAAGAAAACAGACACAGAACTGTTAAGAGATCTGTACAAAATGACATAGCTACTTCATGTTAAGGGTGAGATTAATTTTTCACTAAACTTACATAATAACTTTTCTCCAAAAAGTACTTATTCAAGAAGTAGTACAAAACATAAGTGTCTTGTTTTACCTTGCTAAAAATCTGTCCATGACAAAATAGAAGATTTTTTAATGCTATAAAAGCAAATGTTACTTTAAATTTCTTTGGAGCAATCTGGTGATGACTCCATCCACTAGGTTCCTGGTTTCTATTCTTGACTTTCCCAGAAGTATGGGGAAACTGGCAAAAGTGGAAGAAAATAGGATCCATTACTTAAACCAACAGTCTCTCCCTTCAGTTCCTCCCCTTCCTTCTGACAGATGTCAGAAGCTACTTTTGAAGATTACTATTGATACTAGCCACAGTGAAGGAGGCTCTAGGCTGCAACCTTGCAAGAGTTCAGGATGCACCTGGATCTTTTGGGAATAAAGAGGGGAAATAATAGATGCAAATAGGCTTTTAGAACTGGCAGGTAAATTTCTATGAAAATGAGATCCTTCTCATGAGGGAGAGAGATATCTACATCCAGAGAAAGAACTATGGAGACTGAATGCAGACTGAGGCAAACTGTTTGTTCTCCTTTTTTTTTCTTTTGTTTTTTTTTTTCCTCTCTTTTGTTTTTGTTTTTTGGTTTTGT
Source organism: Trichosurus vulpecula (assembly GCF_011100635.1). Lineage (NCBI taxonomy): Eukaryota > Metazoa > Chordata > Mammalia > Diprotodontia > Phalangeridae > Trichosurus > Trichosurus vulpecula. Next base: position 102,255,152 of record NC_050580.1, read on the forward strand.
TTTGTTTCTTCTTTCTCATGATTCATTCCATTGGTAATAATTCTTCTTTACAACTTTACTATTGTGTAAATAAGCTCAATGTAAAGTTATATGTAGAAGATATATCAGATTCCATGCCATCTTGGGGCGGGGGGCGGGGAGGAAGAAAATCTGGAACTCAGGATCACGTGGAACTGAGTGTTGTAAACTAAAAATAAAAAATCTTAATTAAAAAAAAAAGAAAATGAGATCCTTCAGATAGAGAAGTTTGATTTACATATAGTGCTAATTTAGAGCCTTTGGCAATTGAAAGTAGGAGATATTACATCACAATGTTATTTCTAGTTTCAATACTTCAATGTAGGATTTTTTTTCATTTTGAGACTATACAGTATCTAGTCATTCTGACAATAGTATCAAACTTTCTGAAGCCTGATTGTATTTCTATCCAACATAATCAATGGATAACATGTGCAAAGCGCTTTGCAAACCTTAACATGCTATATAAATGCTGGCTATTATCATTATTATGATGGTGATTATTACTATTATTATCACTGATGCTGGCATTAAACATTTATCTCTTATTACTATTGAACGGTAAGAAATTGGTGCCAAGTGGCACAGATGTGCATGATTTGTGTGTCCTCTACTAAAGACCTACTCCTCTAAGAGGTAAGTGTAGTGCAAAGAATATTGGCCTTGGAGTCAGGGAGCCCTGGACCCACCTCTAACACTTACTAGCTGTGTGACTACAGACAAGTCATTAAACCTTTCTGAAACTCAGTTTCCTCATGTATTAAAATGAGAACATAATACCTTTAGCACCTATCTTTCAAGGTTGTTGTGAGGCCCTAATGAGATAACATGTGCAAAACTTGAAGTGCAAAAAAAAAAAAATTATTCACTGTGGCATGGCCTTGTTGCAGAAGGCTATGTTAGTAAGTTACAAGCTGTGGCAGATCCTACACCAAGGGTTCAACTGTAGGCCCAGGGATGGCCCACATATAACTACTAACCAAGAACCAACCTAAATCAAATTAACTCATCATCAGGTTTCCCATGTGGAGATGAGTTTTTTGGTCCAAACAGCTTTTAAGACCATCTATTAAGTTATGGAGTAGTAAAAGGAAAGAGCACCATATAGATTCTTGAAGTATACCAGTCCTAATTCATTTTCTAAAAAAAAAAAATTAATAGCTTCTTACGAACAACTGAATTTTCTTAATAAGATAGCTTTATCTCAAAAGAGGAACATTTTATAGTGGGAAGTATCTATTAGCCCAAATAACTGCAAGCAAAACTATAGGCAAAGCAGCATGTATATGACACAGTAAAAAAAGCTCTGGACTCAAGCCAAAAAACTGGAACAAGGCCTGCTTCTGATAGCAGCACATGACAATGGGCAAAACATCTTAGCTCTCAGAGCCTCGGTTTTCTTATCTGCAAATGGGAATAATAATCCTTACATACCTTCCCCACAGGAAGTAATGGGGAGGAAGTAGTTTTAGGGCAAAGCACTTTTCAAGTCCTAAAGTGTTATCTATAGGTGAACCATTTTTCTTTATAAAATTGAACCAAAATTATTTGTACTATTTTAAAAACATCATCATCCTGGGCAGATTTTCTGCAAAAATCTCTAAAAATAAAAAGAGATTATAAAATACTCGAGGCCAGGAATTCTATTGCTTCATTTAAAAACATTTTGCATTAAAAAAAAAGCGTGAGATGGAGACTAGAATTCCAGCATCCTGAAGTCTCTGGAACAACTGCAAAACCATAGTAATGAATCCCTACCACAAAACACGCAACGTTGTTGATGAGGGGAAAAAAGCTACTCCTAAGATCTCAGCAACAATATAAACAGCTGAGAAGAAATGCCAATCTGACAGTTACGCTTGATGCACAGCAGTCTGGGTCAGTTTGCCAACCAGAAGGAATGGAGCACTCTGATTAGCAGATGATGGCTAGAAAAGGGAGCAGCCTTTTTGCTAGAAAGCCAAGAAGCAGGGGAGAGCCACAGGAGACAGAAAGAAGAAAAGTAGAGAGAAAAGGGAAGAGAGCAGCAGACAGCTGAATCAGTGGAGATTAAAAGCAGCAGTGGCTGGCAAAGATTAAAAGCAGGGAAGGGGATGGCAAGCAGCAGACAATCTGACAGCAGAGAAGAGATTCAGCAAAGGAAAGCCAAAAGATGGAACGGCTTTGCACCTCAATAGGAGAGCACTTGATGTAAGACATAAGGAATCTTGAACTTCAAGAAAGGGTAGGTTAGGTCAAAACAGCCAACCCACCTCAGTGGCCCCGGAGGGCATCAATGTATCATGTTAACAGCACACAAACCAGTAAGTTTCAATGATGTACAGTAGCAAAGTGTCAGACTAAGTCATTCAAGCTCCATGTCTTATCTCATTCATACATCCATTTGTATTTACAGCACATGATTGTGTTAACAAGAAACTGTTAAATTGTGGTCCACATCCTCTGTTTAATAAAGCAAGGATGTAAATAATATATGTTAGAAAGATTCTCATTAAAAAATTAAAATAAAATGGTTTGATAGGTAAAGGGTCAAACCCTTGGCCCTAAGGGAAATTCTCTCACCCAAAAATTCTAGATAACTAATGTCTTACTATGGAAAACATACGTATTTCTGTAGATAACAGAGATCTTACAATTTCTGCCCATCATCTAACAAGGTATTATAAATTGCAGGCAGTGAGTAAATATTTTGTAAGTGATAACAAGGGGCTAAATCTTCACTTTTCCAAGGCGATAAACTATTTTATATTAATAGCTCTTCCTTTTGCCTCAAGAGCTAAAAAACTGACAGGAGAAAAATTCCTAAGAAGACATTTCATCCACTATTGCCAACCACTGTATTCTAATTTAATAGTCAAATTCTACTTACCAGTTCCTTTGCTTCTTCTAGCTGTTTCTCCACATTAGCAACCATCTGCTTCTTCTCATCTGAAAACAATATCCAGTAAATATTAAAGACTCAAATAAACTTAATATTTGTCAATTCCATTTTAATCATTATTTTCAATTGATACTTTCTCCTTTATGATCAGTCAGCTCAAGAGGATTCTGTAATATAAATGGCTAGCCCATTAGGAATTTCTGAATACAATGATTTCTGGCCCGCTAGATAAAAATGCTGGGTACTGCCCAAGAATAAGATTATTAATGTGGAGCAGGAAAGGACCGTGGAGGACACTTTCTAATAAATATATGTCACATGGCACTTTTGGTTAACTGGGGGGAAAAATAAAATAAAAACCAACATTAGGTTATTACAATGTTAAATGGGTTGTCAACTGCTGATTCAAGAATACACTTAAAAGAAAACCATACATATATAAACATGATACTTAAGAATGCTAAAATTCTACTACAAAAACGTGTCTCCTTTCAATTCTACTTACATATATATTTTTTATCCTTTCTAATGTGGCAAAATGTGGTATACGTATATATATATATATATATATATATATATATATATATACACACACATATACATACATTTATCTTTAAAAGACATGTACTAATGTGTGTATATATATATATATATACACACATATATGTACACACAGTTAGATTAAGACATAACTACAGAAAATAAAAGACTTAAGATCTAATAAGATATTGACAGACTAGAGACACTGGGTTGAATCTAAGGAGAAGAAATTCAACAGAGATGTCAAGTCCTACACTTGGGTTCAAAAAAGTAACAGCAAAAGCACAAGGTGGGAGAGGCCTAGTTAGAAAGCAGTCTGCAAAAGAACTGAGGATTTTCATGGACTGCAGGGTCAATATGAGTTAACAGTATGGTGTGACAGGCAAAGAAAAAAAAAGCTAATTCTGATTTGGGCTGTATTAAGAGAGACATGGCTTCCAGGAATGAGGAGGTGATAATCCCTCTTCAGTCTGCACTAGTCAAACAACATCTGGAGCACTGTATTCAGAGCATACAACCAAGATGACTAAAGGGGCTTGAGTTCATATTCTCTGAAGATCCACTGAAAGGCCTAGGAATATTTAGCCTGGAAAAGAGGATCCTAGGCTGTGTTCAAGTATTTGAAGGGCTGGTCATATACAAGAAGGATTAGACTTGTTCTGGTTAGCCCCAGAGGATAGCACCAGGAACCAGTGGAGGAAGCTGTGAAGCAGTCAATTGAGGCTGTCAGGAAAAGCTTCCTAGCAATTAGAGCTGTCCAAAAGGGGCAAAGGGCTGCCTCAGGAGGTAATGGGTCCCCTTTCATTGGAGGTGTTCATGCAGAGGCTGGATATTTTAGAGTGGGGATTCCTTTCAGGTATAGGTTTGGACAGGATACAGCTGGGGTCTTTTTCGATTCTAAATTCTATGATTCAATGAAGCAGGAACCAGGGTTATTATTTCTCAAAGATGATAAGTTTGCAATTTCACTTACTTTCCATCAACACTGTCTGAAGATCACTGACATGAGCCAAGAACTCTTGAGGTGAATATTATTTTTTATTTTTATTTTTTGGAGGGGGGAAGGCAGGGCAATTGGGGTTAAGTGATTTGCCCAAGGTCACATAGCTAGTAAGTGTGTCAAGTGTCTGAGGCTGGATTTGAACACAGGTCCTCCTGACTTCAGGGTCAGTGCTCTACTCACTGTGCCACCTAGCTTCCCCCTGAGGTGAACATTAAATCATCAGGCAGATTCACTTCTTTTTCTTTAAACCATTTCAAAACAATTCCATCCATACTGTACTACTAAGCAGCTAAGCACAGAATCACATAATTTGTGAACTGGAAAGAACTTCAGTGACCATCTAATCCAACCCATGCATGAAAGGAATTGCCATTAGAACATCCCCTATGAGAAGTCATCCAACATCTGCTTGAAGATCTCCAAGGAGGGAGACTCTACCCCCTCCTGAGGTAGCTGATCCCCCTTTTAGACAGCTCCAATTGTTCAGAAGTTAGTCCTGATACTGAGCCTACAATTGCCTCCTTATCACTTTTACCCAATGCTCCCTCTCAGGCCAAAGAGAATTTGTCTAATCCCTCTTCTATAATACTAGAAGACAGCTATCATGTTCCCCTGGCATCTTTTCTTCTCTAGACTAAATATGCCCAGTTCCTTTTCTGGATCTTCAGATGAAATGGATTCCAGGCCCTGTTACCTTCTGGATGCTCTGGCTTATGAATGTCATGTACCCAGTACTGAGCACACTACTTGTGAGGACATCTGATGAGGGCAGAGTACAGAGGGAAGATCATCTCCCTATTCCTAAAAGCTAGGCTCCTCCTGATGCACTCCGAGAGAGCTCAACTTTTTTTTTGTATTTGTATCCCAAGGGCCTACTATCATGCCTACTAGACAAGAGGCACTTAATAAAAATGCCTATTCATTGACTGACGCAGCTGCCATGTCACACTGCTAACTTCTAGTGTTTGTTGTATAATAAAATCTCCCAATCTTTTTTAGAATTTCTATCTAGCCATGCCCTCTTATAATTATGAAGTTGCTTTTTTGTACCCAAGAGGCAGCTAAGTGTCTCAATGGACAGAGTGGTGGGCCTGGAGTCAGGAAGACCTAAAATCAAATCCTGCTGCAGACACTTATTAGCTGTGTGACTGTGGGCAAGACACTTAACCTTTGTTTGCCCTAATCCACTGGAGAAGGAAATGGCAAACCACTCTAGTATCTTTGCCAAGAAAACCCCCCAGCCATTATTGGTATGCTATAGTCCAGGGGGTCATGAAGGGTTGGATACAACTGAACAACAATAACAACATATAACTTTACATTTATCCCTAATGAACTTCATCTTATTAGATTCAATCCAATGCTCCAGTCTGTCTAGATCTCTTTGAAAATATTTCTGCTTTTGGCTGCCTAGGAAGCTAGATTGTTTTTTTTTTTGGGGGGGGGGGGGGACTGTTGGTAGGAAGGAAGTGAAAGGACACCAATTCAGTTAGCCTCAAGAAACCACATAACACTACCTCTTTCTCATCTTTATCTTTTCCTTCCATTGCTCTTCTTAAATTACATCTTCTCTGATTCCCAAAAGGATGGTCTTTAAAAAAAAATTATTTTACCTCTTTTCCTGTAATAGCACAATTCTTTATCTACCATGTAAATATCTATATTACTGAAAGTCTAGTTATTTTTATTGCATTTTTTTCTATGAAAGACCTCAGTGAATAGCCATTCCACAGTATTTTCCTACCAAGAAACTCCTCATTTAAAAGAGATGTGGAGATGAAGAACAAGAAAATGGCAAAAGGGTTCAATCGATCATTGAACTGAAATTTGGTTCATGGGGAATTTCTGTGGGTAGACTACCACCTTTTAGGCTGCCAGGGCCTTACTATCTATCTTCCCCAGTCAGATACCCTAACAAATACAAAGACTCACATAGCCTATTAAAACTGGAAGGTACCTTAGAGACTATCTAGTCCAAATCCCTTTCATGGATGAAGAAACTGAAGAATTGAAGGCCCAGAGAAGAAAAATTACTTTACTCTGGTTACACAGTAGAGGTAGAATTACAATGCAGGGCTCCAGCTCCAAGCTCAGTGTTTCCTCTACTACATCTTGTTGCCTAAATACTAGAGATAACATGTAGTACCTAGAATGCCACTGACAATACAAAGTATTCTCATGCTTCCAAATAATATTATTAGTATTGAAGTAATAACTCACATTCAAGCTTTCAAATGCCTTAAGGTCCACAAAGCACTCTTTTAACAAAACCTGGTAAGGTAGACAGTACGTACCAGTTATCTTGAGTTTTGTCTTACCACTGGACTTTGATTACTCCGGAAGAGTGAGTCTGATGACTTTGTACAACTCTGCCTCACTTAAATCCAATGCATGCACAAGTCATGATATCTCTCTGTGATGTCATTGGTCCTCTTTGAAAACGAAGGACAAATAAGATCCCCATTTTACAGATATGGGGGATTTGAGAGACTGAATGACTAGTATCTAAGGTAAGAATTCAAACCTGATATCTTATCCAATGCTCTCTCCAATATGCTAAACTGTTTCCCAGGGGTAAAGGGGGTGCAGAGGTGACAAGACAAATGTTCAAATACCCTAATAACCAGGATTGAGAAGTCATAAGTTAGAAATTAGCACATCAATCACTATATTACTCTGTTCCCTGTGCATACTGAGCATATAATTATTTACTTGACAGATCCTACAAAAAGAACATTAGAACTAAGTAGGAAATACTTAGTCGAAACTTTGTTTAAACCAGAAGTCTGCGAATACATGACTATAAAAGGGAAAAAAACAAACAAACTACCAAGCCCGTTCCTTGGTCACTTTATGTCTCTTAATGAGCTACACCGGAATGGTTTTCACAAGAGAAAGTCACAAAGATAAAGTTGTAGGAAATCTAGGAGCAGTTCTGCAATTGCTGATGACCATTCTGTATTTTAAAAAAGGAGATGATGATTGTATGTTTCCAAACGTCTCTCCTCATTACAAATGAGAAGTCAGTTCAAATGACCCCAACTTGAAGGTCAAGTCTGTACATGAACAAACTCATTTGGGCTTATCTTTTTGCTTATTTCAATACTCCTAACTTCTTCACATACGTACACTGGAATATCTCTACTTTAACAGCATTCACTAGAGTGTAGCGCTCACTGCAAAATGGATCCTATTGTCCTCCATCCAAAGGGTTTTACTTACTTAAGCTTCAAAAAGCCTATTTGACTTTCTTGCGGTATTATTTATAAAGGAAACTCATAGTCTGCACCCTGAAGACCACTTTTTCCTGAGGCTACATGTATATAGTATGTCTGGGTCTCCAAAGAGGCTATATTTTAATCATCGTTGCCTCTTTGCTTCCAATCTTTGCCTGTTCTGATCTTCTTAAAGCATTAATTTGATTATGTCATTTATCTATTACTATGATACAAGATAGAATTCGTTATCTCCACTGCTAAATGAGAAGCACCTCAGAACAAGTTTCAGTCATATTCACATCTGTATCTCCTTCAGCACCTAACAAGGTAGTGAATGCTCAACTGATGTTTGTTAAATGAAGGAACCAGCCTGGCCATTTAGAAAAATCCTTATTCTTAAAAATAAGGCAAGAGGAAGGAATAAAAAACTGACAAGTCAGATATCTTTCCACTGAACTGAAACACGGAAGTGTTGGCAAGTTTGGCTTATGACTTAAATAAGACCTTATTTAAAATATAGGGCTTTGTTAGGTGCTGGCGATACAAAGGCTGTAGCGAAATTACCATATGAACATATAGTTCTTAAAAAATAATTTCAAACAAGTAACAACCATATAAAGGAGAGCTCCAAATCACAAAAAAAACCCCAAGCTATTCATATCAAAACAATCTTATGCCTTGCAAATTGACTAAGATAAAAAAACGGAAATCATCAATGTTAGAGAAGGTAAAGGAAGGCAGGTATACTAGTATGCTGTTGAAGTTATGAATTGGTTTAATCATTCTGGAAAGTAATTTGTAAGTTTGCTAAAGAAAAAGTAACTAAAATGTCCCGAACCTTTGTCCTAGGGAGTTCAAAACAGAAAGGCCCTATATACATATATATCAAACAAAACAAAACCAAATCCTATGCTTCAAGCCCCAAACACACAGCAGTTAAGCTGGACTATTGCAGTGACAATCTACACATTCTGCAGTTAACCTGGAGAAAGGCATTCAAATAGAAAGGAAAGGAAATTTGAATAACATAAAAAAATTCTGCACCCACAAGAAAATGAAGGAATAGAATAATATATTCAAAAGAACAAAGGAACTCAAGGTGTGGAGGCGACAAACCCTGCAAACTTGAGCTTAAACAACAACGAAAAAAGATGGAGCTTCAATAAAAGAAAGATATTTGAAAAATCCCTTTAAAAAATCAAGCAAATTAAGTTTTTTCTTCAAGCACTACAGACAGTACACACACACAAAAAAGGAAACAGCTAGGTTGCGCAGTAAGTAGAGCATCGGCCCTGGAGTCAGGAGGACCTGACTTTAAATCCAGCCTCAGACACTTGACACACTTACTAGCTGTGTGACCTTGGGCAAGTCACTTAACCCCAATTGCCCTGCTTTCCTCCCTCCAAAAAAAAATAAAGAAATACAGGTATCATGTAAAGTAAAAAAAAAAAAAGGAAAAAAGAGAAAGAAAAGGACAACTACAGGGCTAAAAATAACAATAACAGAAGAACTAGTAAGAGATATCTTTCTAAAAAAAGCAGTAATACATTTTATATATATATAATATATATATGTAAACAGATGGGGGGAAGAGAGGGAGAGAGGGGGGAAGGGGGGAGGGAGAGAGAGAAGGAGAGAGAGAGAGACACCTTTCTAAAAGCCCACAGGGAGATAAAGATAAAAATAGAAGGGATAGTTATTATTTAGGAATAGGTCTGAAGCAAGTACTAAACCTCACAATACTCTTAACTACACACATGTGAATTGATAATGTTGTGGGACTAAACTACAGAATGGGAAGATACATAAAAAGAAAGTAGAGATAAAATATAGATGGGAATGTGTGATGTTCCCTAATCAAATCAATGGTAAGTAACAAAGGGAAAATAACTCCTGTAGTCTCTCGGGAAGAAGAGAGGCCATGGGAAAATGGGTGTATTGGTAAAAGGAGAAATTGACTAATGGGGGTAAAAAAGGAAAAATCTTGGTTCACTGATGAAAGGCGGTCCCACAGAAGAACACTCCCATGGAAGGAGATATTCCATAATAGGAAGGAGTGACATTGCATTGGGCATCATCTGAAGGTTTTTGGTTCTTGGAAAGAACACTACTTTAAGAGACAATTGTGTCTCCATAGATAGCAATTTGCCTCAGGTTAGGAGGATCAGAGCTCCTGGGGACAATCAATAATGAAATTGGAAGCTAGGTAATTAAAATGACCAACCCTGGACCCAGAAGAGAATTAAGAAAATGCATCTCCCTCCCATCATTGCCAAGTTGGAGGGGACTATGAGATTTAATATTGCATAACCTGTCAGAAGTGATTAATGTGCTGGTTGGTTATGTTTAGTTCTTTTTTTCTTTTTATATCTGTTACTAGGGATGACTCATTGGGTAAAGAAGAGGGGAGGAATATAATCTGAAATGAATGTGATGTGGCTAATATGAAAATATGCTTTGTAAGAGTTCAGACGTATAATTGGTATTATATTGCTTACCTTCTCAATACGTGGGGGAGGTGCTGGAGGGAGGAAAGAATTTAGAACTTAATATTTTGAAAAATGAATGTCAAAAAGAAAGAAAAAAAATTTGGAAGCAAGCAGGATTAAATGACTTGCCCAGGGTCACACAGCTACTAAGTGAATTAAGCTGGAGTTGAACTCAGGTCCTCCTGACTCCAGGGCCAGTACTCTATACAAAGAAATTTTTTTAAATACATGAATGTGATGTGAAAACAAAAGACATCAATAAAAAATAAATCATTTTCTATAACCCATTTTTCTCAACCCTGGACATCCTAGTCTGAATGACTTTGGTGGGTGAAACCTTTGAGTAGACCATAAAGAGTAACTACCAAGTTTAAACAACAGCATCAAAGGGTACTATGTGAGACAAAATTCTGGACTAGAATGATCTTTGACTTGACCCTCTGTATCTTAAGAGCCATCTAAACCACTCCTGGGGACATATCTAGGCTCTCAACAGCTCAAAATAGCACACCAGGTTTAATCATTCAGGCAACTTTTATGAAGTACTAAGTCTGTACAAAACACTTTACAATGGAATGAGACAATTAAAAAGATCATGGATCTTCTACCACAGAGAATACAATTTATAGACATGATGAAGAATTACACAATGTATAACTGTAGTACAGAATAAATACAAAAGAGATATATAGGATCATGTAATATCTAAAAAAGAAAAGATCACTTCTGGCTGATAAAGATCAGTGAAGGCTTTACAAAGGAGATAGCAGCTGTGCAAAGTCTTAAAAGAATGGACAGAATTTCAAAAAGTAAAGATGACAGAAGGGGGAGGGAGGGAAAGGGAGGGAGAAAGACTATAAGGAAAGGCAAAAGTAGAGAAGTAGAAATGCAGAAGCAGCAAGTTTTGCTGGAGCAAAACACACATCCATGAAGATAATTGGACAAGATGGGCAGCTACCCAGAGTACAGAAAGAGATACTTTTTAATATTACTTTCTATAAACGTACATATTTTTAATACCAGAAAATTCCATTCTCCATGACACACCAATATTCATTATACAATGAATCAAGTTGGATGTGTTTATAGTAGAGGCTCAAATCCTCTCATGGAGAGTAATATACAAGGGGAATGATTTTCTAACTTTGCCTTGTATTTAGAGAGATAAGGCTAGAAATATATGGAGAGACCAAATTCTGGAGGGATAAACTGTCAGGCTAAAGAATTTGGACTATTTAGTAGGGAATAGGCAGCTATGAAAGCTCTTGAGCAGACAAGAGCTATAACTAGATTTGTGCAAAAATGAATCTGGCAGTGGTGTGACACATGGAAGGCATGGGACATGGGTGGGGGGTAGGAAGGACAGAACTAGAAGCAGAGAGAAACCAGTTGGGAGGCCATTGCAATAAACCAAAAAAGTGTGTGATAAGAGCTATATTAGGGTGATGATGGTGAGAATAAAGGAATGAATATAAGACTTATTTCAGATTCGGAAGGTCTTGGTAACTCATTGAATGCAGGAGGTTAACATTCATACAAGCATTTATTGAGTACATACTATATGCCAGGCAGCAAGGTGGCACAAAGCATAAAGACTAGAACTCAGACAGCACCCTAAGCAAATCATTTAACTTCTCAAAGCTCCAGTTCCCTCATCTGTCAAATGGGGATAATAACACAGACCTGCCCAAGTGTTGTAAAGATAAAATGAGATAATATCTGTAGAGTACTTTGCAAACCTTAAATCATTATATAATTATATATTATTAGCTATTATTACCATGCCAGGCATTGTATTAATTGTTGGGAATATAAAGACAAAAATGTGAAACAATCCCTATCTTCAAGGAGTTTACATTCTAATGTGGACAGACAACATGCACATATATAGGGATATACAAAACAAATATAAAACAGAAACAAAGGTTAAAGACATTAGTAGCTGGGGGTACTAAGAAGGGCTTCACGTAGAAGGTACTGTTTGAAGTGATTCTTGAAGGAAACCAAAGATTCTAAGAGGCAAAGGTAAGGAGGGAGAGCATGTCACGCATAAGGAATGTCAAGAAAATGGATCTGGATGGACCATAGAATACACAGAGGGGAATAATATATAGTAAGGCTGAAAAAGAAGGCTGGAGCCAGGTTATTAAGAGCCTTAATTGGCAAACAAAGGAGTTTATGTTTGATCCTAGAGTCACGTGGTCAAACCTGTACTTTGGTGGCTGTGTGGAGATAGGGCTGAGGTAGGGAAAGACTTGAGGCAGGAAGACCAATTAGGAGACTACTGCAACAGTACTGATGAGAGAGTTGACGAAAGCCTGAAAAAGAGGGGTAGCTGTGTGGGTGGAGAAAAGGGGGCATATATTAGAGATGTTGTAATCATAGAATTTCAGGGAAATATAGTTTCTATTTTTGATGTACTTTGAGTGTGAAGTGCCACAAGGAATGTGGATCTGGGAATCCAAAAGCTTTGGAAGTCAGCTCCATAAAATGATCATTGGAGCCGTGGACAGGATTGTCTAAGGAGCAAATGGATAAGAGAAGAGGAACAAAATCAAAACCTTGGGCATCAATTCCTCTAAGAAGTAAGGAAGAAAAGGGAGCAAAGGAGACAGAGAAGGAATAGTCAGAGAGGTAGGAGGAGATATGTTGACATGTACTTGTTGAATGTGGTTCTTCTGAAACCAGGGAAACATATTAAGAAGGAACGGATAGTAAATAGGATAAAATTCTACAGAGGATGAAGAGGATAACTTATGAGGAAAAAAAAAATAAAGACCGGATTTCATCTGAATATCTTCCTACCCTTGGGAATGTAGTTAAAATATGCTACCCTATGATTCCAACCTTTCCCTAACATAATTTAGTGTGATATCAGTTCAGTTCCAATACAGTATCTAAAAGTCAATGATTACCCCTCTTCTCTCTTGAACTGTTGGTTCTCAACAGTAGGGAATTCAAACAGCTTTATTCACAACAAAAGAAACGCAGGGATAAGGTTCCAGGGCTACCGCAAAAGTTGAGCTGGTCACTCCGAGGGTTGTTGTGAGGATCAAATGAGATCACACATGAAGGGTTTTGCAAAACTTAATGTGCCGTACAGAAGGTAGCTTTTACTCTTATTGTTATCATTACTACTATTATAATTGTTGTTATAATAATATTCATTGGCTTTTGTGGCTCCCCCCCGCCCCCCGCCAAAAAAAAGCTGAGCTGGTATGACAAAGGCTGAGGAAATTAATCCTGACTCACCTCATGCAGTAGATAGCAGCAATTAATATTTTAATATGCTTTAGGCTCTAGTCACAACATAATGAAGTTTCATATTAACTAGTTTCCTTAAGAGAGCAGATACAGGCAAATCCAACTCAGCACACATCAGACTCACATTCATCATAGCATGTAAGGCAGACATCATTAGAATGCTTTGTTTGATATTCTTTAGAAACCTTCAGCAAAAAGCAAAGAAACTTTCCCATGGCCACAACAGAAACAAATAGGTGGGAGGGGAAAAAAAAAACATTTATATAGCACTTACTATGTGCTAGGCACTTTTCAATTAACTCATTTGATCTTCACAACAATCGTGAGAGGGAGCTGCTATTATTATCCCTGTTTTACAGATGAGGAAACTGAGGCAAAGAGAAGATAAGAGAGACACTTGCTCTTGGTTACAGAGCTAGTAAGTATCTGTGGCTGACTTTGAACTCAGGTCTTCCTGACTCCAGGCCATGTGCTCTATCTACTGTGCCACCTAGTTCACTTAGTAAAAATAATTAACATCGACTAATGAGATTTCAAATTATGTTAGAATCTGCTAACTAAATCTCTACTGACCAGCCCAGAGTACATGTGAAAGATCTCTACATTGTTTCCATTGCTACCCCCCAACAGATTTCTTTACTTCCAAAGGAAAATTGTTTCCAAATAAGTTAATATTTTTTTTCCCTGAGAATTTGCCGCAGAAAATAAAATGTCATTCTTTAAAACTCAGTGTTTAAATATAGTGTCACAGAAGCATTTAGCAGAAAAGGCTCCAACCTTCCAAATTAGTTTAATTATTGAACCTACTTCCAATTCATAACACAACGAGACTTCAGTTTCAGAAAAAAAATTGTTTATTATGATTGCCCCTATTACTAAGACTTATGCAATATGGTAGTTGAATCACTGCTTCTTTAAAACAAAGTTTTAAAGTAAAAGATTATTTTCTCATTTAAATACTTGGATGCAAAGTATAATAATGTTCACAAAGAAGGGATGCTGTTGTTAATTTCACCAATCCAGTCAGTAAGAATGAGCTGCTTTGGTTGAAGGGTCTATTCATCAATTTCAGATCTCCTATATCATAACATTCAGAATATTCACTAAGGTTGATACTGTTCACATCACATTTTCTTCACCAATACTATCTCACTACCCCTTAAATGATAAGGATAGAAACTAACATACTGTTGTTCCCCACAGCTGTATTCACTAACTGCAAATGATCTTCAGATGACTTTTTAGAAATAGCCTTTTTCTTCCTGGCTTCTCCCACTTACTCCCAGCAAGTAGTTTTATTTTTCTTTACTGATGAAAAGAGAAGGGGGCAGTACATATAACATTAAGGAATGAACCTTTAAAGAGAAGATCATATAATGACACTGTCTAGTTCAATATGTATTCTTGAACACCCTATCTGCTTAGTATTACGAAATGTAATATACATTTTCCTTTTAACAACTCATATTAAGGTGAGTTTATAAAGTATGTTAAAGTTTAATTCCTTCAATTTCTTTTTCTTCACTTATTGCTAATGCCAATGTTTCTAGTACCATATTGAGTAATGGTGGTGATTGCTAAACTTTATAAAGTGCTTTTCTAACAACAACCCTCATTATCTCCACATGTGTGGGGGAGAAGCAAGAGGAGGGGTGTTCAAGGGAAGAGAAGAGAGGCAGGAAGAAGAGTGTCTAGATCTGTGATTTCATCTTTGTAGGAAATTTCCAGTATGGAAACTCTCTCCAATGATGAATATCACCAACTCATCTGTAATTTATATTCTTAGAGAGTTGTCTAGGACACTGAGAGATTAAATGACTTTTCCCACAGTCATATAGCTAATATTTATATAAAGTAATACTAAATTGAACCCAGGTTTTCCTTACTTCAAGGCTGAGCCTCTAATCACAGCACACCATGCTGCCTCTCATTCCCAATTTACAGATGAGGAAACCGCAAATCTAAGAAACTGAGTGACTTGCTCACGTTCAAATAGTTACTGGTGTTTCAAGAAGTATTCATTCAATTCAAGATCTCCAGTCTCCACTTCCAGCACTCTTTCCACCATGCCATCCTATTACTCATGTTATATAGCTGCGATGTTTTGGTTACAGATATGAAAAGGTATAACTTTTCCTGCAAAGGCTTTTCTCTGCTGTTTATAGGAACTATTCTAAAATGTTAACACAAAATTACAAAAGGAAAAATATCGCTACTGATAAAGTATTTGTTTCTTGAAAAAAAAATTTGCTTTCACAATTCTTGTAGTACTTTGTCACTTCAGAATATTCCACATAATCTTCCAATATCATTCCATTTAGTTTATACATTAGTCATCAATAAAATAACAAATCTACTAGCACTCAAATTCTTACAGTTAAACAAAATCTAGATGAAAGAATAAATCCTGTTATTCCCAGCCTCTGGGAATCAATTCAAAATAATCTCCACCACTACCCCAGTGGGGCACTAGGAAAGAGAAGGAAGCCCAAAGGAATTAGGATGATCATGAGCACTGAAGAAAGCAGAACTAGTGAGAAGAACTGAATAGATGCATCATGAAGTGCTCAGGCTAACAGCCACTTCCTCCATTAAGTTTCTGCAACAGCAGAGGTAGGTTATAAATGTTACCTTGTTTTGGCCCTCTTGTTCCCTTACTCAGAATCACATCCCTTTTTGAGATGCCAGTCATTTCCACAAGAACTAACTGAGCCTGCAGGAGAGGAATGAGACCCAAGGTCAGAGATCCTAGTTTCAAGCAAATATCCCTATTAATAGAAAATAGGTGGTAGGGAGAAAGAAAGATAAAGAAAGAACATAATTACTCAAACACTTTTTTCAGACTTAGGAGGCATTTTCAAGTTGCAAGGAAAAATGGGGGAACAGAGATTGGATTTATCACCAGGAAAGTTAATACTCCAGCATCAAGGTGACACAGTGGATAGAGCACTGGGTTTGGAATCAGGAAGACTCATCTTCATGAGTTCAAATCTGGCCTCAGACATTCCCTAGCTGTATAGCCCTGGACAAGTCATTTAACCCTATTTGCCTCAGTTTCCTCATCTGTAAAATGAACTGGAGAAGGAAATGGCAAATTACTTCAGTGTCTTACCTAAGAAAATCTTAAATGGGGTCATGAAAAGTTGGACACAACTGAAACAACAACAAAAAGTTAATACTGAACACCTAGCAAACCCTGCCCCCCCCCAAAAAAAACCCCACATCATCCCTACCTTCAAGTACCTTACAGCTTTAGTAAGGGAAATAAAATGATATCATGGTCATTATTAAACAAATCAGAATTTAAATGCATAAGAAGAGTTGAAAGTGTTACATTATTAAAAGAATAAGGAATCACATTTTGGCTTTTCTGGAGAGGAAGGAGAAGCAGGAGAGGAAGAAACCAGGAGGAATCTTAATTAGAATCAGAGACATAAAGAGATGGCTGGTATCCCAGAGGCCATGTAGTTCAACCCCCTCATTTTCCAGATGAGGAAAACTAGGGCTCAGAGAGATTAAGTGACTTGCCCAAGGTCACACCGGCATTAAAAAGCAGAGAAAGGATTTGAACTTGGGTCCTCTGACCACGAATCCAGCATTCTTTCTTCTTCATAAAGGAGTCCTTTTTGAACTATGCCTTTAAGACGTCAGGTGAGGAGGGCAAGGCTAAGAGTATTCCAACAGCGAAAGCGAATAGGTGGAAAATCTTGGGGAATGTCCACTTTGTCTGGAGTCTGGAGCACTGAGAGGGAGCAGTGTAAGGTGAGGATGGCAAAGGAGTTTGTAGTCAGGTCACGGAGGTCCCTAAAGTGCAAGGATGTCCTAGGAGTTTGAACTTTTGTCACCTACGCCACGTAGAGTCGCTGAAGCTTTGCCGGCAGGGCAGTGACGGCGATCAGCGCTGTGCTTTACAGATATTCACCTGGCAGCCCATGGTGGGGGGTGGGGGGGTGGATCGTGGGGGCTGCAAATGACTGAGGTCAAGACAGACGTGAGACGACAGCAGAAGCGAAGCGGCCACAAACTCCCTGGTCAAGCTGCCCATGCAGCCCTTCCTGGGAAACCTCCCTCCTCCACTTCAGTCCCCACCCCCCCCGGGGTCCTCTGGGTCTCCGTCTCCGTCGTTCCCCAAGCCCAGCCCTTCCTCCCGTCGCTCTTTCCCTGCCCGCCCAGGTAAGGCTCCCCTCGCGCTCCAGTGCTCACCTGGAGAGAGTTTGGGGACCCTCCCGATCTTGCTGGTTATCTCTGCGGTCAGCACCGCGAAGTCCTGCTCGTAGCCTTCGAAGTCCGACGACATGGCGGCTATGAGGGTCTGGGACTCAGCCCGGAGCGGGTAGGGGGCAGCGGCTCCGAAACGCCGAAACTCCGGTGGCAGCTGCAGCAGTAGCAGCGGAGTCGGCGGCAGCGAGAACCCGGGACAGCTCCCAGACCGGCCGCTTCCGGGTTGTGCTACTCGTGCTTCTGGACCGTCCGGAAACTCGGCGTATTCGTACTCAGTTCCCCTTGTTGATCCCTCCTTCGATCCTGTGAGACCTCAGAATCTGGGAGGGCAAATTGCAGCAGGTCGCTGGAAAAGCATTATTTCTCAAGGCACACGCTAGATTTCTCTCTCCTTCAGCTCTCCAGGGGCCGGCCCCCCGAGCAACAAGTGATAGGAAGTGGTTTCCGGAGGGACCACTTCGGAGAGGGACCTTCGGGAAGTGGAGATGACCCAGGCTAGCCACAGCGCCCGAGGGGGCTGCGAGAAGGCGGAGGCTCCGTGGGAAGGGCTGTGGTGACCTAGAGGCACTCGCTACCCGCCTGCGGCCTCTAACCTGACTCGCTTGTCACCCGGGAAGGGCGGAGGAACCGGCGACGGAAGGATCCCGGGAAGGAGGAGGAACGTATTCCGGGTGAGGCCAGCCCTGCCGCCCCGGAAGTGCCCGAGGGCGGCGATGGCTGAGGAGTGGGCGCGGGGGGTAGCGCGGGAGGGGAGCTCCAGGATGAGGCCGGGGCACCCGAGCAGGTCGAGTCCCTTGGTGCGTCGCGGCCTCCTTTACCGCACTCTGCCATCCCGCCCAGAGGGTGGGAACGGCGGGGACGGGGGGGAGAAGGCGGGAGAGGGCGAGAATCCGTGAGCATCCGTGAGCTCCTGTGCCGTTGGTGCTAAAGGGGAAACCGAGGCACGAGGCAGAGTTCCATGAGTAACTGCACGTGTTTCATCCACCTAGCATTTCATTTGTTTCTTACACCCTCGGCCACGCGGCTCTGGAGCTCGTGAGACAGCCTCCTCTCCAGAGCTTCCCCCTCGCCTCTCTCCACTCCTCAGCCTTCCCTCTTCTGGTAGCCTGTGCTCTCTCTGCCCTTTCAGCCCCCGCCCCCATGGGTGCTGATGTTGGAAGGAGAGTGGGACGTTGCTGGGGGAGGGGGGGAGGGGCGTGCTGCCCGGAAGTTTGTGTATAAGCAGTCTTAGAATAGCATGACCGAAAATGAAATTCGTACAACTGACGAGCTAGGAGAGAAGTTAGGGGCCATCCAGGCCAGTCCTCTTATTTTGCAGATGAGTAAACTGAGAATTGGAGAGAACTTGTTTAGGATTACACACTGGCAGAGCCCAAGTTTGCCGGTTAAATGTGCCTTCTGTTACTCTGCTGCTGTTTTAGGTCTTTGCCCCAGGCCCTTGTTTATTGAATGCTTAATACAAACTCTGGTTATTGCCTGTGACAAGCTGTTTTGTGTTGCCCCAATGAAGTTTGCTGGGAAACCAAACAGATCTTGAAAAAGTTTTCCAAATAGCCTCCCAGAAAATCAGGTTGCTGTATGGTTAACTATTTGGATTTAGAAGCTGGGAATATAGCTATTACTACTTTAATTATTATTCTTCCTGGTCATTTACCAAGATTTTACATCTCTCCAACCTTTGACATAGTGATCACTCAATAGATGTTCATTGAATTTAGTTACCTTGCAATTTTCTTAATCACTTTTTTGTGCTGTTATTGTTTAATTGTCCATGCCACACTATCTAACATTTTCACAGATTAGTAGAATGTTAAAGTAAAGAAGAACCAAAGAGTTTTAGTTAAGTACCATAATTTTGCATTTCAGGAAATTGAGTAAGGCCACCTGGGAAGTGGCAGTCTAAACCAGAACCCAGATTTTTTTTAAACTCCCTTCTTAGTTTATTGCCTTTTAAAATTTCAGTGATTGATCGTGTTGAATCTTATTGCTTAGTTGACAGTTATTCATATTATAAAGAGAAATAATTTTCTGATCTAAAATTAGTCCCTGGCTATTAGACACAGCATTCCAATTCTTTTTTTTAAAAAACTGACTTATTGGTGCAGGGAACTCTCCTAGGGGAAACTCTTTCTACCTATGTAAATCTGGCACCTGTTTTATAATTTATGGTACTGAAAAATTGCCTGGGACACTCACAAGTTGAGTGATTTGATACACAGCCAGTCAGAGGTAAGATTTGAACCGAGGGTCTTTCTGAGGGAGCTATGCTGCCTTTCACTCCTGTCATACTCTTTGTTATGATGATTACAGTTACTTAAAATAAAAATCTCTATTCAAATACAAAGTAGCTTTCTGGTCTCTTTGTATCTGCTTTCTCCTTTCCCCTGGAGTATTGGCATGGAAACCAAAGCCTGCAATAGACTTTCTAGCTTTGCCTCCTGCAACATTCTAGAAAACATTAGGTATTTTTCCAGTCATTCAGCCAACACTCATTTCCAAGATTCCTCCCAGGGTTGGTTGGGAGAATTCATTTCTGTACTCAGCTTATTGAATGAGTAACTGTGACCTTGAGTAAATTACTTCATGTCCTCTGGGCCTCAGTTTTTCAATCTGTAAAATTATGTCATTGGGTTATCACTGAGCCCCCTTTCAGTTCCAAAATTATCTGATTCCATAGTCCCAGCAGTATTCTTTTATGAAATTTTTATATCAGATGAGTAATATATTAAATGAATGTAGCTAAATGATATTAAAGAACTATAGGAGAATGTGTTATGAATATGGTTTATTTCAGACTGAAATCTCATAACTTCATAGGCTTTATGTTTTGAACTGGTTACCTTCATATAGTCTATTTTTCTTCTAAATATTTATATTTTGTTTTATTTAGGTTGGTTTTAAAAACAATGAAATTCATTCGTTCTGGTCAAGACAAAGAGCTCTGAACACCATACAGTTAAAATGGCTTACTCAGATTTAGCATCCCACAATTTGAAGGCATGAGTATTAATGAAGACCCACGGACTTATGACACATGGAAATGTGTATACAAAAAAGGAATTTTACAAGGCTTTTAAAATAGAAAATAACTCTTTCTCATCATTATGGGTGTACTCTGCTCAGTTATTAGATTTGAAAATCTCCATGAGTTAAAAAGACTGTGCCATTGGGGTCCCATTATAGCTCTTGGTGTTATAGCAATATGTTCTACGATGGCCATGATTGACTCGGTTTTGTGGTATTGGCCTTTACATACAACTGGAGGAAGTGTGAATTTCATCATGTTGATAAATTGGACTGTGATGATTCTTTACAATTACTTCAATGCCATGTTTGTGGGCCCTGGCTATGTGCCTCTGAGATGGAAACCGGTAAGAAAAAAAGACATTCTTTGAAAGATGAAATCTAATGTCAGTCTTATTTTTATCTTTGTTAAAAGCCACATCACAAAAACAAAAATTAAGCAGTGTTCTTTTTTGCCAATTGGCAAAGACCAAAAGCTCTAATTACTTCTTAATGATGAAAACCCATTTATTTTCTTTATACCTAAATTATTACATTATTTAAATATTGTATTTAAACTGTACCCTTTAAATAGTATAAATCCTTATAAAATATTATATAAAGCCAGTTTTGGTTTTCTTTAAAATAATACAAACTTTTATATGTCAAATCGCCAAATGTTTATTAAACACCTATTTCATTTAAGATGCTGTATATAAGAAGTTTTAAGATTTTTTTGGTGAAGGGCATTGAACTGAACAGCGTTTTATAATAATTAGTATCTTCCTGAGTGGTTATTAAATAGTAAAATAAACAATCTCTTGGAAAAGAAGCTATGGAAACATGAGGAAGCTGGAAAAAAAATAAGGAAGCAGTCAAGAAATTAAAGGAAAAAATTATTTCAGAAGAGAGAAATTAGAAAACAGCTGAAATTGTTTCTTAAATATTGAGACTCAGAAAGATTTCATTCTAATTAAAAGTAATGATTATATTGGTCATTGAGATAAATTCAGAAATAACTACTCAATTTGAAATAATGAAAACTAATGGTCCATTGGCCCCCGCAAAAATTTGACTGAAAACATGGCATAGCCCAGGTGCCACCGTCTGCGAGGGGCTTTTTATGATCTCACTTATTGTTTTCCTTCCCCTTAAAATTATTTTGTATTTGGTCTGGACTTATGATTGCCTTGGTGTGGTCACTCAAAGTGACCTATGCACATTAGATTATGGTCTGGAAGTGAGAGGCCACTTATTGTTTTCCTTCCCCTTAAAATTATTTTGTATTTGGTCTGGACTTGTGATTGCCTTGGTGTGGTCACTCAAAGTGACCTATGCACATTAGATTATGGTCTGGAAGTGAGAGGCTCGCCTGAGGCATAGGAAGGGCACACGGCCTGTAGGGTTCAGAGGCCTGAGTCCAGCCCAGGTCTACCTGACTATCAACTGTGCCTTTTTACCCCTCACTTTGTATTTATTCTATTTTCTTATTTATCAAGGTTTTTTCTGTTTGCCTTCAGCAGAACATAAACTCCATTAGTGCAGCAACTGTTTCAATTTTGTCTTTATATTCCTAGCACCTGGCATTGGACTTGGCATATAATAGGTGCTTATTGAATGCTTATCTGGCTGAATCAGATTGTGAGTTTTAAGCTCTGGACCTCAGTTTTCTCATCTGTAAAATGAGGGTATTGGATTAGTTGGCCTCTGAGGCCCCTTCCAGCTCTAGATCCTATGATCCTATAAAGAAGGTGTCAACTCTTGGTCCCAGGTACCAATATGTATTGTCTCTTTTCTTTATTTTCCAAATGAAGGAGAAAGCTCAGGACAGCATGTATCTCCAGTTTTGTAAGGTGTGCCAGGCATATAAGGCACCACGTTCCCATCACTGCCGAAAGTGTAACAGGTATCAGTTCTTCATTATTTTTCATTACAGATTGATTCCCTTGATTCTTGGTCACATGTTTGCTTTCTTCACCACACTAAAGTCAGATTCATGAGACTATTTTGTGAGTCTTAGTGTTTACCAAAGCAGCAGGGCTGCTAAGGGCCCTAGCCTTAGAGGCAGAACAGTTGTGATCAGTTACCAGTTCTGCCACTTCCTAGTGGTGTGACCTTCATCAAGTCATTTCTCTCTTTGAGCCATAGCTCTCTCATTTTAAAATGGGCAGGACCTTTGAGATCATCCAGGCCAGCCCCTTCATTTGACACACAATGGAACCAGAGCCCAGAGTAGTAAAAGGACTTGCCTAAGGTCACATGCCCCATACTCTGTAGAGTTGGGCTTTCAGCCTGGGTTGCCTGACCTCAAGGTCAGGGCTATTTCCACTGTACCACTACGTATCTGCCAGGGTTGGAAGGGAAGCATTTTGAAAATAAAGCACTATATAAATATGAGCTAGCATTTCCAGAAAGAATGTCAGAAGTCCTTTTGTAGTCATAATAAGATGTATCCATCTGGCTTTTATGCCACCAATCTCCTTTGCATAGCCTTTGCAGCATATTTCCAGTCCATTGAGCAGTCTTGAGTGTTAAAATTTTTACTTGTTTAATAATTTGGTCATTTTACATTTATAGCTTAAAATGAGGTAAGTTCTTAAAACAAAAAAGAAAAGAAAAACAAAGCACTGTGAACAAGTTTTGAAATATTCACCTAGTGTTTTTAAAGGACAGCTAAACTTATTGTTAAGAAATCTGTGATAAGAAAGTGGTAATACTGAGAAACCACAGGAGGCAGCTACTGCTTCCTTCAAACATTTGGCTTTTGAAAAGTTTATTCTAACAATGCTACAGCTAAAGGAAGGGAAGGACATTAGTCCTTTGGTCATCGTACCATATCTTACACATTACATTGATGGGTTATTTTGCCTACAGGAGATTCTAACATCTAACAGTATACATAAAGGAAGGAAGTCAGGAACATCTGGTTGGGCCTGTTATTGCTTTCAGTCCCAGGTGGAGATTTATGAAGGGTTTTTTTTAGTATTTTCATTGTATGCCACTTCAATCACTACTTTTCAGAAATTGAGAGGAGACTGAAACTTAGAACCATGCCTATTTCTGTATGCTGCATGTCTCAATGGACTTCCTGACTACTTAAAATGATTTCAAGTATGGACAGTACCACTATGTCTTCAGGCGCTGTATTCTGCTGTTTTGACTTTCAGAGCGTTCATCATTTATGTTTCTATGTGAATACTTGAAGGAATTTTTTTCCTGTTCCATAATATGTAACTTCTCCATGACTTATGAATATGATAGATTTCCTGTTTAGTAGATTTCTTTTGAAGACAAATTTTATTGAATACAGACTTAGGGTTTTCAACCTCTGTTTTGTGCATCTTTTGTTTTTCGTTAGATGTGTTATGAAGATGGACCATCATTGCCCTTGGATCAACAATTGTTGTGGTTACCAAAATCATGCATCATTTACTTTGTTTCTCCTCTTAGCACCCCTGGGCTGTATTCATGCTGCTTTCATCTTTGTTATGACCATGTATACACAGCTTTATAATAGGGTAAGAAATTGTTTATTGGTCATCCAGTTGTCTGGTTAAGTGTTAATTGAGATGATTATTTAGAGTCTTATTGTAACTATTCTCCCCACAATTAAAAGAATAAAATTAAAATCATAGAACTTTCCTTTATAAAAACTTTTCTGGCCTTTTTTCAAAACAATATTAAAATGTGTAAAAGTTTATTTAATTCTAGGAGCTGAAATGTAGGTCTTTAATACATCTTTGTTGTTGAATTGAAGTGAATAAAAGAAAAGTGATGAGGAGTTTAGGTGGGATAGGCGATGAAGCAGAGAATACCAAGTCCTGGAGGTCACTGCTAGTAAAGAAATTCTTTAAACACTTGATTCATAGCAAAGGGGAAGTGAATAGGGGAAAGATTGAAGTTAACTTGGTCTAGTGTTTTGTGCACATTTTAATATGTACATTTGACTTAACCTCACCCCAAAGTTGTTAAATTAAGTAGAGGAGACTTGCCTGGCAGTGCTGAAAAATGCCCAGTTAGGAACATTTCTGAATTGATTTTCTGCAAACAGATGTGCATTGGAACCATTGTACCAAATCAGATTCATCAAAACAGCACTTACCTTAATTACCTTAATGAAAGTTCTGAATTAACATTTTAGGGGGCAGTTTGTAGTTTGGAATATTACATGCTGAGTCTTAACATTGTCCACTACCAGATAATTCTAGTTTTTCCATTGTAGATCTCCTTTGGTTGGAATACAGTAAAGATTGATATGAGTGCAGCTAAGAGAGATCCCCTTCCAATTGTACCTTTCGGATTATCTGCATTTGCTGCCTCATTATTTGCCTTGGGGTTGGCTGTAGGAACAACGATAGCAGTTGGTATGTTGTTTTTTATCCAGGTAAGTTTGAGTTACCAGTAGCTAAAAGGTTCAAAGTTGTTGGGGTTGAGGAGACTAAGGCTTAACTTGCATTTATGAAATGGAGAACTGTTTTTTAGTTTGTTTTGACCTCCATCTAGACCACAAATTAACTTTGTCTGAAATAGAATTATCTATATAATCGATTTAGTCCTTCACTTTATTTTGTATGTATAGATACAGACAACTACAGTGTAGAAAAGGCAAAACATTTTCAGAATTAAAATGCTTAGGCAAAAGTTAACGCTGATTTGGAAAGAGCAGAATGATAAAATGAGTTTTTGGTTGTACTTCATACTTACTCTGGACCTAGGATTAGTGTCTTTGAACCTCAGTATCCCTGTAAGCAGAGGTGAATCATATCAGTAATAAATTGATATCCTTTGATTGGAGGGCCTGTATAGTTACAGAGTGATATTAGTTATATGTAAGAAACAATAAAGTATTGAAATAAAATGAATTAAATAAGAAAAAACTTTTTTGCTTCTTGCTTAACTATACATAAATTGACTACAATAGTTTATTATCTGGATTTATATGAATATTTCTTAAGCTTATGTTAAACTAAAGAAAAGATGATATAAAAATTTAATAACGTATGTATATATTTAACAAGTAGGATATAGCAACTATTTCCTTTATACTATGAAAAGCTTTGCAAAGTATTACTGTAAAATGTTTATCTGCATGTGAAATTTAATTACTGAAAAGAGTGAGGTATTTTGTTAGTATTCTTTGAACACTGTTGATTTCTGTATTGATGTGATTTTTGTGTACCTAAAATTTCATGTAAATGGGGTCCACTCACTTTGAATAATTCTTCAACTGTGTCATTTAATTTTCAGATGAAAGTAATTCTTAGAAATAAAACTTCTATTGAATCATGGATTGAAGAGAAGGTAAATTTTAATGCAGCATCTTCTTAATATTAAAATAACACTGTTTGAATATAGCTAAAAATGCCTAAAAATTATTTGCCCTCCTTAGTTGTTTGTAGATTCCATTTAAAATAGATTACATTTTGATTAATCACTGATTTAAATGTACCAAACAACCAAAATATCTTTCTAAAAGATTATTAAAAGGCCCTTAGTCAATCAACAAGCATTTATTAAATACCCATGATGTTCCAGGCATACTTGTTGACCATCCATCAACTGTCTTCCTTCAGCTTGGAGAGGAACTTCAGCCCTACTGTCAGCAAATCCTTCTTGGATCTCCTGTTTTATCCCCAATTAAGAACTAATTCCTGAAATCAAATTAGCCTTATAGAGCTTATGTTTTTCATGCATGAAAATTGCTAGCAGTCACTCAGCTCCTTTTTACCAAACACACATATTGTATGTATCACTATGCTACAGAAGACCCATTGCACTAACGCAACATATTATCACCCCAAGGAAAGGTAGGACTTCTCTTTGTGTGCTAATTACGATCCTCAGTTATATTTCTCTGTAGGTGGTATAGACCTCTCTTTTCTAAGACCTCTTCTGTATGGAAGGCTACAGAGCTTTCTTATTTAAATGGAAATATCAAGATATATTTATATGGCAACCACAGTTATACTGTGTTCAGAATCTTGTATCTTTTATGATTTTTGATCACTTTTACATCTTTAAGATCACAGATTTAAGGTAGGAAAGGACCTTATCGGTTATCTAGTTCAACCCTGCCCTGCCCCCCGCCACTCCACTCCCCTATTTTACAAATGAGAGCATAAAGTACAGAATGCAACTTGTCTAAGGCTCATAGTTATAGAGTCCAGATTTGAACCCAGGCCCTCTGACTCCAAATCCAGCAGTTTTTTCACTGTACTATGCTCTCTCCCAATTCACATCGCTATGTAAGTGCCAGAAACCTTCTAGTGTAAAACATTTTTTAGACCAAATCACCATCCTTCAGGGAGGTTTCCAAGTAGCAAATTATAATAATGATGGTGATGATGATGATCATGATGATGTCATCATCATCTAATATTCCTAAGTAATATGAAGTATTTATGGCAATCTGAGTAAATTGACTTATTCATAAAGAAAGTACTTTATAAAACCTGTCAAATTTAAGAAACTTTTTAGAAGCATGGAATCCAAGTACGTGCAAAAGTCTTGCTATAGTCAAGCCTCACTACTTGAAATGTGTTTAAAAAAGCATCAAAGGGGTAAAGTGAGCTGTTTGAAGTCGCATAGCCAGATGTGGCAGACTGAAGACTAGAACCCATATCTCCCTAGTTCAGGCCTGATCCTACTGTAGTACTCCCTCACATACAGAGACATTTTAAATGGTCATTTTTTAAAGCAGACATATCTTATTCTGAATCACAAGCTTCAGAGGCAGACGGCACATTTTTAACCAGTTCTGCAACATTCAGCAGGAGTATTCCTTTTCCAGACCACTAGGTGTCAGTGGTTGTTAAGAAATGGATGATGGCCGATTATTTCACTAGGCTAAGCAAAGATACTTAGAATTTAAGGGTGGAAGGAACTTTATATATAATCTAGTCCTACCCAATGATTGCCCCATGCTGTTACTCTTGATGCAGCATTTTGCTCATGGATAAACCCCACCTCTTGAACCTATTTTTGATCCATTCTCTTCATTTCCTTGTACCCAGATACTTTTGCATTGTGGCAGTAGCAGCTTCTAGTTGCTTGCGTATATAAATTTTCTTATAGAAATTGCTAGGAATTTTCTAAGTGGTTCAGAGCCATTTTTATTTTCTGCTTTAGCTCCTTCCTATGTTATTAAGATGAATAAAGTTATCCATTTAGAGAGTTTAGTTTGGAAAATTGCTTTGAGAAGGCAAAGTTCTGATAAAGTCTAAAAGCTATTCTTTATATAGAAAACTAGCATAGAAAAAGTACATCTTAACATGAGTTCTAGTTTCATCTCTACTGCTAACTTACAGTATGACTTTAGGCAAATTATTTAACCTTTTTGAATCTCTGCTTCCTCAGATGTACCATCAGAAGGTGGAATTAGATGAACTTTAAGATTTTAAAGTTGTATTAGTCTGTAATTCATATCCCAAATCATAGCCAATTTACAAATTAGAGTAACATTTTATAAAATAATTTATGAAAATTGTTTTTCTGCATCAGTGGCATATTTTACTGTTTGTTTAAATTTTCAGGCCAAAGACAGAATTCAATATTACCAGACAGCTGAAACCTTTATTTTCCCCTATGACATGGGAAGCAGATGGCAGAACTTTAAACAAGTGTTTACGTGGTCTGGGGTTCCTGAAGGAGATGGACTAGAATGGCCAGTAAGAGAAGGATGTCATCCATACAGCTTGACAGTAAGTATTTTAGTCAAAACTGACTTTCCCTTCCGTGAGTCCTTCTATTTAAACTACAGTGTGACAAAACTGCTTTTGTATTAAAATTTACCAATTTACAGAATTTCTCAAAGTTCTGTCTTTGTATAAGTTCTGTCTTCATCATAGAGTACCCTTACTCAAAAAATTGTAATGGCTTCCCAGTATTCATGAGAATGTCTAAATTTAACCTGATGTTCAGAGCCCTCCACCTACTTTTCCAGTGTTCTCACACAACTCCCTCATATGGACCCTCTGTTCCACTCAAACCAACTTTCCTCACCATTCTCAGAATATACCATACACACTGGAGTCTTTGCTTACATTTTCCTGCCCTACCCCCCCCCCCCATGCCCTCTAACAGACTCTCCTACAGAATCCTACAGAATAATCAAAGTCTCCCTCTATAAGGCCTTCTCCACCTTTTCCTCTTCTGAACTGACACATCGTCTTGTGGCTTGCTTTTTTATTATTGTGTCTTTTTACTTAACTCTTGTACTTTTATTTAGATGTTAGTTTAGTGTTTGAGGGTCTATCTTGTGTCTCCAAATAGAGTATAACCTCCTTGAGAGTGGGAACCATGTATTAATTCAATCCAACAAACACTGATTGTCTTCTGGGTGTAAGACCCTTTGTTAAACCCAGGGAACACAAAAATTAAGACGATGCTGTTGCTGCCCTCAAAGAACATACAGTCTAATAGGAGAAATAAAGATAAGAATACAAATAAAATGCAAATCAGAATATGAGTACACAGATGAGAAACAGAGTGCTAGAGGGGAAGACCTCTTCTGCCTGGAGGAAATTAGGGAAAGTTAGGGAGGAAGTGAACCTTGAAGGTTGAGATGGATTTCCACAGGTGTAGACTAAGGTAAGATTCCTCATAACTTCTTCACAAATACTGGCATGTATGTGGGGGATGAGAGAAGGGGGTAGAACAAGCGAAAGCACAGAATTTGGACATTAAGGTATACTGTTTATGTTCCAAACAGCACATAATGTACTAAGTACATTAGCAGGTTCTTAATTATTATTCAGTAAAATAAGATCTCAGTACCAAGGAGTTGATTGTAAGAGACTTCAAGGCCATCAATTCTAACTAATACCTGACCAAAATCCCCAACAAGTGCACATCTGAGTGCACAACTTCCGCTTAAACACCGTTAGTGAGGAAAGGTAATCCATTCCACTTTTGTATGGCTCTTAATTGTTAGGATATTTTTCCTTAGATCAAACCTAAATCTGCTTTTCTGCAATTTCAATGAATTGTTCCTCAGTTCTAACTTCTGGGGCCAAACAAAACAAAACCCTTTCCCCTTCAAATTCTTGAACACGTCTATCATTTCCTCTAAGTCTTCTTTTATTCAGTTCTAAAAATACTTAGTTTCTCTAGTCATGTTTTTAGTATCCTCCTTGTCTTTTTCTGACTGCTTTCCAGTTTGTCTGTCCCAAACTGTGGTGCTCCAAATGGAACTCATCATTCTAGCTGTGACTTGACCGGGGCCAGGGAGAGCAGAGCTATTACATCCTTTGTATTGGACAGTGCGTCTCTCCATGCAGCTAAGGATCACATTCACTTTTTTGGCTGCTGTTGACTCATATTGAGATTAGTGTTCATTAAAACTCTTAGATCTTTTTCACAAAAACTATTGTCTATTTATGCCTTCCATACCCTATACTGATTAATAGTAATTTTTTTAAACCTAAGTATAACTTAGGGTAGTGGATAGGACAGTGGACTTGGAGGCAAGAAGACCTAAGTACAAAACCTGCCCTATACACTTACGTGTACCCTATTGTATCAGTAAGGCAATAATAACAACGTAGATGATAACTGTCAAAATGCCTGTGTGGTTCTATGTTGCAAAGTATACGAGGCTCTCCACATAGAAGGTAGAAGAAGTAAACCATTTATTCAGACACCAGAGAACTCTATCCCACAAGCCATTTATCCAGTCTATTAGAGCAGTGAAACATTCAATACAGAATATCACAACATGGAGCCCCACCATCCCCAAACCTCTCTGACCCCCTGCTGGGGTCTTTCCCAAAACAAACTCACAGTACAGCTAAGTCAGCCCGTTCAGCTCTATCACAACAGCCATTAGCAGCCATAACTGCGCTTGCGCCCTTGCTCTCTCTCTCTCTCCCCATCTTCTGTGACATAACTTCCTTTTCCTGTCAGGAAGCTCCTCCCACCACATGTGACTTAGACGTGCTGTGACATAAGCAGGTCACATGGCCTATTAGTGGATGGGAAAGATCTTCAAATCTAAATTGCTACTACTCCTATACACTGTATGACATTGTCCAGATTGCATAATCTTTCTGTACCTCAGTTTCCTCATCTGTAATAAGGTAATGAGAATTTGATAGCTCACAAAGGTCTCTTCCAGCGCTAAATCTTTGATATTACGAATTTTATAATCCTTATTAAAAATTTCATTTTATTTGGTTCAACCCGTTACTCTAGCCTTAGTATTTTTGAATCCTTTTTTTTTTTACATCTAACATATCAGCTATTCCTACTAGCTTCATGTTGTTTGCTAATTTGGTTTTTAAAAAGCCATCTATTCTTTTCATCCAAGTCATTGTTTAAGATGTTCAGCAACACAGAGTAAAGGACGGATCCTTAGGACATACCATTAGATATCTTCCTCCAACTTGACATCAACTCATTAATGACTACTCTTTCTCTTTGGTCATTCACTCATTCCTAAATCCAACTAGTTGTATTATCATCTAGCCTGGATCTCTCTGCCTTGTTCACAGGGATAATAGTGATAAATTTTATAATTTACTTGTTTTGATTTACTATCTCAAATAAATAACACAGGACTTTAATTAATCTAAGCCAGGGGTAGGGAACTTGCACCCTTGAAGCCACATGTGGCTTTCTGGGTCCTTGGGTGTGCCCTTTTGACTGAGTCCAAGTTTTATAGAACAAATCTTTTTATTAAGGGGATTTGTTCTTTAAAGTTTGGATTCAGTCAGAGGGATGCACTTGAGGACCTAGAGGGCTACATGTGGCCTCGAGGCCGAATGTTTCCCACCCCTGGAAGCATTATCTCTCTCTTGCCACCATATACATATGGCCTTTAATTTGATGATAATTTTAAATTAAAGAAAATTGTGATTTATTCAAGTTACTAAAAACAGACATTAATCTTTTTTAATAGAACAGAATGGCCTATTTTTAGCACTGGAAGAAAATATTAAAGAATTAGCATGTTTCCCCTTTTTTATTTTCCAAACAGATGGAACAACTGAAACAGAAAGCAGACAAGAGAGTTAGAAGCGTAAGTGTTTCTTTCTTTCTTTCTTTTAAGGGTATATTGATATATTTTGTTTTTACATCATAGCCATTTTTGATCTTTGATGGCAGGTCCGCTATAAAGTAATAGATGATTACAGTGGTGCTTGCTGCCCTTTCAATAAAGGTATTAAAACTTTCTTCACAACTCCATGTACTGAAGAACCTCGGATTAGCCTAAAGAAAGGGGAACTGATTTTAGTTACCAGAGGTTTAAGGTAAGTAATTTGTTGTACTAATTTCTTTTTCTAATGACAAAATTGGTGTCAATCTTAAAGTATTTTAATCTTTTAAATATTTCAGACACTGGATGTATGGAGACAAAATTCTTGATCATTTGGCTACAGAAGGTATGGAAATGGAATAAGTTGTTAAACATGTTAGCGTGGTATCTATAATTTTAAATTCTAGATTTTAAGATAATAAGGCATCTAAACTATTGCTTCTACATTTCTTTAAAGGGATTATCTTTTACATTCTCTTAAGATATCTGTAGTTAATATTGCTTCTTTGATTGTCATTCCTCTTTGTGTAATAATTAACTACACAAATAATTAAGTTATTGCAATTAATGTAGAGTTATTTCATTAACAAAACGAAATGTCAGTAAACAAATTGAATACAAGCTGTACTATTCTGATTTTTTTTTAATATTGTGCCTTTTATGAAAAAGCATTCAGGATACAAATTTTTTAAAAAGAAAACCTGTTTCATTTATGTATTGAGTACACACAGGCATACTTTGTTTAAGCAAAATTGGTATTAAAGTTCATATTTGCTTTAAAAAGAAAAAAATTAAGGAGTGATTTGCTTTACATTGCCAAAAGAGTGAGCTCTTTAAATGGATTTGAAATCTGATTCAAGTTATAATTGATATACCCTATGTGCAAATAAGATATTTGCATAATTGCGTGAAATGCCATATTTTATACCTCAGTATAATCTATAAATTGTTTCTTAGGATAATGTGTTTATATAGTTCTTTAAGGTTTATAAAGCAGTTTATATTCATTCTTACTTGACCCTTAAATAACCCTTTGAGGATTGGCATTACAAAAAGTATTATGTTTTACAGAGGTGCAATCTGATACTTAGCAGAGTCGAGACTCAAAAAGAAACACACACGCGCGCGCGCACACGCACACACACACACACACACACGTTTTCTAAGTCCACTCTCTTCCTTGTACCATATTTGTTCTCCTGAACCAACAAAAACAGACCATTTTTCCCTTTTCAGGTTATTGAAGTTGGAAAGTCCTGGCAGGTGATCTACATTATCTTGATTCAGTTGTCTGAAGGGAAAGAGGCCATCTTTAAAGTAGTTAAGCCCCAGAATGTTTATAAGCCATAGTAGCAATATGGTAAAAGATCATTCAATTTAGAATCATGACTTAGATTTTAATCCATGCCCTGCCATTTACTTTGGTTAAATCACTTCTTTGCACCTCAGTGCAAAGTTTACTATCTATAAAATAAGGAGCTTAGAGTAAATTATTTTTAAAGACACTTTAAGCTCCCATCTATATCTATAATTCTTGAATGGTACACAGAAGGAATAGCAGGTATAGAAAAAAAAATGACATTCAATCAGAATCATTGAAAGGGGAGGGAGCTTTGGGGAAATAATAGACTTCACTTGTTCATATGCCGATTGAATTCAGGGTATTGACACCAGATTGTTTGGTACTTTCCTTTATCCTTACAGAAATTTCTTTTCTCTTTAGATGGATCCAGAATACGAGGATGGTTCCCTAGGAAATGTGTGGAAAAGTGTCACTATGATGCTGAAACTGATCAAGTATCTGAGGGAGAGAAGAAAAATAGATAGCTACTGCTTTATGAAATGACTTATTCTTTATGATCACACCATTACTTGAAAATTGTATATACTACTACAGAATTATGCAATGGGCCTACTCTGGATAAAGTGTTCTTTTCCTCAAAGGTGCCCTAGTGCCATGATTTAAATATTTTTATTACCATTTTGTAACTGAGAAGCCATTCTATATATGCCTTTGAATTCCAACCTGCTCTCATCACTCCTCCCCTAAAAAGGAGGAACACTTCATCCAAGTAAGCATTATTGCATTTTCTATAGAATTTAATTTTTTAAATTGCGTTGCACACTACGGACCTCACCTACAAATGTAGTTCTTCCCTCCCAGGAAAAATCTGCATGTGACATTTATTGCTTTTGCTCCTTTCTCAGTTGCTGTTTCTTATGAAGTAGTATTCTAGAAACTGTAGAATATATTTTGTCAGGTTAAATACAAAGCTCAATTTTGTTACCTGTGTCTTTTAATAATGCAGATTTTGTCAATCACAAATAAAGACCAATGAGTGTTCTCTATATCCCATGGAGCTCACAGTGAGTTGTATTCCCCCACCCCTCCTTTTTAGCAGTGGTAATAGGATCAAGGTAGAAAACACTTGCCTTAATTCATAGTTAGACTTAGGGAATAGAAGACTAACCCAATGGAAGATTGACTATTGGAAGTATACAGAGATCTTCTGAAATAAATACCCCTTTGGTATAAAAAGAACAGCTAAGAATTGGTCCTGAACTTAGCTTAGGATTTTAGAGAAAGAGCTCTAATCTAATCCTTTCAAAAACATGTCAAGGAAGTATGATTTTAACTGGATTTTTAATGCTTTAGGATCTCATTGCTGAAACTGGTGAAGACATCTTGTTTCCGGTGATGGCAGTTAAGGCCTCTGCAACTTTTAAAGACCAGATCATGGCTTGCATTCTTCACTGAATGCCTGAATAGAGTTGCTTTGACTGGTGAGTGAGGAGTTGTACAAAAGCACATTCCAAGTACACCTGATAGGGGAAATACTTTGAAGAACAAAAGAAATATTCTTTTGGAATATTTTTAAGGATATCTTTGTTTTTATGTCTCAATTTTATCTGACCATATCCCTTTTCCTTCCCCTACCTAGTGAACCATCCCTTGTAACAAAAATTGGAGGGGAAAAAGCAGTTCAGCAATACCAACATATCGTCCAAGATTGACAGTGTTTGCAGAGTTCCATGATCACAGTACCCCACAGCACATTTTTCCAGTTTTTTTCTAGCACCAAATATGTTTGTTATAATAGTAATCATTTTCATTACATTGTTCTTTCCATTTATATTGTTGTAATCATGTATTATTTTCTTGGTTCTGCTTACTTTACTCTCCATAAGTTCATATAAGACCTCCCATGCTTCTCTAAATTCATCATCATTTTTTATGATACAGTAATATTCCATTACATTTTTTGTACCATGGTGAATTTAAACATTCCCCAAACAATGGGCCTCCGCTTTATGACAGGTTTTTGAGATCACAAAATACTGCTGTGAGTATTTGGGGCATTTCTTGGTATCCTACACTTCTTACTGCTTGACCTTTGGGTCAAAGGATATGGATATTTTAGTCACTTCTTGAGTATAATTACAAGTTACTCTCCAAATGATTGGGCTAATAATTAGCCGCTAATTCATACCTTTACCAATCAGTCAGTCACCTTTTAATTAAAAGCTTACTATGTGCCAGAATCAGTATATACAGATTCTTAAAACGTTTCATGTTCTTTATCTTTTGACAGTCCCACAAACCATTTCTATCTTGTGTGATCTTTGCCAGTTTTCTAGGTATAAAATGAAGCCTCAGATTTATATTTCTATTACTAGTCTTCCAGAGCAATTTTTCATCCATTGAGGAATGGCTTATGGTCCTATATATTTGTGGTGGTTGTCAATTCTGTTCTTAAAGCCCTCTAGAAAAGGGAGATGCATTGGTTATGTCAGATATGAAAGGAACCCTCTCATAGAGGAGAATACCCAGAAGGAAGGTTAGTCACTAATATTAAGACAAGTCAAGAATGACAAGGACTTGGAAAAGGCATTTGGCTTTGGCAGTGGTCAACAGTGACCTTGCCAAAGGGCATGATCGTGTGTTGGGGAAGCCTACTCAATAATGCAGACTTCTCAGAGGTTTGACTGAATTGAAACAAGATGTTCCAGTAGGTAGAAGGTTAGCCAAAGAAGGATAAAGAGACTTACTACAGTTTTGAGGATCAAATGAGAATGGATATAAAGTGTTTCGCAAACCTGAAGTCAAACTTTGACTATTATTATTGTAGGTGGAAAAGAGGAGTCACTGTAGAAGGGGAGACTAAAAATGCAAAAGGTAGATGATCAAGAGAGAAACTTAGAGAGAAAGGGAGGGGATGGAATCAAAGGCATCAAAAGGGGCAGGGGTGGGGGGTCAGCTTTGGCAGAGACAGAGCTGAGAAGGAAGTGAGATTTCTAGAAAATGCTTCAGTTTACAGATGCAAAGGAGTGGGCCTGGAAGGCCATGGGCTTGAAGAGCATCAAAAAAATTTCAGATATTTGTAGTCTCATGACTGATCGAGGGCTGTTTCAACTGAAATTAGAGAGGATAAAAGCAGCTCACAGTTGGTTTGGCAGATACCTGAAAAGATAAGGTATCTGTTACTGTGGTTAGCAGGATTAGAAGGAAAAGAATAACAGAAAATTAGACCAGTAATTGATGGTAGGCTTTAGCTGAAAAAAGGGAGGTTTAGTAGTAAAACCTATGACTTCATCTGTATCCTGTGCAAAGGCATAAAATATGTGTATAACAGGATAATCACAAAGCAAAGAAATTAATTTGACAACGCAGATTTAGTAAAATGGGGCCGATGACTGGAATATGGCCGTGGAAGGTGATACCTTATTCCAGGAATAGGGACTGGCCGGTGATTTCATTGCTATAGGGAGCTCCCAGATGAGGGCACTCCTACCAATGTAGCTTGGTACCTTCTCTACAACTTAGAGCACAACTCCAAGAGTTATCCTCACACCTGAAAGGTTAATTACTTGTCCAGGGTCGCACAGCCGGTATGTGTCAGAGACAGACTGGCACCCAGATCTTGCTGGTTCCAAGACCAGCTCTTTATGCACTGCATTATGTGGTCTCACTTTATTCCAAAGTAGAATAACAAGTAACATATAATGTTATTCCCCAGTGTCTGGTAAAGACACTACACTAGTGTGAGGGAATGTAGGAAGCTGAAAGGGAAGAAACAGAAGCAGACTTTGATCTAGAAGGGACTGTAGAGGTCATCTAGTCCAACCCTCTCATTCAGCAGATGAGGTAACTAAAAGGCAGAGAAGCAAAGTGACCTGGGTCACGCAGGCAGGAAGTGACACAGCCAGGGTTCAAACCCAAGTCCTCTGACTCCCACTTCAGCCCTTGCCACCGTGTATAATAACAATCTGGCTAGCAGCTACTGTGGCTGTGTAAAACCAGCAACAACCAGCACACAGAAGTCTGCTAACACAGGTTCTTGATCTGCTTTACTAAGGAAAGCAACGTTAAGGGGTTAACAATCTTACTTTAATCCAACATACAAGTATCATTCACTTAGTTCAGGAGGAAAAGCCAGCACCTGAGCTTCAGAGCAAACACAAACAAATTACAAACATACACAATATAAACCGACCAAATCACAATTTATAGTTGCCAGGAAAGCATCAACATCTGGGTTTGCAAGCCGGGAGGCTCTTAACACCTGCCCAGAGTCCCATGCCACCCTTCCAGTGACAGCCCCAAAAGTCAAAGGCCAACCTTGGATTTTATATATCAGCAAAAGGGTGTTGTCCTGGGGCTTTGCACCTAGTTAGTCTTAATCAAAGGCATTTGATTACTTTGGCATTTCTAAAAGAGAAAACAGTAAAAAAAAAAAAAGTCCCACCTTAATTACCAATACACCCTGCTACCTTGAGAAAATGTTCAGTAAGCATCAAAGGAGGGAGAAATAGAAGCAATATTATCAGTATGCTATACATCACCCAGACAGAAAAAGGCGATAGATGAAGTGAAGGAAACGACAGATCTATAATGGAGGCACCCAGACCCACCCATCCCTTCTCTGAGATTTGCCATTCTTATTGAAGGCAACACCATCCTTCTTGTTACCCAGATGTGCAATTTCGAATCATCCTTGGCTCTTCCCTTAACCCCAGTATCTAGTCAATTGCCAAATCTTATCCATCCTTCTTACTCATCTCTTGCCTCTCTTTTCGTGAGTTATACAACTAATACCCTAGTTCAGACCCTTAGCACCTCTTTCCTGGATGATAGGGTTCCTCCATCCAATCCATCTTTCACATAGCTGCCAAATTGTTACTTCTGACTGAAACACCTACATGATCATGTCATTTACCTACTCAGAAATCTCCAGTGACTCCTTGTTATCTTTAAAATAAAATACAGATTAAGCCTGGCACTCTATATTAGACCCTTGTAGCTATCTACCTGTTTCTTACATATGATGTTCTGTTGCCTGTCTCTACATTTACACAGGTACTACATGCATAGCCCAGTCCCCAACTTCCCTCCTAGAAAATGTATTTCCTGATCTCTCCATTGTTAATGCTCTCTTTCCTCATCAATATTGCTTTCTGTTATTTTGTATGTGCTTTATATTGCCTTATCTGGGCTCAGTGCCTGCAGGGCA
Source organism: Trichosurus vulpecula (assembly GCF_011100635.1). NCBI lineage: Eukaryota > Metazoa > Chordata > Mammalia > Diprotodontia > Phalangeridae > Trichosurus > Trichosurus vulpecula. Next base: position 102,293,336 of record NC_050580.1, read on the forward strand.
TATTGTAGGCATTTACATTCTTATTGATGATTACATGTTATCTCTTGTTGAAATGAGCAGTAGTGATGGAGAACTTATGTTTTTCAAAGTTACTGGAGCACTCTCTGCTTAAGGAGCAAATTATAAATTCTTGACTTTTCTCAGTGAGGATTTCAGTTTTCAAGGAGGGGAGGTTCTGACTAACAAAAGAGGAATTGGAAATGATGAAAACATTGGAGACCATTCCATCTTAGAACTGGATAAAGCACATTCTGGCAGGATGGCCAAGTGAGCGATCATGACTAAGCCCAATTCTTGTTTGTTTTCTTAAAATGAGCAGTGAGTGGGTCAATACAAGGAGAAAAAGGAAAAATCTTCCTGTTTTCTTTTCCAGATAAGAGTGAAAGAGCAGGGGTAAAAAAGGATGTGGAGAAGGGGGTTTGAGGAGTGGGGAATTGCTGTGGAGCTTCAGAAGGATAGAGATATGTTGCTCATCGAGGTATTTTATATTTTGTGGGGAAATGATGCAGGGAGGCTTCTGTTGGCAGGATGGATCTGCCGATAGAAGTGTAACTTCTGTGTAACTTGCATTTGATCTTGCTAGCCTTAATAGGAAGGAAATGCAGGAAAATTTAGGTCAACAGTTCACGTTTCTATTGTGAAGGGACTAATGTGTCATAAGGATCGAAGATAACATGAGATAGTTCCCCTGTATTACATGTGGCCCAGAACTACATCTCCTAAGATCATAGGGAATAAGTGCAGTCATATAAGGGGTTATCAGAAATGGCTGAAATATCTGAATTTGTCTAGTCTCTATGCTCTCCATTAGGGATCAGAAAACCTGGGTTCACATCATTTTGTGACTCAAATTATTTCACCTCTCTGGGTCTCAATTTCTTCTTCTATAAAAATAGCTGAACTAGTGAATCCATATTTATGTCTATAACTAAATGAGATTTATTTCTTGGGGTAAGAGAGAAGGCGGTTAGCTTAACCAGATTGAAGAGAAAAGCCTCAACCATTAAACATTTTGCAATATTTTATTGTAAAAGGTTTACATTTACCAGGACAATTAGCATATATAATCTCTGGGGAGTTGTGTTGGGGGGACGGTAGCTGAGATGCATAAAGAATGAAAGACCATTTCCTTTGTGTCTTCTGGGTCTACAATTGTGGTAGCATCTCACTTGCCAGTGGGTCTTCAATTCCTAGTTTGACTGGTTTCTACCTAGGACTTGCTTGATTTACTGGAAGAATACTTTTTTTCCTTTCTGGCTTCCAGGTCAGCAACACACTGCAAGGAGATGTAGTACAGGCTACTACAGTAAAGAGCAAAATAGGGGCCAATATTTTGAAGTGAGTGTCCCTATGAGAATCAGTATTTCATGGACCAGACATTATTGGAGAATACTGGTGCCCCCACCACTTTAAACATCAGATGCAACTGTGGCCTGTGTTTGACCAGAAACCTGATCCAAAAAACACAGTGGGTATAAAAATGTACTTTTCTTGATACCCAGCTAATCCGAAATGAAAATCTACTATTCAATAGCAGTATCTAAGAGAAGTCTATGGTCATCATTGGATTTAAACATTTTATCTTTGGTGGTTTTTAGTGACCAAGCAGCCAAATTTCCGTAGGTGAAAAGGTACTTTTAGTGTTACACCACAGCGTCTAATTGTTAGAGCTATTATTCAATTAGAATTACCTGAAAGAACAAGAAAAGGATAAAATGAAGTCATACCAGTGGGCCTTTCTGCCTGTCACAGATTGTCAGTGAGTTAATAAACCAGAAAGCTTGGAAGTGGGGCTCCGACCTTAAAGGCATGCCTATGATGTTACTAAATACACCCACAATAGCAGCATAGTTGAAGAAAGGTCAAAATCCCAGATGAGGAGTATTTCCTCTTCGCTAAAAAGGAGATTATCAGGTTTTTGTTGTTGAATGGGTAAAGCACCTAAAGTTTTTCATCCACCCCAAAGAAGGCAGCACAGTGAATGAGCAGTCAGACTGCCTCAGTGGCCCCTTCAGCCAGAAGTACCTCAAGCTAGTCTTTGATAGTTTCATATAGGTTATTAATTTGGCTCCGAAAGTATTTGGCAAGCTCTGCCCGCTTTGCCTTCAGTGTAGGTGTCAAGAGTCCATTTTCGATAGAGAACGCTTCTGGGTGAATGTAGATGGCTTTGACCTAGGGAGGGGAGAAAAGGAGGAAAGCCAATTAGAAGCCAATTTACTGACATTGATCACAGTTGGGGCCTTTTTTCCCAAAGACTTAGGGGTTCTATCCCAGGAACGTCACATGTTATTTTAGGTTCTAGTGAAGAACCTAAGGAGAAGAGAAATGGAGTGGGGGGAGGACGGGACAGAAGGATTTGAGACCTAGCCTAAGAAGATTAGACTGGCCTTGTTCAGGGCACTAATCTAGCAAGTAACTACTACATGCATAGCCCTGACAAAGGCCAGGCTTCTGGTGTACTAACTTCTTTCCCTGTTCTCCCATAGAAGGCTTACAATCTAGTTGTGTTAGTAGCTCACATTCCAAACTCAACTCCCAGAAAGTTACTGCTCACTGTCAAGCCCATTAACCACTGCAGGAGCACTTAAAGAAAAAAATGTCCGGTGAGGAGATGCAGCCAAACATATTATGACTTATCAAGGTAGCCCAAAAGAATAGTTTGGCACCTAACACAGTTGAAGGCTACCTGCTTCCCATTTGGACTTGAAGTCATACTCACTTGTTCAAAGGACTTGAGGCCATTCTCTCTGCCAGTTTTCAGCATGTCTTCCAAAATGGTCTTCTTTACAAGCTAAGAATACCAAACAAGGGACATAGGTCCAGCTCCAGAAAGTGTTTGGCCTGGGGTAGGGGGTTTGGGGTGGGGGAGGGGAGGCCAGGGCAGAGGGGAGGCAGGGAGAGAGAGGAACAGGACCCTTTTTTTCTATTACACACACACACACACACACGTATTTATATATGCACGCACACGTTTTCCCCCATTAGAATATACTTTCCTTGAGGGTAAGGAACTGTTTTTACTTTTGTCCTTTTCCAACACTAAGCAAAAAATAAGTGCTTAATAAAGTCTTTTTGATTTCTTATTAGCCAAAAGACTTATAAAAGGTTACTAGTATAATGTTTTCCTTAATTCTAATGTCCCAGGATTATGAGGAGTGTTCCTACATCCCAATCCAAGTGGGACTGAGAAAACCTCATCTGATCCCTTTTGTTTTATTTAAACAGGGCCCAAGATAAATGAAAGATGCTTTTGAAACTTACCTCATTTAGGCAGAGCTCCTCATGGGAACCCTGAACCCCAAGTTTTGCTGCAAACTTAGGAAATACATCTGGGTCAGGAACAACCACACCCACTAAGGATGACTAAAAAGGAAATAGATGGACTTAGTGCTTCTGAGTGGCCCGGAAGTTTCTTTGCTACAGTTAAGGGAATTGGGAATGGGGGCCCAAGTAAGGGGAGCTGTTTTTTCTCTTGGGTATGGCTGTAAAAAATATTTTTTATTAAATAAATCCAAAATATGCATTTTGGCCACTATTTTTTTTCCTTCACCCATTCAGATGCAGTAAGGATATCTCTCCCTTTACATAGGGTCTCTGTCCCCACCCTGTGGTTGACTTAGGCTCATTTCAAAGATGTTGTTTTTGTTTCTAACTGGTCTTCAGTGGTCAGTACCTCTTAGCACTTCGGCTTGTAAAGTTTCTGTAAATTATGGACGCAGCTGTGTGGTTCAATGGAAGGTGTTAGATTTGCAGTCATAGTACTTGGGTCCAAATACTGGCTCTGCTACTTACTACCCTGTTAAACTTCTCTGGGGCTTGTATTCAACTGTCAGATGGGGTTTGGACTAAATGACCTCAAAGGTCCCTTCAGGTCCAAATCCACGATTCTATCAATTGTTCTCTCCCCCTTTCCAGGTCCTTAATCTATAAGGATACATGTATGTACTAGCAGTACTTATATTTAAAAAGAAATATGGGGTGGCCATTCCCAAGTTCCAGTCTTAAATCCTTTTAATCAAAAGGAATCAACATAAGTTTTTTCTGTCTCTAGAAATGCATAGTCTTAATTCCTGAATTCCCACCAAAACTGCTTTGTTAGTCAAGTTACCCGTAAACTGTCTCCATGTACAAAAACTTGGGATACTGGGCCACTCCCAATATACACATTTTCTATCTTCTCTGGGGCAATGTATTCTCCTTGGGACAGTTTGAAGATGTTCTTCTTCCGGTCGATGATCTTCAGGGTTCCATTCTGTATGCAACAACAATAGCTGTTATTTTCTTTTGGCCCGGCCTAGGACATCCACCCCTCCTAGTCAGTCCTTGCTCTTATTTCTGCTATTAAACAGAAACAGCAATGGCTTACATTTATATAGCATCTTAACAGTTTGGAGTGTTTTCCTCACAACAAGATAGATAGTACAAAGTTAATACAACCATTGAGCCTGTTTCTTCTTTTGTAAAAAAGTAGATACATAGCTACCCACCCAGAATTACCCAGCTAGTAACCTTTAGGACCAGGTTCAAATCCACATCTCTGACGCCAAAGTCCGCTGAACTATTATACCTCAGCTCCTCATTTTCTCTGTTTCCCTGTTTAAATTGGCAAAAGGGGTGTGGTGGAGGGAGGGGAGGGAGCATAGAGGGCATAGTATGATTCTTAGCATATAAAGGCAGAGAGATGGTATGGTGAGTAGAGCGCTAGACTTGAAGTCAGAAGACCCAAGTTCAAATTCTTGCTCCGATACTTACTAGCTCTGTGACTCTGAGCAAGTGGGACAGGGGGCAGTCCATCCCCTTGCTTATAAAGGCGGATGGATGGATGGTAGAGTGGGTAGCATGCAGAGGCAGGAATACTCAAGTTCACATCCTTACTTGGAGACTTGCTAGCTGTGTGACTCTGGGCAAGTCACTTGCCCTTTCCTGGCTTCAATTTACTCATCTGTAAAGTGGGGATCCAAGGGGGCAGGGTGTAGGACCCAGTGGCCTCCAAGGTCCCTTCTAGCTTTAAATGTATGACCCTAAGAATCTTTTATCTCTGTCAAAAAGGTCAATATCAAGCCCAATTAAGGGAGAGTTTAGGGTTTTTGTTGTTTTTAACTGGTTATGTCAGTGTTTGCCATAGTAAAGTATATTAACCCATGTGCAGATCCCTTAGAAACAGCAAAGGACTATATGGGTTTAAATTTTTTTTTAAAGATTCCCTACCTAGGTCTTCCTCTTCAATTATCACTGACTGACAGGGTAGCACCTTTGTGCAGCTTTGGAGAAGTCAGTGAGACCTGTTTGTTGCAGTAAAAATATGTCTGGATAGCTTAAGACTAATTAGCTGAGATGACTAGTGCTCAGGATGGTATATCTGTCACTTAAGAGCTTATGGCACAATATGCAGGGTGTCCCTAAAGTCTGGACACATGAGAAAATTGACGGCAATGTGGAGTTATTGCATCAAGTTCACGTGAATCTTGCAAAGCGCCTCAACCTTTACATCACAAATAATGGAAATCATATTGAAGATGTTATTTGTTAATATTCCAATTAAATAAAATATGATTGAAAATTTCATTCATTTCACTTCTTGAAATTTCGCATTCTTGCCTATGTGTCCAGACTTTAGGAACACCCTACAGACAGTGAGCTAATCATTTGTTTCTTCGTCATCATCACCATCATCATCACCATCATCACCATGAGAGGTACTCAGCATTTTTAAGACTGGTAAAGAAGAAGCTCACTCTAAACAAGTGTGTTGGGTACGAGAATTATTAGCATAGTTTAGCCCTGATAAGATTTGGATTTGTGTGTGGGGCAAGATTCAAAAGAAAAAAATAAGCAGATTCTAGACTAACAATTAAGTTTTAGCATGTGAAACAGAGGTATTTTGGGCAATGTTACTAGACTAATTCATATAAGTGTACCATGTAATAACTGGCATTTCAGTCCTGTAGGACTCATCAGTTATACGTAAAAGAGACTCCCCATCTTATAGTGGAGATTACTGAGGCCCTAGGAGAAAGTGTTCTTGCTTAAGGTCATATAGCTGATTAGTGGACAGGCATGGCAATACTTAGGAGGGCCCAGGTCTACCTCCTAGGCCTGGACTCTTTCCCATTCGATCACATTGTCTCCCAACATCTCGTAAAAGAGTTGGATGTAGCGAGAAGAATTGTGAAAGATCCTACACTAGCACCAAGTGAAATAAGTCAACTAGCATTTAATATCTTTGTCTTTCTTGAATAATAAAATAAGCCCTTCAAACTCAAGTGGTTTGGGTTGGGTCAGGGATAGCTCTACCAGAAGTAACTCACTGGTAACCAACGGCCAATGTCCCCTGTGTGAAGCCAACCATCTTTGTCAAGAGCTTCAGCTGTTTTCTCAGGATCCTTCAGGTAACCTTTGAACACATTGGTGCCTCTGATGCAAATCTATAACAAAAATGCACATACCAGGTTAAAAAAAAATCGTAACTGGGTCAGCGAGGGGGCACAGTGAATAGAGCACCAACTCTGGAGTCAGGACAACCTGAGTTCAAATCTGGTCTCAGACACTTGACACTAGCCGTGTGACCTTGGGCAAGTCACTTAATCCCGATTGCCTTGCCTCCCCCCTTAAACACCCCCCCCCAAAAAATCATAACCCCCACCCCCGATCTCCCAATTTAGTCTGCCCAGATAAACAGTATTCATGGACTCCCTCTTGGGGTCATCAGGATAAGTTATAAAGCATTTATACGCATTCCCTCATTTGATCCTAACAACCCCATAAAAAGGTAGAACAAATATCCCCACTTTATAGATGAAAGAAGTGAGGATCAGAATAGTTTAAAGAAAATACCCAAGGTCACATAGCATGAAACCCAAGTTTTTCTGCCTCCAAGTCCAGAGCTCTGTTCTACAAGGATGCCATATACCTCTCCTTCCCCATCCACTGAGAAGTAGTTCATGTCTACTACATCTTCAAGCTTCACTTCATTACAGGCTAAGGGAACCCCAACGTGACCTAGAACAAGTCAGAAAGGAATATCCATGAAGTTTGGAAGATAAGCATATGCTAGACTCTTAATTATACTTGTAGAAAGTATTCTACTGGAATGAAGTTGGGCAAGCCATTTTTTTTTTGACTTGGGACTGTGTGATAGGGCCGTGAGACCCTATTACCCACCTCCCAGCCCCCCAAAATCTGGCTTTAAGTGACGGATCTCTAACTTCTAGTTGGACCAGAAGCCTGTATTCATTTTCCTGGCTAGATGCCTTACCTGTTGTCCAGTCCCCAGGTGATGAAATTGTGCAACCAGCTGTACACTCAGTCTGACCATAAGCCTCAAATACCTGGGGAAATGAAACAACCTTCAGACCTGGGCTGACATTGAACAGCCCGAAAAATCTTTCCCCTAAACTAGGTTCAAGCAACAACTACTACAAAAAAATCCAATTATTTCCCCTTTCCTTCCCCCAGGGTAAAAACAAATAGAGAGGTGTATCTTCTTTTGGCCAAGCCTTTCCTTTCTAAGCTTCTGCTACTCAAGATCCAGCCACCAAAAAAACTGTTGTTTTAAAAGAGTAAGCCCCCAAAGCTTACCGGGCAGCCCAGTGCAGTTCGGAGGAATACCAAGACTGGGGAGGAGGCAGGCGCAGCTCCGGTTACCATTAAACGTACCTTCCCACCTAGACTTGCCTGTGCAGGAAGAAAAGAAAAGGCTTCTACTCATATTGGGACATTGGCTAAATCTAATCCATCAAGCCAGAAGGGACTTTAGAGATTTTCTCATCCAGTCCCTTCATTTCATAGACAAAACAGTCTTAGGAAAGTGAGGTGACAATGTGTGACTTTGGGCAAGTGGCAGCACCAAGATTTAAACACTAGTCTTTACTAATATCTGCTCTATCAGACTATATTGCTACCAAGAATTCAGTTCAGCAAATATTAATGCATATATAATCATGAGAACCTAGTGATTCTTCCTTCATAAGAACTCTTGAATCCATTTCTTTTCTAATTTCCTAGACACTATACTATATAATCCATGTCTTCTTTATCACTACTAGATCATACCAGCCTACTTGGCTTCTCATTTCTTTTATCTTTAGTGCCGTATAAGCTGAAATGATCACTTCCCTCACCCCCAGCCAGCATCACCACCCCTCTCTTAAAAAAAAAAAATTGTTTCTTGGGTTACTTTTTCTGCTTGAAAATCTTTACTGTTGAATTACCTACAGACTAAAAGTTCAAACTCATTAGCCTGATACTCAAGATTCTGCACAATCTGTCCCAAGCCAACCTTTCCAGCCTTATCTCCTACCTCAACCCTTTTTACAACTGCTCCGCTCTAGTCAGACAGTCTTGTGGTCACTAAATCCCAAATATAGCTTGCACATCCCCAGTTCTATTGTTTGGCTCCTACCATTTCCCTTCCTGACATGCCTTCTCTTCAAACTTCTTTGTTGGCTTATCCAGATCTCACCCATCTGTCCCAAAATTGCCATGTCATTTTCAGAAACTTTGCTCAAACCCACCTATGAAGCATTTCAGAACTAGAGAAAGTAGGAAATTATCTTGGGCAAAACCAAGTACTTGTTTATACCATTCATTGGGCAACACGGTGGCTACGTTTTCAAAATAATCTGTCATTTACTGATTGATATTGACCTTTTCACACAATGATGCCTTGGGTCCCCAGACTGGTGGGGATGGGAGGGGGCTGAAGGCCAGTGACTAGACTCTGTGTCTAGTCACTTCATCCCCATATGAAATCAATTTGTACCTAACTGAACATCCATTGTATATGATGTAAAAAATACAACATGAAAAAAAAATACAACATGGTCCCTGGCCTTGAGAAACTTAGTCTTTTGGGGGAAACTTTACATGAAAATTTGATTAAAAGACTGTTCCTGTCTATGTGGCACTCTAATAAGCATATTAGACACATCTATTCTTTACAAAACAAATAAACAAATTGTTAAATAGAATGTATTCCCCTTTGGTAGATAAGAAAACCAAAGCTAAGAGAAATTGCAGAACTTGACCAGGATTATATAACCAACATAGCTAATAAGTAATGGGGCCAGCACTCTAATCCAGTTGTCCTTACTCCTAGATGGGTGCTTTTTCCTCTGAGTCGTTGCCAATGTTAAGTCAAGCACTAACAACAAGATTCTAGGGGTGTTAGGGGAGGTAACAGACTTTATTACTGTGGCCTGACTGGGGTAATTCAGTCATGAGCTCAGATGAAAAAACAAATGGAGTGGATAAGTGAAAGCTCACCAAGCACTCCAGAAAAATAAGATTTCAAGAAACCAAAGCCAAAGCTTATTTCTCCATCAAGTAGAAGAGCAAATGTAAACTTGGTGACCTTAAGAGGCACACAGGCCCCTGTACTGTAGCCTGAGCAATTAGAATCCCCGGACAGTTCATTGCAGTTCATTAATAGCATGAGGCCCTTGCACCTGTGAAATAACAGAAGTTCTTGCCAAGAGATTTTTGCATGAAGGCACCTGTTTGGACACTATTCAGAGCCCAGGGGGCATCATTTTCTGGGCTCTGCCTTGTATTCTTGGTTACTTGAGACATTGGGGTGAGAATCCCTGAGGAAAACAAATGGGCATTTGCCCCTGGGTGTGGATTGGGGGAGGGGAGCTTGCTTTATAGGCAGAAAAAAGGGGAAGAAACCAAGAAGTGGCCCAATCTAGTTGCAAAGGGACTTGCCCAGTCAGCTTCTTGGAGTTAAGCCAACTCTAGCATAATCCCAAAGATAAAAGGAAACACCCAGGTATAGCTTGTCTTGCAGGCAGTTCGATTGTGCGTGTACACACAACCACACACACACACACACACACACGCACACGCAGACATACCTGGATTTTTTTAAATATAAGTGTATCCCAGATACTATCTTGTCGGATAATGCCTTGCTTTACTTCACTGAATTTCCTAGAGACGGCCAGATTCAACAAAAACTTCTTGAGTGGTGTCTTGGCTTCACTATGTACCTGTAAGAAAACAGTTAGACTTGAGAAATGTTTTAGATGCATATCTGCTTATTTCTCCGTAAAACCACCAAAAGTGATTAGTAATACAAGCAAGAGAGGCTGGCTTCCAGCTCTGTGTCTGAAAATAAGTGGCATAAACTAAGCCACAGGAAGATCACTAAGGAGTTTCATGGCACCAAATAAGCAGAAAATGACTGACATTTAACTTTTTTCTCCAAATTCATGGTCTATAGCAATCAAAAAAAATCTTTATTAAATACTTCCTATGTACCAGACACTATGCTTCTAAGCACCAGGAAATGCCAAGAAAGGTAAAAGCAACCCTTGCCCTCAGGGAGTGTATACTCTAATGAGTGAAGACAACATGTAAATAGCTAGGTACATCAAGATTTGTATCGAATAGATGGAAGGTGATGTTGAAAGCATAAGCATTCAGGGTTGGGGCAGACGCACCAGTGAGAGAGCAGATCATTCCAGATGTGGGGAGCAGCCAGTATGAGCAAAGGTAGGGAGACTGGAGGTAGAATGTTCTGTGATAATAACTGTAAGCAAGTCAGTGTAGTTGGATTGCACTGAAGGGAATACTTGGAAGGGAGCAAAGTGTAAAAAGATTGTAAAGGTAGGAAGAGGCCAGGTTATAAAGAATCTTCAGTGATAAGACTTTCTGTTTGATACTGGAGGCAATATGGAGTCTACTGATTAGGGGCAGGGTAACATGGTTAGACTCAAGCTTTCAAAAATGACTTTGGCAACTAATGGAGGATGGATTGGAGTAGGAAGGATATTTGAGGCCAGAATAACATCAACATCCCCTATAGTTGAATAAATCAGTCTTCATAATGGAAAAGTTGAACCTGAATGTCTCCCCAAAAACATCCCCACCCCATGCCCAGGCATAAATTCACTAGCAACCATAGGATTTACAATTGGAAGGGATGATAGTTACCGAGCATCCAATTAGATCTAGAGTCCCAACTTCATTTTATAGAGGGGTTACGGGTCAGGGTAGGTGAAATAATGCCCAAATTGCATGGGCAAATAGGTAGCAACTGTAAAATTCAAACCCAGATCTTTTAAATCTACATTCAAAGCTCTTTTCCTCATGCCACATACTGCTCACGTTGTTTGGATTTAGTAATGGACTAATAAATACTGAGAAATTAATTTCATCATCATTTAAAGGTTACCTAAATACTAGGCTACTTTTTTTTTTGGATGACCCTTGGTCATTTAAAAAAAAAAAAGATCCAAAACCAAAACATACCAGAATATAAAAGGGGACAATAGTGGTTCAGTGACTGGTGGTACTTTAAGAGGGATAGTTTCTAGGAATGGTTCCAAAAGACCAGATTTTTGTTATTGTTGTTGTTGTTTTAAAGGATCGCTACTCTGAAAACTTAACAGGTACTTGAAAAAAGAAATACCTAGTCTCTTCTTTATTTAACTATCCTCATAAAACAAACCTTATCATAGACCCTGTTGAGAAGCCGAGGAACCACTGGGAATACAGTTGGCTGTAGGGTTTTCATGTCATCAGTCAAAAGCCGGATATCTCCTTGGAAGAATCCCACTCTGGCACCACTGGTATAAAGAACAGTCTAGAGAGGAAGCAACTGAGTGGTCAGTTTTCCTAAGATCCAAAGTAGGACCCATCCTAGACAAATGCATGAAACTGGCCAGTTTATAGGCTCCCAGATTTGGAAGGGGCCTTAGAGGCCATTGAGCCCATCCTGTCCTGTCCAAGAATTCCCTCACTACAACATCCTTACAAGCCTTCATCCAATCTTTAATTGAAGACTTCAAATGAGAGAGGAAATCTCACTTTCTCCACTACCTTCTGGGATAACCCATTCTAATTTTGGGTGGCATTAATCATAAAGGAGAAACATTTCCATATCAAGCCTAAATTTATCTCTGCCATTCCTACTCATTACTTAGTTCTGATCCTTGGAATCAGACAAAACAAGTTTTTCTTTTGGTCCCCCAACCTTTCCTCTCGAGTTTTTCTTCTCTACCGTGTGTTATTCTCTTGCCCCTCCATGTGTCTAACATCTTTTGCTTTCTTCCCTTTCTAACCTATCAAAGCCTGCCCTCAGAAAAGGATCTGAAATTCACTCACATCAAGGGAAAAATAATTAATAAAGCTCAGAGCTGTCTCCATTATAAGATCATCAGGGCTTTGACGTAGGGTACCAGAATTCAAAGATACCAATAAGCACCATTCTAGGCAATCCTGCCTCATGCTCCAAATGAGTTCTTCCCTGCCTTACCCAACCCTCAGAATAAAAACTTTGCTGCAAGGCATACTTCTTCCTCCTGCTCGTGAGCAGTATAGAAACTTCTTCATTTTCCATGGTGTATTTTACTTCCTTCAACAGTTACACACCAAGTGAGCTCTACCCCTTGCTTGCCACAGGTTAAAAAAAATCCTTCTTATATGAGAAATTTAATAAGTTTTAATGTGTTCCTTCTAGGAATTTGTACACATTGAATACAGGGACAATCTCTACCCAACAGAATGGGTGATTTTTCAGTATTATCTCTTAGTTGACAGGCCAATGGGAGATATATTTGGAGAGTGGGGAGCTCTGGTTACTTAAAGGCAGCCTTGCTTTCAGTCATCAGATTAGCCTCACAGCAGCTCCAAATAATAAAATTAAGCTCCCCCATCTTATTCAAGGAAGAGTGTCTTTTGTAGTACAGTCTCCTGACCAATATTACTTTTGAACAATTGCAAAGACATCCATGATTTATTATTCCAAATTTCCTTATTCCTTGCCCTAGTGAAATGATTTTCTTCTCCTGGTAAGATCAAGGCTCAGCATTTTAGGGGAAATGATGTTACTACATACATGCTTTTATTTCAACTGTCTTGATCCTCTAGCAACTCTTCTAGCTAAGATTATTGCCATTTAATAGATTGGGTAACAGAGATACAAAGTGGTCAAATTGCTCAGTTGGCTAGTGGCAATACTGGGACTTGCTTCCCCTTCTTTCAACTAAATGAGCCCACTAGAAGTTATAAATCTGTCAATATGGGAATCTAAAGAACCTACCTCCCTTCTAAATATTTAGGAGATGATTCAAGATACTTACCTGTACAACTCTTTCAAACATGTGAGCCAGAGGAAGGTATGATATTGTCACAGCTTCAGGTGTGAGTTCAAAAACATTCTAAACAAAGACATTAGCATAGATTTTTAAAAAAGAAAAAAATCCACATGATTTTATTAAAGGTAGTTTTTTTTCCATTAACTTAATTATCTTTTCAATTAATGATCTCTAACCACATTTAGTACTAAAATTTATGATGGCCATACATATCCAAAGACAGAAGAAGCACAAGACCCATAGTGGGCAGGAATCAGAGGTATATGTTTTTTGTTCACTGTGGACCCATAGTTTGTTTTATCCTTCTACCCAGTCCAGTTTTCATTCAAGCCCCTAGCAGATTCAAGACAGATTCACTTTCAAGTCTCTTTTCTCCACTCCAACAATCACCAACCTCAACAAATTTAAGAAAAGCTGCAGAATTTGCAACAACATTCTGGTGTGTCAGCATGGCTCCTTTAGGATCACCTGTAGGAAAAGAAAAGTGAGGAGGATAATTTTAATTCTTCTTTACAAAGAGAAAACAGATGCAATTTATGTTCTTCCAGATAGATCGGTAATCTGTAGTCCAATTTATGTTCAAAAAACCCTCATTGTCAAAAACTGCGCCTTAACTGAAGACCTTGTTTCTTAGAGATCCTACCATAGAAAGCCTTAGTCATTTTCCAGTTCCATGCAGATGAGACCAGAATCTCTGATCTTTCTCCTTTGCTGGATCTTCATCCAAGTCACATTGGCTAATTGGGTATCTCCCACAGTTCTGTTCTTGACCTTCTTGTCTTCTCCTGCTGTACCATTTCATTTGGTGGTCTCATCGACCCCATGGATTCAACTATCATTTTTACACAAATTATTCTAAGATCTATTTGTCCAGACCTAACCTGTCTCCTGACCTCCAGTCTCACATCTCCATCTGCCTATTAGATATCTCTACTGATTTCTTGTATAAGTCTTAAGCTTAAACTTAAACTGAATTCTTTCCCTTGCAAACACTCCCCTCCTTCTAATTTCCTTATTATTGTCAAGGGTACCATTGTCCTCTCAGTCATTCAAGCTCTTAACCTTGGTGTCATCTTCAACTTCTCACTCTCATTTATTTCCCCTATCTAATCAATTGCCAAGTCTTGTCATTTCTTCTTCTACATCTTCTATATTCATTCTCCTGTCTCTCCTCCAACCCTGCCGCCATCCTGGTACAGACCCTTATCACTTCACACCTGCACTATTACAATAAACTTCTGGTCTCCTTACCTCAAGTCTCTTCCTACTCCATTCCATCCTCTACCTAGCTGTCAAACTGATCCTTCTAAAGCTCATACCTGACCATGTCATCCTACCAAATTCAGTCAACTCCAGTGGCTCCCTTTTACTTCTAGGATCAAATAGAAAGTCCTTATTTGGATTTTATAGCCCCCTAAAATCTGGCCCCTTCCTACCTTTCTAACTTATACCTTGCACTCCTGCTTCTCTCCTCTACCCCTCATCTATTCTTTAATCCAATGACACTGACCTCCTTTCTGTTTCTCATACACAACACTGCATTTCCAACCCCAGTCATTTTCATTGATCGTCTATCCCTTGTGCCTAGAACTCTCTTCCTCCTCATCTCTGCCTCCTAGCTTCTCTGGCTTCCTTCAAGTTTCTTCTCAAGTCCTGCTTTTTATAAGAAGCCATTTCTAGTCCTCGTTAATCTAAATTTCTTTCCCCTGAGATTAACTCCAGTTCTCTCTTTTTTCCTTCTGTCTTCCTTTCTTTCTCTCTTCATTTTTCCTTCTCTATCTCTTCCTCTTTCTTTCTCTTTCCTTACTTCTTTCCTTTCTCCTTCCTTTTTCCTTCTCTCTCTCTCTCTCTCTCTCTCTCTCTCTCTCTCTCTCTCTCTCTCTCTCTCTCTCTCTTTCTCTCTCTCTCTCATATACCTAGTTGTTTTGTTTGCATGTTGTCTCCCCCATTAAACTGCAAGCTCATTGAGAGCAGGGAATTTTTTTTTGCTTTTCTTTGTATCCTTGGTACTTAGCACAGTGCCTGGCACATAGTAGGTGCTTTAAAAAATTTATTTACAGATTCTGTTCCCCAAGTTGCTCTCCATTCCTCTGATTCAATGAAACTGTTCCATTGGGATAAAGTTCATTCAGGCCAACAGGACAATATAAAGCTTGAAAACTCCTGAGAAAGTCAAACATCTTCACCTTCTAAAAAGTCTAATATAAACACTTAAGGATGGAATTTTAGATCCTTCCATATGCCTCTCCCTATCTCACAGGTAGGACCTTACCCCTGTTTCTTTTCATTAAAATGCCTGACTCACCTTCCTATTCATTTATTCACATAGTGCTAGTATCTTTATTCTGCTATGTGGACATCCTATACATTGGTGTATATTCATATTAATGAGTCTTTTATTCCTGTCCTCTAGCTGACTGTATTTTAATCATAGGATATCTAGTATAGAATAAACAACTTGCTTTCAAATAATAGGATTTTTTATCGATAACTACCTCTGTACTTTCTGTGAAAGCATGGTCGGTGTTTTGAGGTTTACTAAGTGCTTTCTTCACAATTCTGTGAAGTGTGAAATATGTTACCCCCATTTTACAGATTAAGAAGTAAACTAAGGCTCTGAGAGGTGAGACGACTTGTTCATGATCACAGAGCTGTGCAAGTATCTCAGTTGGGATTCGAACCAAGTCTCCCAACTCCAGTGCTTTAACTGTTATAATGCTAACGCTAAATGCACCTCTGACTTCTCATAAGCCCATCAGTAAGTATACCACTGACTGACCTGTTGTCCCACTGGTGAAACATACAATGCTGAGGTCCTCAGGTTTGGGAGGCTAGAAAGAGAAGTACAAACACTTTATTCTACTACAGTTCTTGATTATCAAAAACAAACAACTCAAAACATGAATATAAGAAAATATTAACTTACCACAGGTTTTTTGAAATTTTCTTTGCCCAGAGTCTGTAGGGAAAAAAAGTCACCCAGAAAGGGGAATAATTAACTAAGATGGGAAGCCTTACACAGAAAATTTACAATGCCATACTTTTTGAGGCTACTATCTAACCTTCTCCCGTGAGGAAATGATGGTTATAAGACTATATCAGAAAATATGTCCACAGGATAAACCTTATCCGGACCAACTCTTAACCTCTAACAGAGGAAATATATGCTCATGACTGATGCTGTGGAAGAAAAGGGATAGAGATGGATCTTCTATGTCTTAGTTTTGGTCTTATGGCTTATGGGTTTTACATTATAGCTTAACTGTGACATCTCAAATCTTATCTACATTTTCTTTTCTTTCTCCCTGTCCCTGTCCCTATCCCTATCTCTATCCCTATCCATATCCCCCCATTCCTATCTCTCTCTCTCTTTGGAAGTTCTAAATTTATTTATTTATTTTTTACATTCATTTTTAAAAATTTTGAGTTCCAAATTCTCTTCTTCCCTTCAGCCCCTCCCCCACCCATTGAGGAGGCAGGCAATATGATACCCATTATACATGTAAAGTCATGCAAAACATATTTCTATCTTAGCCATATTGCAAAAAATAAAAAGAAAGTGAAAAACCATATGCTTCAATCTATACTGAGTTCATTTCACTCTCTGAATGTGGATAGCATTTTTCATAATGATTTCTTTAGAATTGTTTTGGATTATTGTATTGATCAGAGTGGCTAAATCTTTCACGATTATTGCTGTTACTATGTATAATGTTCTGGTTCTGCTCACTTCACTTTGCATCAGTTCATATAAATCTTCCTAATTACCTACATTTTCAAGGTATAAAAAAATACTAGATTTGTTCCTTTCTACTATTCCATAAACATCTTATTTATTCCAAAGGGAAAATCTTCATAAGCTGCTTTCCTAGGCTATTTTCAATTCATACTCTGCATGCTATAATTCTGCACAACTCTGTTGTAGCTCTCCTTTTTTTTAAGCAAAGGATGCTCTAAATTGCAAAAGGTGAGGCCCTTCAACCACCTCACAAAATCCTACATGGATTGTAGTCTTGGCTCCTGTATCATACCTCAGCATCATATAGTGATAAGATTTCGATCCCAAGCTTCTCTCCTCTTTCCTTAAGGCTATCCTCAAAGGAGTCCATAAGGATTATCATCTTCAACCCCAAGGTAAGGCGCTTCTCAACATTCTCCAGTAGAACATTTGCCTTCTGGGGTGTGTCACAGACCACTGTGGCAATCTCCGCTGTAAGGCAGAACCAAAACCAAAAAGATCACCCCTCATGGCTATAGGCCTTTCTGGGGTGAGGGTTGATTAAAAAACATTCAATGTGTAATCAAGAGATTACACCTGCAAGTAAGACTTATAGGCATGCTACATGAAACCTATCTACCAGGAAGGGAAAAGGATACTGTTGATAACATCATTTAGAGACTCAAGGAGGTCCTTAAATAGCTTCCTCTTAAGGGCAAAATAACATAGCATATACAAGGGCTGGTTGTGTGTTTGTCTACTGGAGTTTTCTCATTCCCTTATGTGGCAAATTAAGTATTTTTATCAGTGAGGGTGTATGATGTCCTAACTGGCTATTGCTTCACCTGTCCTACTGTATCTAATCAACCCAACCATTTTTCAGTTTACATCCTGGTCATCATCTTACCCTCAGCCCTGCCTTTGGGCATGAACTCTCCAGCAACTCTCACTGACCTCTGCTTTCTAGCTTTGGAAACCATAAACTAATCCATACTGCTGTAGCTACATTGTAGAGCATGCCTACCTATCCTCCTATAGCTCCACTTACCTTCTCTGACACTTTCCAAATTGAGACACCCCTCCCTGACTACCATTCCCCTACATCTGTTCTCTCCTCCTATTAGCACATAAGTTCCTCCAGAGTATAAACAGTCTAGCTTTTGTTTTTGTAAACCATCACTTAGGCAGCACTGGTCACATAATAAGTACTTGGTGATTTTTCATTCATTATAAATTTAAAATGGAAAGGAACTTCAGAGGTCATCTAATCCAAGGCTAATTACAAATGAGCAAATTAAGACCCAGAGCCATTAAGTGATTTGCCCAGGGTCACACAGCTGGTAAAATGGCAGAGCTGGAATTTGAACAATCTAAAGGAAAGATTTACAAGTACTGCCAAATAAATCAAAAGTGCCCGATGAAGCCCACTAGCCAAAAGTACTGCACATAGTTAATTCTACAGGCTTATGTCTGGTAACATGCTTATTTATTTTGTGAAAATGCCACTATTCATCTGTGCATAGGTCATGCTGGAATTTATTTTCTAGTGGTGGTATTGGATTTGCATGGGCACATCCAAAACCTTGCCCTTTGTTAAATATTTTTCAGTTGTTAGGTGACTAGTCACCTACCCCTGAAAATTTACAATTTAGACAGAGATACCAGACCATCCTTGGGAAAAATCACCTTATGTGCAAGCTAATACACTTGAGGCTATGTCAAGATACCTTCAGATTATTTCTGTTTACTCATACATTTATTAAGTGCAATGCATTGTTACAGGTGCTGGAAGAACATACTTTTTTTTCTTTTTAAAGTCCCTGCCCTCACAGGACTTGCAATTTAATAGACATGATTAGGCATACATTCAAATTTTTAAACACTTCAAGTTCATACAAAGAGTATGAAAATACCAGTTTTGGTGAGTGGAAAATCAGGAAGGCTCTCTAGGTGATGGCGCAGTCACCCCTGCCTAATACACAATTTAGGTTTCTCTAGGAAGGATGATTCAGTTGCCTACTGGGATCTCATCAATATGGGTACACCCTCCCAGCAGATCCCAAGGCAGAGAACATTGTTCTTGTTCTCCCCTAAGCCTTCTCTAGATGGTTTGCCTCATATACATGCTAGGGGCCTTCTTCTAGATCTTTTTAGGTGTCATGGGTACCAAGGCAGTACTCTGGCTGCCCATTGGTTATCACTTTCTCACTATTTGGCCTGCAAAGATTTCTGCTCTATCCCTCATGCCAGTTATTGCATAGAGGTCAATGTTGGAAATGTTACAACTTATTTGAATCTACCAGGAGTGAAAAGCACATAGTAAGAGGTTATAAATATGCACAAAACACATGCCATAAGAAAGTGTTAAAAGCAGGCTTTTGGGACATGGGCCATTTAAAAATATCCCACCATTCCTCCACAAAATGGATACTCTTGAACTAGGCTTTAGAGTCTTCCCTGGTCCCCTAGACTGAAGAAGGTTCTTTCTGCTCTGAACAACCAGAGCAGTTTCCTTGTTCTTATGCTATGTATTTGTTTTTTTATATAGAATGATACCCCTATCCAAGCCCTCCCTAGGAGAGTGAGCTTCTTGAGAACAAGGATGATGTCTCTCTCATTTTTGTTTCAATGCCTACCAAAAGGCCCTGCATAAGAAAAGTTCGATAAGTGTGGTGAATGGATTTGGTGTCCCAAGCATGCTAACAAAAGTGGCAATACCACATGTGTATGAGTGATGTCTGAAAGCTATCCCCTAAGATCCAAGGAGGAATAGAACTGCAGGGGCCCCATCTTACCTTTGTTAACAATGTGCACTATGGCTTCAGGCCCCAGGGTATCGTAGAGGGGGACAGCCACCATTGAGTAGGTGTAGCAGGCAAGTTCTGCAATGATCCACTGTACAAACAGAAAATAGTATTGAGGGGGAAGCAAATAAGACTTACTTATAGTCTGTAGGGGAAAGATGGAGACCTGGGCCAGCTGAGTGCCACAACATTGAGCAGTCTTACTTTTTCTTAATTTGAGAATCAGTCACAGATCTAATAAGTACTCCCTCCTCTATTTTGGGGATATTAATAATTATTAGAAACAATAATAGCTAACATACATATTTGCTAACATATATTTGTTTATATATAATATATACAAGTACTTTGCAAACTTTAAAGTTTATATATTACATGCATATGTGCATATATATTAAATATATAATACACACACATAAACTTTAAAGTCAACAAAGCACTTTGTATATATTATCTTATGTTGCTAGCTAGCAGTTAGCAAATGGATAGAGTGCTGGGCTGGGACTCAGGAAGACCTGAGTTCAAGTACATTAGATACTTACTAGCTATGTGACCCTGGACAAGGCATTTAACCTCAGTTGGCCTCAGTTTCCTCATATGGAAAACAGGGATAATAATAATAGTACCTAACCAAGAGTTGCTGTGAGGATAAGATGAGATAACATTGGTAAAGTGCTTCAGAAACCTGAAGACGCTACACAGATACTAATTCATGCTGCTGTTATTACTGAGAGCCCTCCCCGCAACAGTACTGAGAGACAGGTAGTCTCTATGTACAACAGGGATAAACTGAGGTGCAGAGACATTGAGGGGTTTGCAAGGGCTTAGTAGCCCAAAGCCAACTTCACAATTCTTTGCCTAGTTTGAATTAAGAGCTTTGCCGTTGCTTTTGTCGTAAGTTGATAGCATGGCGTAGCAGAAAGACCCCTGCAGGAACTAGGTTCAAGTTGAGGCTCTGCCACTGTGACTTTGGGGAAGCAAGTTGACCTTTGAGATGCAGTTTTCTCATCTTTAACAGAGATAATGCTCACACAACCTTCCTCAAAGGATTATTATGAGGCAAAGAGTTTGTAAATGAGAAGGTGCTACATAAAAAGTTATAAGATATATGTACACCCACACATATACTATTTAAATGTGATTACCTCTGGTCTGTTCTGAGCAAAGATGCCAACAAACTGGTCTGGTGATGGTTTATATCCTTTGTATAGAAGACAGGAGCCCAGGTACTCTGCTCTGTCACATACCTAGATAGAAAGGGCCCAAGAGAAAAGAGATGTCAGCCCCAGAAATGGGAAGTTAAAAGAATCCTTCAAGACAAATAAGTAGAAGTCAGATTGCATACCTGTTTGTAAGAGAGCCACCTGTATGGCTGATTTGCTTTTCTGGATCCTAAGCAGGGTCCATTATCTAGAAACAACCAAAAGAGAGAGGAACAAACTTTAGTTGCAAATCCTTTGGACAAGGAATAGGTAGATGACTGATGAGTTTAAGGATATGATTAGCCTGCATATACATATTAATTATCTATTCTAGGCCTAGCCCCATGCTGAGCATGAGAAGGTAGAGGAGGAGCGGTGGGAGGAAGGGAGGGAGAATATGAAGGTAAAACAAATTTTCTTCAATGAATTCACAGTTCAGTTCAGGGAGATAAGAAACAAATAGCAAACAATACACAGCAGTATGAGAAGTCTGATAGAGCAGAAAGAGAATCAGAAAACCTTGCTTCTAGATCTAACTCTGCCACTAATTGTGTTATGTTAGATTGGGGGATTAGAAGGGAGGCCAAAGAAGAAATCATTTCCCACATCAATAAGACAACTAGGTGATCACATAGAATGTAATAATGAAGATGAACCCAAGATGTTTTACTAAAATAGGTGAACCCTTTAGAAGGAACCACATAAATCAAGGTGTCCTGCAGCAACAGGAGTCAGACTGTTTAGCTGATTAAGGAGATGACTCCAGCAAATCAGAATTAAATAGTTTTTAGGCAAAAAAGGGGGGTAGGAATCACACTACTTCCAGAAACTAACTTGAGAGGTAGGGGAATTCAGCCTTTACAAAGAGGAAGCATTTTGCTAGGAACACTATGAATTTCAAAAAAAGATACAAAGGCAAGCTTTGGGGCTTAAAACCTGAATGGAAAGAGGGGAGTAGGCAGAGTAGTGGTAAGAATAAATAAATTTCCAACTCATTGTACAAATCCAGGAATTAATGATTGAGGAAAATGTTCCCAGGGAATTCCAGTCACTTTCTTTTGTAGAGATAGACATAACACCATAATTCTGAGCATATTTCATTGATAGCGGTTCTCCTTGACTTTTGGCAAACAAACAATGGTTTGTTTGCAAAACTACTTCTGCCTCTCTCACCCTACAGCCAGATTAGGCCCCCTTTCCTCATCTGGGTGTGCCCTATGACAATAAATCACAGGTCCAGTCCATATCCCTCCAAGAGGGACCATAGATAATGGGAAAGGCGACAGGTACAAGATGATCCTTGAGCTGAGTCTTCAAGGAAAGTAGGGATTCTGAGAGGTGGAGTTGATGACAGAATTCATTCCAGTCATAGGAGACAACCAGTATAAAAGCATGAGATGGGAGATGGAGTGCTATGCATGAGGAAAGGCAAGAAGAGCTAAGTATGAAAAGGGGAATGATATATAATAAGGGTGGAAAGGTAGTCTGGGGTCAAGCTATGAAGGGCTTTGAAAGCCAAATTGAGTTTATATTTTATCCTGGAAAAAATAGAGGCGCTGGGGTTTATTAAATAGGGGACTAACATGATCAGACTTGTGCTTTATAACGCTTTCAATCTACACTTTCAGGCTGTATTTGTGAGACTGTTGGTTAAGGACAGAAATATAGTCTGTGGCCAGCAGACAGAATGAAATCAGCTGTCTAAAAGGTGGAGGTACCCCATATACCTGTTAGCCTAAGGACAAACACAACCAACTTGTTAGCCTAGGACTCTAAGTAACCATAGGCTATTAGCCAGGGGACCACTACAATAGTTACCTGTGTGATTATATTCTAACACTATCAACCTACACAGCTAGGAATTATGTATGTTACTCACATACTCCAACATATTGGCTAACATCATTGTATGAGAGATATGCTACCGTGTTAGAAGAGGGAGAACGCATTCTTGTTTTAGCAGTCAGGTCATGCTTGTGGCATTTACTTCTTTATACAGACTCATTTTACTGCAGTTAATATTTAATTTAACCGTTGGGGGTGGGAGAACCAGTGAAATCATCTTACCGCAGTACAATTTGTACAATTTACCATTCTCAACTCTGGAAAAATAAGATGACTGTGTTAACCACTACCTGTTCAGAGCCTGAAGGGTATAGTGTGGTTATTCGTATCATACCTTTCATCCCCTGAGACATTCTGAAGAGCCTTCCAGTTGGGATAAGAGTAAAGCTTTTTACAATCAAGCTTTTGCTACTTGTCTGTCCCATTCATGTGTCATGTAACCCAGCAGTGTTTGTTTGCCCAGTCCTTAGAAGGTACTTTGTAAATCTTAGAAACTCACAGATCCTGTGAGTTTCAGGTTCATGTATTAACCCTGTTTGATCAAGAGAGGAACATATTGACTCATCCATCATCACATTACTGGGAACATTGGAATTAGAATGCAAACCCAGGTCTGCTAGCTTCAAGTCCCCTGTTCTTTCCTCTATCACCACTGAGCTAAATCGGCTCTCGGACAAGTAGGAAGAAGTGACTTCATGTAATAAAGACATGGGATGCAAGTGCAGGGAGAGAGAGAAAAAGAGGAGCAGGAAGGCATAGTTGTGTATGCAGACATCAGGATCATAGATCTAAAGCTGGAAGGAACTCAAAAGCTGCCTTGTCCAATTACATCATTATATTTCTTAGTAAACAGACCTAGGGCAATTAAATGACATGCCCCGGTAGTAAACACATAGTATTTGAATCTGCACCCTCTGATGGGAGAGGGTAGAGTTTGGTACTAGAGAGCTCTTCTCTAGTCCTCTGCCATTTAAGGAGGGTGCTCAGGGAATTCACCTCTCCATTTTCCACCTGGCTGACCTTCTGGGCTTCTCGATCTTCATAAACTCATCATTGTGCAAGATGAAATCATCTCTGACGCCAGCTATAGGACTTTTTCACGTCCCCATGCTGGTATGCTCGCCTGCCCCATTTTTCAGCTTCCTTCTGTGTTTTGTCTTCCTCTATTAGATTATAAGCTCCTTGAAATTAGGTGCTATCTTTCTTTTTTTCATATTTGTATCCCCCGCACTTAGCAAAGTGCCTGGCAAATAGTAGGCGCTTAATAAATGCTTCTTGACTCTTGACTTAGGAGCCAGTGCTCTTTCCACTCTACCACTCCACAAAGGATAAATCTGTGGGTCTTGGTGGAACACCTGCAAGCTTATTAGGGTGTCCAGCTCTACAGAGTAACACATGACCTACAATGAGACAGTCTTGTACAAAATTCTTAGGAATTATCCTATTTCTGGAAGACTGAAAAAATAAGTTCATTCTTTGATATAGAGAGGAAGTGGGGTATAATACAAAGAACCTGAGCATGGGAATTTTGAAAAGCTGGTTCTAGTCTCAGCTTTGCAGTTAGATATGTGACATCGAGTACTTCATGTCCCTTCTCTGGCCTCAGTTTCTCTGAGAAAAGAAGGAGGCTGATGTCCAAAGTTCCTTCCAACTCTACCTAGCATTCTAATTCTATTCTCCACCCCCATTTACTAAAGACAAAATTCCTCATGTTTGTCTCTGTATTGAGCCCCTGACCTGGAACAAATGCTTCATTCATAATAGGCATTTTGTAGAGGAAGATCCAAAACCATTTTTGTTGATTTTTTTTTATATCTGGGAATATGGATTTTTAGCAAAGAAACAGGTTGAAGGAAGAGGCCAGAGTAATACTTGCTAACCAAAGAACAAAGCATTGGTGCACTTATTCTGATTCTTTGAAGACATACTAGTATAGGCACCACCCATGCTAATTGTAGCTTATAGTTTCACTGTGACTTACTGCCCTTTGCAATGGTCAAAGGTTCAGCCTGTGACCAGTCTGGTGTTTCTTGGATAACAGAAACAGTGTTCCTGGGGACCACTGGGCAAGGTTTAAAAATTATGACCCCATCTGAGAGTTACAGTGAAATTGCTCATGCCTCTGGACTGTGATAAACAGAACTTAGAATACCTACGTGTCATGAAACACACAGTATTTTCTGACATCAAAGTATGCTTTCTTGAAACATAAAATAAATCCCCTCCCATCATGATCATCCCCACCTTGCCAATGTGATTGTCTACTCCTACTCCTGCCTCTACTTACAATACAACAGGACTTAATCAAGTTATAAAAACATGAATAAAATGATTAGTAAGCATACCAGACACACGAAGTCCTCGTTGGAATATTTCATACACTGTTCTGGCATCAGAATAGTAATAATCGATGAAGTCATCATTGCGTTGCAGAGCACCCCGCCGGGCTCCTCCCTAAAGAACATGTCCGGGGTTAGCCTGAGAAAAGCTTATTTTTAACTGCCCCCCAATAAAACAACCCCTAAGAACAGACATTTTCCTAAAGCTTCTCCTTTACCTTCCATATCCATGGGGTAGGAGATAGCTTCAGCATTGTAAGAGAAACCTCATATCGAGAAACATGGATGTCAGCTCCCAGTCAGAATTCTCAGGAAAACAGTTCCCTTTCCCCATAAAATGGCCTTGTTTCAGTGAAATATGATCCCACTGGACATATGGACTGAAGAAGCTCTAGGATTACCCAGTATACAGAGGTGTGCTAGAGTTGGTTTGAACAGGCCAGATGATTGTTAAATTTTCAGCTGTGAGCATTTCATACTTCAAAAATAGACAAACTACAAATTAGAGCTGTTTGTTATTGTTTTGTTCACTGTCTAGACTTAATAATGAAGATTAAACTTAAAAGTGTGTCCTGAAGACTTTTTTTTCAGCATTTACCTGCTCATCTCTGCCAGTATGTAGAACACAGGTTCCCAGAGACCTTTAGTGGGAAGACTTTCTTAATATTTTAGCAGTCTGGTGAAGCCTAGGGATCCATTCTCATAGTAATATTTTTGAATGTATGAAGTAAATACCCAGTATATTGAAATATAGCTATCAATATTTTTTTGAAAAAGAAAGTTCACAGATCCCAGTTTAAGAACCTCTACCACAGACAACCTTATCTATGTGGTTGAAGCCCTCAGTATCACTTTTCTCTCAGAAAGCCTGAGCTAGTACTTAATTCAGCTGGGTAGCTCTCTGTTGGCAGACTGATTTAAATAAACAAGTCATCACTTTTCAGCAGCATCAAGTTATATTCATTGACTGGACAAAGATTGGTCAGCTGAATAAGGTCAATAGTAACAGTTACCTGAACTCCCACTGACTGCTTTTGCAGGTCCAGAAGGGGCAAGACTGGCCGAGGTTTGTTAATCAGCCACAGGAAGATGGTGATTCCAACTGTCAGTAGGCTGATCACCACTGGTGTTGGAAGCGGGGAGAACAGAAAGTTCAAAATGAAAAGCATCTTTGTGGAGCAGCAACAGGAAATTTAGACCTAAAAAAAAAAAGAAAGAAACTAAGAGTTAGAAAAGTTCATTGCATCTATCAATTGCTTTACTTCTACAAACAATTTGGGAGGATTTGGGGGAGATGGAAAGCTTCCATGTCATTGGCTAATTATTGGCCCTTATATTGCAAAAAGCAACAGAATCCTTCCCTGGCTTCCTTTGAGCCCCAGCTAAAATCTTCACTTCTAAACGAAGCATTTCTTGATTCTCCTTAATTCTAGTGTTTTCTCTGTGTTGATTATTTTCCAATTTATCCCGTCTGTAATTTGTTTGTACATGGTTGTTTATATGTTGTTCCCACCATTTAGACTGTGAGCTCCTTGAGAGCAGGGACTATCTTTTGCATTTCTTTGTTTTCCCAGCATCTAATTAGCATAGTACCCAGCAGGTAGTAGGTGCTTAATAAATATTTATTGACTATTGACTAATTGCCCCCTCCTCACTCAGGCCTCTGAGGGGTCAGGGAGAAGATGGAAATAAGTTTCTCAGACAATTTAGAGAGAATGGTTTTCTTTTTTATCTATGTCATTTAGAGGAGGAAAGTGACCAATGAGAAGCTACAGGAGTTAGCTTTCTACTTGTTATCAGGATGTTATTCAGAAAAAGGTCCTAGACGAGTATGAACTGATACACAGTGAAGTGAGCAGAACCAGGAGAACATTATACATAGTAACAGCAATATTTTAACAATGATCAACTGTGAAATACTTAGCTACTCTGATTAATACAATGTTTCAACAACAATTCCAAGGGATTCATGATGAACTGAACTCCAGAGAACAGATTGAAGCATGTTTTTTTCACTTTATTTTTCTTACTTTTTTTTGACAACAAGACTAAGACGGGAATAGGTTTTGCATGACTTCACATGCATAATGGGTATCATATTACCTTCTCAGTGAGTGGGGAAGGAACTGGAGGGAAGAAGAGAATTTGGAACTAAAATTTAAAACAATGAATGTACAAAGAAGAAAATAAGAGAAGAAAGAAAAAAGTTCCAGAAGTGAACTTCTTACTTAAACAACTTCAAGGCCAGAGTTAGCTGCCAGAGATTTCAGTATTATAAACCAATTGGAGGTGAATTATCTCTAAGAATGACAACAACATGTGAAATGCAATATAGCAGCAGGTCTACTGTGCTACATCTGTTTCCCCTTTAGATAGATATTTTCTATGGAGTACTTATTTAATATTTCATATATACATATATGTATATACATATGTATATATTTTGCAACATTTGACAGCGTCAATGAGTTCTGCAGCTATCACAGAATGGCCTTTGCAAGAGGTACTACATTCAAGCCAACTGAATTTTTAAATGGACTAGTTCACATAAGAAAAGAAAAGCATTACAGTGATATTTTTATATAATTAGAATTAAGGACAGAAAATATGTTGAGGATAACTTAAGAGTAGCAGTTCTTAAAATATGGTCCAAGGACCTCAGGTTCCTGAGACCATTTCAGAAGGTCCATGAGGTCAAAACCATTTTCATAATAATACAAAGATTTTAATTTAGAATATGATAAATATTGATATACATATATAAATACACACACATATATGCATGTATAAAAAACTCTTTGGTGGGGCCTAAATAATTTTAAGAGCATAAAGGGGCCCTGAGACCAAAAAGTTTGAGAACCACTGCCTCAGAGACAGACACATGTTTCCCCTTCATAGGAAGGGGCTCTAGATTCTAGAGCTATTTTTTTCTTACCAAGTCAGATCTTTGGGGAACACTTCTCGTAGATGTGAAGCTTTTTCTCTATAAACAATACCCCCACTGAGACTTTCCTCCTCTAATTTTTCTCATTTACTTGCTTAAAATCTCCAAGAAGGGTTTGAAAACCCTGTTCTCAACCAACGGGAAAAAAAAGATTATTTATTTGCCTCGAAACCAGCTAGAGGCCCCGTTGATCTCTAGATATGTGCTATGAGCTTCAACAGACCACTTTTCCACCGAAATAAAGTGAGAATGAAATTTAAGAACATTCCTACTTGGAAGCTCAAGAAATAGACACATACTTCTCTTTTATCACAAGTGATAGACTCCAATCAAAATTAGTACTTTTTTCATAGGACTTTGATCCTATAGCCATTAGCTCCAAAGAGAGATCAGTCTCCCCTTAGGGCAGTCTAGTGAGGGCTATCAAGGATGGGTAATGAGGAATCTAGAATCCTTATTCCTGGCTTTCTTGTGGATTATCACCTGATACGGATAAAAACACTTCCCATTTTAGTGAAGAAAACCTTTGATCTACAGGGTAGACCATCATCTATTTCCCTAACTCCCTTCATGTCTCTGAGATACTTTTAGACAGTGCTAGGTTACATGAGAACTGCAAGAGTAGTATTATGACAACACCACCTGCTAGAATTCTGAAAGCGGCGATATATATCTGGAATCCTGGCTTACCAAAGTTGTTTGTACAATAAGCAGAGTCAGTCAATAATACTCAAGCAGACACCAAATACACCTTAAGCCAGCCATATTATACTTTCTGCATGGGGTGGACCCTTAACAAAACCAAAATAGGCAAAGTTTTTCTTTGCTAATCTCTTCTCATAGCAGCTGTCCTCATGCTCAGCTCTTATCTAGCTTTCTGGACAGAACCTCTTCCTATGGCACTTACCATGGCACTTTGTAAGTGATCTGAAATTCTCTCTCTTTTACCTACCCTACTCCCCCCATCCTCAGAAAAAGAAAAACAAAATAAGAGCCCTTTTTACCCAGACTCTATCCCATTAGATATTGTCTGGAAAACTCTTGACTTGTGTCAGAGGACATATGTTCAAATCCTAAATCTGATTCTTACTGTGTGATCTTGAGTAAATTACTTAGTTTACTGAGACTTTATTTCCTCATCTGTAACTTGAGAGGGTTGAGAGGGTTGGTTCTGAGGCTTCCTCTGGCTTCCAGATTTGTCTAGATTGGATTGAACCTCAGAAGTCTTGTTCAATTCTTTTCATTTATAAATGAGAAACAGAAACCTGGGTAATTAAGTTATTTGCCCAAGGGAATGTAATGGAAGTTTCTTTAGAAAACTACCTTCTGCTAGTAAATTTGTCTTTACTAATCAGTTAGTGCATTGCCCCTCCCAGGTTTTTGTATTTTAAACTTAAACTAAAAAATTCCCTGAAAAAAATGACTAATGGGAAATTATCAAATATAGGTAATCATCTTCCTTATTAGTGTAGAGGGTGACTCAATTCTCCTAGTCCCTCAGGCTTTCAACCTAGGAGTCATCTTAGACTCCTCACTATCTCTCACCACCACTCCCACCCCACCTCCCCAACCCCCACCCCATATCTGAGATGTGTTAATTTCGTCTTTGCACCATCACTCAAATACACCCTCTTCTTTCCTCCAACATGCAGGTGACCCTCATCACTTCATGCCTTGATTAGTACAATAGCTGCTTATGGGTCTGCGTACCTCAGTCTCTCCCCAACCTAATCCATCCTCTATTCAGCCACTAAAGTGATTTTCCCAAAGTGCAGATGCAATCACGTCACTCCCATCTCTCACCCCTGCTCAATAAACTCCCTCTTGCCTCCGGGATCAAATACAAAATGCTCTGTTTGGCATTCATAAACCATCTTAACTTTATTGCCTTCTACCTTTCTAGCCTTCTCACAGCTTACTCCCCAACATATACTCTTCAGTGCAATGACACTAGCTTCCTGGCTGTTTCATGAACAAGACACTTTGTCTTGGCTCCAGGCATTTTCTCTAGCTATCCTCTGTGCTTGGAATGTCCTCTTCTTTTTCCACTTTGACTACTGCCCTGAGTGACTTCCTTTAAGTCCCAACTAAAGTCCCATCTTTTACTTGAAGCCTCCCCCAACGCTTCTTAATTCTAGTGCTTTCCCTCTTTTAATTATTTCCTATTTTTTCTGTATATATTTGGTTTTGTATGTATTCGTTTGCATGTTGTCTCCTCCATTAGGCTGCAAGCTCCTTGAAGGCAGGGGCTGTCTTTTGCCTCTTTTTGTATCCCTAGCACTTAGCACAGTACTTGGCACTTGGTGGCATTAATAAGTGTTTGCTGATTGATCTAGAAAATCATTTGGGGATGAAAGCTTTTAATTATCGTTCAAGTATATTGGACACAGGTTCTGACTACATCTATACAGAGGGCTGACTTCAGTTCTGTATGAGCCAGCACTCAGGCACTATACTTTAGTATTTAGAAACACTAAAACTTGTTAAGGGATGTTAGTCAGGTAGTAAACATTTATGAAGCACCTACTATGTGCCAGATACTGTGCTAAGGGCTAGGCATACAAAGAAAGGCAAAAGATAGTACCTGCCCTCAAGAAATTGACAGTTGAATGGGGGAGGACAACACATAAAAAGAGGCTGAAAAGGAGGAGTTGGGTACCCAGCACTGGGCAAGATGACATCCAAAGGAATGCAGCCAGTTGAGAACTGATAATATGGATGCTCTGAGCACCTTCCTTAAATGTAGGATATGGGAGGAGCTCTCTGCTGTCCATCCTATTCCCTCTCTAATCAGAGGTGGGGAGGGGCTCTAGGGGCTGGGAGTACTAAGGAGGTGTGAGTTTTAAGGTTCATGTGATCCTACAGGATGATGAGGTTCTAGAGAGCATGATGACATTCAGAGGAGTACAGCCAAGTGGGAAAATACCTTCCCATTTTAGAGAGGAGAGGAAAAACCCCTCTTCCAAAGGAAAGTAGACAACCACTTATCCCCAATCCCTTCATATTCCATTTAAGGTGACAAAGTATGTTTTCTTTGCCAGGTGCTGGAGAATGACGCTGATCTTGTAAATAGTGATAGATTTCTATTCCATACCACTGCAGAGACAAATGTCATTCATTTTATAGATTTTTTAAAGATCCATTGCGTGTGAGAGAGCTGAGAAAATCCCTATAGATCTAGTTAGGTTCCTGTATTCTTATAAAAGGTAAACAGAGCCCCAAAGAAGTGCTATGATCATACCAGTAGCTAGTTGTATAAAAATCATTTTATATAGTATTTTATGTTTTACTAAACACTTAATATACAATATTTCATTGGATTATTGCCTTTACTTTGAGAGGCATCATAGCCTAGTAGGAGGAAGACTAGGCTTAAGAGTCAAGAAGACTCAAAAAGTGGATTCAAATCCCACTTCTGACATGTAACAGCTGTGCTACGATGAACTCTTTACATCTCATTTTTGAACCTCAGTTTTCGTATCTATAATATGGGGATAATATCTATAGTGACTTCCTCAGAGCACTGACGCTTAGATGAGATAGTTTATGCAGGAACAAAATTTACCAATGACGAAATCCTACAGAGCTAAATGTTAGTTATTAACTCAAAGGATTTGAAGAATTGTCCCCATTTTACATTTAAGGAAACTGAGACCCAGAGAGAGGAAATCATTTTCCCAAGATCAACACAAAAAAGTTGTGGTAGAACTGGGACTTTTAATCAAGTCTTCTCAATAGATTTAGTCAACAGCAACAACCACAATGCAGCAACACAACTTTCTAAAAGTAGAATCTAGACATCTCAACTCCCAGATCTAAGACTCCTAATCCATATGTTATAATAACTTGTTAGATTTTCAAGGTATGCTTAAATAGCTCATAGGAATGTACTGCTGTCCTTCATTATCGTGAACCTTATGGGGTTCTAATTCTACTTACCTCTACAGGATGGTGTTTAAAGTAAACTAGCATGATTCATTTCCTTTTCCCCTAAACCATTCCTAATTTTGAAAGAACTGGGTAAGGCAAGTTTAGAGGAGGGTAGGGGAAGAGGAAGAGGAAGAACAGAGAATTTTGTGGTTAAGAGAAATAAAGAACTTTCCACTTGTGCTAAGAAGTCACCTGTTACACAAATGGTTTATTCATATGTCAAAATGAGCTCAATATAATCCTTTAGCTTGAGCCTGTGAACTTTAAAAAAATGATAACTATAGTTCAACATAGTTAATGCTACATATTTCACCTGATTTAATGCATTTAAAAACACCATTATCAGAGAATGTTTATAGGCTTCACCAGACCGTCAAAAGGGACCATGACACACAAAAAGTTAATAAATCCTTCCCTAAGCAAAAGACTTCTTCCAGAGGTCATGTTTATAGGACCATGGTCCTCTCCTTCATTTGGCTAGTATCTCTTACTTTATCCTACCAATATAATTCTGCCTCATGGTAAAGTCTAGGACTATTGGTCCATGGGTTCCCTTTGATCCTTCCCAACTGTGTAGTTCACTCCTCTGGAGCAAACACTTGTTCAAAATGCCGTAAAAAATAGCTTATCTTTATTTGGAGACAAAACCCATTATAGTAGTGCATACGCAACAAGTAGTTTAAAGAGATCAGGAAACTCCTGAGTGTAAGTGATGCCAGTTCATCAGTCAGCAATGAAGCAGAGAAAGTGGAGAGGGAATAAATTCACCAGATTCCAGTAGCAGCAAGAGTCAAGGAAACTGTAAAATTTGGTCCAAATAGGACTCTTTAAGTGAGTCCACAGACCAGAAGAGGCTCTCATTGCTCATGTTTATTTTCATTGCTGGGTAGTGATGTCCTTCACTTGTAGTCTCATCTTCAACTCCCATACCCCGGGGTCCTTCTTTTCTCTTCAGGGGCTGAAAAGTTCCTGGGCTTTCCTCTTCTATCATAGCTTCAACATCCCATGATCCTTCAGTCCCTTCTTCTGGCTTAGGTCTATACTTTCCATCATCCCTCTTGCAAATAAAGGGCTATACTTGATTAATGAGTTAACTAGTTTAGTTAGATTTCACTACCAAGACAACCCTGCTGGCAAATCTTGATCCTTGGTTTCCTTACTCCTTCCTAGTCCCCTTAGTTTTAGATTGTCTCTGAAATAACGGAAATCCCCATTTGCTAAGTATGTCCTCCTCTTCTCCCCAGATTCTAATTGTTCTTTATTCAGACCTTCCTTTTCTAAACACAGAGCCAGAAACTCTTCTCCCTTTTTCTAGCTTTCAAAAAAATTTTTTTTAACTTAATCAATTAATATATTCTGGCTAATCCAGAAACCTAACAACCCTACATCAGATCCTATTGTTCTTTTCCTTCAACTTCTTATTGTAAATTCTAAGTTTTATCTAAATCAAGAATTCTTAACTTTATGTCAGTCTCCTTTAGCAAGTTGGTGAAGCTTATGCACCCCTTTTCAGAATAATGTTTTTAAATGCATAAAATAAAATGTACAGGATTACAATAGAAAACAATTATTTTGAAATAGTCAAAATATCTTTGGAAATAAGTTCATGGACTCCAGGCTAAGAACCTCTTATCTAAATGAACACCTACATTTAATTTCTTCCATTCATACTTCCTAGTTGTACCTCTGTACCTTCTGTCCTCATATTTACAGTATCATATAGATTTAGAGTTGTCAAGGCTCTTAATCCCTTCACTTAACAGATAAGGAAACTGAGGCCAAGAGATGTTAAGTGACTTGCCCAATGTCATAGAATAAATGTCTCAGGTCATTTTTGAAGTCGGTTCTTCCAGACTCCGAGTCTAGTGTTCTAACCACTACATCACACTGCCTCTTGCAGCAAGGTTCAAATATTTCTAAATTCTAGTTATTATGACTTCTTATTAAGCTATAGATTCAGAATTGGAAGGGATCCTCAAGAATTCTAAGCTAACCTCTATCTACAACAGGAATCCCTTATAAAATATTGTTGACATGATCATTTAGTGTCTTTTAAAATATTTCTGACTAAAGGGAACTTAGCTACCTTCCAGGGCAGTCTAGCCAGTGCTAGGTAGCTCTAGTTAGAAAAGTTTTCCTTGAATTAAGCTAAGATCTGACTCCCTTCTAATTTCTACCCATTGGTTATTGCACTGACTCCTCTGACCAAACAAAAAGTAGTATTAAATGTGACCACATTTTCTCCAGAATTCTCCAGTCTAATTCTTTCAAATGATTGCCCTGAAAGAGATTTATATAATCTTAGTAATGTTTTAGAAAAGGAGTTCTTATACAAATATGAACTCCAAATATGTATGTGACCTCGATATAAAAGGTCACTTCAAAAACAAGTTAGAGAACTATGGGGTGGGAGGGTGAGGGGGCAGGGGAAGAGAACTATCATACCTATGGATAGGAGAAAAATTAATGGCCAAACAAAAATTATAGAGGATCATAAGAAACAAAATTGATACTTTTGATTACATAAAATTAAAAAAAATGCACACAAAACTACTAAAGCTAAGATTAAAAAGGAAATATTAACTGGGGAAAATCATTACAGCAAATTTCCCTGGTAAATGTCTCATTTCCAAGATATATTAAGGGATATTTAAAATTTATAGAAAGAGGGTTATTGCACAATTGATAAAAGGTCTAAGGATATGAGTGGATAATTCTCAAGGGAAGACCCAGGCTCTCTATAGCCATATGAAAAGATACTCCAAATCCCTACTAAACAGAGAAATACAAATCAAAGCAATTCTGAGATTCTATCTCAGACCCACCAGAGTGGCAAAGATGGGGGGGAAAGGAAATGATGGATGTTGGAGGATCTGTAGGAAAAGAGGCACATTGATACATTCACCACTGGTGAACCTGGTGAATGGGTACAACCATTCTGGAAGGCAGTTAGGAATTATACACCAAAAGTTACTAAACAGCATGTGCCCTTTGACCCAGCTGAATCACTGAGAGGCCTATACCCAAAAGAGGTCAAAGAAAGAGGGAAAGGTCATCGATTTTGTGGTCACTTACTCTAATATCTTCATTTTACTTACAAGAATATGAAGACTCTAAAAGATCAATTTCCCAAGTTCACACAAATTATAAGTAACAGAATCAGAACTCCAATCTATGTCCTCAGACTCTAAATTTACAGCTACTACCGCTGCTTCAATATATTTCATTGGCAAATCAGCAAATGAAGATACATTTGAGAACCCAATACTAATTAAACTACTTTAAATCTAAGTGATGTCATAAGAACAGCATATTTTTGTACCAACTTGGAAAATGGTGGTATCTCAGATCAACAGTCTGAACAGTGAACCTTAATAATATATAATATTGTATAATATAGAGAATTCTGTAATGATGAGCAGGCAGGAAGTAGCAGGGGGAGGAAGACAAAGAGAAAGCCATTGGGAGAATGTGAAGCTCAGTATTTACTTTTCAGTCACACTGGGTTTGTGACCCTTCTAAAGGGCATGCCAATTATTTTTGCTTTAAGAATTGAACAGCTAATTATTTTTTACACAATGAGTTTTAGATTGTAATTTAGAGGAAAAGATATGTCTCTGCTGTCTAGAAAGTGGTATGTTTAATTCTAATTGGTTTCTCAATTTTCTTACATGTACAGGCTTATCCAGTGGCGACCACAAAAAAAAAGCTCATTAAAAGAGAAAGAGAGAGAGAGAGAGGACAGTGACCCAGTCTTCCCTACCACCAAGTACAGAATATAGTCTTCCATATCACAAATTTCCATTTTCCAGAAGTAATCAAAAAGACTTTGAACTCAGATATTCTACAGAGGAAAATAGTGTCTAGTTGGTAAAGAGACTTTGGGTAAAATCTGCATGAGAGATACATATGGACATGTGAGTTTCTCCTTAGATACCAAAAAAAGGGGGGCAGTGGAGGGTAGTGGGGAGCAGCAAACTAGGGAAATAGATAAAATTTTGGAAGTCCTAGAGATTAAAAAAAATTACATCAGCTATTAGAAGCAAGATGAATGGATGAATGATATTGATTTCATTGGCCTAGGGAAATACTATGGGAGCTTTAGCACATGAATCCTAGAGTTGCCCAAAGTATAGTGAAGTTAATTGATTTACCCAGGGTTACAAAGTTAATGAGTTGTCAAAGTTAACATTTGAACCCAGGACTTCCTGATTCCAAGTCCGGTACTCTATCCATAAGGCAACAAGAGCTTTTGGTTCTGGTCTCTGCTCACCAAATGAATACTGGACAAGTCATTCATACTTTTTCTTCACCTATAGGATGGGGTTAAAGTTCCCTACTTTGCCTACTTACTGATGATAAGGAGAAGAAACTAGGTAATAATTGGCAAGATAATTCTGTAATAGGCAACAAGATGGCTTTAGGAAGCCCAAGGACCTTGCACTGAGCAAGTTTTACTCTGTTTCAATTTGTACTCAGAGACTGATTTCTCTTTAGTTATAGAGTTTGACAGAGTTCAAAAAATGGCATAGGTACAAACAATCATCTAATATGACCTAAGCAAGAAAAATGAGGAGACAGATCACCCTTCATTCCTCATTTTCACTGGCGTGAAGAAACAGGAAACAACTAATTAATTTGGCAGAAGTAGGGAAGCTATCCATACATGAAGTCTTGCAAATGTGGTTGTCTTTTCAGTAAAGTCAATAAAAGTGAAGGTTCATTAAATATCTAATTAATATATAGCCCTGTGTGGTAAAGGTGAGTAAGACTCAGCCTCTATCTCCCAGGGACTTGTCTGGTTGGGGAAAAAAGACATGCATAAAAGGGATAAAAGGTATTTTGTGATAAATGTGCAGGAAGAGTCCTGTGTATTGTTGGGAGTTCCAAGAAAAAGGTTATCACTTCCTCCTAGGGATGGGGGAAAGTCAGGATAAATACCTTATGTTTACCACTTTTGACAGGGAATTTGACCTTTCCTTTCATTGCTCCAAGGAGTCCCCAGTGAATAAATTCTCACTGCCAATGCAAATTGGCAACCACTCTACAACTTATAGTCCTAGGAAGTCATCTGGGGGCTATGTGGACTTTCCCAGACAACCATAGCTAGCATGTTTCACAGGTAGGACTTGAACTCAAGCTTTACTGATTCCAAAGCTGACCCTCTATCCACAATACTGATCTGCCTATCGAATTTAGCATATTACAGTTTACAAAGTGCTTTCACGCATGTTTTGTTTGATACTAACAACTCTCTGAGTTAAGTAGGACAGTCAAGGAAGCTGAGGAAGAGAACATCAGTTACTTTGCCCGAGGTCTAACAGTGAGTAGCAGAGTTGGGGCATCCATGTGTTTCAATTTCTAATGGAGAGCACTTTCTGCTAAACCTGTACTCTATGGTCTTCTCCTCCTTTTCTATGGACAAGAATGCTTACCATCCTATTCATATTACTAAGTTGTTAATCAATTCTTCTTAGGTCCAGTAGTCCTGACTGAACAGCTTTGCTTATCTGGGCCTAAGTGCAAAGGTGTTGTACCAAATAGTACTTGGAGCCATTTCCTTGGTATTAAGGAAGACTGTTGGACCTGAAGGGAGGTTTTCCTTGAGTACCTAATTTCTAAGTTCACCATTAGTTGACAAGTGGCACAACAAAGCTCTGGAAATACAAATATAAGTAAAGAGAAAGACAGTCTCTGCCTTCAAGGAATTTACTTTCTGATAAAAGGAAGATGAAAAGCTGGGAGCAGAAACAAGAGTGGGAAAGAAGGTCCAGATAGTTAAGAGCAGAGGTCAGAGAGGAAAGAAGGAGTTAACGTGACTGGCCTGGGTACTTTTGCCTCCATTAGGTCCACTAGTATAATCTGCATTCATCTCCAGCTGGAGTCTAATGACTGTAGGATGCAGCTAAGGAAAGGACAAAAGGCTAGAAGATGACATAGCCCAATTAGGTATTATGAGCAAAGCTGGCAGGAACAGATTACCTTTTCCTTAGGGGACAAAGAATGTAAACTAGCTAAGAGCTATCTAGTTAACTTGGAAATCCAATTCAAAGAGAAATATCTATCTTGTGTTGCAGTGATTGCTTTGGCGAGGAAGGGCTCTCTGGTTAGGAATTATAAAACACACACACACACACACACACACACACACACACTTCCTTTTCACAAAAACACAACTAATATGAGTAAGGCCAGAGTGGAAATTTCCCCGAAGTAACTGGATTTCAGACTAAGCTATTCAGAGATCAAGAGACTAAAAATTAGCCATGTATAAGACTGCCTACAACATTTCTAAATAGAAAATAGACTGGGGAGGAACTATATACCCTCATCCCCAAAGGAAACCGAAGAGGAAAGTTGAGGATACAGTAAGCAGTTGCCTCGATTTTATTAGGATGTTTAAAGAGAGCAGGTTTTGAGTATTGTTTTGTAAGTACCAAATGCATGATTTTTCAAAGCAAGTCAGAAACCTAATAATCCTAGATTATCTCATGTTGCCCCAGATAACCCCAAAGCTACGGTGGTGACAATCGACTAATACTTTTATGAGAGCCCAGAAAGTGTTACAGGTTTATAACTATTGTCCTACCACCAAAATCCACTTCTGAAAAAAAAGTTTGCATTTTCCCATGCCTTACAAAATGCTGCACAGACCCAGCCTCCCTGACAGCTGGGGGATGGGGGACGGGAAGTATTTATTTGTTTCTCTTAAAGATAAGAAACCAGAGCAAAGTTGAGAGATGAGTCACAAGGACAGAGGGGACATGGTATGCTAAAGGTGAACTTTTAGGTTAGGCTGTGGTTATCTGCCTCAAAGGCCATATAAGTAGGGTCCTGTTTGAGGGACTTTGGATAAAGCCTCCAAGTCATTCAAACCTATCCTGCATAGAGGTCACTTTCCAGTCCTACTCTCAGATTGGCCAAGACTCCCCTAATCAGGGAGGCAAGGCTCCATGTTCCTAATGAGTCCAAGAGTTCAGCCACCTCACCTACAATATATGCAAATGCACACCTTGCCTGGGAAGATAGAAGCCCTTTTTTAAAAAGGGGGATAGGGGTTTCTATAATTCGTTCATGTGCTATTTGCTGATGAACACATACACACACACACACACACACACACACACACACACACACAAACTTTTTTCCCTTTTGTATTTAAAGACGGTTAATCACTATTAATATGTAGGGCTGTAACTGTACATACACTTCTTTTCACAATCAGTAGGTAGAGGAGTAGGGGGAGGTAGGTAGCACCGATCCATGCATACATAATATTTGCCATTCCTTGTCTTCTGTACTTCCTTCCCTACTCCCATGATGTACTAGGAAACAGGAGAACAGTTTTTTTTTTTTCCATTGAAGCCTTATTCCATTGTCTCATAGTGGCCTGGAGATGAACCTAGGTTCATTCTCACAAGCAATAAATGACAAGGGAATATAGTCTTTGATAAGTCTTGGCAATCAACAAAGGATTCAAGTAATGGTCTAGCCTTTTGCTTGAGAACCAGTCTAGCTAAATGCCCAGATATGGGTCACTAGTTGGTTGGTCCAAGTTTTGGGCATTGCAACTCATATGTTAGCAGGACCCAGCCCCAACCATGCTTCAAAACCCAGTCATCTTTTTGCCATCCAGCCTGTCACTAAAATATTCTCTCAATGTCTTTCATGGTCTAGAGACCATGCCCACCTGGAAGAACGGAGCAGCTTGGCTCTTTTACTCCTACTTTGGGACCAGGGATCCGAAACAGTGAGAGGCCTAAACTCTACCTAGCAGGTTCCATCACCTTAGTGAGGCACACTATCTTTCCCCACAAGTCATCCCCCTTTTTCTAAGAGAACTATACTCAAATCCACCATTGCCTCAGGAAAGGGCATGTCAACTGATGGCACTACTGTCTTATTCACCATCTTTAAGGCTTCTCAGGCCAACACCTTCCTTTAGGGCAGGGACTGTCTTCTTTTTACAACCTGTGTTTTGCACATAGTGAGTACTGAAATGCTTTCTTCATTCATAAGATACGGAAAGACTATCATAGACATTAGAGGAAAGAAAAAATTCTTATATGAAATTTTCTAATTATCACATGGTTGACTTTATATGACTTTACTATTTGAAAGCACTCACGTATACTCAACGGGTCTGCTGTAGATCTAGGTACATGCACAGAGCTTTAAAATCTCATATTCCTATGGGAATTTATTTCAGCAGCAGGCACCTGCCATTGCTTTGTTTTTGTTCATCCGTGTCCGACTTTATGTAACACCACAGACTTTGTCAATGGGGTTTTCTTGACAGAGATACTGGAGTGGTTTGCCATTTTCTTCTCTAGTCTTACCTCATTTGACAGATCAGGAACTGAGGCAAATAGGGCTTAAGTAACTTGCCCAGGGTCACACAGCTAACAAGTGACTGATGTCAAATTTGAACTCAGATCTTTAGTGTTCTATCCACTGTTTTATTCAGTATCTATTCTATAGTGTTCTATTCAGTGTTCTATCTACTATACCACCTAGCTGCCCCTGCCATTGCTTAGTATTCTTTATGTGCTTCACCTATATACTTCAGACAATTAAGAGTTTCTGTGTCCCCTGGAAATTGGGAAGGTGACACCTTTGCTATTTCACTAAGCTAGAAGAAAGTGTAGATGATACTTTAACAGGAAATCTGGAATAGATTTAAGTTGTATTCAAGGATCAATCTATAGAATCAGTTCAACTGTGATTTTTCTGCTCTGTGGAGCCTTGGCAGAATTTTTTTTATATTTTAGGCTACTGTGTTTATGACTTCCCATAACATTATCTAGTACCTTTCCTTTTTGCTATCTATTTATATGTTCTCAGGAAAGACAAGCTAGTTTTGAACTTTAACAAAAATTATGATTATGAAAATGAGCTATTTTAGGAGCATAGAAAAAAAGTAAAAATTTATTCTGAAGTCAAAAGTAACTTTAGATCATACACCCTTTTTGGATGATCTTTACTAATTCATACTTCTCTTCATTGGTATAGAACAATAGGCCACAGACCTGTTTGGGGAAGTTGGGGCCCCACAAAGTCATTGCGAAGGCCATTTCATTTTATTAAATAACTCATAATCAACATAACTTTCTCTAGGCTCGAGTCTCACATGACCTTTTTCTGATGTACATGGATATTTAATTAAAATACAGATTTGTTTTAAAGTTCATAGTAGCTTTTTGCTCAGTATTTTCTTATAAGCTACCAAAAAAAAATATGTCATTTGGAGGTCCAAGAAATTAGCATAAAATGGAGGTCTCTCATGTTTGAAGAGATTGGGAACCACTGGTGTAGACAAATAAAGAATTTATTGAATTCTTACAAAGGTCCTAGCCTGGTTAGCAACATGACACACAAGAGAAACATAAAAATGGGCCCTGTGGTCTGGTAGCTCAAATGGCCATAGTACAGTGCTAATGAAGTCACATTATAGGCTTAGAATATTGTATAAATCAGTTTGACTGGGTTCCATGGCTTTGAGCTAAATATAACTTATAAACTGAACTTTAGTTCACAGACATTTTCATTTAGTAAGAAGGACATTGGACTAGAAGTAAAGAGACAGAATTTTAATACCATCTTAGCACCTTAGTTATGTACCTAAGTCAGCCTCTTCATCTATAAAACTGTTATCACTGGGGCAGCTAGGTGGTGCAGTTAGTAGAACACCAGCCCTGGAGTCAGAGAGGACCTGAGTTCAAATCCAGCCTCAGACACTTGAAGCATTTACTAGCTGTGTGACCTTGAGCAAGTCACTTAACCCCAATTGCCCTGCCTTCCCCCTCCAAAAAAAATTTAAAAAAAACCCAAAACTTATCACCTGCCCAGCCTACCTCACTGAGTTATTCTGAGAATCAGAGGAGGCAGTACTCCTTTATTCTGTAAGCCACAGATATCTATAAAAGCATGCTGCATGTACTTTATTGGATACAAGGTAAAGGAAAGGTAGAGTCCAAATGATCAGGTCACCCTTGTAATCTTCTTAAATCTAAGATTGTATTCTTTATCAGTATTACCTAATTGCTATGCTAGGTATCATAGGGCATAGAAAAGCATAAGATAAGTCTTTCCCTTAACAGGCTTATAATCTAGCTGTAAGAATTAGCAAACAAAGGAATGTGAGAACAATTCAGTGCTAACCTGATAGGTACTGTGATATATTATAAATAATGGCTTGGGGGCAGAAGACCCCAGTTAAAAGTCATAGTTCCAATACTTACTTGCTGTGTGACCTTGGATAAATTGCTTAACCTCTGAACTTCAGTTTCTTTATCTCTAAAATAGAGAGAATACTTCTACTGCCTACCTCAAAGCACTGTATGAGTGTGAATTA
The DNA here is from genome assembly GCF_011100635.1 of Trichosurus vulpecula. Classification (NCBI taxonomy): domain Eukaryota; kingdom Metazoa; phylum Chordata; class Mammalia; order Diprotodontia; family Phalangeridae; genus Trichosurus; species Trichosurus vulpecula. Next base: position 102,335,572 of record NC_050580.1, read on the forward strand.
TTACTAGGGTCATACTGTGATAGGATTTAGAGCTCAAAGGAAACTAGAGATCATCTAATGCAAGCTCTTTATTTTGCAGATGAACTAATTTGTAGGTAGAGAGAAAAATGACTTCAGAGCACATAGATAGCAAAGTTGAAGTTCAACCCAGTTTGATTGACTGCAAATATAATGTTCCATACTAGTTCTAGGTGACTAAACACAGCTGGAATTCTGAGAAGGGGGAGTCACAGTGAAGGTTTCATGGAGGAGGTGGGCTTTGAGCTGAGCCTTGAAAGACGAGTGATATTTAGATAAGATTAAGGAGAGGAAAATGTTCTAGGTAGTTTCTCCTCTCAGCCCATCCTTGGTACCTGAGAGCTACCAATAAAAGCAGCCTAGCATGGATGAGAAAGCAAGAGCTATATGACTTGAGTACATCTTTGAAGGGCCAAAAGGAAGTCTGGCTGCAAGAAATACATCTAATTTAGAATGCTGTGGTCACTATCCAGGATTTACTGATAGTGGTTTTCTGAAAATCTATGAATGAAAAAATCATTTGCCTCACCTATGCAAAAGAAAATATGTTTAACCAAATGGAAGGAATTAGAGACAAAAACTTATTTTTTAAAACAGAATTTAATAGAAAGTAGTGCCATTAAGATTCAAAGGGGCAGGGGGGGAAGGAGAATAGATTGATATACTTACTGAAAACAGTTTTCAATGGACAAAAAAGGCCTGACATCCGGAATCTAAGGAATTGATAGCTATCTTCAAAATAGCACATATTCAACTCCCTAATAGAGCAACAAAGGATATTATTGATAGACAATTTTTAAAAGGAAGCAATACAAATTGTTAATAACTTGAAAATATGCTCAAATTCCTTAAATGATACAAGCCAAGACAAACTGGAGATACATTAGAGCCACTAAAATGACAAATAGAAACAAAAAAAATGGTAAGATTCAAACTTCCCTGGGTACAGGGAAACAGGTATTCTAATACGGTGTTCATTAGATTATAGATTGTAGACTTTGCTGGTGAGCAAAATGGCAGCAAGGTCATTAAAACTGGAAGAGACCATAAAGGCCATTGAGTTCAACCATCTCATTTTGTAGATAAGCAAACTGAGAATCACAGAAGCAAGTGTTTTTTTCCCAAGGACACACAGGTAATATATATAAAACATATTACAAACGTTTGGATCTAATCTTTCCCTTGCTAGGTAAGAATTTGTCTTGAAATATAAAGAGAAGTCAAGGCAATAGGCGTTTAAGTGCCTACTATATATCCAAGGCACAGTGATCCCTACTACAAACAACTATGTACAAATGAGAGATATGTAGGATAAAATGGAGATTATTGAGGTTGTGGAAGGACCTATCTGTATAATAATATTTATAGTGACTTTACTCTTAACAACAATAACAGAACACCAAAGCCAAAACAAAATCTGGAATTAACCTCTATGTCTAACAGCTTGGAAAATAGTTGAATTATTATAGTATGTGAATTTAATGTTAACATAAAATACAAATACAAGAAAATATTGAAAATTCTAGATCAATGCAAAAAACAAACCAAGTAGAAGAATCACAGCTGTACGTGACACAGACATATGTGAAAAGAAAAGAAAAAAGACAAAGATAGTAATATTTCAGCCTAATTTAGAACAGAGAGGAAAGAAAAGTTATTTTTTAATTTGTTTTTAACTTGTTGAAGTGCTAGGGCTTTTGGTAAGATTTTATTCCTCTATTTCATTTATTTGTTGATGGTTAAGTTTTTAAAATATTTTTAAAACAGTAGGCACTGAGGTTTGAGGTACCTTACGAGCATCAGAATATGGAATCCTTCTAAGACCCAGGCCACATTGGGTCTTAGAAATCATGTTTAGAAGAACAGATTTTGAAGTCCTATAAAATACTCCAAAGCATAACAGTGATGAAGAAGGATCTGGAGACATATCTGTCAAACTCCTCATAGGGTGGAACAAAAAAAAAACAAATCCCTGTTTGACATTCAGAGTTTTACAACATTAAACCATCCTACTCAAACAAATCAGGATAGAGTAGCATAAACTTGAGATTATCTTGTTTTAGTACACACGCCAAAGGTTGCTCCTTCCCTGGTGCTGAGCAGGTGAATTCATAGGCGCTTATCAAAAGTTAAACTGATAAGAACATGTCAGATAGGAGAAACAAATACTAGGCTTTCTGTCCGGCACTCATGCCAATGCAATGCTAAACATGCAATGTATTGTGAAAGTCTTTCTCGTCCCAACATAATATCAGACCTCATACTATCTAGGCTGACCAATGATCAGGGATCAGATTGTGAGAATCAAAGTACAAACCCCAAATTTGTCACAGTCTCCTGCTATTAAGGCAAACTTTTTAAGTCCAACTCCTCTTCATTTACCTCAGTTAGAGGAGATTGGGAAATTGATTGATAGTCTGAAGCTGGAACAGCTTAAATGAGACATTTGCTAGCCTAGCCTTTTTTCCATTGCAATTCTGTTAAAGCACTCATGTCACTTCGATACATGGATCTTTCCTTTTCTGAATTTTGATCCTCCCCTACTGCTCCTTGGATCCAATATGGAATGTCACGCATGAACAATGTCTTGATCACCTCATATGACAGTGTCACAGATGGCAATGATTACCCTCCTCTCCAGCAGAGTAATAGCTGAGTAATGCCATGCTTCCTGCCCCAGCTGCTTTCGCCAGGTACTCTACTGGCTGCTGGAAGGGGTCTGTCATCTGTGACACTATGAAAAGACTTTCAGTTCAGAACCTGTCCTGGTGAGATTCTAGAAGAATAAGGGCAAGACTCTACTTTGAAAGTCTGCAGTTTCCTGATTCATACGTCTATCTGCCAAAAAAACAAGGGGGCTGAACTGGACTCAATCATCATTTAAGTTCCTACTAAATATAAAACATATCTCCTTTAGCACGTTGGCACAAAAGTAAGTGTTCTAGAATAACTTTTAAGTTCTCATCCAGTTCTTTGGATTTCCTTAGCTCTTGGGAACATTGATCTTAAATAAAACACTTTAAAAATTTACTTTTTTTTCAATGAACAAAAATCTATTTTCTTTCTCTCACCTCTTCTTCATCAAACAATTGAGGAAAAACCCTTCTAACAGATATGTATAGTCAAGTAAAACAAATTCTGCATCAGCCATGAAATAGAATACTAATTAATTAAAATGTCACAACTCCTACTGGGGCATTCTTATAATGGAAAGGTTTAAACCCACAAAACTGAACGGGGTGTGTGTATCCTATTAGTTATCCAGTTTCTCAGTGTAGCTAAGAAAATTTGTCACCTAGAAAGGGTATAAGAATCTAACCATTTGGGGGATGTAGTCAAGATGGCAGAGTGGAGGAAGCAACGCAGGCAAATTCTCCTAATATTCCCCTCCAAATAACTTTAAAATAACACATCAAATTGAATATTGGAGTGGCAGAGCCAACAGAAGAGCAAGGGAAGACATTTTTCCAACCTAAGATAACTTAAGAGGTTGGCGGGAGAGGTCTAAGAAAGTGGGATGGAGTCTGGCCTGGAACAAATGGGGTGGCAATGCCAACAGGGGGCCTTGGAGGTGGCTGTGAAAGCAGGAACAGCAGCTTCAGGAGCTCTTGGCTCGAAGACTGTAAGGGGGTTGGACAACTGGTCAGAAAGAGATTAAGGGTACCCTTTGCTGGCACTAGGAACAGGACTTGGTGCCATTTGGTTACTCTACCGCCCCTACACAGTTTGTACCATAGTTCTAGGGAAGAAAGGAGCACTTGCAGTTGGTCACAAGGGATCAGGGGACCTGGACACAGTTTCAGGGTGGAGAGAAATGCTTGTGGCTACAGGGGACAGGGGTTTTGGCCACAGTCAGGGCTAAGAGGAGTGCTAGTGCTTGTGGCTTCAGGAAAGCAGGGGCCCTTCCTGGATAAAAACCAGAGGAAAGACCAGGAGAGAGTGACCACACCTTTCTCTAGATCACATTACCTTGCAAGCACCAAAAACTTGAAGACTCCCAGAACTAGCTCTGAAAACAGCAGCTGGAAAAAGTCTGAAGCTTGGGATAGTATATCCCCTACCCCAGGAGAACGGAGCCCAACTTAAACATAAAGAAAGTTCAAAGTCAAGAAACATGCTGGGAAAATAAGCAAGCAATAAAAAAAGAACTTCACTATAAAAAAATGACTACAGTTGCAGGGAAGATGAAGACACAAACTTGGAAGTTGATGATAACATGAAAAAAACTACAAGCAAAACCTCAAAGGAAAGATGCATATTGGAAACAAGCCCAAAAAGAATTCCTGCAAGAATTAAAGAAAGAAATGAGGGGCAGAGGAAAAACTGGGAAAAGAAATTATATTGGTGAAAGATAATTATGAAAAGACAATTAAGAATCCAACCCTTTACTTATAACACTGACTTCAGAACCAGAAGTTTCCAGGAAAACTTAAGAAGCAGGGTCAACCCCATACAGAGACTGAGCTAAGAAACCCTTTATTGCCCACTACATCAAACCCTACCTGCAAGGTTCCATTCCATGCAACTTAGGGCATACTTAGTGGAAATTTATTGGTAGACCATAACACACTTTTGAGAACCATAATTTTAAAGTTTGGAGTGCTTATGAAATGAAGTGGTGGAAGGAATTGCAATGAAGATATGTATTATTCTTAGCAAATTAACTGAACATGTATTTGAGCACCAAAAGGAAAACCAGTAGCCACTGCCCTTAGTAATCTTGTAGTCTGGTTATGGAAATAAGGTCAATATACATGGAAGAATTTTTTAAAATTACCATTAGTATATTAGCTATGAGTCGAATAAAGGCTGGAACTACTGAAGAATCTTCAATCTCTCTCTATCTAATGGGTCCTTCCAAGATGTCTGCAAACATGCCCCTGTCTCCCCCAACCTTAAAACAAAACAAAACCTCTCTTGACACTTACCTTCACCTAAAGTTATCATCCTATCTTTCTCCTCCCTTATACTAGAAAAAGCTATTTACATTTGTTGCCCCTATTCCCTCGCTGTTCCATCACTTCAGGCCCTTGCAATCAGGGGCTCTGCCTCACTTAACTGAAAACCATTCTCTCCCAAATCAACAAGGATCTCTTAATTGCCAAATTTAAAGGACTTTTCTCAATCTTCATCTTTCTTGATCTCTTTCTAGAGTTTGACCCTATTGACTACCCTCTCTTCTTAGATACTCTCTCCGCTACTCTCCTGAGTTTTTAATACACCATTTCACACATCAATCAGTCACCATTCCAGTCATCTTCTTGCTACCTGAATATACTCTGGAACCTCACACAACCATTGTTTCTGGAAAGAATATGTCAGTTGAGGGTCCTGTGGCTCTTTTTACTAGATCTGTCATTTCCCAGACTACAAAACACATCTTTGGTCACCACTCCCTATTAGAAAGAAAACTCCTTGAGGGCAGGGACTTGAATTTATGTCCTTAGAACTTGACATCAGCCTAGCCATACCAGATATCAAACTGTACTATAAAGCAGCGGACATCAAAATTACATGGTACTGGCTAAGAAACAGAGTGGTAGATCAGTGGAATAGGTTAGGAACACAAGACGCAGAAGTCAATGACTATAGCAATCTACTCTTTGATAAACCTCAAGAATCCAACTTCTGGGCTAAGAATTCACTATTCCACAAAAACTGCTGGGAAAATTGGGAAATGGTATGGCAGAAATTGGACATGGACCAATACCTTACACCATATACCAAAATAAAGTCAGAATGGGTTCATGTTTAGGAATAAAAGCTGATACTATAAGCAATTTTGAAGAGCGGGGAATAGTTTACCTATCAGATCTATGAGAAAGGGAAGGATTCATGACCTAACAAGAGATAGAGAGCATTACAAAATGCAAAATGGATAATTTTGATTATGTCAAACTGAAACCTTTTTGTATAAACAAAGTCAATGCAACAAAGATTAGGAGGGAAGCAGAAAATTGAGAGAAAATCTTTACAACCAATGTCTCTGATAAAGTCCTCCTATCTAAAATATACAGGGAACTGAGCCAAATTTATAAGAATAAAAGCTATTCCCAACTGAGAACAGGCAGTTTCAAAAGAAGAAATTAACGGTATCTATAGGTATATGAAAAAATGCTCTAAATCACTATTGATTAGAGAAATGCAAATCAAAACAACTCCTAGGTACCACATCTCTCCTGTCAGATTGGCTAACATGACAAAACAGGAATATGATAAATGCTGGAGAGGATGTGGGAAAATTGGAACATTAATACATAGTTGGTGGAGTTGTGAACAGATCCAGTCATTCTGGAGAGCAATTTGGAACTATGTCCAAAGGGCTATAAAAATGTGCATACCCAGCAATACCACTCCTAGGGCTATATCCCAAAGAGATCACACAACTGAGAAAGGGACCTGTATGTACAAAAACATTTATAGCTGCTCTTTTTGGGGTGGCAAAGAATTAGAAATCAAGGGAATGCCCATCAATTGGGGAATGGCTGAACAAGTTGTGGTATATGAATGTAGTAGAATACTATTGTGCTATAAGAAATGGGGAAGATACAGACTTCATAATAACCTGGAAAGACCTACATGATATGATGCTGAGTGAGAGGAGCAGAACCAGGAGAACATTGTACACAGCCACAGACATATTGATTCTGTGATGACTAACTTTGATAGACCTGGCTCTCCTCAGCAATACAAGGCTCAAAGACAGCTCTAAAGGACACATGATGACGTATCCAGAGAAAGAACTGTGGAGTCTGAATGCAGACTGAGGCAAACTATTTGCCCCCTTTTTTTTTCCTCTTCTTTTTTGGTTTTGTTTCTTCTCTCTCGATTCATTCCAATAGTCATAATTCTTCTTTGCAACTTGACTATTGTGTAAATAAGTTTAATGCGAAGGTTTATGTAGAATCTATATTGGACTGCATGTCGTTTTGGGGGGAAGGGGGGAGAGGAGGAAAGGGAAGAAAATTTGAAACTCAAGAACATGTAGAACTAAGTGTTGTAAACTAAAAATAAAAAATCTAATTAAAAAAAAAGAACTTGACATCAGCACCTAGCACATAGAAAGTACTTGTTAAATGCTTTTTACTCATTCATTCATTCTATCACCCCGCATATTCTGTTGCTGAAACCTTTTGACTACATTGCTTCTCTTTTTTCTGGTTCCCAAGATGACCACCAAGCTTAGTTTAGGCCTTTGTCACATGACTTGCTAATAATCACCTCCTACATGGTCTCCTTACTTCAAGCTTCTTTCACTAATCTTTCTGTCACACAGTTGCAAAAATATTAGTCTTAGAGCACAGGTCTGATAGCGTCACTTTCTTGTTTAATAAGTTCCTGTATTGCCCTATTTCCTCTAAGACTAAATGCAATCTCCTGTTAGGCATTTAAAAACCTTTACAACATTACCCCAAACTACCGTTCCAGACTTATCATACGTATTTCCCTTTTTATACTTTGGAGCCCAGGCAAACTCTTGGACTTGGCTGTCTTCTCACATGACATTCTATCTCCCATCGTCATGGCTATCCTTCATGCCTGGAATGCACTCACTCACCTTTACTCCCGACTCTCCAGCTTCCGTAAAAATACAAAATGTTACTTACTACATGAAGTCTTTCCTTATTTCCACTGCCCAAGCTGCTTCTTCTACTGCCCCCACTCACTACCTGGAAAATAACCATCGTATGCATACATAGGGAGGCCCTTACTTTCTCAGATAGAGAATAAGCTTTCCAAGGGCAGGGACTGTTTCCTTCTTGTCTTTATATCCCCTGTAGTACTAGGTTCTTAATAGTAGCACATAGTAGGTGCTTAATACTTGTTGATTTATTGGAAAGTTTTAATCAAGTGGTTGAACTTGAGTTAGGCTTTGAAGAGTCATGAATTTTAAATGCTTAGGATTTTAAATCAAATGATATCCTTGAAATTGAGTTTAATTTCCCCAGAGTGTGAGTGTATCATGCTTCATATTTCTCTCTCCTCCCCTAGTTCTAATATATCCAATCTTTTAGTTTACTTGGTCTCTCCCCCACCATAGGAGGTAGGAGAGTGGGAGAGAGAAAAGAAAGGTGGGGTGAGGCAGAAATTACACCACTCCACCATTCTGACCTATCAGCTTCACTTCATTGGTAAGACATAAAGATGATCTGAGGTTTCTTCTATCTCTACATCCTATGGATAGCACACAGCTTGCTCCAAGATCAATAGTACTACTTCCTGACCCCCAAAGACACTAAAATCCAGTTCTAAATTTTAATCCTGCATTTCCACAAATCACTCAGGAGGGAGGGAAGATTGATCCAGGCCTCACTCTTCTTTCTTGCTGCTCCCCAATATAGAAGGCACTTTTCAAAGCTGGTCATACAAAGAGCTCTCTCTGCCTTGGTCCCCATCATCTTGCTGCTAGGATTCTGGGCAACCTAAGTTCCATTGGTATAATTCTTAATTAACAAAGCCTCACAAAAAATCTCTAAATAGCCGGGAATTGGCTAGGGAGGAAGAGAGAAAAAAAAACTGGAGTTGCCCCCAAAAGACCTTTCCCATACTTTCACAACACATCTTGCACAATTTTAGACCCCTTGGGTGTTGCCCTTACCTGGTATGGAAGCAGCATCCGTCAGGCTGCCTGGGTTTGGGAATTCCTTCCTGAGGTTCCTGTCTGTTTCCTAAGACTGCCTCCCACTGTCCTGGGTTCCACTCAGGCCTGGCCAGCTTCAGGATATCTCTTCCATGGGATCAGACAGACGGGTCTCAGACTCAGAACTGGTGTGGTCGCTCTCCATTTATCCCCAGATCGTGTGTACACAGAACAGGCATGAGCAGGCTCTCCCTTACATACCCGGGGCACTCCACTTCCTGGTTGTTCTCTTATAACTGAAAGTGGAAGTGTTCTGACAGGAAAGAAGTCGTCCCCAGCTAAGCCTTTAACTCCTGCCTAAGAGATTTCCAACTGATTTCTGTTTCAGTGTTATAAACTCAAACGAGCCTGCCTGTGTTTTACCACCTTAGACAAAACCCTGCCACCATCCCTCACCCCTCCAAGTTGGACACACCTAAGGTTTTCCAGTTAGAGTCACCTAGTATGACTGGTGTTTGAACAGAGGATAAAGAGCCTAGGAAAAGCAGACCTTTGACCATACTACTAGGAGCCGAGGGATAAAAGGCGGAATGCAGCTACCTGGGCCACGCCTGCCTTTGGAGTCCCAGAAGCTCCTCCAGTTCTCACAGCAGTCCAGTTTAAAGATTAGTGATTTAGGATTTAATGGGTAAAAACCCACTTAGAAGCTAAGTTTCTAAGTGGCCTCGCCCTATCTCCACCCCACCCCTCCCTCAACCCCTTACAATTAGCCTATCTTGTGGTGATCTCATTTGCATTCCTCTAATTGGGTTTACATGGGAATGAGAAAGCTTGGGGAAGAATAAGAAGTATTGATGAAGAACGGAAACTGCTTGGGGAAAAAGTGTTAATTTACTCTTTAATTTAATTTACCTCCCCTTTAGCCCTACCTCAGAAGAATTCAAGAATGTAAAACCATTTTTTCCACAGATTTTTTTTTTCAAAAATGAGTAGAGTTTATTATGGGATATTTTGCCTTTTGTTTTTTACTCAGATGTCCATTTAGCTAGCGTTTTACACCAGGGTTCTTAATTGAACTCCAAATGGTCTATGGATAGATGTAAGAGGTGGAGGTTGTAAATTTGGATGGGAAAAAAAGTCTTTATTTTCACTCATCTTTAACTGAAATTCATATTTTTCTTAAATTTTAATTTAAAAATCCCAGGATTCTAAGAAGGTATCCATAGACTTCATCAGACACCTCAAGGGATCCATGACACAAAAAAGATTAAAGACCTATGCTTTAGACAGTGCCATACTACCTTAAAATCAGATCTATCCAAAAAGGCTTTTGCTAAGTTCTCTGCATGATGGAGATTATCTAAACCAGTCTTTCCCTCTCAGAAATAACTGATTGGGAAAAAAAAAGTGGGGAAGATCAAGCTTAAGGAGTAATTCAACCTAATCTAGCCATCATCCTGACCTTTTGGCATCCACCTACTCAACCCCAAATAGCTCTTTCGATAGAGTGGAAGCCAAGAGAGTGGACTATGAAACAATGTGTTAATCGAAATGGACATATCAATTATTTTGGAGGTGTATTTTCTTGGCAATTGGTAAAATTTACTCTGGAATGCTAGAAAAAGCACTCAAGTAGGACTTGAGAGTCCCAAGTGTTCCCCACCTCTGATCCTTTTAAGCTATGTGACCCTAAACAAATATTTTCCTTCTCTTTACCTCCATTTGCTCATCTCTAAAAACCAGGTTGGATCAAATGTTTAAAGGTTCCTTTTAGTTCTGACATTTTGGGATGCTAGAATCCTAGTGCTAGAATATCCTGCAACTTCATACATTTGGTTCCTATTCAAGGATTAAGTGTTCTAATTTACGGGCCTACATTTTCTTAATTTTTTTTTAAAAAAAGATCTTTTAGAACCACAATATTGTTTTTTCTACATTTAGTATTGATCATATTCAGAAGAGAACCATGTCAGAGGAAGTTTCCCCCAATGTAGGACGCCTTCATGGAGGCTTTCATTTTTCTCCAGCCAGAGATCGGGGATTGAGTTGAAAGGTATCTCTGAAGTCACTGAGTCCATCTTCCTTTTACAGAGGGAAAACTAAAGCTTTGGAGAGTTTTGTTTAAGTGACTTGCCCAAGGTTACAAAGGGAGTAAGTGGCAGAGACAAGATTCAAACCCAAGTTCCCTGACTATAAAGCCAGAAATCTTTCACTGAATGACATATGTGTAAGCATTGGGACACATGGGTTTCAGAATGGACTGGTGGGAAATTCTAACACTTCTGAGAATTATACCCATCCTATATCTTCTCTTCCTCTTATAGTCATCTCCCCTCACCCCCATCCCAAAGGCTAATTCTTAGACTCATACATAAAATGTCAGTGCACCTTGAATATTGGAATTAGAAAGCATTTTAGAGATAGCATGGTATAGTAAGTAGGTGATGGACTAACTCTAGATGCAAATTTTTTAGCTATGTGACTATAAACAAGTCACTTAACCTTACAACCCCTCAGCTCCCTCATCTGTAAAGTTAAGCTAATACCTCCTGGGTTGTGAAGAACACTGTTCATAAATCTTAGCTGTAAAAATGAGATTCAGCAGAAATACAAGCTAACTGCTCATTTTACAGAGTACCCCTCCTCAGAGGGAAAGTGACTTGTTGCCTCTACTCAAAAAAAAAAAATCCAAACTATTACCAGTTACTGGCAGAGTCAGAACTAGAACCCAGATGTTCAGACTTCTAGACTTCAGTCTTGCCGAACACTAACCCTGAAGCTTTCTAGCCCTGAGAAAAGGCTATAGATACACATACACACCTGTCAGGCTAGGAGGGAGATTTTATTGCAACTTACCTTGAAGGAATACTTCTTTCCTGAGTTTAGGAAATATGCCCCCAGAAAGCTTGCTGTACAGTTCTAAGGAATATATTCAAGACTAGCTCTCTTCGACACAACTGTACCTGGAGCTCACTCACATTGCCCTAAGAGTGGCCAACAAGGCACCTCAGTAATCTTTGTACCTGATTGCAACAGGTTCAAAGGTAGAAGTTACCTGTTCAAATAGCAATGGTACACTTCAGTGAGGGAGAAGTGCAAAAATTGGCAAAAGGATAAAAAGGGAGATTGTTATGCAATTACTTTCCAAAATTATGTTTTCTTAAAAAGAGTTACAGCTCTGAAAGCTAACATGTAACAGAGGAAAGCTCTTCTAAAGCCAAACTATACCTTTGAGTATATTTTTTAAATTTCTTTAGTGGAATCCTTAAGGTTTGATAAACATAAGTGCACTGTGGGGAAGAGGAAACATCCTTTTTAAATCTGGAAAAAGCAACAGAATGTGAGAGTCTATGAGGTACCAAAATAAAAATGACAAATGAGAGCCTTAAGAGCTGAATTTGAGTCCTGACTCTTCTCTTTAGCAGCAGGCCCTTAGGCAAGTCAGTCATCCCACCTCTGAGACTCTAGCTTCCTTTCTTGAAAATGGATAAAAATAGTTTGCAATGCCTTAACCAGTTGTTAGGGGGAAAAATGCTTTGGGAACTGTAGAGTGCTAAATAAATGCGAGCTGATTTAATTATGGTGACAAAGCTAAATCACAGATTTAGTGCTGGAAGGGACCTTAGAGAGCATCTAGTTGGACTCCCCCCCTCCCTTTTTTGGCTAACAGATGAGGAAACAGACCCAGAGGAGTTAAATAACTTGCCCTGGGTGATTTGGCTAGTAATTTCGGAAGCAGGATCTGAATCCAGATCTTCTTGACAGTCAAGCATTCTATCCACTACTGATGCAATTAATCTGACCGTACATAAAAAAAGATATATTTTTCATTCTTGTTAAACCTCTGGGACAACTGTAATATCCTTTTACCCCCTTGTACCTTATAACAAAGCATGGTTAAAGCTAACCAAACTATGTCAGACTGTTCCTCTAGCATACAAATTAAAGATAAGCATATGACTTAGATAGTAGTGTCACCCTTCTAAAATGAAGCTGTGACCCTCTTGGAACTAGGTTGGTGACTGTCAGTGTGAGAAGGTGACTTAGCTGCTGATTCCTAACTCCCCTTCCCCACCATTCTCATTTTGTAGATGTGGAAATTGAGGCCCCAAAGAAGGAATGTAATTTTCCCAGCTCCCATTTCCATGCTTCTGTACAGGTTATCCCCTGCCCACAGGCTTGCAAGTGATGTCTTCACTTCCACTTTTTAGAATCTCTTTTGTTGTTTAGTCATTTCTGATATGCCTGCCTCTTTGTGACCTTATTTAGGGTTTTCTTGGCAAAGATCCTAGAATGGTTTGCCATTTCCTTCTCCAGTTCATTTTACAGATGGGGAAACTGAGACAGACAGGGTTAAATGATTTGTTCAGTGTAACACAGCTAGTAGGTGTCTGAAGCCTGATTTGAACTCTTTTTTTTTTAATTCCAGGCCCAGAGCTCTATCTACTGTACCACCTAGATGCCCTTAGAATTTCTGGTTTCCATCAAAACTCAGTTCAAAGTCAACCTTTTAATAAAGGCTTCTCATTCTGATCCTTCCATGTTCCCATTACCTTAGCCCTATGCCTTTCTGCTATACTATAAAATAAAAACCTTCATCTCCATAGATAAACATCATGTAGAGAAAAGAGAATTCCATCCATTTAGTGGAGGCCTCTAGATAGCCCTGCTGAGTCTAACAGCCATATTCTGCTGCTAGATATAGAGGATTCCATTTCAATGTATAGCCTAAACAGGCTCTATGGACTAACAAGGGACTTAATCAGTTCAATTGCTACAAGGTCATTGTCATACTACCAGCATAGGCTGAGCAGTGTACTATCTCCCCCATTTTTTAAAGCATCTAGTTCTTGTAAGCAAGCAACACGTATTTACTAAGTACTTACTAGGTGCCAAGCCCTGGGAATACAAATAAAAGTAAAAGGATAGTTCCTGCCCTCCAGGAGCTTATGTTCTAATGGGGAAAAACAATGCATAAAAGAAAGCTGAAAAGGAGGAAAGGTGAGGAGGGAGGTGTAGGTACCTGATACTGGGGCTGGAGACATGATAGAGAAAGTCTAGAGAGTCACTAGTAAAGCCTGGAAAGGAATAAAGATATGATTGGGCAGCACTTGGTACAGTTTTTGGCACATAGTTGGCATTTATTGTTTATTGATTAATTGGACATCCTCCTTAAAATGGAGGTGCTGGGAGGAACCAGCTTTTTAGAGGGAGAGGCCACAGAGGTGGAAGGGATTTTTGTCTTAGAATCCAATCTTATTATTCCCCAAAGAAATTTTTATCTGTACCTGGGGAATGTCACAATAAGACCTATGGGACAGTCATTGCTGTCATTAAGATTTTCATTAAGATTTTTCTCATTTTACAGAAGAGGAAACAGGCCAGAGAGGCTATGACTTATCTATCCAAAGTCACAAAACTGCTTGATGGTGGAGTCAGGACAAGAGTCAATCACAGTCTTGTCTCTCAGTTCAGTTCTGACTATGCTATGTAGCCTAAGATTTCTTATTGGCTTCTGGAAGAAGTCTTAAGGTTGTGAGCGGCAGAAGAAGTTTGGGATGGTATAGACAAGAGGTTCATGAATTTAATATTTTAATACATATTTTTCAATGTAATTAATTTATTTTGTAATCCTATTTACTTTATGCATGCAAAAATATTTTGAGGAGTCCATAGGCTTCACCAGACTGCCAAAAGAGTCCATGTCAGTTAGTCAGTTAGTAAACATTCATTGAGCACCCAGGCACTATACTAAGTGCTAGGGATACAAAGAAAGTCAAGAGACAGTCCCTACTCTCAAGGAACTTGTAGTCTAATTGGGAAGACAACATGAAAACAACTAAGTATAAACAAGCTATACACAGGATAAAATGGAGATAATCAATGGAGGGAAAGTATTAGAATTAATGGAGATGACCCCCAAATGGTTAAGAATCCCTAGTGTAGAAGAAATGCTAGGCTTGAAATCAGGAGATCTGGGCTCAAGTTCTGAATTGCCTGAGGTCATCTAATTCCTTAAACTTTTTGAATCCCAGTTTTCTTAGTCTGTCCAATAAAGACAATACTTGCATTGCCACCTTTTTCCTAAACCTTGAAGGAACAGTCACTTTCTAGTAGGTGTCAAATAAGTATTTATTGGGCAGTTTGTACATTTACCATATATTTCTGTTGAAACTCCTAAAAAGGAGCTCTTGTTTCTTCCTACTCAATTTAGCCACTTAGATCACATTGAACTCAGTGTTAGGAACGTTCATGCCACCTCCTGACATATCCTGGTTGGAGATAATCATGTCTTATTGGTCCAGAGTCTAGGGTTAAGCTGCCTAGATTCATACTAACTCTTTAAAGTTCTTCAATATAGTCTTAGTTTATGAAAGAGAAAACATTTCTAGGAAGTCACTTAGGCCCTGGAGTAGGGAATGCCCAATTGGATTTTATTAAATGCCAAATTGAGCAAAAAAAAAATCCTACAAGCCATAAAATAGAATTTCATATGAATCTGCTCTATGTGACCCCAGTTGAAGGGGTCCAGAGTTCTGTTATAAATTGTTGTCACCTAGAAAGGCACATCCACAGTGTGGGACTCAGGAGTGTCACAGGGTCTCCAGGGAAACTGAAAGGGAAATATTGAAGGCAGTACTCTGCATATGATACAATATGTATACCTGTCCACTGTTTCCTTACTCTTTCTCTGCCTCATAACAACTACAGGAGATCTTCCCCATGCAGTCATTTTACAGATGTTATAATTGCAAATTGTAAGATACTATACAGATGTGAGCTGCTAAATACTTCTCACATCAACATGATGCAAGAATCACAAGCATAAGCATTATGCCACTTCTGTTCTCTTCTAAATATTTTTTTTAAAATGCTTCAATGACTCTATTATCAGCTCCCTTCTACTTTCCAATTTTGTCCCCACTGGGGGAAAAAAATCCTTGCAACAAAAATGCATAGTAGTGCTCACTTCAGCAGCATTTAAACTAAAATCAGAAATCTAGAGAAGACTAGTATAGTCTCTACTCAAAGACCACATACAAATACATGAAGTCTTCAACATTTTCAGACATATAGACAATAGATTATATATTTTATTATATATAATGTGTCATATAACACAATATAATATATAATAAACTTATATTTATTATATATAATATACACTATATACATATTTATTATTTATAATATATATTATATACATAATACATAATATTATATGTCTAGGTCTATCTATCTCTATATCTGTATTTTTTCTCAATCAACAATCATGTATTAAGCAATTATGTTCTAGTCCAGGGGTTCTTAAACTTTTTGTGTCATGGACACAATTTTTTAAATGTATAAAATACATTAGAAAAGGAACCAATCATATTGAAATACAGTTATCGAAACACAAAAAAGTTGACAAACCCCATGTTAAGAACCCTGGTTCTGGGTTACAAAAACAAAAACTCACAATCCTTGCTTTCACAGAGCTTACAATCTATTTTGGAGAAAATATATATCTATATATATACATATATATATGCAGGTATGTACAAAACAATTGATTTTAAGAAGAAACTAGGGGCTAGGGGTAGAAAGTATCAGGGAAGTTTTCATGTAGAAGGTGGCATCTGAACTAAATCTTAAAGAAAATAAGGATTTCTAAGAGGCAAAGGGAAGGAAGGAGTGCATTCTAGGCAAGAGGGACACAGAGATAGCACATAGAGGACTATGTATGAGGTACAGCAGACATAAAGGGGAATAAAGTGTAATAAGCTTGGAAAGATATGTTGGGACCAGGTTATGAATGGCTTTCAATGACCAACAGAGAAGAGTTTATATTCAAGCCTAAAGGCAGTCTGGAGTCTGGAATGTACTGAGCAGAGTAACATTGTCAGTAAGTTGGATAGCTATATGGAAGATGCATGTAGCTTGGTGATAGAAGGTACCCCCAGTACAAAAATATATCCTCTGATCATTAGAGATTTATTTGAAATAAGAAGGAAGAGGAAGAGCAGGAAGTAGGTAGTAAAGACGAAGGAAGAAAATTTCAATTTCATAATTCTGCCTTGGTTCTTTCTAGCAACTAAAGTATCACTTAAAATGTTTTCCATGTTAGGAAAGCCTACGTGTCACCTTAGTAGCACAGACTCTTATGATCCTTTCAGTTCTGCGGCCCTCATCTCCCCAGGAGACCATAAATACAGAAGAGGTACAGGTCAGCTGGCCAGCCATCAGGGGAGGATTACATGCCTGCCTCCTTTTTAAATCTTTATCATTTTTATCTTTGAATTCCCCTTGGGACTCTCTTAAACCTATTCACCGGAATATCAGGGCCTCCTGCCAAAATATATATTTAAATAAACATTTACAATTAATACACTAAAGAAACTTGCAAGTCATCCTCAGTTAGCATTGGCATAAAGTTTCTTTGGAACCTTAATGTTGCTGTGTAATCGGCAGCAGAGAAGTAGTGTTCCAAGTCTGTATTTTAAAAGGCCCACAAGACGATGTACACAAGAAGGAATACAGGGCCAAAAAAAAAAAAGTACAAACAGTGACTGAAAAGGAACCAGACTTTTGTTGCCTCCTGTTGCTGTTAGATAAGAAAAATGATTAATATACCAGTAAATATATTTTCAGGGAATGTACTTGAAAGGAGAAAGGTGTGATTTCTCCTCTCTCTTCATTAGGACAGAGCTGGAGCATCTTTTCATTCAATCATCCTTTCTTTACAGAGAAATACAAATCAAAACCATATGAAGTTTCAACTTACATCCAGCAAATTGGCAGAGATAACAAAAAATGGGAATAGTCAATATTGGAGAGGTCATGTACACTATTGGTGAAGCTATAAATCACTATAATCATTCTGGAAAGTAATCTGGAATTATACAAATAAAGTGGCTAAAATGTCCATATCCCAGAGCTTCCATCAGTAGGCCCAAAAGTGCTTCTTTTTTTTCTTAATAATGTTTTTTCCAATTACATGTAAAGATATTTTTCAATATTCACTTTTATAAGATTTTGAGTTCTAAATTTTCTTCTCTTCCCCCATCCCCAAAATGGCAAGCAATCTGATATAAACTATACATGTACGATCATATTAAACGTATTTCCACATTAGTCATATTGTGAAAGAAGAATAAGAACAAAAGGGAAAAACCATAAAAAAGAAAAACAAAGAGAAAATAATATGCTTCAATTTGCATTCAGATTTCATAGTTCTTTCTCTGGATATTGGATAGCATATTCCATCTTGAGTTCCCCCCAAAGTGCTTCTGACATGACATGACACTAGCTGCTTTTCCTCATGTCTTTGCATAGGCTTTCTACCATGCTTGGATGCACTACTGGTTCTCAGAATTCCAATTCTTAGTTTCAGTCAAAGCTCAGTTCAAATACTATCTTCTACATGAGGCCTTTCCTGCCATCCCACCCATGATGGTGCCTCTCCCTGAAGTTTCTATATTTCCATGTTTTCTAGCTTGAAAAAAATATATAAGCTCCTTGAGGAAAAGAAAAGGAAATTTTTATTTTTGTACCTCCAGTGCCTTGTGCAAAATAGGTACTCAATAAATGCTTGTTGCTTGATTTGTGACTTTTTCCTGTATGCTAGTACCATGAGCTACTAATCCATATATTAGGATGGTAAGGGATCAGTAGAGATTCTCATATTTTTGTTTTCATTTTTAAAAAAATTTTTTTTATTTAATATATTTCGTTTTCAGCATTGATTTTCACAAAAGTTTGAATTACAAATTTTCTCCCCATTTCTACCCTCCCCCCCACTCCAAGATGGCGTATATTCTGGTTGCCCTGTTCCCCAGTCAGCCCTCCCTTCTGTCACCCTACTCCCCTCCCATCCCCTTTTCCCTTCCTTTCTTGGAGGGCAAGATAAATTTCTAGGCCCCATTGCCTGTGTATCTTATTTTCTAGTTACATGCAAAAACTTTTTTTTTTGTTTTTGAACATCTGTTTTTAAAACTTTGAGTTCCAAATTCTCTCCCCTCTTCCCTTCCCACCCACCCTCCCTAAGAAGTCAAGCAATTCAACATAGGCCACACGTGTATCATTATGTATGACCCTTCCACAATACTCATGTTGTGAAAGACTAACTATATTTTGCTTCTTCCTAACCTATTACCCTTTATTGAATTTTCTCCCTTGACCCTGTCCCTTTTTGAAAGTGTTTGTTTTTGATTACCTCCACCCCCATCTTCCCTCCCTTCTATCATCCCCCCCTTTTTTTATCTTCTTCCTCCTTTTTTCCTGTGGGGTAAGATACCCAAATGAGTATGTATGGTATTCTCTCCTCAGGTCAAATCTGATGAGAGCAAGATTCAGTCATTCCCCCTCACCTGCCTTCTCTTCTCTTCCTACAGAACTACTTTTTCTTGCCACTTTTATGCGAGATAATTTACCCCATTCTATCTCTCCCTATCTCCCTCTCTCAATATATTCCTCTCTCATCCCTTAATTTGATTTATTTCTTTTAGATATCTTCCCTTCATCTTCAACTTACCCTGTGCCCGCTCTCTCTCTCTCTATATATAAATACACATACATATTTACATACATACACACATATACATATACATATATATATATATATATATATGTATATATATATATATATATATATATGTATATGCATGTTCCCTTCAACTACCCTAATACTGAGGTCTCATGAATCAAACACATCATCTTTCCATGTAGGAATGTAAACAAAACAGTTCAACTTTAGTAAGTCCCTTGCGATTTCTTTTTCTCATTCTTTTTCTTTATCACCTTTTCATGCTTCTCTTGATTCTTGTGTATGAAAGTCAAATTTTCTATTTAGCTCTGGTTTTTTTACTGAGAAAGCTTGAAAGTCCTCTATTTTATTGAAAATCTGTATTTTGCCTTGGAGCATGATACTCAGTTTTGCTGGGTAGATGATTCTTGGTTTTAATCCTAGCTCCATTGACCTCCGGAATATCGTATTGCAAGCCCTTTGATCTCTTAATGTAGAAGCTGCTAGATCTTGGATTATTCTGATTGTGTTTCCACAATACTCAAATTGTTTCTTTCTGGCTGCTTGCAATATTTTCTCCTTGATCTGGGAGCTCTGGAATTTGGTGACAATATTCCTAGGAGATTTCTTTTGGGGATCTATTTGAGGAGGTGATCAGTGGATTCTTTCAATTTCTATTTTGACCTGTGGCTCTAGAATATCAGGGCAGTTCTCCTTGATAATTTCTTGAAAGATGATATCTAGGCTCTTTTTTTAATCATGGCTTTCAGGTAGTCCAATAATTTTTAAATTATCTCTCCTGGATCTATTTTCCAGGTCAGTGGTTTTTCCAATGAGATATTTGACATTGTCTTCCATTTTTTCATTCCTTTGGTTCTGTTTTAGAATATCTTGATTTCTCATCAAGTCATTAGCTTCTACTTGCTTCAATCTAATTTTTAAGGTAGTATTTTCTTCATTGGTCTTTTGGACCTCCTTTTCCAAGGCATTCTTCTCTTCATTGGCTATTTGGAGCTCGTTTGCCATTTGAGTTAGTCTATTTTTTAAGGTGTTGTTTTCTTCAGTATATTTTTCAGTATTTTTTGGGGTCTCCTTTAGCAAGTCATTGACTTGTTTTTCATGGTTTTCTCACATCCTTCTCATTTCTCTTCCCAATTTTTCCTCTACTTCTCTAACTTGCTTTACCAAATCCTTTTTGAGCTCTTCCATGGCCTGAGACCAGTTCATGTTTTTCTTGGAGGCTTTTGTTGTACGCTCTTTGACTTTGTTGACTTCTTCTGGCTGTATGTTTTGGTCTTCTTTGTCACCAAAGAAAGATTCCAAAGTCTGAGAGCGTTTTCACTGCCTGGTCGTGTTCCCAGCCAACTTACTTGACCCTTGAGTTTTTCAGTGGGGTATGACTGCTTGTAGAGTAAAGAGTTCTATGTTCCAAGCTTGGTGGGGGGAGGGGGAGATGTGCCAGCTCAGCCACACCAGCACTCCTCCTTCCCCAAGAACCCCCCACCCGGACTGGACTTAGATCTTCAGGAGGCTCTTCACTCCTGCTCTGATCTGCCACTTAATTCCTCCCACCAGGTGGGCTTGGGGCCAGAAGCAACTGCAGCTGTCGTTCTGTAGCTGCCCCACCTCTGCTGCACCCAGGGTGGTGGCCGCACCACTAACTCCTTCTTTCACTCTGTCCCCAGCAGTTTTTCCCACTAACCTTCTCTGTTGTCTTTGGTGTTTGTGGGTTGAGAAGTCTGGTAACTGCTGCAGCTCACTGATTCAGGGCGCTAGGGCCTGCTCCATCCAGCTCCTGGTCTGGTTGGTCCGCGCTCTGCTCTGCTCCGTTCCCAGCTCTGTGCGCGAAAGACCTCACCCAGCAACCATTCAGGCTGTCCTGGGCTGGAGCCCTTCTTCCTTCTGCTATTTTGTGGGTTCTGCAGTTCTAGAATTGGTTCAGAGCCATTTTTTATAGGTTTTTAGAGGGACTTGGCGGGGAGCTCACACTAGTCCCTGCTTTCCAGCTGCCATCTTGGCTCTGCCCCTCTATCCCGTTTTCATTGACTTTATTGCCAAGAGAGATCAATGGCAAATTTTCCTTTCTAATCAAATCTGTGCTCAGAAGGAGGTACACATCACATTCTATATGCCCAAATGTGAATTTACCCAGGTTTCTGAATATTTCAGTATTGCAGTGCTCAGCTAGCACCAGAATTTAGGGATGGGGGAGAAGCACATTGAAGAAAATTTGAAATGGAATCAAGAAAAACCAGGATGCTAGGGCTCAACATCTATTTTCAAGAACAGTTATAGTCAATGTCATAGGTAAGCATCAAGCCAAGTCTCAACGTGTCAACCAATGGGAACATCCAGAAAAGACATGAAATGCAGATTTCCATCACTTTATTTCTGAC
Organism: Trichosurus vulpecula; assembly: GCF_011100635.1. Taxonomy (NCBI): domain Eukaryota; kingdom Metazoa; phylum Chordata; class Mammalia; order Diprotodontia; family Phalangeridae; genus Trichosurus; species Trichosurus vulpecula. The sequence continues at coordinate 102,357,074 of NC_050580.1, forward strand.
TGCTCATATCTGTGCAATAACACTACATAAGAAAGTACAGGAAGGGTGCAATGACTTTAAAAGTGTTCTGTTGAGTCTCCTACCCGCTTGCCAAAAGCTAGGATGCTTCAGGCTCTTGTATAATTCTGAGCAGAGGCATTTTTGAGCTTTAAAGCATTCTACAAACTGGAAAATGCAGCATGATACTGAGGTGGAAGAAGTCTGTGTTTGTGTTTTTTAATAATATTAAAAAATTTTAAATTAAAAAAAAAGTGTGTAGGGAAGATAGGGAAGAGTTGGGATTAAAAGTTATTCCATGCATACTTAGCAATTTTCATAATTTGGTTGCTATCCACGCTAAGTGGAATTAGGGGCCACAAATTGTGTCTACATTGACCTTTCATCTCTGCCATGTGGAAAGTACTGCTGAAGTTTAGCCCTTCACCTATGCACAAAAGAAATGGGATGAGGCTCCATGTGCCCTCTTGTACTGGGCTGTAATTGGAATTAGCCCCTACCTTTTGTCAATTAACATAGCTAATAAAGGGCCAATGTGAGATTTCACTAGGGTAATGAAGCTTCACATGAACTTTGAAGGGCCAAAGTTCCAACGTCATCATCTTTGAAGACCTAGAGGTTAGTGTTCTCCCAGGAAATATGAAGCCAATATGGTAGATTGCAAACTAAGGTGAGATAGTGACTTAAGCTGCCCTTCTCCTTCCTTAGGAAAGGAAGGGCAAGGGAATAAACATATGCATAGCACCTACTACATACCAGGCACTGTGCTAAGTGATTTTTACAAAACATTATCTCATTTGACCCACACAATAACCCTTCAAGGTGGGTGCTATTACTATCATCATTTTCCAGGGGAGGAAGCTGAGGCGAACAGAAGTTAAATGACTTGCCCAGGTTTCCACAGTTAATAAGTGGTTGAGGCTGGATTGAAACTCAAATATTCCCGACTCCAAGATAAGTGCTCTATCTATCCCTTATGCCACCAGCTGAAAACCTCACATCTGTTAGGACGGCCTTCCTCTTTTGAGACCACTTCATTCAGCAGAAGGTGGAGGAGACTCATAGAGAGTTCCTGTTGTGGAACAAAGCTCTCGAGATCTGCCTTATCAGTCATCTATCTGTTTTGGGATAGGCTAACTATACTTGGACTATGACATGCATCCTTTTAAAAGATTCTATGTTCCCGTTGCTCATAGAGGGACTAGGTTTGTCTGTAGTTTGTTACAGCTAGATATGAGGATTCCTTTCCTTAGCACAAAGCTGAAGTTGCACCTCTCTGACAGTGAATCCCTTTGCAGCCCAGCTCTGACATGTCTACTTCACTGACCACTGAATTGGTCATAATCCAACTTTGTTTTATGCAGGAAGGAAGCCTTGCCCAAGCACAACCATGTGTTTTGACAAGAACTTGGTTGCAAAGATTGCAAATAAAGCAGAGTGAGCTTTGTTTTCTGGGGCCTTTGAAAACTTGCTCCTTTATCAGCAGGTGGCTCCAAAGAGCACTTTGTGGAGTCTTAGATGCAAGATTTAAAGGTTATGGGGAATGTTTGCAAATTTTAACCTCTTTGGAGCTGGCCACAGCCATGAGTAATCCTATAATGAGTGCCATGGTAATCACATGAGGTTTGAGGGTGCATGACAAGGTTAAATGTTGCTTTAAAGAGATGGGCAAATGTAAGAGAGAACTCAGTGAGAAAGTATATTTAGAAGTGCTTTTCCTCCAATGACTATATTTTCTAGTAAAAATTCAATGGAGACTCACTAAACTGTAATCATTCAGGTGCACTTTGAGACCATGCAATCTTTATCACTTGTGATAATGAAGGCAGAAATATGTTCTTGCAGGTTAAGACAACATTCACATGGAGGGGACATATTGCTCTTTGTGTAAAAAAGGAGATTTTGCTTTCTGACTGTAAATGTATCTTTGTCCAGAGCCCAGTTGGGATGGAGGTCTCCACTTTAAATGGTTAAAGCCACTTGATTGTACATATTCGAAAACCAGTCACCCTCTTTAATAGTCAAGCTTCCAGAAAGCAATGTTAGAAGCCTGACGTTGGTTTCAAATTCAAGTGCCCTTCCTGCTCAGCAAGAACTTTTGCTAAGTTGAAATACTTTTCTGCCTTTTCTATTTTGATAGTGTTTGGGATTTACAAAGTCTTTGTATCTATTTTCTCATTTTACCTTAGACTCTTTGAGCAGGTGGTATAAAAATTAACATTCCCATTTTTCAGGTGAGGAGATTGAGGCTCAGAGGAACGAAGCAGATTCCTGTGTGGGCTATCATTGGGTAAAGTGAGAGCAGGTGTGATAGAATGGAATCAACTGTAGATTTGAAGTGAGAAAATTGGCTTTTTAAATCTCAGCTTTGTTTCTTACTGTCTGTTGTCATTTCCCTTCCCTCTGGGCTTAAGCTTCCTCATTTGATGACCCAGATGACATCTAAGTTACCTTTAGACTCTCACATCCTCTTATCAGCCTGGGATTAAAGCTATTCCCTTTGCTTTCAATTAAGGGAAAAAACTTATTTGTGTTTCAAGTGTTTCAGGTCTCTTCAGTAAAAGAAGTCAGGAGAAAGGGCATTCTCTCTCATACTAAGGATTGTATCCAGAAGAGGGAAGTTCTAGGCCAGGGGTGGGGAACCTGCAGACTTGAGGCCACATGGGGCCTTCTAGGTCCTTGAGGGTGGCCTTCTTACTGAGTCCAAGTTTTACAGAACAAATCCTTTTATTAAGGAGATTTGTTCTGTGAAGTTTGGATTCAGTAAAAAGGGCCACACTTGAGGACTCAGAGGGCCACGTCTGGCATCCAGGACCCAGGTTTCCCACCCCTGTTCTAGGCTATCACAATATGACCACATGATTCCCCTTACTGAACCCAGTCCAAGAGGATGACAATGCATTCCCCACTTAAAAGCTAGCATTGCCTCCTAAAGGCCCATGGAGTGAGACACACATGAATTGTTAAGAGTGACAGCCTTAGTGGTGGGGAAGGTGGCTTAGGAGACTGTTAACCTTAAATGCCTGTGGTTATTAAATACCTATGAGATATCTCCTCTAGGATCTTTTGCTTTGCAGTTTAAAAGACAAAAAAGACCAAAAAAAAATAACCAAACAAGAGAATATTTGTGATTGGAGAAGTGTCAAAGTCACACTTCTTGCATTTAATCCAGGCAGACTAAGATTCCATAGCACTAAGAGAAAAGGGGGCCAACTCTGGTTTCAGAGGACCTGGGTTCAAATTCTACCTCCTATGCTTGCTACGTGTGACCTTAGTCAAGTCACTTGATCTCAATTTCCTCATCTATAATGTGAGAGTGTTGGATTCACCTGCATCTGAGGTTTTTTCCAATTCTAGTTCTATGATTCTATGAACTGCTAGACTCTGGATAAATTTAGTACTGAAAAGACCAACACCTTTAGAAAGCTCTTATGTGTTACAGAGTACCCAACATGGGTGGGGAATCTGTGGCCTCGAGGCCACATGTGGCCCTCTAGGTCTTCAAGTGTGGCCTTTTGACTGAGTCCAAGTTTTACAAGACAAATCCTTTTATTAAGAGAATTTGTTCTGTGAAGTTTGGATTCAGACAAAGGGCCGCACTTGAGGATCTGGAAGGCCACGTGTAGCCTCGAGGCTTCTGGTTCCCTATCTCTGTACCAAACTAAGACCACAGAATCTGAGCTAGAAGGGATCTTTGAGGACATATTGTTAAACATTATCCCAAGGCTGTTATCCCCCCTTTTGAATCTCCCTTGATCAGATCCAGTAACAGAGAACTCACTATCTCAACAAGGCATTATTACATAATTGATAGAGAATGTTGGATTGGGGAGACTAGAAGCACTGGGTTCAAATTCAACCTCTGATACTCATTATCCATGAGATTGTACACAAGTCACAATTCCTGAGGCCCAGTTTTTTCACCTGTAAAATGTAGATACCACATGTAGTACTTACCTTTCAGAGCTGTTAAGGCACCAATGCAGGATTGCATATAAGTGCTTTGTGAACTTTAAGGTGTCATGTAAATGTCAGTTATTCACAAGGCAATCCACTGGTAGGCAGCTCTATTTAAAAAAAAATCAGCGTGGAAGAAGCTGGGGGAAATTATGGTGATATATAAAAAAGACATCCACAAAAATCTATTTAAAAAATTTAACGTGGAAGAACTTCTCAGCAAAAATTCATTCTGCACATAGCAGGGATGAATATTTTGCTATACACCAGGGTAGGTAATGCTTTGAAAATATTCAGTATATAATATTAACATTAATAATAAATTTATATAGTACTTTAAAGTTTGTGATGTAATTTTCAACTATTATGTCTGATGTATGGGAAACAAGAAGCAAGCCAGTTTGGCTGCAAATGTAGAACGCCTAAAGAAGAATAGCCTCTAATCAGTCTTGAAAGATGTTGGGTTTAGAGTGTGAAGGGCTTTCAGTGACAAACATAAGATTTTGTATTTTATCTTAGAGGTAATTGGCAAAGGAGTTATTAAAACTTGCTCGGTTTTGTGTTATAGGAATATGAATGTGGCAGTTATGTGGATTAGAGGGAGAAAGATGAATTAGGAAGGTGTTACTATGTTGGTGTTCAGTCATTTCAGTCATGTCCACTCTTTGTGACCTCATTTGGGGTTTTCTTGGCAGAGAGACTAGAATCAGATGGCTTAGATTAGTTGTTTTTTCTTGGCTAAAAGGAAGGGTGGGGTTATAACAAATGTGAATGTAATGAAATATTATCATGCAGTTAATAATGATGACAATGAGGAATTTATGAAAACATGGAAAGGTTTGTATGAACTGACGAGGAACATGAACAGAAGCAAGATAGTAAAGACAGCGGCTACATAATTACAGATGAAAAGAAGCACGTTTAACTTTGAGCTATTGAAAGACCAATGAAGGTATTAGAGAGCCGAAAATAGATCCTACCTCTCCCCATCATGGCAGAGAGGCTGAGGACTTCAACTAGCAAGGGATACTGCCTATCTGTTCCGATACAGTTCCCGAATCAGATGGTTTTGTTTCATTGTTTTTCTTGGCTAAAAGGAAGGGTGGGGTTATAACAAATGTGATATAAAAACAAAAGGGATCCTGCAAACATTTGAACCACCATAGTTCTGAAGCAGAAAGAGGAAGAAGGAGAAAATAAAGATCAAGGAGATAGATGGTTACAAGAAAGCCCCGAAGTGATTCTGTTACAGAGGTCAATCAGTCATTAAGGACAGCCTCAGAGATTTATTTTTTTTACAGGAAATAAGAGTTGAAAGTCCTAAGAACAAAGCATGAAGCATTAGTAGATCTCAAAATTGTCCACCTACACTGTACACGAGGTAGCCCAGCTAGCTGTTAACACTGAACATGCAATAAAGCACTATAGTTACAAAACTACTTCTGAGAAAAGGTCAAACAATGCAGTACTGGCCAGTTACAGCAGCAGTGAGTAAAGATTTCCTAGAACAGGTGAGGGAAGGAGAGCTCACAGGAGAACATATAACCCCTCTTTTACAGCCACAGCCCACACTAAGCAACCTAACTGGATTTTCACCTTGGGCCTATTTAGATTTGTCTGAAGAGGTTCTTTCTCTAAGCCCAGAAGAAACGCCTGACTGAATTAAAGGGAGTGTTAATGATTAAGGCTCTTGAAGGAATTCTTGTTACTCAGGTGGCTGCTTCCCTGGCTTTCCCTGAGGGTCAGGGAGCTGCTTAAAGGGTTGAGATATATGGGTCCTAGAATTTTGCAGAAAATAATTAGAGCCTCAGATGACTTTGAGAAAACAAAGTAGACAGTAATGTGACGGACAAGACACAACTGCAGTGGTTTTCCAGCCTAGGTAATTAGAACCATAAGAGTGTCTTTATTCTCATCCCCCAAATGTGGGCTCCAATTACTTGCTTGTGCTGATTTTCAAATACTAAATACGTACTATCAGGATGGGGAAATACTCCAGATCAGTGCTGATTTACTTGCTTGGGTCCATACCGTTAGTGACAATTTATTCTTCCCAATTTCCAGTCCCCAACCTTTTTCTAGAAGACTGTACCACCTTTAGATTATTTTAGGGAAAGTTCCGATAATGAAATAGTTCTATTAATTAGTGAGAATTACTTAAAAGTTCACCTAGAGAACATTGTACACAGTAATGGTACTACTGTACAATAATCAAGTGTCAATAACTTATCCATTCTCAGCAATACAATGATCCAAGACACTTCCAAAGGCCTCATGATGAATAATGCTATCCACCTCCAGAGAATGAGTTGATGGAGTATGAATGCAGATCGAAGCACACTACTTTTCACTTTTTTTTTGGTATGTTTTTCCCCCTTTGGGTCTGTATCTTCTTTTACAACATGACTAAAATGGTTATATGTTTTGCATGATTGAACGTGTATAACCTATCTCAAATTGCTTACTATCTCAGGGAGGGGGAGATGAAAGAGAGAAGGAGAAATCTGGAACTCAAAATTAAAAAAAAATATTAAAAATTGTCTTTACATGCAATTGGAGAAAAAGAAAACATTATTTTAAAAAAGTTCTCCTGGTAATAATTACTGAATGGGTGCATTCATTCATTCAACCAGTATTTATTATGTGTTAGGAAATGGGACTATAGAGACAAAACCAAAAGTTTCCTTGCCCTCAAAGAGTTTACTGTTGGGGGAAACAACTTGCATGCATGTAAGTAAATGCAAAATGCAATCAATCCTCAATATTTGAGCATTTAACTTTCAGGACTTCTCATTCCTGCAATTTTTATTAGCAACCTCATTTTCACTTTCATGTTGTCATCCATGCACATTTGCAGCTATTTGCAATAAAGAAAAAAAATGAAAGGCTTGATCTGCCCAAGTTTGTGGAGTAGCTAGTATCCTACTAGGTGCTTCACTGTCTTGTTCATCCTCCCATTGTAAAGAGCTCCCCATGCATTTGTTGCATATTTTTATTGTTTGCCTTAAAAACTTCAATTTTGATGGATCGCCAGAAGCCTCTGGGTGTAAGAAGGAAGAGTGAGCAGAGACATGATGATTACCAGGTATTCTTCTTTTTACCCTTGTCCATCTGTCTGAGTGAAGCAAGAGGAAATGAACTTGAAGAGAAAAAAAGGAGAACATGAAGAAGGTCTGTACAGTGCTGAGGGGAATTCCAGAGGCCGACTGTAGAATTGGAGCTTCAATACCATCGTGCATTTAGAATGTGAGGTCCTTGAGCACAGAGATCCTGTTTTTCTGTTTCTTTGTATTTCCATTATTTAGCATAGTTTTTGGCATGTAGTAGGCGCTTAATAAATGCTTGTTGACTGACTGACATTAGCAGACTTTCCTGGAGTTATAGGCATGCCCCTAGAGAACTTCCACTTGCATTGTAAGTTATAGTTCATACTCTAATTTTATACAATCATCTCATTTGAGATAGGTAAGGGAGGTACCCTTATCTGCATTTGATATATGAATACACTCAGACTCAGAGAAATGAAGTATGTTGAGTGCTCTTTCTTAAATGCTCAGAGCTTCTTACTTCAGGAACAAAATTGTTACTGCTGACCCACTGTAAGCAAGACATATTCTTTGATTGGGTTAGGAATGGATTTACATTGAACTATTCCTTCTCTTTCGCTTGGATCCTCCTTGCGTCTAATAGCATGCATCTATGTGATGATGGACCAACATGAGCCAATAAACACATAACTTTTCAAAATATTTTTCACAGCCACAATCATTCCTGTTCCTCCCTGCCTGGGTCAGGGTGGGTACAGTGAGACTCTGGAGAGAAGCTGAAATGGTTTTATCATCCTCATTTTCCAGATCAAGAAACTGAAGGGAAGACAGTCTGAATGATCTGCTCTAGGTCATTCAGTGAAGGGGCCCTGTTAAGGTTAGGATTCAGGTTGTTCTGATTTTGACTCCAGCCTCTCTTCTCTGTGTTTTGTTAGAAGAGGCCCAAGGGGAAAGAAAGGTTCCAGTTAATTAGTGCCACTTAATTAAAAATTAGACACAATCCCTGGGGGATGGGTGGGACTCACTATCATTTAAGCTGCAGCTCCAAGTCCCGAGATGATCTAAGAGTTAAAGACAACCCATTGTTCTCAGGATCGTTCTGAACTGCCTGCCCAAGCTGGGTTTGTATGGGAGGATGTCCCATTGTCCTGTCTACCTAACCCTTATTTTTATGTTCTTTCCCAGCCTGTTGGTCATGTGTCTAGAGGATACTAAGCTCATTGTGGGTTTCCAAGCTCCTTGGAACATCTCAAATTCTTTTAGTGCCCAGAGGCTGGGTGCTGCCATCCAGATTGCCATGGAGAAGGTCAATTCTGACCCAGTTTACTTGGGTAACTATACCATGGAATTCACTTATGCCAACTCAGCCTGCAGTGCCAAAGAATCCCTTGATGCTTTTATCAAGCAGGTCCAGAAAGAAAGGATTTCTGCCCTCTTTGGACCAGTCTGCCCAGGAGCAGCAGAGGTGGAGTATGCAATGTTCATGAAATTTTTACTGTAATGTGTTTTTCTGGAAAGGGTGAACATCTCAATGGTGATATTAGCCAATCTGGTGATATTAACCAAGCTCAAAACTTCTGATAACCATTAATACAATTCCCCAATAAAAATACCTGGGCGGGTATTTTTATGAGTTTTGAATTGACCATTACAAATAATGTTATCTTCAGCATTTCTTTTCTTATGAGTCGTAAGTATTTTTTAGACATGATCTCTGCAGGAATTTATTTTGCTTGACTAGCATTTATATAAAGTATTATAGTACTTTAAAGTTTGCAAAGTGCTTTATAAACATTATCTCCTTTAATTCTTACAACAACTCTGCAAGGTAGGTGCTATTATTAATCTTCATTTTATATATGAGGAAACCGAGGCTGAGACAAATTAAGAGACTTATCTAGGGTCAAAGTGTCCAAGTGTCAGATTATAATTCAGGTCTTTCTAACTCTAGGTCCACCCCTCTATCCACTGCACCACCTAGCTGCCCCTGACAAGATATAGGGGAGGAGGTGGGACACAAAATGTTTGTTAATTGGAAAAAATAATCAAATCAGGTCCAGAGAAATAGTACTCATTGCTTGTTCTTCTACCTTCTGGTGTAAAGGTTGATCATGAAGAAAAACTAAGAAATATTTTATAAGAACATGTGGTGAGATCATAGAAGTTTAGCATGAGAATGCGTCTTAAAGGTCATTTTACAGACAAGAAAGCTGAGGCCCAGGGCAGGGAGGTGGCTTAACTAGGATTACACACATGGCAGGATGTAGAGCTGGGATCCAAAGCCAGGGACTCTGATTTCAAATCCAGTGTTGTCACCAGTCCATGTTCCCTATCCAATCGCTGGTAGTTCATTGGCTGATATCCTTTCCTCTTTTCTGAGCTTCATTTTCCTCATCTGGAAAGTTCAGATAATGATTATAATACTAGCCTATCTTCTTCGCAGAATTGTGAAGCTCAAAGGAAATGTACACACACACATATCCTCTGCTGAGTTTGTATATAAAGGAAATACAGATAGATCATATAAAATCTCTGCTGTCTATATGAGTGTATATACATGTATGTATAAATATATATGTAAATGGTATGTATGACATGTCTGAGATATGTCTGAGAACTGAATACCTGCATGTTTCTGTGCTTAGAAGGCACCCTTTAAGCCTCAATTCAACCTTCAGACCTAGCTCAGATACTCCTAGATAGCTGCGCTAAAAATAGAGGCATATTCATCAATGGGAAAACCCTAATGAGCACTTAATTTCCTTTTTGTATATCAAAGATGGGTAAATAGTTGAGAAATAGTACTATCCCTTCCTTTTTCCGTTGAATCCTATATAATGAGAATTAGTAGATTATTCCCAAGGATTTCGGAGGTTACTACAAGTATAAATGAGGTAAAAATTTGCTATTATGCAAGTAAAGCTTTGGATTGAATCCCAAGATTGCAAATCATGCTTTTACTGTAGGAATGCTTATTCTCTGTCACCTTACCTCTCAAGGTCTCATTTTACTTATCCATAAAAAAAAGGTATTGGATAGTTAATGATACAGGACCCATGACTTTTATCCAAGTAGGGATATGGTTTGATCTCACCAAACGATTGGCTTATCAAGGTGCTTTAGAATGAGGCTTTTATTGAATTAGGAATACCTTCATGAAGAAGAGTCCTTTTGACTTCCCAGGTAACTGGCTTGTTGGCTTCACAATGGAACATTCCCATGTTTGGATTTGTCCGGCAAACAACTAGACTGGAGAACAGATTCTTGTATGATACCTACATGAATCTCGTGTCACCTGTTCAGAAAATGGGGGAAGTACTCCAGTCAATTCTACACTATTTTGGCTGGAAACACATTGGGTTGATTGGAGGAACCTCAAGAGATTCTTCTTGGCATGAAATTGATGAGCTGTGGACAACAGTGGAAAACCAGCTCAAGTCCCATTTTGTCATCACTATGCAAGTCAGATGTGCCAGCGACAACCAAACTCTCCTGCAAGAGAATCTCCAGCATGGAACATCTTCTGCCAGAAGTAAGAAGAGGCTGGGGTGGTTTCGGGGAGGGGAGGTTGTTATTTTTAATACTTGACCAAAAGAGTTCCATATTTAGCAAGCAAAGAGCTTTTCATTTTCAGAAATGTAAAAAATACTGAAACATGCTTAAAATGATCTGATTAATGCTATAATTAAGTGTGTCATCTATACATTCCCTATATGTGTGTGTAAACAATACACAGTCAGTCCTCAGTTTCTATAAGGCATCTGATTTTTCTGAAGTCAAAATCCAGTTGTTTTTATTGCAATCACTCCCAAATTATGGTCTCTGAAGGTAATACATGGACTTGCTCAGTTTAACGTCAGTATTTAAATTACATGTGTTTGTACTTTTCTGACATTTCTGACATGAATTAATAATTTACTTCTATTTAAATAGGTAGAAGGTGTCATTTAGCTAATTTTTATAAAGCAGCTATCACTTCATTTGTGTCACCTAAAAAGCAATGGTACGTTCTTCCTGTTTTATTTTTGTGACATGCATAGCTTACTGAATCTTTTCCTTTCTTCATCTTGGGTAACACCTACACCAATCTTGCATCTGAACTCACTGAAAAGAATCTGCAAGTCTTTGTCTTAGTTAGGGAAGGCTTAGTGGGCACTGGTGATGCTTCCTAACTGTATGGATTGCTGGGTAGCTGACAGCTAATCATTTAGCCTCTCTACATCCCAGTATAACAAACTGACATTTCACAGGGTCATTGTCCTGCAAAGAAAATTCGAGAAATTTCAATCATTTTAAAGTCACAAAATGTTATTTTGTTGCTGAATAATAGCTGTCGAATCAGCCCTCCTGTCCCATTTCTGTTCTCAGTGCCTTGTTTAATCTGTCATCATTTCTAGAATTAACTATACTACCCTTAGCTTAGGTCCCTACAAAGGCAAACACATTCAAGGATTGTAAAGGATTCTTCTTATGTCCCCCTTGCCTTTGATTCTAAAACACTTGCTTCTGAAGTTTAAAAGTGAGATTTTCAGGGAAAGCTTCTTTTATGCGGAACTGGAGGAATTTATGCAGAATACAGGGAAGACAAAAACAATTATGCTAAGACTTTGCCAAAATCCCTTCCCAACTCCCAACAACAAGTGGGGTCAAATGGCAAAAGAATGGAAAAAAAGAAAGGGAAAGAAGACAGACAATGGTTATGGGGCATGGTGTCGAGGGGGACATTTCTTCCCTGATGCATCCAGATCCTAGATTGCTGTTGATTTTAATAATTTTCCCCCCAAACACTCCCCACAGTCAGTTGCCCTGCTTACCCTGTCCTGGGCACAACATAGGATATTACTACAGAGGTGACATTAATAATAATAACATAGGTACATGGTGCCTTATGATTATAAGACATTTTGCATGCATTTTCTCATTTATTCATGTTGATTGGATTCAATTGCCAATTTTTCTGGATTCATGTGTACAGCATCTCTTGTAACCATTCCTTTACCCCCACCTGTATAGTCATCGCCCCAGTTCAGACCTTCATGGCCTCCCACCTAGGCAATGGTCTTCTAATTAGACTCCATGGTGCTGGTCTCTCTCATCACATAAAGTACAGGTCTGGCCATATCAACAAGACCCTTCTAAAGAAGTTTCAGTGACTTCCTATTATCACTTTTTTTTTTTAGAGGAAGGAAGCCAGGGCAATTGGGGTTAAGTGACTTGCCCAAGGTCACACAGCTAGTAAGTGTGTCAAATGGATTTGAACTCAGGTCCTCCTGACTCCAGGGCCAGTGCTCTACTCACTTCACCACCTAGTTGCCCCTCTGCATTTTCATTTGTACAAAATACAAACTCTTTTTCAGCTTGACATTGGAAGTCCCTTAAGCACGGGTGGGGAACCTGGGGCCTTGAGGCTACATGTGGCCCTCTAGGTCCTCGAGTGTGGCCACAGGGCCCCATGTGGTCTCGAGTGCATGGGTTCCCCACCCCTCTAGGCTTTTGTGAGGCTCCCATCTACCTTCCAATATTAATTTCTTGCTATTCCTCTTCACACATGTGAAGCCAAACTCACCTGCTCTCTCTTCTCCAAATTTAGCATTCCATTTCCCATCTCTGTGATGTCTCAAATGCATTCTCACCCTCATCTCATTCTCCAAAAAATCCTTAATTTCCTTCAAGTTTCCCATGAAGTTTCCTTCAAGATTTCCGTGAGCTTAATTATCATCTTTCTACATACGACTCCCTGATTTATATATCTAGTCCTAGTTTTTCTCACATGATCCAATATCAAATAAAAAATCTGGACATTTCAAACCGGATGTCACATAGTATCTCAGATTCAGCATGGCCAAAACAGAATTCATGATCTTCCCTTCAAAACCTTGTCCTCTTCCTATTTCTGTTGAGCACACCACAATCCTTCCAATCACTTAGGCTCACAACTCCTCTGGCATTACCTTTGACTCCTTTCTCGAATCTACTTCATTTACCTAACCCCCTGCAGCATTTTACAGAAAATGGAGGCTCAGAGAGTTTAAGTAATTTGCCCAAGGTATCACATAAGTAACAAATGGCAGAGGCAGAAATCAAACCCAGGCTCTTTGAGTCCAGATTCTGGACTCCTTTTAATTCTTTCATCCAGTTAGCATTTATTAAGCACCTACCATGTACAGAGCACTGTGCTTGGGAAAACACAAAGCTAAAAAAAGACAAACATTCAGCCTAGGAGCTTACAGCCTTGCATGGATGATTAGATATATACTCTGATGCATTCAAATAAGTGTAAATGGGATTTTTTTAAGTGCACAAGAGAAGTTCTATGTGGTCAAATTAAGGAGGGATCATGAGATCATTTACCGTCAGAAGAATCTAGAAGGAGGAAGCATTTAATGTAGGCACTGAACAGTTGGGTAAGATGTCTACAGGTGGAGACTGAGGTGTGGTTGGGGAGCTTGAAGCAGAGATATTCCAAGCACAGAGAACAGTATGAACAAAGGCACACAGGGGTCAGAGCATGGGATGTATTCAGAAAACCGTGAGGTCAGTTTGGCGGGGACGTCCAGTCCAGTCCGTAGGAGAGGGGAGTTGGGGTGGAGTATGAGATAAAAGTGGAAATACGGGTGGAAAAGTGAGGTGGCACCAGATTGTGGAGGACCCTCTATGCCCCACTGAAGTGTTGGGCTTTAGTTTGCAAACAATGGGGAGGCGCTGATTTGTTGAGCCGAAGAGAAATATGATTCAAGCGCTGCATCGGTAACAGTGACAATAGCTACCATGACATTACTCTTTAAGGTTTGGAGATTTTTAACCTCTCTTTGTATCCTCAGCCTTCAGGAAAGTGACTGACACATAGTAAACAATAGATGCTTGTTGACTGCTACGTTATCTAGTTTGATTCTCCTAACAACCTTCTGAGGCAGGTGCTATTACGATGCCAATTTTGCCTGTGAGGCTGAGAGAGCTTATGGGACTTGTTTAGGGTTACACCTCTAGTAAATGCCTGAGGGATTTGAATCTTGGTCTTCCCGACTCCAAGTCGAGTGTTCTGTCTGCTCTGGCAGCGCTGTCAGGGGATGATTAGAGACCTTGAAACAGCGACTCTGTCAGGGCAAGGTACTCTCCTGTTTTCAAGATTGAAGCTTTTTTTTCCCCTTGACTGGATCCTTGATTTTGTCAGTTAGGGAGGTTGGGATGAGGAACTTTTACTTCTAACAGCATCTAAACAGAATCTTTGCAATTTATGGGCTCTGAGAATTGCCTGAGGGCATTTCGACTTTAAGTAATTTGCCCAGGGACACACAGCCCGTAGGTAGCAGAGAAGGAAATTGAATTCAGCTCTTCCTGGCTCCAAGGCCTGCTCACCATCTATTATGCCAAGATGCCACTTAAATGAAAAAAAAAAATAAACCTGTGTGCTATGTTGGGAGCTTTCCCCTTCTACATTGTGTGCTTAAAAAAAAGATTGAAATGCTTTTGGTTCTAATCTTCTACCTTATATTTCAGCCTAGGTTTTGATTTTTATTAATGGGGAGGGGGTGTTGGGTCCCCAGAGTGGCTAATTCTGTTTTCTGTTCCTTTAGTTATCATTTTAATCTGCAACATGGCTGATGCTTGGACTATTCTTCTGGCCACAGAGACTCTGGGACTAGTCCCTGGAAAATTTGTCTTTATCATTTTGCAGCAGTCAGAGGTCAGTGAATAAGCAGTAATTGATTGTGAGTCCAGTTGAGGACAAGTGATGTATTGTGGCCCTCTGACTCTTGCCTCTAAATGCCTCTTAAGTACGTAATTCTTTTAGGTTAAAGGCTATTTTCAGAGATCAAATTGAATGAAAGCAAGAAGTGGCATGAGTAAACTGAGATAGTGGATTACCCAAGGCCCTTTAGAGTTCTACATGGCAGAAAAGCAATTTTTTTTCCCGTCCAAAAATCCCTATGATGTAAAAACCAAAAGTTATAATCTTTAAATTGAGTCTGGTCATATTCTGACTGTATGTTTGCCTATGTGCTTCCTTGTCTCCAACCCCCCTCACTCATATATGAAACATATTGTTTTCATTAAATGATTGATTTAATTGAAATTATCCATAAAGATATATTTGTCAGATATTATATGATTTTTCCAGAAATCTTACTTTCTACTAGACATATAACTAGGTCTTGATAAGTACAAATAACAGCAGCAAATTGCCTGAATTGGTTGCACGTATCCAGGTCAGTATTAATCAAAGTTAAGTAAAATATGGAAATTGGTTCTAGCCCAGTGGAAATATGCAGTAGAAATTAAAATAATGCAACTGCTTCAGGGGATTCATATTTACACCAATTGAGACCTAGTTCTATAGCATATTGTGGCAGAAAGAACTCTGGACTTAGAATCAGAAGAACTGGGTTCAAATTCTGCCCAAATACCGTGTAAATTTGGACAAGTAGCTTCACCACTCTGGGCCTCATTTTTCTAACTATAATATGGAGATGAGATTTGTACTGAGATCCCACTCCTAGGTATATACCCCAAGGAGGTCAATGACAGAATGAAACATTCCATATATACCAAAAATATTCATAGCAGCATTTTTTTGTAGTAGTAAAGAATTGGAAACAAAGTAGATGCTCCTTTACTGAGGGAAAAGCTAACTATATCATTGTCTATAATTATAGTGAGATATTACTGCATTGTAAGAAGTGTTGGATATGAATTGAGAGATGTGTGGGAAAACCCATATGAACTAATGCAAAGTGAAGTAAGAAAACCAAGTAAACAATAGACAAGATGACTACAAGGATGTAAATCAAAAGAACCACAATGATGATAGCAAAAAAATGAAATGAAAGGCAGCTTAATTGTAATGACTAAGCTTGATCCTGAAGAAGAAAGGAGAAAATACACCTCCCAGCTTTCTTTAAAGAAATGGAGGACTATGGGTCTTGAATATTGCATATACTGCCCAGACTTGGTTGATATGTTCGTTGCTTTTGGTGGACTGTTCTTTTTTCTGTCTTTTTATTTATTGTTACGAGGAGTAAGTAGAGGAAGGGGAAAGGTCACATTTGAAAATGAAGATACCATTAAAAACAAAAGCTATCAATAAAAAAAATTTGAAAAACCAAAAGAAAAAATAATACTTGTACTACTTCAGGGGTCCTTAACCTTTTTTGTATGTATCACAGGCCTTTTTGGCAGAGTCTAGTGAAGCCTATAAACACCACAGATTCATATTTTTAAATGCATGAAATAAAATATGTAGGATTACAAAGGAAACCAAGTATATTGGATTACAATTATATGTGTATGTATATTATGTATATATATATATATGCACACATAAGTATGTATATATATGTGTATATCTATATCTGTTTGTTAGTTTCATGGACTCCAAATTAAGAACTCCCCATCTACCTACTTCACAGGTATTAGAAGGATCAAATTTGGAACACAGAAGGTATCTAACTGCCATTTTAAACACAGAGTGCTTTGGGAATTGCTAACATAATATACCATGTGAAAAAAATTAGAATTGATAGGATATAAAACAAAATGTTTCTTTTAATATTTTCAGGATGATTTTTGGAAAGAAGTGTTGACTCATCAGAAGAACGATCACCTCCCTAAAGCCTTTGAAACTATGTTTCTCATAGCCATAACTTCTTCTGATGAACGTTCCAAAGACTATGATTTCATGAAGAAGGTCTACGATAAGCTGAAGGAGAAGCCCTTTCTCAGTTCCGTTTCGTCAGTGGAGCAGGTCTGATTTAAGGCTCACTTATGAGGGTATCCATTTTAGGATTGATTCATAAATGCCACTGGTGAACTCCTTGGCTACCTTCATTTTGAGGATCTGACCTCTTTGTCATTGCTTTCCTTGCATCCTCCCTGAATGTCATGGGATTAGTATAGGGCATAAGGAAGGACATTGGCCTAAAATCAGAAAACATGTCTTCTAGTTCCTACTCTATTACTCACTATCTTTGTGACCCTGGTTAAATTATTTCACTGTTCTGGGCCTTGATTCCCTTCTTTATAAAATATAGAGAGTGGACTAGCCAACCTCTGAATCCCCTTCAATCCCAAACATTCTAAGATTTCTATATGTTGTGATATAAACAAATCTCCATAAATGTCGTACTAAGATGATGGATACCACAGAGCAGGAGTCACTAGGTGGATTCAAAGCCAAAGAGAGACATAACTAGCAGAGGTCAAGAATCAAGCAAGATAGGAGGAGCTAAAGAACACATACTTTCTAACACAACAAGGCCCTGTGTCAGTAATCTGAGGCAGGGAGACAGAAAAGTCAATAGGTTGAACTAGCAATCACAGCCCAATCAGGCATACCTGATACTGATCTTGCCAGGGCTTCCTTAGATGCGTCCTGGGGGGGCAGGAACTCCTCCTAGGATGTGGACAGCTCTGAGCCCTCAGGTGAGGGTAGGTGAATCACTGTACCTCACTAGGAGAGAGAATGAGAACACACAGCTGACGGTAGATCCTAACAACATCAATCCACAAATTATTAGGTGATATGGTAAAAAGGAAGTCTCCACTGTTGTGTCAAGAGGCCTGATGCCTGAGTTCAAGTCCAGGTTCTGCTAAACTCTCCATCATGTAATTGTCGGCAATTCACTTCACTTAGGAATATAGGTTCATGGATTGAGAGCTGGAAGAGACTAGGGAGGTCATGAAATCCAATCTCTTCATTTTACAGGGGAGAAAAACGAGGCCCAGAAAAGTTAACTGACTTGCCCACCATCACACCGCTAGTCAGTGTCCAAGGCAGGATTCTGACTCTTAATCCAAGGCTCTCTATCCACTATGTTAGTTAGACTCCTTCTCAAGGATTCAGTATTAACATCTGTAAAATTAGGGGATTACTAGGTGTATGACCCTGGGCAAATCACTTAACCCTGTTTGCCTCAGTTTCCTTATCTGTAAAATGGGTTGAAGAAGGAGATGGCAACCACTCTAGTATCCTTGCCAAGAAAACCCCAAATGGGGTCATGAAGAGTCGGACAGGACTGAAATGACTCAAAAACAACAACCAAAAAATAAGGGGATTGGGATTTTAACCTTGGGTCTGTAAATTTGGTCTTTAAAAATTTTTTTTGATAACTCTTTTGATTTAATTACTTTCCATTATAATGTTATATATTTTGTTTTATGTATTTAAAAGCATTATTCTGAGAAAGGGTCCATAGTCTTCAACAGACCGCCAAAAGAGTCCATGACATAAAAAAGATTAAGATCTCCTTGATAGCTGACTGATTCTTTGAGCATTTCCATAAATATTTTTGTACAGATATTATATTCTAGGCACTAGTTGAGGTGGGAGTATGGATACTGAGAACTCTAAGATACAGCCTTTCACTCAAGAAACTTTTAATCTAGGGAAGCAAGACATAAATATTCAAAAAAAAAAAAAGAAAAAGAAAAGAAGCCCAACACAGGGGATGTGCTGCAGGTCAATCCGATGGCATAAATGTCACAAGGCAGTATATGATTAAGGAGATGGAAGATAGCTCAGTGTTGAGTCAAATCAATGGGATACAGAAAATTACTTGAGTGGAGAGTTACTATGAGAGGAGAGTCATTGGATCAAATGGAAATTTAAAAAATACATCATTTCCAGTGCAGCCAGATGGCACAGTGGCTAAAGATTAGCCTTAGAATCAGGAGGACCTGGGTTCAAATCTGACCTGAGACTTACTAGCTGTGTGACCCTGGGCAAGTGACTTAACCCTGATTGCCTCCAAAAAATATTTTTTCCTTTTTTTGCTTAAGGTAAGTGCTTATTCTGCTTACCTTCACGATGCCGTCCTGCTTTATGCTTTGGCTGTAAGGACAATGTTAAAAAAAGGAAAGGATTTCCGGGATGGAAGGCAGCTTGTGAACACCATGAAAGGTGACAATCTGACTGAGTTCCATGGTAAGTAGCTGTCAGTGTATTATCCTTGACCCTCAACTCCTCTGTTCCATGTTATATTTGAATGCTAAGCATTTTGTTTCAGGTCAACCAAGGTCCGTTCCCATTATCAAGTTAATATAAATATTTTGGTTTTAAAAGCACCTACAAAAAACTCCTTTTCCCCAACTAAAAAAAGTGGATCTGTCTCCTTGTGTGTCTATACATAAGGGCATATGTGTTATTAAGCATTACTGTGTAGTAGTAAGGGGCCCAGTCTTGGAGTTGAACCTGTTGGATTCAGGTCCTGCCTCTAACACAAATTGGCTATGGGGCCATGTTGTTGTTCAGTTGTGTCTGACTCTTCATGACTATGTGGACCATACTGTCCATGGGGTTTTCTTGGCAAAGATACCGAAGAGGTTTGCCATTTCCTTCTCTAGTGGATTAAGGCGAGCAGAATTTAAATAAACTTGCCCAGGGTCACACAGCTCATAAGTACCTGAGGCCTGATTCAAACTCAGGTCTTCCTGATTCTAGACCCAGAGCTCTATCCACCGAGCCATGTAGCTGCCCCATCTAACTGGGGCACTATAGTAATTTAACCTCTTAGATCTTCTAAGGTTACAAGTGACAGATGAGTCACCAAACTGCATTAATGGATAGAGTTTCTACATGTTAGCAGTTTTCATGGAGGACTTGACTTTATTGTAAAGTACTTTCAAAAGCCAGAGTATTTCTATATGATATATGTATACAAATATTTATCACATATATACTTACACATGTATACATAACTCTGTGTGTGTGTGTAAAAGGGTTTTTTCTGGACCCAACCTATAATTTCATTGGTGTGGGGAGCTCTCAGTGAGGACTTTTTTATACCAATGCAAATCAACTTACTGCCACAAACATGTCACTCTCTGCAGGTATGTGTGTGTTTCAGATCTGATCTATGATTTTGATGGTGTGGGGAGCTCTCAGTGAGGACCTCCTTATACCAATGAAAATCAACTCACTGGCACATACATATATACAGTTGCATGTGTACGAGTATGTATACTGTATGCATATATGTATATGCACATATACATACATACACCCATATATAACATGCAGAATCTGATACGTATTGCCTGTGTGGCCCTATGCCAATCACTTAATTTCTCAGTGCTCTAGGTGCCTCTGTAAGACTATCAAAGAAAATGTTGACCTGTATCAATAGAATTTCTTCATCTGAGATTTCCCTTTATTATTTAAATCATGAACCCATCCCCCATCCCCCATATACACACACATAGAAAGACATATATGTGTGTTATAAAAATACAAATCTGGACCCGTGATTTCATTGATGTAGGGAACTATATTTGTATATGTATACATCCTAGTTTATATATGTACTATTAGGAAAACCATATAAACTCTCTGAACCTTGGTTCCTCATCTATAAAATGAGGATATTACAACTCATACATGCTATGTCACAGGGTTTTTGTGAGAAAAGCTATTTTTAAACCTTGAAGTACTATATAAATATGAATTTTAAAATTATTATTATGTGTATACAATTTTATCACTGTTGTTCGAAAACAAGCTTAGCTATTTGGGAAAGGCTCATCACCAGGTTAGCTCCAGGGTGATGAAATTTTTTAGCCATAACAATTCAACAAAATTTGTGGAGTATCCCAGTAGCTGGGGAGATAGTTCCTTCACTGACAAAAATACAGATTCTTGATCTCTTTGTCTTTCTTTTTTCCTATCTGTCTGACTGTATCTTTCTCTATTGCTCTGTTTCTCTGTCTCTGTCTCTGTCTCTGTCTCTCTCTCTCTCTCTCTCTCTCTCACACACACACACACACACACAGACACGCACACATAGACACACACGCCCACACAGACACAGACACAGACACACAGACACACACACACACACACACACACACACACACACACACACAGAAGAACTGACCAATCAGTGAAAGAGACTGCAAAGGGTAGTTTGGACTTCCAGGCTCTGGTAGACTGTAATGCCAGGGTGAGAAGGATGCTGTGGTGTGGCAGAGAAATTCTAGGGAGAGTCAGGAGAGAAGCCCATCCAGAATTTTCTCTGGAAACCTCAGAACATAGTTCTTTTCTAGGTTTATTACAGAAGTGAGTTAAAGCTATGCCTCCCATGAAAACAGTTAAGGTAACTCTCTCTCTCTTTCTTGCTCTCTCTCTGCATGTATAGACGCACACACACACAGACATATACATATATATGTACATATATACACATACACACTCTTGTAACAACAATGAGGCTCACTGCTACTGTGGCTGTGTAAGACCAACAACAAAAGCACACAGGAGGGTTGCTAGCACAGGTTTTTTGATCTGCTTTTCTAAGGAAAGCAACTTTAAGATGTTAACAATCTTACTTTAATTAAACATACATATATCATTCACTTAGTTCAGGGGGAAAAGCCAGCACCCTGAACTTCAGAGAAAACACAAACAGAAATTACAAGTATACGTTACATAAACGGAGCAAATAACACAAACCAGTCTATCTATAGTAATACATAATTACCAAAGAAGCACCAACATCTGGGTTTTCAAACCCGGGGCAGGTGGCTCTCAGTGGCTACCCGGAGTCTTGTCTGGTCAAATCACACAACACTCTTCCAGTGAGTGAGAGCCCCAAACAAAACGCTAACCTTTGAGTTTATACACCCTGTTCGGGGCCAAAAGGCATCACAACCATGCTACTCAAACCTATGTGAATGAAGCTTTCTTGTTTCTTAAGCAGGTCAAAGACTCTTGATTCAATCAAAGAAACAAAGGCCAGATTCATCAAAGGCACTTGATTACCTCAGTGCTCCAAAAGAGAAAACAGTAAAAACGTCCCATCCTAATTACCGATATAACTATATATATATATTATATATATAATATATATATCAGAGACCCATACACTATATCTATATCTAGATCTATATATATCTATATCAGATACCTTTATTTTAGCCCCACAGAAAATGCAAAACAACATAAAGGAAGAACTAACCCATAAGCAGTTGATACAATTCTTCCCTTTCTGGTGAGTCTTATCTTTCATCCTAAGGATCTATGTAGGCCTCTGGTCTTATAGTACTAACCTCAGGGTTTGGACTTCCCCTTAAAAAAAGAGAAATAAACTTGGAGTTGCTGGAGAGGAAGCCAAGTCAGTCTCATTCTCTACTCCAAGGCCCTGTACAGACCTCCTGCCAGATCCTATCACCTGAAAGGTTTAAACTCTCCTGAGAAGGGAAATTAGCTTGGAACGATTAGAAAGTGTGGAACTATTAGAAAAGTAAACTCCTTCTTATCAAACTGGGAGTGTCCAAATAAATAATGGCAGCAGCAGAAGGTGAAAACCTTAAGTTTTGTTCCTCTGTATCGTGATTCCACCCTCTCTTTGCTCCAACAGTTCTAGGATTATCCTCATTCCTCAGGCCAGAATTCTTCTAAAGCAAGGTCAGCAGATTGCCTCTAAGTTTATTTCTTGTCCAGGGGAGATTGAACCCTTAGATTTAAATCATAGTTAACTTTAAATTATTTGTTACTTAATTTTGTTTTTGTTTTTTTTTTTTTGAGTGAGGAAGGCAGGGTAATTGGGGTTAAGTGACTTGCCCCAAGGTCACACTGTAACTGTGTCAAGTGTCTGAGGTCACATTTGAACTCAGGTCCTCCTAACTTCAGGGCTGGTGCTCTACTCACTGTGCCACCTAGCTGCCCCTTGTTACTTAATTTTAATAGAAGGCTGGGAAACTTGTATCCATTCATTGGATGAAGGTGAGATTGATTAGAATTTCAGTGTTGGCCTGAGAATTTGTACCAAATGACCATGGAATGCGATTCGATGACTTTTCTGAGAGGTGAAACAGACTGTTCTCTTTCTAGTTTTGTGATCTGGGTATTTACCTAGGATCCATGCCCTTTTACTCATATCTGTGGAGACCTAAGCACAAGCTACATTCTGAGGTTCTCAGAGGAAATTCTGGGTGAGAGCAAAATAAGTCAAAGAGATATGATTGGGGAGGAATTGATTTCTGGTATGTGTAAATGTGGAGGTCAAGATTCGGGGTCATGTAATACATAGAGAAACCCAGGATGGTGTGTTAGATTTTTCAGAAAGCATGGTGCCATCTTGGGCAAATCCTTTTCTTTCCATTTGTCTTACTTTTAGAAATTGTCTCTCTTTCTAGGAATCACTGGACAAATCAGGATAGATGAGTTTGGAGAGAGGCAAATGGATTACTTGGTCTATATCTTAAAGAAAACTGGAGATTCTTCTACTTTCATTCCTTTTCTTCATTACAACAGCCATAGGAAAACAATCAGGTATAAGATGGATTATTTCTGAGATGTGAGCTCTCACTGAATAGAAACTCCAGGGTGGAAACAGCTTCTGTTGTCTATAGAAAGGATAAATAGATGGAAGCTGGACCATTTTCCAAACTGGCTTAGGATTCTATCCAAACTCGGCAGAATTGCTCTAATTCAAATCAAATTGGTAATTGAACTTAAGTCTCTTGTACAGTTAGTTATATCACATTATTATGGTTGTATATTCATTGGGATTTAATTATTTATTTTAAATAGTATATCTTTGGCCTTTAAAAATACTACATTTTTGAGGATGCAGTTCTAAAATTTGATGCACAATATTTCTCTTGGAGCTTTTTACTGACTGTTTTTGAGAAAGTGTCAGTCAATGACCATGCTCACCTCATCCTAGACATTTTACATATAGAGGGCCCTGATAAATAATTGTTGGATCACATACAGAGTGTGACTCTGAAACAGATCTTAATGGACACTTTCCTAATATTCTATGTTAAAACTGAGTCTTAAAGTAGGGTCTAGGGATACACATTGTTTTTTTTTTTTTTTTTTTTTTTGCTGGGGGGGGAAGGCCAGGCAATTGGAGTTAAGTGAATTGCCCAAGGTCACACAGCTAGTAAAGTATGTCAAGTGTCTGAAGCCGAATTTGAACTCAGGTCCTCCTGACTCCAGGGCCGGTACTCTACTCACTGCACCACCTAGCTGCCCCTTGTTACTTAATTTTAATAGAAGGCTGGGAAACTTGTATCCATTCATTGGATGAAGGTGAGATTGATATGGGATACACATATTTAATATTCATGAGTTTGCCTTAGTAAAAACCCCTATTTCGGTTCCCTCCCCAATCCCCAAGTATTGAAAGTCTTCAATTACTTCCTGATAATTTTTTCCTTTGGCAATTTGGAGACTCCACTTGCTTATGGAGGACCCAACTTTGGTAGCAGAAGCTGCCTAGTACAGGTTGAAATAGCTCTGGCCTAAGAGTGAGGACCCTTGGGTTCACGTACCATCTCTTACGCTAAATCTATATGTGATGTTCCACAAGTTACTTTCCTTCTCTAAGCCTCTGTGTCCTTCTCTGTAAAACCAGACAGTTAGACTAGATCAGTAGCATCCAACTCAAATAGAAATGGGGACGTTAATCCAATCATAAGGATCCAATCATAAGACTACATAATGACCTAGTTTTTAAATGTGATGCTATCCATATTTTATTGGATTTTTATTTATTTTGTTAAATAGTCCCGATTACATTTTAATTTGATCCTGGCCACAATATGGAATGTTGCTGCAGTATGTGGCCCACAGCAGCATATTTGATACCTCTGGACTAGATGATTTCTCAGTTTCTATGGAACTCTAAGGTTCAGTGATCTAACTCTGATACCATGAGAAAGAATGACACCAGCATAGCAGGCTTTCTGCGTCCTCATGAGAAATGCAGGGAGGGGGAAGGCATTGCGTGTTGCATCATAGCATGGCTTTGCCACATTTAAAATATGGAAGTCACCCCCTATGTGTGCTGCCCTCAACATTTGTCCCTGGCCTGATGGGTTTCCTATGTATGTCCATTCTTCCCATTGATTGTGTGTATATTTACAAGAGAATGTGTTCTAGGTTTCTGGAGAAACTATTTTATTGTTACTTTTCTTACTATACTGTCTCATTCAATGTCTGTAAAAATATTATAGATGCCATAGAATAGATGAGTCACCTTTGGACTAAAGTAAATTCTTAAAAGTCCATGAATTTTTTGCAAAATATTTTTAAAAATTATATCATAGTATAATTGATTTGTTATCTTATGTATTTTATTTTACACATTTAAACACATTATTCTGAGAAGGGACTCACAGATTTTTACAGATTGCCAAAAAGGCCCATGATTCAAAAGAGATTAATAGCTTCTGCTCTAAATGTGGATGATTAGTTCAGTTAGCAAAAATCTGTGAAATTTATAATTACCTTTTCCCCTAAGTGAATCTTCCCTCTAAACTTCTCTTTTTATGTTAAGGGCCTCCTCCCACAACATTTGTCTTATCACTCATTCCCTTCTATATACTCTCAAGTTCACTGCCATAGTTCAGGCCCTCATTAACTCTCACCTAGGCTGTTTTAATTCCCTTTGCTTCATCTCTCTGCCCTTTCCAATCCATCCACCACGCATCAACCAAAATAATCTTATTAAGGAACAGATCCATCCATGTCACACACCTCTGCCCTCCTGCCCCCAACCTTTAATGGTCCCTTCTTCTTTTCTTTTTCCTTCCTTCCTTCCTTCCTTCCTTCCTTCCTTCCTTCCTTCCTTCCTTCCTTCCTTCCTTCTTTCCTCCCTCCCTCCCTCCTCCCTCCCTCCTTCCCTTCCTTTTTTTCTTTTTTTCTTTTTTCCTTCCTTCCTTCCTTCCTTCCTTCCTTCCTTCCTTCCTTCCTTCCTGCCTTCCTGCCTTCCTTCCTTCCATAAAATACAAGCTTCTCAGTCCTGGCATTTAATGCCCTCTACAATCTAGTTCCTACTCCCCTCCTTGCCCTCTACATTTCAGCAAAACTATACCTTTCATTGTTTTCAACATTCAAAATTCCCTGTTCCATCTCTCTGTGTTTGCAGAAGCCATTTCCCAAGCTTAGAATTTCCTTCATTTTCAGCTCTGCCTCTCTTGCAAGGCTCAGCTCAAGCATCATCTTCCCTAAGCCTTACAGTTGTTCTGTACTCTCTCCCTCCTCAAATAACCTTGTATTTATTTCCCTATGTACCTGTTACTTATCCCCCCCAGTAGAACGTAAGCCACTTAAGGGCAGATATTATTTCAGTTTTGTCTTGGTATCTTCAGCATTGTGCTTTGCATACAGTAGGCACTTTAATAAGTATTTATTGAATTGAATGAACGCAAGAACTTGAATGTCAACTTGGAAGCTTCCTTAGGTGGTGTCCCACTTGAAGAACTAAGATTTATTCAGAGATCCTAGGAAATGGTTCACAAATTAAGATGGCGGTTCACTTGGTCCTGCTGCCCCCAAGCAATGAAAAGTCTGAGTAGGCACTGATACTCTACTCTGTGTTTCCCTACTAGCCCCATAGGAAACTTCTCCAATGGCAGCTGGCCCCATGGATCTCTTCCCAAAGACAAACCTGCCTGTGGCTTTTCTAATGAACACTGTCAAACTACATTTATAAGTAAGTATCTTTGCTCTGTGAGAAGGAAAATTGCAGTTCTGAAGGGAACCAGAAAAGAACAGAAGTGAAGCAAATATTAATCTCCATTCAGTCTGAAGGCAGGGGGTACTTCTAGGAGAAACCTTGATGTACATACAAGATCCTATGGCAAGGAGACAGCTGCTGGAACACAGAGTAGGGAGGGCCCAGTACAGTAACAATTTATCTTGTAGAGGTTAGAGGGGGAAATAAGCTTCCTATTTTAATTAATTATTTTTGCCAACTAAGTGCCAAGCTCAGTTGTTAAAGAAGTGCAAGCACTAATTCCACCTTCTAAATTTTGGCTCTCTGGTGCACCCCACCTCAGTTATATTCTATATAACTAACACGCACCTTCTGAGTTTGATATGATCAGGAGGCTTCATCTTGGTTTAATCATTTTATTCGAGGAATCTTACTCTCCTATAGCTGAAGCCCAGGACTGAACTCCTGTCCCTTCATCCTGAAAGAGAGCATTGCATTTTACTTTGAAAGTTAATTCTCCTCAGAAAAAGTTTTGTTTTTTATTTCACCCCTCTCATCCTGTTTGACAGGAGAAGTTAATAAGTATGCCTAGAGACAAGAAGAAATCATATCAAACCAGGAATTTCAGACAAATTATTCTGGAGAATATTTTTTTTCCACAGAATTTTAACATCTGACTGATTTTAAATCAAGAGATCATTAGATTTGTGCAAATGCAATAAAATGAACAGATCTAACCATATGTTTGTTTGAAGTAGATCTGCAATTGTTTTAGCAAGGTCTCCCTTCCTTCCCCCTCCACATAGCTCCACAATCAAGCTTAAAAATGATGGAATGAAGAGAAGTCATTCTGTCATTTGAGCTTAGACATGCAAATATATCTAGATATGACACATTGACAGTTACCATGTGACTTGGAAAATCGCTTGATACCTCTGACCTTCTGTTTCCTCATCTTTCAAATGTAAAGAACCCCCAAAACATGTGTTATTTGCTACAAACAAAATGCATTGTTAATGTAAATGTGAGTTAATGTTACTAATCATCATTTTCACAGAAAGATACAAGCAGAATCTTTACTAAGAACAGGTTTTGGTATGAAGGAAGATAAGGACATGAGTGCAATGAAGAAGGAACTTGGAGAAAACAGAGGCTGGGTACCCTGAAGATGATTTATTCTCCTTTCACAATCTTCACCTGGTTCTGTTCCTAAATATGAACAAAATTTGCAAGCTTCTTAAGAGCAGGAAACCTATCTCATCCCTTCCACCTATTGTAACTTGGTGCAATACCCCTTCTACCCCTTGCAGACTCTTAAACATGTTTTCTTTTATTTTTTATTATTTTTTGAATTAGAACTGTTTTTATTTATTACTAAGTTTCAACACCACAAAGAGAAATTTCCATACGTAAAACATGCAAAAATAGAACTGTATATGAAACTATGATTTCTGCATCATACCATTTGCTTTAAATATAATTCTATACTTTCATTTCAAAACAGTTCTGCTTGTCATCTTAGTAGATAAATTTCTCTTGTGTGAATTTACACAAAATATTACAATGGCCCTTTATGACATCATTTTTACTATTATCACATCACTAACTCCCACCACCTTTCATTAACCTCCCCTTCTTCCTCCCAATTTAAAACACAAAAAGGCACTGTTACGTTGTCGGTGGAGCCGCAAACCAAGCCAATCATTCTGGAGAGCAACCTGGAACCATGCCCAAAGGGCCACAAAAATGTGCACACCCTTTGACCCAGGAACATGTTTTCTTAGAAATAAGTTAGTCTTCTTTGCACGATAGTGAATTCCTTGTTACTGGCGGTATTGAAGAAGTTAGATAGCCACTCTTGAGAGAATGTAGTAGAGACGATACCTGTAGAAGGGTAGGGGCCGATAGTAGTCCCCTGGAGTAGGGTGCAGATAAGATAACCTCTGAGGTCTCTTTAAACTCCAGAAATCTATGCACTAAGCAACAAATTGTTCCCCATTATGCCCATTGCTTAGCACAGTACCTGGCACAAAGTAGGAACTTAATAAATGTTTATTGACTGACCCATTACTTATATCACTGTATGTGAATATGCTACTGTATACATGTGCCTGCTCAGTGATGGCATTTTATAGTCCCGAGTGATTGGGTGTCTTCTTCATCCAGGTGTCACCATGATCATTGTGATGGCTCTCATCATCCTGGTAACAGTCTTTGGAGCTGCCAGCATTGTATTTTTTCTTAAGATGCAGAAAAAGAACCTATTATTACCCCATGATAATGCTTGGTGGAAAATCCACTATGAGGACATCATCATTCTGCCCCTTAACAAGGTACAATCAAGCATGTGGGTAATTGTTATGATTGTTCATTTGTCAATGGATACTCCAAGGCATCCATCGAGTTTCCTAGTTTTTAAATAAGACCCATGTTGACTCATATGTAAAGAACTCCATTAAATCCCTGTGGTGTGTAGTTTTATGCCCTGGGCCATACACTGCCAAGAAAATAAACTGTTCTCAGGTCGCATCTAGTTGTTTGTTTGCTTTTTCAGGATCATGTCCATATTCTTTGGCCACTTGAGCCACTAGCCATTGTTCATTAAATAACAACTGCAGTGCAGTGAAATTGACTGGAAGGGGTACCTAATACGATGGGGAAAAATGAAATTTAACAAGTAAAAAGGCCAAGTTCTCACAGAGATTTTAAAATTCAATTGGAAAGGTACATGACAGAGATCTGGCTTGATAACAGTTTATGAAAAAGAACTGGCCTCCTTTTATTTATATTACATCTCGCAGTGCCCAGTATAATGAGAAACGTTATGCTGGACTCTGTGCACATGCTCAGTAAATATTTGTTGAGCTAAATTGAATTGAAGCTCCATGTGAACTAGTAGCATGATTGATATGAGACCTAGCTTAGTCTCTCTCGGTAGACTTGTAGTGCCTTGGTTATAAGAGGTGATACTCTGCACTGGAAACAGCATATTTGAGCATCGTGCTTCATTCTGAGTGCCACATTTGACAGATTGAAGGCAAGTTTAAAGGACAGTGACCAGGATAGTCAAGGGTCTGGAAATTATGTCTTCTAAGGAATAGTTTGAAGAGACTGGAGATGTTTAATCTGGAGAAGAGAAGAAGTGATGGCTGGCTTAATTTAATTGAAAAACTGTCATGTGAGAAAGAGAGTAGATTTATTCTGTGTGACTGGGGGTAGGGAATGTGGTGGGGAGCTGCAGAACTAGTGTCAACAGACTGTAATACAAATTGCCTGGAACTTTACCCCAGGGCACCAGGAGTGTATTTGCTAGGGGGAGGAGTCAGTGAGAGGGTGAGATTCGTCCCTGTGGTGCTGTCCCCGTGACTTGCTTCATGGGCCACCACTGTGTGTCCTGCAGGGTCCTCTCAGAATGATGTTGCTCATCTGAGGCCCCAACCAAACTCTAAGGACTATACGTTTGCTCCCTTTCTCAGCATGCCTGCACTTGTCAATTAAACTGTCTCTCTGTGCTATCACAATTTCCCTGCCCCCAATGAATTTTCTCCAAACCCAATAATTCCTAGTTATGGCTCTGTCAATAGGTAAAAGCTCATGGAAACAGGTTGCAGCTCAGTTTAAGGAAAATCTTTTCTAACAATTTGAATGGTCTAAAAATAGAATGGTTTGCCTCATGAGAGAATATATTTTTAGTAATTGGGAGAGGAGATTTCTTGGCATTGGGTAAGTGATTAGGGTAGATAATTTTTGTAGGTCTCTTCCAACTCTGAGATTTTATGACTTTTAAAAAATGTATATCAAGATCAAAGGATAGGTAAGGAGATATTTTCTACTATTAGCCCAGCAGTATTAGAATGCATTGTACATAGCAAACATTTAACATACGTTTTATATTTGTAAATAAGTGTTTATTTGTGTGTTTGTTTGTATCATCCAAATACACACACACACAGAATCCTTGAGGGAATTCCTTCCTTCCTTCCTTCCTTCCTTCCTTCCTTCCTTCCTTCCTTCCTTCCTTCCTTCCTTCCTTCCTTCCTTCCTTCCTTCCTTCCTTCCTTCCTTCCTTCCTTCCTTCCTTCCTTCCTTCTCTCCCTTGCTCCTTCTTTCCTTCCTTCCTTTCTTCCTTTGTTTTTGGCCTCTGTGCTCTTTGCTTAGTACACAGGAGATGCTTATCAGAGTCTTGTTGGTTGATTTATTTAAACTTGGTATCATCTCTCACAATCACCATTCAGGGCAGGGATTTCCCTGGCCCCAGGGGATCCAGGAAGGGCTCAGAACTACTTTGCAAAATCATTTTACTACCCTGCTGCAGCAATCACAGAGGGGCACACCTGGATCTAGAGGAAATGAAAGCTGTAGCTCAAGCATGATGACTTCAAGCAATCTGAGCTCAGACTTCCAGGACAAGCAGGGAGAAGAAGGCTTTTATACCACTGTGGGCCTTTACCAGGTACGAATTTGATGAGTTTGGTCCTGAGTGCATTTTTCTAACCCCTTCCATTTTTAGCTTTTGTATTTTGTCATCCTGGGAAGCCATTCTGAATTGTGTGAAGCATTACGTGAGCTGACACACTCTGCCTTTTCTAGCAAGTATTATTACCTCCATTTTATAGATCTAGTTCCAAGGGGAAAAATGAGTGTGGCAAATATTTTATCGACAAAATGGTAGGAAGTATAATTGCTATTGAAGCAGTTTGCTTCAGCAGTGGTGAACCCTGCAGGCTTTTACATTCTGAGAATACAGCCTCTACCTCGATGGACTGTGTGCCTAGCTACTCTTTTCAAATCTTCAGAGGGATGCAATCTACTTCTAACGACTGTGGATACCACGTCTTCAGAAGTTTAGGCCTGGTATGGATAACTATCCATAAGGGGAAAAAATATTCAGAGAAAAATATATATTTTCTCCTTAAACTGAAGAGGAAGGGGTTAGAAAATATAATATGTTATGCAAAAGAAAAGGAGGGAGGTAGCAGACATATATTTTCATATAAAAAGTGTCTCAAGATCAGTGTTTGAAGTCAGCATTTTTTTTCAGAGAGGGATTTCAAAATTTTTTTTTCGGTTTATTAGAACTCCCAAGTATTCATAACAGTTGCTATGCTCTTCATCAAACAAGTCATCTGTGGAGGGAATCCTTTCCAGCTAGCTTTCATACAGTCACATTACTGCTTATAAAGTGTCACTCCTCTGCCTTCAGTGTTGAATTCATTCATTCAACAATCATTTGTAAATTTCTCCCTCCCCTTTTGTGCTCTCTTTCTCTTTTCCTTCTCTCTCTCTTCTCTCTCTCTCTCTCTCTCTCTCTCTCTCTCTTTCTCTCTCTCTTCTCCTCTCGTACATATACATCTGTACACACATATAACAAATATATATATATGAATATATATACATAGTATATATTATCTCACATGATTTTTAAAATAACTCCACTAGGCAAGTAAGGCAGGTCTGATTATCCCCATTTTATAGACTGGGAACCCAAAGTTCAGACAAATTAAATGATTTGCCCAAGGTCATGTGACTGGTAAGTCTGGTGCTCTTTTCACTCTACCTCCCTATTTCCTATACTTTTGTGTGTCCACTCACAGTCCCCAGCAGATAGTAGATGCTTAATAACTATCTCTTCCTTGCCTGATCAAACAGATGTTAAGGCTCAGACTCAGTGGATGGTATTAAAATGTTCTGGGAGTGGTTTGACCAGTGAAGCTGATGGGGATTCTTAGCTAAAGGTTCTGTGTTGTTAGAGACAGGGCAAACCCGTGTAATCCCTTGCCTGGCTGCTCTTCTCCTTACTCTATTGCAGTTCGAATTTCCTCTGTCCATATTCCTGGTTTAAGAAAGCCCCTTTTCTCTCTCTGATTCCAGGGCAATTATGTTGCCATTCAATATATTGATAATGAAAAGGAATCCTGCTTTAGGAAGCCATCCGTTCTGAGAGAAATACAGCTGGTAAGACTCAACCTTCTGGTCTTTAACAATAAACATTTATTAAGCACCTACTGTGTGCCAGGAAGAACTTGTAATATTGCTGAAATTCATTCAGCAGGAATCACTGCTCATAGAATAGTAGAATGCTCAAGTTAGAAGGGACTTAGAAATCATTTTGTCCAATTCCTTCTTATTTTATACAATGATATGTCAAGGATTTAGGATTTTTGCCATTTAAAGCCCAGAATGGTGAAATAACTTACCTAAAATGACACAATTGGTTAGTGGAAGGGTTAAAACTAGAACTAGGTCTCCTACCTCTAAATCCAAGTCTTTCACCACTAAATTGCACTGATTCAGTGCCTTCTAGTCTCTGCCCTTGCATTGCTGACTACTCTCCTTAGTCAAAAGTGCCTCTGGGTACTATTCTCACTCAACATGGTTTGGAACTGTTGTGACTGGCTCCTGCCTCTTAGAACCCCAGCTGAACTTCTCCAAAGACCAACCCCACCCTGATTCCACCCCTACCCCACCCTACCATACACACAGGGTATCTCTGGCTCTCCTGAATGGAGTAATGAACTGACATCTCTTCCCCTGCCCAGGTGATTCTCAGGTATTTGATTTGATGGTGCATTTTGTGCCACTTGTTTCAAATAGACTTTGTCATGGAAGCCAAAATTGCTAGTTATTATTCTGTTATTGAATCTCTAGCCTCTGACCTCCAGTTTTAGACCCTCCTGCTTTACAATAGCACTTTTAAGGCTTCTTTATGGTTTCCCGATACCTGTTTGGGTACTCTCTTGATTACTATAGATTCTAGAGATTATCTAGCCCACCTTTCACCGTTCTCTCCAACCTTCCCTTATTCCCTCCCTTTCCTCCTCCCTTTCTTCCTTCCCTGCTTTCTTCTAATTCCAGTATCTATGGTAGGCCCTTCTTTATCTTGTCTTTTGCACACATTAGGATTCCTCAGTCCTGGATCCTCACCCTACATCTATACCAAAATTTGCAAACTTTGCTTGCTCATGGAACAGTATTATCCTTTGCTGCGAGGAATCAAGGCACACTAGGACACTCATCTGTGAGTGTAAGTTCCATATAATTCGAGGGAGATCCACCCTCACACACATGTAATTACAAGTTTAAGTTCCGCATAATTTGTAGAAAACCTAGAAGAAATCCATGGCATACTTGCATGCTGTGACATACCCTTTGAGAATCACTGGCCTTACATATTAGTGCTGATCATCAAAGCATTATCAAACAAAATAGCCGTGAAATATTATAGGAAGTCAAACAAGATAGGTTCTTTTCGCTTATAATTTACATGGTTCTATTTGTTAAATAAAAATAAAAATCACTGAAACAGATTAGAGGGGCAAAGGAAGGCTTAGAAAAATCTTCAGAAGACATGGAGTCCTTCCTTCTGCCTCTAGGCTGTATTGATTAAATGCCAAGCAAATGGGTGCCTGTTTCTGTTTGGGAGAATGGGTTTTCACCTCCTTTTTCTTGAGTAACTCATGCCAAGCAATAGTAGGAAAGCACCAGACTTGGAGTGGTGGGACCTGATAGCTGATTTGGCTTCTGAAGTTGCTGAGTTGTGATCACAGGCAAGTCACGTAAGCTTTCTCAAGTGTTCATTTCTTGTTCGGTTGTTTTCAGTTGTGTCTGATTCTCTGTGACCCCATTTGGGGTTTTTTCTTTCTTTCTTTCTTTCTTTTTTTTTGCGAGGATACTGAAGTGGTTTGTCATTTCCTTTTCCAGCTCATTTTACAGATGAGGAAACTGAGGCAAGCAGGGCTAAGTGATTTGCTAGGGTCACATAGCATAGCTATTAAGTGTCTGAGGCCAGATTTGAATTCAGAAAAATGAGTCTTCCTAACTTCAGGGCTGGCACTCTATCTACTGTGCCACGTAGCTGCCCCATCTGTAAAATATGAATAATAATATTTATATTACCCCCTCACATGCTTATTGTGAGGAAAGTGCCTGGTAAATAAGATGATATGTAAATGTAAGTTGTTTTATTATTATTGTAATATTATTATTATATTTTCTGTATGTCCAATGTAATCTCACATGCTGCTACCATTTCTTTGCTTTCAGATGTGTGAATTGAAGCATGAAAATCTAGTTCTCTTCTTTGGTATTTGCAGCGAGCCACCCAACATCTGTCTCGTCATTCAGTACTGCAGGAAAGGAAGTCTGAAGGTGTGATAATCGTGGTCCTTCAGTAGGAATTAGTAGCTTCTAGCAAGGAAGCTTCTCAGGGTCTGGTCAGGTCATTTTGGGGTGTTCTCTCTCTCTCTCTCTCTCTCTCTCTCTCTCTCTCCCTTTCTTTCCTCTGTGTCTCTCTGCATTTCTCTCTTTTCTCTCTATCTCTCTGATTCTGTCTCTCTCTCTTTTTTCCTCCTCTCTTTCTTTCTTCTTTTCTTCCTTTCCTTCCCTTAAAGGGATAACTGGTAGTATGTATTAAGCATTTAGGATAAATGCTATGGACCTCTCTCTTCCCCTCCCTTCCCATCCCCTCCCTGTATCTTCATCTCCTTTTCTTCCTCTCTCTTTGATTGAATAATAGAATTGGCATTATCTGTTTAGTTGTTTACCTGGGTCAAGTTAAAAGGTTAACTGATTCATTTGTTTAGGTCTAGAAATAGCCTGAATTTGGTTTTACCTTTTGGGGAAGGTGTCACAGCCAATTCTTAATTTCCTCCCAAGGCCCATACCATATAGCCTATGTACATTCTAGGAATGAGGAAGTGTCCTTAAAATCAAAATGACTTAATCTCATTGTATATGGTCAAATTTATAGCTTTTCTGTTCCCCAGAAAAGTTTCTGGTTTCAGATTTAGAATTAAAATAATAGTTCATCTTTATGTGGTACTTTATTGTTTACTAAAAACTTTCTTTACAATAACCCTGTGTGCTTGGTAGGAGGTGTATTGTTATTATCATTGTATTGACAAGGAAGATGACATTCAAAGTGGTTAAGTGATATGACCACACTCATATAGTTAGTCAATCTCAGGTCACACCACCAATAGGTCTCAAAATGAAATTTTGTTCCTTGTAACTGCAACACAGTACTTTTTTGCTCTATATTACAATGACTCTATTAAAAATAAAATACCTCAAGGAGCCAGACTTTGTTACTTCTGACTCAAGTTATATATACACATATAGATGTATATACCTATGTGTATGAATAAGTGCATTATGGATGTATACGCATGTACCTAAATGTACAAAGAGATCCATGTTGGATGTATGTCCTAGAATATAAGACCTTCCACTTTGTTTTCAGACTGAGTCACAGGAGAATCTTCTCTTGAATAACTGTGTCTTTCAGGATATTCTAAGAAATTCTGACATTGAATTGGATTGGATATTCAAGCTATCTTTTGCATATGACATAGTCAATGTGAGTATCAGACGGACCTTTGTATTTAACAAAGGAGGTAAAGGACAATTATGCCTAAGACATTCTATGCATATGAACATATTTTATAAGGTGGGAATACATTTCTTCAGCCTTGGCTAACACTGACTGAGTACTACGTTGTATGTGTAAAATAACTGTAAACATATGCATTGGCATGCAATGTGCAATTTAAATGTGTGAAATGAAATTTCATTATAATGAAGGAACTTACGGTAACTAGAAGAGTGAGTGGTTCTGGGATCCCACTGCAGAACTAGTTGACACCTCTCTCTGTAATCTCAACCATCTGCCTAACTGCATTGAAATCCAGTATAAATTGTTGAAGAGATGCCCATTTGGAAACTTGTTACCATTTTGTTTGAGGCTGATAGGCTCCAGTTCAAATCACACTTATCGTATATCCTGGTTCCCTTTCTGGATTATGCCAAATCATATTGCATATTTTGAGAACTTTTCCTAATGTGACATTTCACCAAAGTCACTCAGGTCCTTTCTTTATAAATTCATAGGTTGTTAGAGCTGGAAGGACGTTGGTGATCACCTATCTAACCATGTCATTTTACAGATGAAAAAAAAATGAGAACCAGAGAAGGTAGTATTCTCCTGACTGAAACTTTCTCAGAAAATCCATTACACTGTTAAAATAGGAGATATTTTCTAGTAACATTTTTCCCTAGATCTGATACTTCAAACCCAAGAGGTTATTTCTTGAGAGGCTACTGCAAGGCAGTACCGTCCCAGAATCATAGAATTGGTATTCCTTGTGGGAATGGAATCTCGTTAGAGGAGTCTCCTTTAGAAACAACTAGTAGCTGGATAGAGCACTGGGCCTGGAGTTAGGAAGAACTGAGGTCAAATATGGCCTCAGACACTTACTGGCTGTGTGACCCTGGAGAAGTCACTTAACCTCTGTCTGCCTCAATTTCCTCAACTGTAAAATGACAATAATAATATCACCCACCTCCCAGGATTATTGTAAGGATCAAATGAGGTAAAATTTGCAAAAGTGCTTAGCACAGAGCCTGGCACATAGTAGATGCTATGTCAATGCTTATTCTCTTCCCTTTTCCCTTCAAGGTCAGAGATTATATTTTCAGTTTCCTTTATATTCCTTGGACTGCCTTAATGCAGTGCTTTCATTAATAATTAATTGATAAGAAAGAGATCTTAAAGAAAATTTAGTTGAACTTCCTTATTTTACAGGTGAGGAATGTGAGAGCAAGAGGAGAAGACAAGTGGCTTCCCTGGATTACTTTTCTTCTCAAACAAAATACAAACTTCTTAGCCTGACATTTAGGAGTGGAGTCATAATCTGGCTCCAATGGACCTTTCCCTCCTTCTTTCATGGACTTTACAAATTGGTCTCTTTTTTATTTACCAAACTCTACTTTTCCATGCCCTGCTCCCATTTACTCCCACCTCATATCATCTTTAAGGGTCCCTTTAAGTCTCAGCTCATATGCCATCCAGATCCCTCCGATTACCACAGCTTGCTCCCTCCTCAAATGACTTTGGATTGTACTTTGTATTATGTCTCTCAGTACATCCCTCCAGTAGAATATAAGCTCCTTGAGGGCAGGCACCCTTTCATCTTTTCTTCATATCCTCACCATCTAGCACTATGCCTTATACATAATTAATGTTTGTTGAAGAAGTGACTTGTCTAAAGTCACAATACTGGTAGTAGAGCAAAGACTTGAATCCAAGTCTCCTGATTTCTTGTCCTTCTTTCCAGTACATTCTGATGCTCACTAGAAACAGTGCCTCAGGGAGGTAGCCCATGGAGAAGAAAATGAGTGGGTTATGGCAGCACTTTGAAATCCAAGCTATGTCATCACCTGAGTAAATCAGGGTTTTTTTGTCTTTTGAGCAAGGACAGGATGGAAGAGCTAAAAAGTCGACAACCTGAGAGGCAAATGGGGCGAGATTGCCTTGATGTGACTGTTGGAGCACATTCAAATGTTTTCATCAGGAACCAAGTTGCTCACTTTTTATTCTTCTTCCAGAAAAGCAAATATATCCCTTTAGTCTTTGTTTCTTTTTTGAAAATTGAAGAAGGAAAATAAAATAAAATCCTTCAACCTGTCACATAAATATTGCTTTTCCCAGTTAGCGAATTGATATTATCATCTCTTAAGAACAACTTTTTCATCCTCATCTCCATTTCTTTGCTCAGGAGTTCCCCCCACTCAGAATACCAAGAGAATCACAGATTTTAAGAGCTGGAAGGGACTTTCAGGAACATAGTAGAGTGCTTAGCACACAGTGCTTATAACTGATTGATAGCACATAGTAGGTACTTAGCAAGTGCTTATAACTGAATGACTGATAGCATAGTGCCCAGCACATAGTAGGTCCTTAGTAAATGCTTTTAACTGATAGCAGCTGTGTAGTCCAAGTTGTACCCTATAAAGAATCTCTTCTAAAATACATTTGACCACAGACCCTTCGGCCTTTGAAGACCTTCATTGAGGATGAGCCCACTACATCCTGAGGCAGCCCATATCATTTTTTTTGTGTAATTATAATCATTAAGAAGGTTTTTCCCCCCTCCTTTTTGACATTAAAACTAAATTCACTTCTTTTTTAAATTCCACTCAACTACCAGTTCTGCCATAGGCTCATAGATTTAAAGATAGATGGATCCTAGAAGTCATCTTATCCAACCCCCTCATTTGATATATAAGGAAACTGAACACTTGGGAGGTTGATTTGATGGTGACACAGCTGGGATTCAAACCCAGATTGGATGCCAAATGCAGCTCTCTTTCCACTATACAATCCTGCCCTCTGGGGCCAGGCAGAAGAAGTGTAATCTAATCCCTCTTCCTGGTTATGCCTTTTCAGGTATAGTCCTTGAAGATAGCTGTCACTTCCCTTCCTTCTGGCTTTTTCCAGGCTACAAACATATGCTAGGTTACTTTAACCAGTCCTCATAAATATAAAGGTGGGGTCTTTCAGTTTCCTAGTTGCTTCCATTGGATGATCTCTGTCTTATTCATAATGTGATATACAAAACCAAATATAACATTCCAGATGTGGGGACAGGGTAAATAAAGTAAGATGATCAATTCCTTATAAACTATACATCTCTTAATGAGGTCCAAGATTTTATATTAGCGTTTTTCACTACTATTGATTCGTATTGAGTTTTCAGAGGACTAAAACACCCAGCTTTTCTCAGATAAACTGTTGTCCAGCCATCCTTTTCTAATCTTTTACTTTCTTGTAAAATAGATTCCTTGAACCTATATGTATGGTAGGAACAGTGTCCTACCTTCTGCTCCCATGCAATGCAGGCTAGTTTTTCCGTGAAAGGTATTGAGACTTTGTTGACTCAGAGGACTACAGGCTCAGGCTGTTGACATCATGTACTGGTTACCTGAATAAG
This sequence comes from Trichosurus vulpecula, assembly GCF_011100635.1. Classification (NCBI taxonomy): domain Eukaryota; kingdom Metazoa; phylum Chordata; class Mammalia; order Diprotodontia; family Phalangeridae; genus Trichosurus; species Trichosurus vulpecula. The sequence continues at coordinate 102,396,287 of NC_050580.1, forward strand.
AAGTAGCCACAAGGAGCTCTGCGCTCTGATGCTTGAATGGTATAAAAGATGGGCAGCTCAGACAAGGGACATCTGTTTAGCTGAATCAGCTTGAGGTGTTCTTCTTGAAGAACCTTCTGTTGTGGTTAAGTAAGTCTCTTTGGTTAAGTGACCTATGAATTTAGTTCTAGTGCTGAACTTCAACTACAGGAGCTGGTCTTGGGCCCAACCTGGAACACCAAGGATAAGCTAGTCTGTTAATAGGAATAATAATAAAATTAACAGATATTCGTGTTTGGTTTGCAAAGCTATATACAACAACCTTGTGAGGTAGGTGCTATTATTTCCCGCATAGATAGTCTGGGACGTGGAAAAGTTTAATTGACTTGCCCAAGGTCACACAGCTAGTATCAGAGGAATGATTGAACTCAGGTCTTTTTTTTTTGCTGCAAGTCTTAAGCTCTCTCCACAGTCCACTGTTCTAGCCTGTTAAGATCTTTTGGGATCCTGACTGTTGCTTAGGGTTAGCTTTCCCTCCTAGCTTTGTGTTGTCAGTAAATTTGATGAGTATTCTCTGTTTAGGGCAACTAGGTGGCACAGTGGATAGAGAGCTGGGTCTGAAGTCAGGAAGACTTGAGTTCAAATCCAGCCTCAGATACTTACTAGCTGTGTGACCCATGCCAAGTCACTTAGCCCTGTTTGACTCAGTTTCCTCATTTATAAAATGAGCTGGAGAAGGAAATGGCAAACCACTCCAGTATCTTTGATGAGAAAACCCCAAATGGGGTCACAAAGAGTCAGACCACATGACTGACAAGGAATAATCACAAGGAAAAGGGAACATGCTATATGCCCAATTCCTCATTTTACAGATGAGGAAACTGAGGCACAGAAAGCTTCAGTAGCTTTCTCAGCATCAAACATGATAAATGGTAGAGACGGCAGTTAAACAGAGGCTCTTGACTGACCATCTTTCCACTATACCACACTTCTTACTCTTTGAGTCCAGCTAGTTCATAGTTTCAAAACCATCTGACTATCATACTGGTTGGTTGGTTGGTTTTTGTCTTTTGTTCTTGAAGAGGACCAAAATGACATCACTATTAATGCACATCTCTTTATCTTTTCTGTAAAAGGGGATCTTTGCTAAAACCTAAGTACACCATATTTTTAGCATTCTCCAGGGCTACCCTCAATAACGGAAATAAGATTAATCTGTCATGACCTGTTTCTGATGAAACCATGCTTGTTCTTTGTGAGGACTGGTGTATTCCCCCTAGTTGTTCAGTAACCATCTCTTTAATAACAAATGTTAGAATTTGCCAGAAATTGAAGTCAAGTTTGCTGGCCCATAGTTTGCACATTTAATTATCTTCTTCTTTAGAAAATTAGGACAACATTTGCCTTTCTCCAGTCCTGTTGTACTTCTCCTATTCTCCATAATCTTTTAAATATCACTGTCAGGGGTTCAACAATCACACTGCAAGCTTGTTCAGATACAATAATTAAGGATGTAAGTCACCCTGTCTCAGGCCTCTCTCACATCTTACCATGACTACTACAACAGACTGCTGATTGAGCTCCTTGTGAGCTTTTCCCACTTTAACCTGTCTGCCGTATGACTGTCACAGTGATTTTCTCAAAGCTGCTGTTTCCTTCCTCTTAGCCCCTAAATTATCTTATTTTTGTCTTGTGTGTAAGTACCTATATGTACGCACATGATGTCCCTCCCAGCTAGATCAGAAGCTCCTTGAATAATCCAGAGACTATTTTGATTTTGTCTTTGCATTTCTAGCACCTAGCACGCTGCCTGGTGCACGGGGGCTGAATAAATACTTGTTGATTTATTGCTTGCTTCTTCTGAGAATTGAAAGATCAAAACTGGGGGGTGGGGATCCCTGTCCTCAGAAAGCGTGCATCATACTGGAAGGGGAAAAAAATTAACCATTTCTTCTTCAAGTTATCTAGAGGCGCCCAGATCGTTCTGTTTTCTCAAGGAAATCAGAACCTGGCTTCTAGTCTCTTTTTGACCATTACTCTTGCCTTTGCCAAATGTGTTGGTATATCTCCAAAGTCCTTGTCTCCAAAATCATTAATGTTCTAATTCCTATGATTTGCACCTTCATTTCATTTCAGCTAGCTATACACAGAGATATTCAAACCCTCGATCTTTCTATCACCCATAGCGGTTCATCTTACATTATTTCAACTCCAAAAAACCTCTCAGATCATTACCTCGTGCATTCTGGAGTCTAGCCAACTGAACCACTCACCATACCATGTTTGTAACATTCTTTTTCTCCCTAGACTATCCTCTATATCTCTAATACTGTCCCTCCTCAGCTCCATGTCTTGAAATGCCTAATTCCCTTCAAGGGTCAGCTCAAGGGTGACTTCTTACATAATGCTGAGGTTTTTTCCTGAGCCCCTCAGTTGTTAGCTTTCTTCCTTCTCATGAAATTGCTTTCTATTTACTTTGTGGTATATTCACTAATAGAATACAAACGCATTTCTTAAATGTTGACTTTTTGCCAAGCACCATACTAAGCACTGGAAATGCAAATAGAAATTTGAGAGTTTCTGCTCTTAAGGAGTTCGTATTCTATTTGTGGGAAATGATAGATATATAAGAATTCAGCTGCAAGGAGAATGCCAAGGCCCAGGGGTCTTTAAGATTCCATGGCCTGGTAGATAGCAGTTCTCAAGATTCTGGAGGGCGCAACAGCAGGAGAGATGGTAAGGCCTAGCGGCCCTTAGAACTCAGTGGCCGAGCAAGTGGTAATTCTTAGTGTTTCTCTCTTTTACTGTTCATCAAATGGTTTTGAATGGAGATGCCAGCTTGGGGCCTTTGAGGTTAGGGGCCTCTTGTTGGTTTGTGTCAGCCCCACCATCTAGCACCCAGTGGTAGGTGGGGGGGAGTCACATGAGTACAGATATATCTGTACACACACATACATATAATCTATGTACCTGTATCATATGCACATGTATATATTATATATGTAAATATATATACACACACATATAAATATGACATATACTACTTGAGGACAAGAATTCTTATTTGTTTTATTTGTGTTTTTCCTTTGCTTTGCACAGAGTGAGCACTTAATAACTGTATGTTGAATTGAATTCAGACCTTACCATACCTTCATGATGTAGAAAATCAGTCCAAATATTATCTTCATTTCACAGAAGAAAAATAGACATTCTGTCATGTAATTGATAAGACACATTTGAACTTAGGTCTCTGGCTTTCAAGTCCAGTGATTTTATTATATGATGACTGCCTGTTAACTTATTTTTGGCAATTAAAACAACAAAGACATATGTAGCACACTAAAATGTGCCTTATATCAATTACCTCATTTGAGCTATACAACAAACCCGTGGGACAGGTCCCATGTTTATTTTGTCCAAATTTTATAGAATAGAAAGCAGATAAAGAGGTGTAAAGTGATTTGCCCATGATGATACAGTATCAGAAGCAAGATTTGATCTCAGAAACAAATTTAGCACACAACCCACTGTGTCATAGTGCCTTATTGCTTCATTTTTTGTCTTCCTCATGGGATTGGAATCTTCTTTAGGACAGGGATTCTTTTTTCAGTTTCTTTTATATCCTTTATATCCTTTTTATATCCTTTGTAGTGTCTAATGGAATATTTCTTTACAGTAGGCATTGAATAAATGACTGCTGAATGAATGCCCAGTGATGCCCCTTTCCACTTCTCTCTGCCCCTTTTTCATACACACACACACACACACACACACACACATATATGTATATATGTGTGTATGTGCATGTATAGGCATGTACACAATACACACATAAATATAGTATATATACATACATATACATATATACATGTGTATGTATGTGTGTATAGATATGTGTGTGTATATATGTATATGAAATTTTCCTTTTGTCTTTCCTCTGTCATTCTGGGAGAGATTGGTTTGGTATAATTGGCCATGTTTTATTTCTACCCCCCAGGGAATGTTGTTTCTCCATAAAAGCCCATTGAAGTTCCATGGCAACCTGAAACCTTCCAACTGTTTAGTTGATAGTCGAATGCAGGTGAAGCTGTCTGGATTTGGGCTTTGGGAACTGAAGCATGGAAGAAAGTCTAAATCAAAGAGTGAAAGAAATACTGACTACTCAGGTAATTTACAGAATTTGGGCATCCTATCGATTCAGAGTGGTAATAGGATATTGCTCTTTTTTCCCATCTTTGCTTTCTTGAAGAGGCACATGTATGCACAGCTATGCATGTGTAAACATGTGCTTTCCCTTTTTGTTTGACTTGAGTTGGCTGCCATGTGGCTGATCTCACCAGGACAAGGAAAATGGCTTTCTCTAAGTGCAAATGAGTGTGTTGTGTGGAAGATTCCCTGGACTGGGAGTTGGAAGATTCAGTTTTTATCACATTTCTGTCTCCAACAGTTGGATGACTTTGAGCAAGTAAATTCATTCCTTTGTACCTCAGTTTCCTCCTCTGGAAAATGATGGATTTGGCTTAGGTAATTTTCAGCTCTTACTCCCTGAATTACCCTCTAAATATTATTTGAGGGACACTGAGGTCTTCCTTTGTTAGATGGTAACAGAAACTGATTATGTTGTTGCTATCTGTTGGAGAATCACGGTGTGCCTTTGAAGGGACTCTACAAGTTCATGAGTTTTTACAATGAGGACCTTCACTAAGGATGCACGATAGGTGGAAATTACATTATTTCTCTCTGCCCTTTCCATCCAACCCCAGCATTTTTATGCAGGTGAAATCAGTATAAAATGATGCTTCAGAGCCACCTAGAAGGGAAAAATAGGCCATCAAAGTGCAGAATGAAAGGTGTGTGTGGAAAGTGACACAGTGTTGTCAAATGAATACTAGACAAGGAGTTAGAAAACTTGCGTTCTAATCCCTTCTCATTCATCTTCTGGCTCTTTGATCTTTGGCAAGTAACCTAACTCCCCCAATCCAATGAAGAGCCAGTTTTCTCCTCCAAATGAGGGACTTGGACTAGATGACCTCTAAGGTTTCTTCAAGCTCTTTTGATTTGGTGGTGTGAGGGGCTCCAGGACATGCCTAGCTGTTCGAAAATTTAGGGTCACCTAGTCCAATCCCTCCCCCTCACAGATTTGGCTGAGAAGGAAAATAGGGTCCAGAGAGGTTGTTGCTTAATCCAAGTTACTCAGGTATAGAATCAGGATTTGAACTCAGCTCTCAGTGTTCTTTCCATTGTACAACATTGCTTACTTAACAAGTGTTTATCCAGCCCTTCCTTGTAGACCACTAATGAAAGGGAGTCTGCTCCCTCCTAAGGTAGTCCATGCTACTTTTGGCTAGCTCTAATTGTTTAAAAAAAAAAAAGCTTTTCCTTACAGCAAGTCTAAATCACGCTTTCCTTCAACTTCTACCCACTGTTGTTAGATTTGTCCTCTGGGGTTAGGCAGAATAAGTGCCATCCTTTTTCCATACGACAGTCTTTCAAGTATCTGAAGGCATCTATTATGACTCCTCACCTTCCTCGAGTCTTCTTTTCTATAGGCTAAAATCTTCAATTCTTTCAATCAATTTTCACATGACATGGTCTTTATTCCTCTTGACATCCTAACCATTCTCTTTTGGATTTGTTCTAACTCATCACTAAGACCTAATGAGTTCTATAAGCAGATTCCTTTGGCGGGTTTGGGGTGAAGGAGTGGGAGGGTCAAAAAGAATTGAAGATGGCATGGTCACGTGTGGATTTTGGAGGGTGGTGTGGAATCCTTGGGAGATATGGGAGACATCATGGGATAGGCAATAAAAACAACTATTTGCTTCCCTTAATGTATTTTAAGTTGTAGCATCGAGTTATGTTTCTCTCTTGCCAGATCCCTTTTTCCTATTCAGTATAGGTCAGTCATTCCATAATGATTTCCTCTTTGGCTTGCAGAACTCTACTGGACGGCCCCAGAGCTGTTACGACTGGAGGAGTCTCTAGCTCATGGCACCCAGAAAGGAGATGTTTATAGTTTTGCTATCCTAATGAGGGAACTTATTTATAACAATCAATGTGGGCCCTTTGAAGACCTGAACAAGGAGGCTGAAGGTAAAGCTTACCTGATTTCTTGGTTTTTCTTTCTCCCCTCTCTGGGCACCTGGACTGCTTTGTCTTTTAAAATATTTAACCAGGAAATCAAAAGTGAAGGAACATGCTGTTCCCAGTGAATGGATAGGAAGAAGTGAACTGAATTTATGCAACCATTAGCTCCCAAAGTACAACAGTTTAACCCAATCAACAAAGCTGGAAGTAGGGAACAGATGGATTCTCATACTACTCCTATGCTGCTTAAGCCACTAATCTATTGAACTCTATGTATGTAGATTGTTTTTATCTCCCTCTTTCCCTTTCCATCCTTTTAAAGCCCAACTCAAATGCTGCCTCCTTCTGAGATCACAGGATTTAGAAGTGGAGGAGGCCTTACAGATTATCTAGTTTAGTCTATTCATACTCATTGGAATCTGAGCATCACCCTCATGACCCCCCCTCCCATTTTACTTTGTGCCCTCCATTCTCTTATCATGTTTGATTTTATATTGCAGTTATTTATGGACATGTCACATCACCCTAGTAGGTCATAAAGGAAATATAGTGTTGTGAAAAAGAGTCTTACACTTGGAGCCATTATATATATATATATACGTGTGTGTGTATCATAAATACAAAATTACTAAATATATGCACACAGGTAGTTTGGGAGGGATGATACTAGCAGTTAAGTGAATTAGGAAAGACTTCATGTAGAAGATGATGCCTGAGATTCATTTTGAGGAAAAAGAATCTATGAAGTTCTTCACAAGAACAATCTAAATACAACTACAAACAGTTATTTACAGAAGTAAAGGCAGACCTAAATAGTTGATAAAATATTAATTGTCCATGAGTCAGATAAGCCAATATAATAAAATGATAATATTACCTAAATTGATTTACTTTATTCAATGCCTCACTAATTGAATTATCAAAGAATTAATTTATGAAACTAGAAAAAATAACAAAATTCACATGGAAGAAAAAAAGGTCAAGAATCTCAACTGAAATAATGAAAAGTAATGGGAATAAAGGGAGTCTAACAGTGCCAGATCTCAAAATATACTACAAAAGAGTTATTATTAAAGAAAGCAATCTGGTATTAACAAAGAGATTGGCCAGTGGAACTGACTAGGTTTATAACACACAGAAATAAATGTAATCTAATATTCTAATATTCAATAAACATAAGCCCACCCCAGCTGTTGTGATAAGAACTTTGTATAATCAGATCCTTGATTTAAGATTGAAATCAACATTAAATTAGCAGAAAAAATCAAATTAGAAGAAGATATGGCATACAACTGAACCCACTCAAGATTGATCTAATTAAGCAATCCCCCAAAATGGGGAATGGATCATAAAACTAACTTTGACACATTTTCATTTCCTAAGAAAGTTTAACATATAAATCAATTGCCACAATAAAGAAAACAAGCGTCTAGAAACTGCTTCACTCAGCCAACATTTGATTTCCCTGTAAAGGGAAGGGATATGACAGTTATGTAGAAGATATATTTATAATATAAACTTCTTTAGGTTCATGGTGGAACATTATATATAGTATCACATCATAAAACAGTTACAAGAAAACATTGGTAGTGTAAATAAATTTATTGAAACCTTGGCAAGAGCTCCAACTAATTCACATCATCCCCAGGACTTTTAAGGATAAACGTGAGAATAGATCAATGAATAAGTTAGATGGATGCATTAGGTAGGCTCAGAATTAAATAAGAGGAGTGTACTAGATTTTCATTGGGAAAAAAACTATTTCTTCTCTATGAAACAGAGAAAAGACCAACATTCTCTCATGTCAAGAGAATCTTAAGAGAAGCCAACCCAGAAGGGTGAGTCCAATTCCAATTTTTTGGAGCTATCCTAAAAACTCAACATTAGTAGAGATTTGGGTAAAAGGGTTCAAGGGGAATTATTATTGTCCTGTTATCTTAGCACATCAACATCCAAGTTCTAAGAATATTGATTAATATCAATATTCTTCAGGTGATTCAATATGATTGCATATCTTGGAATACCATAGTCTCCCAAAAAAATCAAATGTATAGGTCACCAGTAGAGAGGTAAATGGTAGATGTGTGTAGGTTGCAAAACACTACCACCCAAAAATTCTCAGTGGTATATGTGACAAGACACACAGATGCATCACTCATGTGGTGAGAGCAAGGACTAACTGATGGAAGGTTCACATGCCATATTGGTATACATGCAAGGTCAAGAAACTAAGAGAAATCCCAGTGTATACTGAGATGACCCCCATGGAAGGTTTACAGGAAGACATCTATAAGAGCCACATAACCTGAGAAGGTATGTCACGAATCCACTGATGTATGGAGGAAATGTCACCACAAGAAATTTTCAACTCAGGAAGCTCTCACTACTTTACAGCCAATTTCAGATGTCTAAATTTAAATAGCTCTCAATTAATTATGGGAAATGGAAGCAGGACTATTGAAAAGCCATTGAAATTTGGTTTTAGAAAACAGGTTTCTACCACTAATTCATTATATGAACTTAGTTAAATGATTCCAACATTTGGACTTTAGTTTGCCCATATCCAAAAAGAAGTAAGTCTCTAGATGACTTTTAAAGCTCTTTCTAGTTCTAATATTCTTTTATTCTATGTAAGAACAGGCATGCACCCCCCCCCAGACCCACACACTCATTTTGTCTGGTTAAACTCACAAAAGCCTCAATTTTATTATTGATAGCCAGGGAGTTGGTGAGGTAAGAGAGGAGAGAAATCTGTTTGTTTTAGTTTCATGGTGAATAGGATGTAGAGATTATTTATGACCAAATTCACACTTTCCTCTAAATGTTTCCACTCCCCCACAGGGCAGCTTAGATAATAGACCTCTTTAAGTGTGACCAAAATAAAGTCAAATAAATAAAAATCAATTGCTGCACACTTAACCATTAAAGACAATTTCAGGAAGAAGTCATAAGTGTTCTCTGAAGTCAGTTAGACATCCCCAGATAATAATGGACTTCCTGAGACATTTTAGACCCTTGGTGTGATTTTGCTCTTAAATTTTTATTTTTTTTGTTCCACTTTATGTAATAGAACTGAACGTAAGACAGTAGAAGAGGTGATCATAGAATAATTGTTTCTTTCCTTGAGCTGTATTAGTTATTATTGTGAGGCAACAATAGATGGTTTCATCCTTGCTACAGTGTAAGTGAAACCTAATTACCTGCTGGACCATTGTTTCAGATACATTTTATTCCATTAAGGGATGCATTTTTCATTTTCATCCCAATGTGCTGTCAGACTACTTAATAAATTGCTTGTGGGAATTAACATTGAAGAGGGGAAGGAAGCTGAGATAAATAGAATATGGCAACATTTTCAAAGTAAATTTGTGTATAGGATAATACATAAGGTGCTATAAGAAATAAAATGAATAAAACGAGCTTTCAGTGCAAAATGCCTCTCAACTCCCAAACTTTTATATCAATGTATTTCAATATAATACAAAACAATGTAAAGGAATTGAACTTTCAAAAGGGATAAATTAGGAGCTTGTTATTTGCTTACAAAAGATTCCTTCATGGCCAGGAGTTGCTTTTTAAGTAGTCAAACTAATTCATCAAGCATTAATTAATCACAAACTGTATGCCAGGTACTATACCAGATACAGTATAGTATGGTATAGCATAGCATAGCACAGCATAGCACAGCATAGCATAGCATAGCATAGTATAGCATAATAAGACAAAAATAAAATAATCTTGCCTTCAAGGATCTTACATTCTATAGAGGAGAAACAACATGTACATCGAAAATGAAATACAAAATACCTACAAATAATTTCTTGGTAGAGGACACAGATCTGATAGGAAAGGCAATTTGTTAACAATAGAACATTCATTCCAGTGGGCACAATAGAAAGATAGTATACAACATGGGAGACACGTGGCTAACATGGATGGACATGAAAGGAATGGGAATAGTGACTAGCAAAGATAGCCTCAGTCTAGGTAACCATAAGCTTATTTTGAGTGATTTTGAATGTGTCCAAAGGGCAATACATTGTCGATCCCTTTATGATGGAAATGGTAATGTTATGTTATTCATCATTGAATAATAGGTGGAAAGTGCAGGGTAAAAGTATTCATGTGGAGGCAGGATAGATGAATCCCTAGACCTGCCTGATGATAAAGGCAAGAATGAAATGTTCAGGGTGCTCAGCCTCCAATTTCTAGCAGATTTAATGATTAATGTCATTCAATTAACAAGTCATTTAAAGTAAGGTAGTAAACTACCAAGATTTATAGGTATCCATATCCCAACTGAATTACAGAAATCATCAATAGAATAAAAGACCCTACTGCCGCTGTTCCTCTGAGACCAAAGCTGTCAAAGGAAAAGTGTAGTGAGAAAGTTATAACCATGTTGAGGACTTGCTGGGATGAGTCTCCAGAGAAAAGACCAACATTCTCTCATGTCAAGAGAATCTTAAGAGAAGCCAACCCAGAAGGGTGAGTCCAATTCCAATTTTTTGGAGCTATCCTAAAAACTCAACATTAGTAGAGATTTGGGTAAAAGGGTTCAAGGGGAATTATTATTGTCCTGTTATCTTAGCACATCAACATCCAAGTTCTAAGATTTAGAACATCCAAGTTCTAAGACTCCTTAGCTGGAGGATAATTAATTGCTTCAAATTTATGCTTTATTTGACTCATTTAGATATAGCCACAAGGCAGGCAATGAGCCAGTGGAAACAGTACAGAGTTGGGAATTAAGTGATCTGGGTTTTTAATTTGGGCTCTTCCACCAGCTTTCCCTGTTACCTTAGACAAGTCTGGGCCTAAATTCCTCTTTGTAAAATTAATCTCTCTGATATTTTCAGCTTTAATAGTCTATGAATCTGAGTAGAACCAGGAGAATAAGTCAAATCAACAAGCAGTTATTCAGTGCCTTCTATGTGCCAGTCAATGTGCTAGGGATACAAATGAAATCAGAAAAAAATGTTTAAATAAAAAAAATTATAAAGACAAGCAACTTGGAAATAGCTAAGAACTCTCATTGACACAACAAACAGTAACAATTCCAGAGGACTGAAGATGAAGCACTTTACCCACCTTCTAATGGAGAAGTGATAGACTCAGGGTACAGAATGCTACATGTATTTTTTGCATATGGCCAATGTGGGAATTTGTTTCACTTGACTACAAATATTTTTTATAAGGGTTTTCTTTTCACAATGTGAAAATGGAAGAAAGAGATAATAGATTTTTGTTATTTGAAAAAAAAATAAAGAGAAACATTCTGTAAGTCTGAGATCTGAAAGAATAGGAATCCTAAATATAGGGGGTCTGCATAGGTAAGTATAATGAAAACAAATAGATGAATCCTCCCTATCTGTAGAACCCTGGGTTAATGGAGCTAGAGATGGAACTCACTTATTTGTCCACATTACATAAAAATGACCAGAAATGAACCTACTTCCAGAATGGAAGTACACATTCTCTAACAGCAGTTAGAACATTATTGGTAAATTCTTGGGCTGGGAAGGCCAACAAAGAGAAGCTTGGCAAATAGGGTGGTAGAGATGAAAGGGACCATAGAGATGAAAATTTAATGATTATGGAACCTGAAGCCTACATCTACTGTTAGTCTGTAGCATTGTACTTACCGCATCTGGAAAACCCCAAAGAGGAAAATGTTTCTTGGGTGCTGTTGTTGCTACCTTCGTTTCCCTGAGATCACTGACTTCTTTGCAAAGATCTTACTATTTGAATCCTTTCAAAGCCATGTGAGCATCCTGGACAGCATGGTGAACAAGCTAGAAAAGTATGCCAATCATCTGGAGGAGGTGGTGGAAGAGAGGACCACACAGCTACTGTCTGAGAAGAAAAAGATAGACAAGCTTCTATCTACCATGTTGCCCAGGTAGTTATGAGCTTAGCACATACAGAATTTTGCCCTTCTCGTGAATCAACATTTTCACCTAAGTGGGACTAAAGAGACCTCATGAAATATGAAACACATATTCTATCCTTCCCTATGAGGAAGCCAAGGCAATTAGATGTAGTGTGTAAAGAGGAATATAGAGAAAGAATCTCTGGTTAAAAACTTGGGTGTGTTTGTACCTCGCAGTGTTTTTGCAGAGAAATAATTCTAACCTTGAAGTCCCACATAAATGTACATTGTTATTAGTATCATCTTGGGTCCTTCCCAAGTTATATGCTCTGTGGGGTGCCATTTTATGCGGTCTATACTGGTAAACCCAGCAGCATGAACTATACCACTAGATGGCAGTCTAGCTTCATAAGTCTAGTCATTAATTTCTCCATCCACAGAAATGTGTATTCATTGTTCTGGGCTGTGCAGAATGTACTCCCAGCTAACTGTGTGTTCTAAATCTAGACCCTCTTTCTTTTGTTTATTTGTCAAATATGAACTTCCTCCATTAGCAGTAAGCAAGATGTCTTCTTTTATGTGTTTTCATTTAAAATCTCTTGTCCTCCTTACCCCAACAAAAGAAACTGGGAATATTGATTTGCGTGTGATTGATTGAAACAAAAATATTGATTTGTGTGCCTGTATATCACTGGATTGTCACACTGTCTTCCATTATTGGAAAATGAGGCTTTACTTTTGAAAGTGGTGCAATCAACAGGAGAAAGTGTGTTGTTCTAGAGAGAAAAGCTTTTCTGTAAATGCTTCTTTCCTCTTTATGGTCTTCTGTTAAAAGTCCCATTTTCAAACATCCATGCTGAGAGAGGATAACTATGGACAGACTTTCTCCATAATTACTAAGTGCTGTAACTAGAAACAAAATCCATTTATGTAACACATGACGTGGAGATGTATATGTGTAAAATACCACAGAACTTAAAGTGTAGCATGGTATGTTTTGAAATAGATAAAGAAAAGATTATTTCTATGACAACTTCTCCCCACCTCCACCCCCACCCCCACTCCTATTTCAGCTTCATTGGGGAGCAGCTTATAGCTGGGAGATCTGTGGAGCCAGAACACTTTGATTCTGTGACCATCTTTTTCTCTGACATCGTTGGATTTACAAAGCTGTGTTCTCTCAGCACACCCCTGCAAGTTGTAGGTCTCCTCAATGACCTCTACAGTTTATTTGACAACATCATTAAAACATATGATGTCTATAAGGTGAGTTACTCCAGTTACGGATTAGGAGGAAATACTTGCTATTCTTTGAAAGTGAATTTGAAGCTACAGGCAGACTTTAGTTATGGTGAGCTCTCCATCTCAGGCTTGGCCCCATTCTTTCTCAGAGTCAATATCTGACCTTTTTTTAATTTCTTGGGCAGGGTTTGATTAATAAGAGAGGTTTATGCTTGTCAAGTCTCTCATCAGTTGAGTTCTGACTTTATTTGAAGAAATAAACTGTTTCTGAAAGAGGTTTAGCCTCGTCTTAGGCAAGATCCTTTTTTTTCTTTAGGCTAATCACACCCCCCTCCAATAACCCAGATATGACACTGACCGTTTTGTTGTAAAGACCATGCTTAGATCTTGTGGCATGATTTGCATGGTTGTGGGTGTGATGGTTAACTTTTCTAAGGAGGAAAGAATGATAATATGGGGTAGATTTGAATTTCTAGTTAATTATTTATGCAGTGCTTTTGAAGGAATCTCTGATTAATATACAGTGAAAATTCATTTCATGAGGGATAAAGAGAAGAGGTGAGGACTGATACACACACATACACACGCAGGCACACACACACACACACACACACACACACACGCGCACACACACACACACACACCCCTTGGCAGGAGGAGGAATGACTAGATGATAGAAAATGCTGGATGGTGATAATAGGCAGGTTTATAGTTTGCTGAAGCAGAGAAAGAACAAGCATTAATTAAGTATCTACTATGGGCCAGGCACTGTGCTAAGAATTTTGCAAATATCTCATTTAATCCTCATGGCAATTCTGTGAAGTAAGTGATGATATTATGTGTTTCCTGATTTTCTAGAACAGGATAGATATTTGGGATCTGAGTCCAGGTATGTGTGTCTGAGGTACCGCAATAAGGTCATTTTCACAATAAGAGAGACCCTAGCAATTAAGTTCTGGAGGCATCAGACATTGCAAACATCCTGGAGCAGCACACCAGTCTTTGTCCCACAGTGGGGCTATTTATATCTAGAAGATTAAAGCAGAGCGAGGGAGATCTAAGGCCTCTTTTCCAGTGTTTGTTAAGCTGTTCCATTATATAGACAGTATGTATGTACAGCTTTATGTAAATTTACATTGCACAAATTAGACTTTATGTAAAGAATTTTGAAAGGTATGGGAAGATGTAACAGAAATATGTACGAAGAGAGTTTAGAAGAGAGTATGAAAAGTGTGTCCACAGTTTGTTCCAATTTTCATGGATTTGACAAAAATGAAATGTTCAAAGAAGTGAGTAACAAGACTGTAAATTTAGCACAAGGATTGGAGCTATAAGTGGATGAAAATGATGTGGAGGACTTGATTGAGTCTCATGGAGAAGAACCGTCTAATGAGGATCTGATTGAGCTGCTAGTTGTGAAGATTACAGAAGAAAGGGGAGCTTTGAAACCCGAGGTAGAACTAAAAAGGTTCACGATGAAATAGTTGGCAGAAGCATTTTTGTCATTCGAGTGGATTTTTTTCTTATATTGAAAAGATGGATCCAAATACTTCAAGATTTTAAAACTTCAAAGACTAGTTGAGGATAATGTTGCTTGCTATCATCAGATATACGAGGAAGAAGAGAGACAACTGTCCAAACTATTTCTTGATAGCTTCATAAAAAAAAGTTGCACAGCCAACCACCAGTGCTTAAAGGTTTGGTGCAGTGCATGGGGAAGGGGCAATATATTGCACACCTATGTTAACTTTGCTGCATGGTACTGTAGATCCTTTATCATGAACTTTACCTTCCATTTCATAATTCTGTTTATTACAATGGTATAATATTTACTATGTCTGCATTTTAGTATATTTTATGACTTGTGCAAAGGTATTTTGTGTATACTTCTGTTATATAGGCTAAGTGGAGTGATTTGTGGTATGAGGCAAATTTGCACTACATAAAAATTTCTTTGTGTAGAGGTCTCCAGAATGGCTCACTTACTTAAAGTGAGAACTGTCTGTATTCCTGGTAACAGAAGTGATTGAGTTGGAAAGAAGTTGAAGTAGTGAGTCAGATGATGCCTCTTTGTGTTGGAGCAATGAGACTGCAGGAGTCTGATGTTTGGGGGTGACTTTCCATTTGTGCCTGTGTTTGTGTGCTTCTCTTGTGTTATATGAGAAAACACTGTGTGCCAGGACAAACTGAAAATTTTCTGAGCTCTTAGACATGGAGACTAGGGAAGGATAGTGGTAGTGGTGAATCTGTATCACAAACAAGGCCAGTAACTGCTGCATTATTGATGGCAAGTTCTGGGCCCTGCCCTATTCTTTTCAGGATGCCTACATCGGACACTAGTTGAAGAACCCTGGCACAGATTAGTGATCCCATCAGAGCACTGTCTGTAGGAGGGTATAAAATATTGCTGACTTCTATTATAGTGACTCCAAAGCTTAAGGATGAACCCCTTTAAACGTTCTTAACTATTGACTCCCTATTATCTATGCAAACGAAAATAAACCAAGACAGCATTCTTCCCTCAGATCATTTTTATTCAGCTGCAAAAGAACACTGTTGTGATTTCTAATTTATTGTATTTATCTTTCTAATTATATTTTGCTTGGAATAATATTAAAATCAGCTTGCATTCGCTGAAGCATACATCAGTTGATGGGAGAGATGGCCTATTAACTGGCTGGTTTTGCACACCAGATTAAGTGATTTTCTTCCTTGTACATCTGAAGTTCACATTCAATTTGTCTTGCCTCCCTTCCTGCTCCAAATCCTCCCTCCCATTAAAGGTCATCCTTTTATCTTAAGGCTTTGATTGGGTTATTGCAAATTCCCCTGGGAGGGATTCTATTCTAAGTTGCTGCTAGTCAAGGAAACTTATGGTATAGATAAAGAACCAGAAATCAAATTTCTATAAGGGAGTGAGGGAGAGAAACAGAAGGTACAGAGCGTCTGAGGAGTGGAGGAGATAGAATACAAGATGTGTGAGGAGAGGAACAGAAATATGAGTGTATTCATCTTAAAATTTTGCTTAAAGATTGATAATGCCAGGAAAGGTGCTAAGTGACAAAGGAAGGCCAACCTAAGATTTAAAACTCAATGGGTAATCTACAAAGCATATATCCCCTGTGCGGATAATTGGCAATAATCTGCGTTGTCAATATGCGTGGGTGTATGTTTGTAACTGTAACATGAATTGTGGAGTGTGCTGCCTCTTGGGCTGACTTATTTTGAAGGGCCCCTTATCAGATCACAAATCAGAGCCTATTTACTCTTTTTTTTTGAGGGGGGAAGGCAGGGCAATTGGGGTTAAGTGACTTGCCCAAGGTCACACAGCTAGTAAATGTGTCAAGTGTCTGAGGCTGTATTTTAACTCAGGTCCTTCTGACTTCAGGGCTGGTGCTCTACTCACTGTGCCACCTAGCTGCTCCAAGCCTATTTACTCTTAAGAGACAGTGTCCTTCCAAAGAAGGCATGATACTTTTCTCTGAGGTATTTTTTTTAGGTATTTTTTAAATAAAGAATAACAAACTTAAAAAAAAATTCTAGGAAGAAAAAACAAGTTTGGCCTTTTTCTTTTCTTTTCTTTTTTTTGAGTTAAAGCCAAACGTGAAGTTTTAATTCAACTCAAAACTGTAGCAATAAGTCAGCATTTTTCATGGGGGTGGGGTGGGGAATATGGGGAGAGGAACAGTCTTAATTATTCAATTAAACAAAAAAGTAAAATAAAATTTACCAAGTATTTACTGACCAGTTAAGATGTATTCAGCCTTGTACTAGGCCCCCCTAGTGATACAAACAATAGACAAAATGCTTGCCCTGAAAGAGTTTACATTCTAGTTGAGGACCTAAGATTAATTAAAAAATATCAGAGCTGGAAGATACCTTAGAAGACATGTAGTCCAACCTCATACATGATGTCAGAATCTCAACTGTAAAATCCTTGACAAGTGGCTATTGGATCCTTTGATTAGATGCCTTTATTGACAATAAGTTTCAACAATTCACCTAGCAGCTGCTGTGGGGGTGAAAGACCAACACAAGTCCAAAAATAAGAACGCTGCCAGTACAGTTCTTTTGATCTGCTTTACTAAGGAAAGCAACATTAAGGGGTTACCAATCTTATTTCAATCCAACATACAAATATCATTCACTTAGTTCAGGGGAAAAAGCCAGCACCCTGAACTTCAGAGCAAATACAAACATATTACAAACATACATTATAAACAGACCAAATCACAATTCATAGTTACCAAAAAACTATCTGGGTTGACAAGCTGGAGGGCTCTTAACTACAACAGCCCAGAGTCTCCATGTCAACACTCCTCCATGAGTGAGCCCCAGGCAGATAGCTCTGTTCTCTCTTTTTTTACAATCTTTGGCCATTATCTGGCCATCATCTGGGCAACCACAACCTAGGCTCCTACTATCCGGCTCTGGTCTTAGCAACTCCCCTCAGGACCCTCAGGGCTTCACACCCACATAGGCTTAGCACTAATAGATAAGGGTTTGGGCCTGGGGCTTTGCACCTAGTAAGGTTCAATCAAAGACCCTTAATTTATCATTCTAAAACAGTAAAAAGAAGTCCCAACTTAATTGATATTGCACAAGGGAACTCATTGCCTTTACAAGGCAGTGTACTCATTTCATTTTGGGACCCCTCTGATCATTAGGAAGTTCTTTCATATATTGAAACAAAATCTCCTCCTTGTAATTTCTACCTCATTAGTCCTCGGTTTGCCCACTAGGGCCACATTGTGTAATTTGCTTCCTATTCAATATGAGAGCTCACATAGAACAGTTAGGTAACAATAGGGGATCATATGTAATTTATTGCAAACCTTTTATGCTGCTGCCTAAGTAATCTTTTGATAAACAAGTCTAATCAGGTCACTCATCTGATCAAAATCCTTCATTGATTCTCACTATCTATTGAATATTAAATGGAATCCAAACTATTTAACCTTGCATTCAAAGTCCTTAACAATCTGACCCAAACATACCTTTCCAACACTGTTTCATGGCAATCCTCTGTATCCATTCTATACTTCAGCCAAACTGCTCAGTGTTCCCTGATGCCATACATGCTTTTATTCATTCTGTCCCCCACCTCCTAGAGCATATTGACTGCTGCTTTCATCACCACTCACTGATATCCTTTCTGTCAGTAAAAAACTAGCTCTGATGCATTTCCTTCATAAAATCTTTCCTAATCTTCCCAGTTTGAAATGATCTTTCATTCCTTGAGTCTTAGATTCCATTTGACATCTCTTACTCACTCATTTGATAATATAATTATTGATATATATGTTCCACATCCTGTACTAAAGTATAAACTCTTTGAGGACAGGAACAGTGTCATTTTCATTATTATATTCCCAGCACTTGGTGAGGCACCTTGAAAGTTAATGGGCACTTGATCGTGGTTTATCCTTCTTTCTTGAAGAGGACCATGACATCAGGGAGATGATGACATGACTTGCAGTTGAATTTGATTTGGGTGAGGGAGGGCTGTGCAAGGTTACCAGCCTTACTTTCTCCTCCAGAGCCATCTGAGTCCAGTGGCCGGATATCAATCAGGATGACTGGAGATGGCACAGATTGCAATGGGAGACTTTGGCCTTTTTAAGCTAAGGTCTTTTCAAGTTCTCACTTTGAGTGAGGCAGCATCCATTCAGTGAATAGGCCTCCTTAAAGGCATGAGTCAAGAGATGGCCCCTTTAATCAACAAAAAGGGGAAGATCTTCAGTGTTGCTGGCCAAAAGAGAAACAGTTCACTCTGAGCAGGAAGGGTCCAAAAATAACCATTAAGTGGTGCTCGGGCAGGGCAGGGACCTATTGTTGTTCAATCAATGAGATCCTGAATGAAGTGGGTTTAAGGTTTGGTCTTTGAGAATAAAAGTAGCCAGTAAACTCCAACTTAACTAGGACAGTTTCCAGTAAACCCCAAGTTAACTAGGTTGATTTTGGCTGTCAAAATTTACCTTCCTTTGGGCAGAACTTGATACATAGTTCTTGAATGGAAAAAAAAAAAGAACTGGTATAGGTAAAATGAAGAAGAGCGAGAAAGATGACTAAAGGTATGAATGATCAGGAAAAGTTTCACGGCAGAGCTAAGTTAGAAATAGAATGTAGGAGAAAAGGTAAGATTCAGGCTTCTTAAACTTTTCCTACTCAAGACCCCTTCAGTACTTCTTAAACTATGGGTCTTGACCCCATCATGACCCACAGTTTAAGAAGCTCTCTAAATAGGTAGGGAGGATCTAGACTGGTTCTATGACCTTGAACAAATAACTTCCCTGATTGAGGACTTAGTTTGCCTACATATAAAATAAATAGGTCAGATTAGGTGATATTTAAGGTCCCTTCTAGCTCAATTATTCCAGGAGAATGGAAGAAATATTTTTGGTAGGGGTGGGGCATCATTCAATTTCTAATTCCTCCCTTGTAGGGGTGGGTTTGTGCTACTAAAGTTGTTAAACTCCTATTTTCAGGTTGAAACCATTGGTGATGCTTACATGGTGGCAAGTGGTCTCCCCCTCCGCAACGGAATCCGACATGTGGAGGAAATTGCTACAATGTCGCTGTACTTTCTCAGTGCCATGGTCCATTTCAAGGTTGGGCACATGCCAGAGGAAAAACTGAAGCTTCGGATTGGCCTACATACAGGTATGTATCACAGAACGCTAGAGCTTTTACAATGACAGTTTATTTCTGTCATCCTCCACTTCTAAAATTATATTTCAGTGATATTCCTCACAGCTACTAGTTTGCCTTAAAAAACAAACAAACTTGCACATAGAGTGAGTACATAGAATCATGGGATTTTAAAACAAGAAGGTACTAATTCCTTTGTTTTACTGATGGGAAAACTGAGAGCCTAGAGATCTGAAGTGATTTATTTATGGTCAAGTAGCCAGTTAATGGTACCATTTGAAGACATCTAGGGATGGATAACTTATTATTTTGGTAGTTTATTTTACTTTTACACAGCTGTAATTATGGGAAAAAATTTTCCTTAAGCTGATCTAAAATATGATTCTGTGCAACTTCCTCCCACTGGTCCTAGTTCTGCCTTCTGGGATCAACCAAAAAAATAATTGTCATCCTCAGTGTTATCAGCATCAACTTACCATCATCATCATCACCATCATTACCATCCTTCTTCAATGGATCTATGATCTCATCTATGTGGTTATTCCCACCAACAATGTAACCTATAACCCATTCATGCCTGCCTATCTTGTGTGACTCTTGTCTGAATCCTTCATTACGTTTGCCACAGTGGGTCCATCCAATGAGATGAGGGACTTTTTCACTTTCTTTTGACATTGAGCATGAAGGCTACCCATGAGTTTATCCCTTGCTCTCAATGTGGGACTAGCCTTTTTCACTCATGCATTGCAATACATCCTTTATTCTGCTTCTTCTTCATAAATTCTTGTTTGTGATATGATGTAGCCTGATCACACCCAGCATGTACCTCCCCATTGCTCTTTGGGTGATCCTCAATTTCAGTTCTTTGGATCCTATATTTATCCTATGACTTGCAGTCATACACCACCAGGAGAATATTGAAATTACAAAGATGAGTTCTGTTTCAAGTCGAAGCATAAGGTCTTTCAAAGGCCTTGGCAATTTCCCAGAGGCAATCCAGCCTACTCTCCCATTTTCAATAACTTTTAATTTCAGTCCCTGCCATCTTTTTAGTCACCCATGTTCACAAACTTGAAGTCATTCTTGACTTTTTTTCTCTCCCCCACCCATCATATCCAATCAGTTGCTAGGTCTTGTTGATTCAACTTCTATAACAGGGCTGTCCAAAGTGTGGCCCGCGGGCTGCATGCAATTTTATGCTGCCTGCCTGTGTTTACTGCGGGTATGGAATTCGACATAAATACTTTAACTAAAGCATTTGTGTTGATTTCTGTGCTTGTGGTGGGCCGCATGGGGGTGCACGGCCCGTGTTTTGGACAGCCTTGTTCTATAATATCTCTCACATCTGTCCATTCTCACAACTCACATGGTCAAAATTACAGCTCAAGACCTTACCACCTCTTGCCTGGGTGACTACAATAGTCTCTCAGTTGGTCTCCTTGACTCTTGCTTCTCCCTTCCACCACTAAATTGATATTCTTAAACTAGACCCAGACATGTCACATTCCAACTCAAGAAGCTACAATGGTTCTCTATTATCTCCAGGATAAAAAAACTCTTTTGGCATTTAAAGCCCTTACAATTTGGTTCTAGCTTACTGTTCTAGACTGGTTTTCCATAATCCTATCCCAAATCTTCTATGTTCTATGTACATGACCTTGTTTCTCCCATGCTACTCTTCTTCCTTACTCTCCAGTAATCCCTAATGCCATTCAATACACATCTCAAATGCTGTCTCTTACAAGACACCTTTACTTCTCAATGTCTAAAATTGTTAGCATTTACTCCACCTGCAAGTTATTTCATGTTTGTTTTATATATTTTGAATTTACTTAACTATGTACCTGACTAACAATGTTCTCTATTCCACCCCTGTGCTCAGATTATAGGTACTTCAATATAGGCATTGGAGACCCTTTGAAAACAGTGACGTTCCAGTTTGTCAACCTCATCAGCTCTCATGAGCTTCATGTTCATTCACCTCAGCTCCCCACAGGGCTAATCATAATTAGATGTCAATATTACCTGAAATTGTGCCGCTTCTATTATCTTGAACTCTGAAATTCTCTTCTCTGATCAGAATCTCCTGCTCTTCCATTTTTATCTCTTCCTCATTTCTCCTAAATCTATTCTTTACCCTCATTGTTAGTTTCAGTTCTTCCATTCCTCTCTGTTCTCCCAAGCCATCATCTCTGATCTGCTTTCCTCCCTTGCCAGTCTTGACCGGTTCGGTGATGTTAGCCAGGTCATCTATGTACCCCTGAATTTCTTGCCACCATCTTCAAATGCTGCTAATCCTCAATCTTCCATTTTCCCTGTTCCTACTTCTGAAGGAAGTCATACAATTGGTCTAACTGTACCACAGAATCTCAGGACTGAAAGAACCTCAGGGGCCATCCAATTTAACATATGTCTGCATAAAAATCCCTTCTACAGCAAGCCTGAAAAGTCATGATGACCCGTTATCTAGCCAAACCTCCTTTACCTTTTTTTTTTCCAGCTCAAGTGTAGGATTTTACAGTGTTCCCCGCTGAATTTCATCCCACTCAATTTGGCTAAGTGCTCTAACCTGTCCAGGGCTTCTTGAATTCTCAGTCTGCCATCCATTATGTTAGCTACCCATTCAAGCTTTCTAGCATCTAGAAAAACAATAAGCATCTTCCCTGCTTTTATTCAAATCATTCATAAAAATGTTAAATAGCACAGATCCTCATATAATCTATTGGAAACCATTTTCTTTTTTTTCTTTTTTTTTTTTTTTGGCAGGGCAGTTGGGGTTAGGTGACTTCCCCAAGGTCACACAGCTAGTACATGTGTTAAGTGTCTGAGGCCAAATTTGAACTCAGGTCCTCCCGACTCCAGGGTCTGTGTTCTACTCACAGCACCACCTAGCTGCCCCCGAAACCATTTTCTAAATTAACATTAAACCATTAATGAATAATCTTTGGGTCTGGATAGTTCCAAATCTATTGTTGTGTTGTGTGGTATAAATCTATCTTTTCCTCAAAAATAGTTTAATCACCGGATGGTGCTACTAGGCATTAAAATAAGCCTGTTCACCAAAAAAAGCAGGCATGGGGAAGCCCTACACTCATCTTGCCAGTGGACCAGCAAAAAAGGATTGGCATACTACCCCAAATCATTGGAAACTCTGGAGATACCTCTTTCCTATAGCTGCACCTCTTTCTAGGCAGCTTGCTCATTTCATTAATTTAAAGGTCATGGTTAGTGTGGAGTTACTCGATCAGAATGGCTCTACACCCTAAATCCAATGGGAAACTCCACTTCTTCCCTGAGTCTTATATTTGTTCCTAAGCCCAGTGATATGACCATTGCTTAGTGGTGTAGACCAGTGGTACAAAACTCAAATAGAAATAGATCCCCATAAGCCGCATCATGACCACAAGTTAACATTATGTATATGGTACTGTATTTTCATTTTGTTAAACCTTTTCCAATAATCTATTTTTGGCCACATTTGGCTAATAGAGGGCCAGCAGTTGGGAGCTTGACAACGGTGTAGACAGATGTACTTTGTGGTTTTGTTTGTTTTACTTATAGCCATAGAATCAAAAACTAAGGAACAAAATCACAAATGAATTTAATTAAAGATTAGGCATTAATGGTTTGATGTTTAATAATATTGTTTTCTCTGCCCCTATTTTTCCTTCAAGGCCTCTGTCTCTCATAGGATTTAAGTTTTAGGCTGGTGGAGAGCTATGTCTTTTTCCTTTTTGTTTCTTCTAATAGGTAGTCAAAATTAGAGATTTCCATTTCCTCCTTTACTTTTTTTTTTTTGGAAGGGGGAAGGCAGGGCAATTGGGGTTAAATGACTTGCCCAAGGTCACACAGCTAGTAAGTGTGTCCTCCCTTACTTCTATAGTAATGGGAGAAGAGTTGGTGGAGCAAAGGCATTACAGCAGCAAGAGAAACTTCTTTAAATGCTTTACTAATAATCGGGAAAGAAAAAAAAATTACAGCTTCCTTTGATCTACTAGTTTAATAACCATGTCACAAAAGGAAATATGTTTTGGCATTATTTCTTCTTTTTTTTTTTGGTTTTTTGTATTTTGGCAGGGCAATTGGGATTAAGTGACTTGCCTAAGGTCACACAGCTAGTACATGTGTCAAGTGTCTGAGTCCGTATTTGAACTCGGATCCTCCTGACTCCAGGGTCTGTGCTCTACTCACTGTGCCACCTAGCTGCCCCGACATTATTTATTCTTGATGAAGCCACATTGGATTTTTAAAAAAATAATCTCTTCCTTTTTAAGATATTCACTAATTATCCTTTTAATAAGTTGTTCTAATTTTTAATGAACAATCTAAGTCATTGACATATAGTTTGAATGCTCCAATTATTCCCTGTTTTGAGAACTGAGGCAACATTTGCCCATCTTCAATCTGGCAGTACCTTTCCTATTCTCCAAATAAGAAAACAGGAAAAAATATTTTAAAGCTCAATGGCTGTAGTTCTATGTACACATATGCCAGTTCTTTCAGTACCATGAAATGTAGTTAACTAGACTGGGTTGTCTTGGTCTCATCAAAGGCTGGTGGGTACTCTGTTACTATTTCAATTCTTATCTTGGATTGTTGTTGCTCAGTCTTTTTTCAGTTGTGCCTGACTTTTTTGACTCCATTTGGGGTTTCCTTGGCAAAGATACTGGAATGGTTAGCCATTTCCTTCTCTAGCTTATTTTATACATGAGAGAACTGAGGCAAACAGGCAAAGTGACTTGCCCAGGGTCACACAGCTACTAACTGTCTAAAGCCACTTTTGAACTCAGGTCTTACTGATTCCAGGCTCAGTGCTCTAACTACTGAGCCACCTAGCTGCCTCCAAGTCTTATATTGGCTATTAACTTCCTATTAGTCACTTTTACTTTGTCCTTGCTAGTCCAGAGATAATTCTCCTGTTCCTTCTTTGATGCCCACCATTTCCCTGAAATAGTTAAAAAAAACCAACCAAACAAACAAACTCCACTGCCCACCCCTACCTTAGCTTTTCTTGCTGGCCTCAGCTCATTCTGAACCATAGTGTTCCTATGACTCTTCTTCTAGGACCATACCCTGCTTTTGTATTCATCCGTCATTACCTGCCCTTGCTTCCATATTCTTCTGTATATGCCTTTAAAGATATGTAGTGAATTTGAATTAATTTAAATTATTTTGTGACTTCTCTATGCATCAATGTCACTTTCTTCAAATAACTTTGCCTTTCCCTTCTTATCAGAATTGTTTCTCTTTGTGTCTTTAGAATTTAATTTTTGGAACTGCCCTTCCCTTTTGATCTGACATACAGAATTTTGATCCATAGGATCCTAGCTATCTTTTCCTGGAATATTTTAAAATCTGTTCTCTATTAATCTACTAAGGAGCTTTTCAGATTCTGCCAGGGTTTCACTTCTCTATTATGAATCTTGAAGATAGAGTGGTTATTTCCTCCCAAGTTCCCAATCATTTACATTCTAGTAACCAATTCCTTCATGGTAGGCAGAGTAAGATCCAAAATAGAATTTCCCTTGGTTTGTTCCTCCACTTTTTGAAAGATGGAGAATCATGAAGGATCTATTTGATCATTAAGGCAAGTCAAAAAAATTATTAGTTTCTCTGCTTTTAGCAGAGAGAGTTCTACTAAACCCTCAGATATTCGAGGTCTCCCAAATTGCTATCATTTTTGCTATCATTATGCCTCTTTTCTGGGCTTGTGATGTATTTCCTAAACTCATCTATTTCTTCTTTCTGTCTAATTGGCCTGTAGTATACTCTAATAACAATATCGTTTCCTCCTTCATTGATCTTCACCTAAATGCTCTCTACCATGCGCTTTCCTCCTCCAGGTTACTGTATTCACATGAATGAAAAATATACAGTTATATACCACCTTTCCTCTTTACTATCCTGTTTTTTTCAAATAAAGTCCATCCTTCCAGAGCCATATGCTAGTCATGAATCTCACCCCGCAAATGACATATATATGAGATCAGATATGCCTCCCTGCATTAGGATTATAAGTTCATCTTGCTTGCTATCTACATTTTGTACATTTGCATACAGACCTCTGAGGCCATGGGTTTTATTATTATATTCATTCTTGGATTACTGTCCACTCTTCAGATTATTAGGTAAAATGAAATACTTCTTTAAGGTGTCTGGCCTCAGACACTTACTAAAGCTGTGTGACCCTGGGCAAGTTGCTTAACCCTGTTTGCCTCAGTTCTCTCATCTGTAAAAAAGAGGTGGAGAAGGAAATGGCAAACCACTCCAGTATCTTTTTTAAGGAAACCCCAAATGGGGTCAGGAAGAGTTGGACACGAATGAAAATGACTGAACAACAACAAAACTTTCTTTAAAAGGACTCCAATGTGAAAACAAAGAAAAAAGGATCTGAGGAGGTAGAGAAGACCTGACCTGTGTCAAAAAGGTGGAGGGTAAAAGAAATGTTACACAGGAGAAAGAGAAAATATACCCCTGACACTTTGAGCTAAGGATAGATATGAGGTGACTATCTCTTGTGAACTACTCTGTGTAGCCAGTCCTATTATTCTTTCTACATTAAAGCTACTCCCTATGGTATCAGGCTTGGCAAACGGAAAGACAGTTTTCTCCCTTTCTTTTTAGTTTAAAGTCCTTTAGATTAGATGCATAAAATTCCAGGCAAAAATGCACTTCTACCGGCCCTTGCTGAGTATGCATCATCTCTGACCAGAAGCCTGTCATTTCTCTGTTTTAAAACAATGGTCCAGAAATCCAAATTATATTTTCTGGTGCCATCTTCTTAGCTTTCTATTTGTTTCTTAAATATTCCTTTCTTTTCTGAGTCTGTTGCCTTTGATTTGAACTTGTGATTAAAAATAAAATAAAAAAAACCTATTATCTCTGCCTCCAAGATCTCTGGTCTCTTACTTACGCCTTTGTAATATCCAGTAAAGCTTTTGGGTTCCTTCTGTCGGTATCATTTGTGCCCATATAAATCATCATAATTAGGTGGTAGACATTTAGTTTCGTAAGCCTTGGAGGTTTTCTGTCATGTCAAGGATACAAACTGGAGGAAGACTTATTTGATGTTTCTCCATTTGTTATTATCAGAAGAGCTAAGAGCTGGCTCAGTAACCCTTACCCAGGAGGGGCCAACCATCCCTACTTGTCTCACTTTTCTCTGACCTTTACTGGATGGTCTCTCACCTGAGAGTATCTGTGGATTCACATGATTATTCTATGGAGAATAGGCAACTCTGTCCTCTTCAGGGCATCCAGCTTCCTCCTGTGGAGGAAGAGCTTTGTTATCTGTTGCTGAGCTTCAAGTAGTTAGTGGTTGTTCTCCTTCTTCCTTTTCTTGTCTGCATGATGTTCCATCTAACCTGTGACATCTGGACACAGATCAGGATTTCCCTCTGTCTCTTCTGATCTTTTTTATTTGTTTTTGTATCTAGCCTGCTTTTGAGTAATACTCCCTTCTCCCTGTTTACCTGGAGAAGGAAAAAGGCAATTCTCAAACTCCTTTACCTTCTCGTCTGTGAGGGAGATCATCTTGTACCTTAAGCATCAAAATCATGCACTTGTCCTTGGCAGAAATACAAACATCATACTCCCCATTCAGGTCACTGTACAGTTCCTCCTGTACTTCACACTTGCTAGAATGAGATCTTCCACACTTGTCCTTCTTCCTAGTAGCTCCCCTGGGGAATTACTGTAACAAACTACTTTAGAGGGTGTTCAATGTCATTGTTCCTTATCTGTTACTGCAAAACCTTGACAGTCACACTCAATTTCTTCTTTCTTTTTTTAATTTTTTATTTATCAACTTACCTTACTTAGATTTTCTTACCAACTACCTTTTTTCTTTTTAAAAATTATTTAATTTTCAATTCATGGAAGAAAACAAGCATTTCCATAATATAGTATAGTAAAAAAAAGATGATTTCACATGAAACTGCAAATCTATTATGTACAATTTGCTATTCTTTTAAAACATATAATAAAATTATCATGTGAATTTTTCTTTCTTTTTTCTTTCTTTTTTTCTTCCCTCATACATCCTAGAGATGGTTAGCATTAGACACAAACAGGGATATATGTATGTGTGTGTGTGTGCACGCACACAAACACACTCACATATATATTTAAACTTATTTTATACATCTATTTATCAGTTCTCTCTCTGGTTGTAGATAGCATCTTTCTTCATATTTCCTTTATTGTTAATTTGGGTATTTATAATAGTCAAAATGACATTCAATCAAAGTTGTTCTTAAAACAATATTACTCTTACTATATACAATGTTCTCTTGGTTCTGCTCCTTTCACTCTCCATTATTTTGTGCAAGTCTTTCCAAATTTTTCTACGATCATTGAGCTCCTCATTTCTTATAGCATAGCCGTATTCCATCACAACCATATATCCTAACTTGTTCAGCCATTCCTCAATTGATGGGCATCCCTACATTGTCCAAATCTATGCCACCACAAAGGGAGGTGCTATAAACATTTTAGAATATATAGGTTCTTTTCCTTTTCCCCTAGTCATCTTTGGAAATAGACCTTTTTTCTTAACTCTCTCTTCTTTGTCCTTAAGTGATTCTACTAGAGTCTTCTTCACCTCCTTCAGCTTTAGCCCTTTTCTTTCTCCAACTTCTCATGAATTCCATCCAACTTTTCCAGCTCCAAATCCAACCTCCAGCCTAATTCACAATTCCGAAGCCCTCCAAATCACCTTCTCAAGTCTTTCTCCTCTCTCTTCTTCAGCTCAAGTGCTCTCCCACCACTGGCTCTCCCACAAAAATCAGAAGTTGAAAATGACTGGGTCCTGAACAAGTTCCTGTTTTCCAATCTCAACCGAGCTCTCCCTGCCTAGCACTCCTTTCGTTCTTCAGTGATCAGCTATCCCATACCCAGCATGTCAGTTTTGAATCTTTTCTTCTCTTCAGTACCCTAACCCTCTAACTCTCAGCAGATGACCTCACTTCATACTTTACTGAGAAAATGGAAGCCATCAGTTATCAGAGCCCCTTACTATCCCATACTCCACACTTCAAAATCCCACTATGTCATCACCCTTCCTCTTCTCTTTTGATCTGGTTTCTGAGGAGAAAGAAGCCTTTATGCTAAGGCCAACACTTCCATGCCAAAGGTCTACCTCCTCCAGCTATCTCTGTTTTAATCCTCAAACATGTCCCCTCCCATATCCCTGGAGTTTGTCTCACTGATCATTTTTTTTATTATCTCTCACCTTCTTTATCTAGCTACTCATTCATTTCTCACATCTCTGGATCAAACCCATCCTTAAAAAAAACCCCTACTTCTTTTGCATACAAATTCCAGGAAAGAGTCTTTTATGCATGTTGCCTCAAATTCCTCACTACCCAATCTGTTCTCAGTCCTTGGCTTCTTATTTTACCATTCAACATTACTCTCTGAGGTGTTACCAATGACCTCTCAACAGCTAAAATCAAAGGTCTTTTTAGTCCTTACCTTACCCTTTTTTTTTTTTTTGCAGCTTTCAATATTATCAGACACTTGCTTCTTCTGGGTATTTTTTTCTTCCTTGGCTTCCATTGCCTTGCTTTCTTCTAGTCTTTTGCCTACATGTTTAAGACTTTCTTTCTTCTCAGTCTCCTTTGCTGTATCATTATCTATTTTCTGTTTCCTAAGCTCATCCACCTTTGGAGACCGCCTTCACCTAACTCTCACCTGTGGCTCCAAGAAGCTGTAGTATACATAGCAGCCATACTCCAGTAAAACCATCTTGGCAGATGGGCTAAACCAGGTTTAGGGTAACTCACAGGCTTCAGACTTATGAGTAAGTTAGGGGAATGTGTACTCCAAGCACGTGAAGATTTTTCCTACTGGAATGGACAGATAAGAACAATTTGGTCCAATGGCCATGAAGGCAGCTGAAGCAAGGTGCTGAGGAGAGCTTGCAGCTTGGTCAGGCACCAAAGACACCAAGGTCATCCACAGCATCCTGGGCTATCTACAGTCATCTTGACTTTTGTCCTGCTACTGGAATATGATGACACTTTATGCAGCTCTGCCTCACTTAACTCTAATTCACATACAAGCCAAGATATCGCCCATGATGTCACTGGTCTTCAAAAATGAAGGAGGAACATCATTATTCATCTCCTGTTTCCTAAACTCAGGTAGCCACCAGAGCTCTACTCTGGGCCCTCTACTCTCTCTCTCTCTCTCTCTCTCTCTCTCTCTCTCTCTCTCTCTCTCTCTCTCTCTGTATATATATATATATATACATATATATATACATATATATATATATACATATATATATATATATATGTATATATGCTTTCTTTCCCCTAGTGATCCAATCTGCTCCCATAGATCCAATTATCAGTGCTGTAGAAATGACTCTTACTTCAAACATCTTATCAGCAATGCAAACTCAATATGTCCAAAATTGTCTTCATAATTTCTCCCTCCAAACTGATCCTCCAAAATGAAGCCTTTTCCTGCAAACTTCCCTATTTCTCTTGAGGGTACCACCATCATCCTACTCAACTATCATTATAACCTGAGACTCATCCTGGACTCCTTCCTTTCCTTCACCTCCTGCTTCTTGGGTTATTCCACTTTCCAAACCAGACTTTGAGGGTCCATGCCTGGGAAGATCAAAGCTGCTCATCTCCAGACTCCCTCGAACATCTTTTATCTTCACCCCAGCCATTTTCTGTTCTCTTGCAACACAAATACCCTCCCCTACCTCTTCCACTATTGGCTTTGGGAAGGTGGACCAATTGGCTGCTCTGTTGTTCCACTCAAGATTTTTGTGACACAACTCCCTTTTCTGGCCACTATTTTTTTTTAATCTCCCATTAAAAGATATGCTCTTGAGGGCAGGCTCGGGCCCCTTTTGTATTTGCTTACCTAGTGCTTAGCATGGTGCTTGGCACCTAGTAAGCTTAATAAACGTTTTTCATTGATTTTACAGCCTATTAGTTGCAAAGTCCTGTCAATTCCACCTCCAAAGCACCTCCGGATTCTATCCCATTCTTTCCTTAACCCAGGTCATGCCCTCATCACCTCTCACTGTTGTAACTGTAAAAACCTCTTATTTTGTTTCACTGTTTTTTCTCTCCATCACTTGAGTTCATCTTCTACAGGGCCACCGAATTCATCTTCCTAAGGAATATTGCAGACCGTGTCTCTCATAAACCTTGAGTGATTTTCCCCATTGCCTCTAAAATAAAGCACAAATTTGTCATCCTCTTTTTAAAGGCTATAATTCGGATCCAACTTACTTTTCCATCTTATTTCATGTTAGTCTACCTCCCCTACACAAATTCTAGTGAAAGGGGATTGATTACTAACCGTTTCCTGATTTTAACACTCTGTGCCCTGCCTTCATGCATTCAAACAAACCATCCTCCATGCCTATGCCCGCTTCACCTCTACCTCTATGGTGCTGAGCTTAAATAAGGAAGACATGAGTTCAAATCCTGCTTTGGACACTTCGTATTCGTGCAACCGGAGAAAGATTCCTTAATCTCTCTCAGCCTCTGCATCCTCATCTGGAAAGAGGAGATGACAATACCAGTAGTATCTGCTTTACAGGATTGTTGTTGTGGGGTTCAAGTCACATAATGTATTTTAAGTGATTTATAAACCTTAAGGTGCTATATGTGCTATTAATTATTATTATTTATTTTACTCATCATTCAAGGCTTATCTTAGCTCCTCCAGGAATATTTCTTTGCTTATCTCAGTTGTTAAACTCTCTCTGTCAAATTCCCTTACCTGTGTGTATTTTGTATCATCCCGGTAGGTTGTAAGGTCCTTGGGTACAGGAACTGACCCATTTTTTATTTTGAATCCCTCATGTCTACCACGATGTCTTGAATGTGGTAGGCGCTAAAGCTGTGTTTGAAAGAAATTTACTTCTTTCTCCCATGCTATGTTGCCTTACTTAAGCACTCTGAGCCTCAATATCTTTATCTGTAAAAATGGAAATATGTCCTTAAGGGCTTTGTGAGGATCAGATGAGAGCATGTATAAAGGATTACAATTTTAGATCTGGAAGAGACCTTAGAGATCATCTATTCCAATCCTCTTATTTTCAACATGAGGAAACTATTGCCCAGAGAGGATTCAACTTCCTCTGGTTCATATAAATGGTAATTGGCAGAGCCAGAATTTGAACCCAGGCCCTCTAACTTCATATCTAGAACAAAAAAATCCTTTGGAATTTTAAAGTATAATCCAAGTGGCTTTTATTGGCATTGTTGCTATTATAATTGTCCTATACACAAGCAGTCGGCTGACAAGCATTTAACACATACTAGTGATACATGTAGAAATTCCGATGCCCAAAAATCTCTGTTGCTTATTTTCCTGCCTTGTGAAAGGATAGTGCCATATTTCTTGAACAACTGATTATGTCTGCACACCCTCGGATATTGGAAGCTCTGTCTGGTTTGTAGTTTCTTGGCTCTGATTCACCAAGGCCCTGCTTATTCTCTTCTTTAGGTCCTGTAGTTGCTGGTGTTGTGGGGATCACGATGCCCAGGTACTGCCTGTTTGGAGACACTGTGAACATGGCATCCAGGATGGAAAGCAACAGCCTCCGTGGGTATCCTTTATATCTGGCTTCTAGGTCTGATACCCTTTCAGGTCTTTGAACTTTAAACAGAGACTATTTTTAGAAGACCTATTTGCATTTTTGTCTCCTTTTTTTTCCACCAGGGAGATAAAGAAGATCACACCACCCTTATCAAATATCACTGAGCAAATGGCTTTCCGGACATCCTAGTGTGCAAAGTGCTTTTAGCAGACAGAATCTCTTCCCTCAGAAAGTTTATATTCTATAGAGACAACAAAGTCATCACACTGACACATAATGAAAGGAAGAATGAAAAAAATTTGGAAAATGGGGGGTTGGACTAGATCTCTGAGATCCCTTCCAGATGGAACATTCTGGGATTCCAGGCTTCTGTGATAGAAAACTCCAAGGAATAACAAATTGTTTAATTTTACTGGGATTTTGTTAATCAAAATTGCTTTGAATTAGTGCTTAATTTATTAACTGGGAAAGGGAAAATTACTTAGAAATTCGACCTGTATAGAATTTAGGTTGTGATTGTTTAAAATACATGAATATATATGTACATATATGTATATGTATATGTGTATGTATATATGTGTGTATATATACATACAGATGTATATATATACACACATAAATATATATGTATATATACATATATATGTCAGCATAATGTCTCTTGAAATTTTTCAAAAAGGGTGTGTTTCATTTTTTAAACTGGATTTTTCTCTACATCTCATTAGGAATCCAGACCCTCAGATCCAAAAGGAAACTCACAGAACATCTAGTCCAAGCCTCTCGTGTTATAGTTGAGAAAACAAGTTGAAAGACAAGGGTTACACAGTCAGTAGTAGAGCTAAGACCAGAACCCCTATCTCCTTCTTTCTATTTCAGTGCTTTTCCCACACGAAAACAAATCATCCTCCCCGCTCCCCATTACCTCATTGTCTGTAGGTTTTACCCAACCAAATCCAAACCCCAAACTCTGACCTACCTCCTTCTCTTGAAAGTAAAGGTTTGCAGAGTAGGTTCTCAGTGTGTATGCAACATATTGACGACTCAGAAACAAACTCATTTGTACTTCTAGTTACCAGAGATAATCATGAATAATACATGCAGACTTTGGCACAGTAGCTGGTCAGCCTTTCTTCCTATTGAAATCTGAGGTGGCTCATTAATTTCCATTCTGAAAAGAGACACCTATTTGCAATGCCAATGTGGCCCTTTTATTTCCGTATTGACCAGATGAAGATCTGGGGTGGGGGGGGAGGTCATAGCTGGTGGTCAAAGGGCTCTGGCCCAAAATTCTGCCTCCATCAGGGATGCTGCACTGTGATTTGCTTCATGAAAGGCCATATCAGTCTGGGGCCCCAAACAATATGGTTTGTCCTCTCTGAAATAGAGCTCATCCGTGGAAAAGCCATCATCACAGCAATAACCAGGCTCCTCTTTTGTTATAGCTCTTCGGATTCATGTTTCTCAGACCACTGCCAGTGCCCTGAGGTCAATAGGGGGATATGACTTGCAAGAACGAGGCACCATTAAAGTAAAGGTAATGATGGAGGACACCAACCTAGTTCATTTTCATAACATGGCCTGCTATAGATCAAATATCTCATTTTTTGCTCTAACACATGGAGATCCATGGATTGTCCTTTTCACCTCCATTATCCTCTTCCTTCAGCAACAAGGAGGATATATTTTCTCAAGTTGAAATAACAATAAAATCAGCCTTGGGAATTTCCATATTAAAGCTTTTCTGACTTGGCAATGAAATGGGGAATCAATATGGTAGAACTTGAGAAGGTCTAGGGGAAAAGCCCCATTTCCTCCTCCACTAGCCTAACAGAAAGAAATTCCATACTTATGAGACCATTGCTTTAGGTTAAGCATTGTGTTCTTCCTTGAAGGGGAGAAGAGAGTTCTGGTTTAAAATGCAAACGGTCCTGAGAAAGGTAGACCAGGAAGCCACTAATACCATCAAGTGAATAAGATTACCTGAACACTGTCTTTCAGTAATGGAGCACCAGGGAGAGGAGCGATGGAGTATAGTATGGTGGAGAGCTCTACCTCATGGCTGTACCAATCCCGTCTTTCCTCAAGTTCTTTTTTTGCCAATTAATTTCAGAAAATGGCTGTAGAAGTTTTTATTTTTACCTTCAAATTTCTAGTAGTCAGCAGCAGTGAGGTTTTCTTTTTGAGATAACGCCTGTACTATATATGGTGCTTTAAAGTTTGTAAGGCATTGATATTCTTTATCTAATTTGAGTCTCAAAACATCATGGGGGGTGGGGTACTACAAGGATCATTATACCCAGTTAACAGGTGAGGAAATGAAGGCTCAAAGAGTGAAGAAATTTGCCTGTAATCACATAGCTAGTAACAAAGGTAGGATTTGAATTGGGTCTTTTCTACTCTGTGTGCTATGCAACCCTCCCCCTTGTTTAAAGAAACAATTTCCTCTCGTCCCCTGTCAAATTACTAAGTTTCTGTTTAAACATATAATCTTGCTATCAGAAGACTTGGAATCGGGTTCTAGTTTTGACATTTGCCAGCTGTTTGACCCTAGACACCGTTTTACCATCTACAAAATGAGCCTACATGTAATTACCACTCATAGGGTTGTAATGAGTAAACTATTCTGTAAATTTTAAAGTGCTTTAATTGTGACTTTTATAATTATAGTTATCATTATTATTTTCTATGGTTCTTATAAAAACCTTCAAGGGCCTGATTTTTCCATAATAGTGAGTCATTTTTCAGTTGGGTCTGACTCTTCATGACCCAGTTTGGCATTTTCTTGGCAAAGCTACTGGAGTGGTTTGCCATTTCTTTCTCCAGTTCATTTTACTGATAAGAAAACTGAGGCAAAAAGGATTAAGTAACTTGTCCAGGGTCACACAGCTAGTAAGTGTTTGAGGATGGATTTGAACTCTGGTCTTCCTGATTCCTGGCCCAGTGCTTTATCTGCTATGTCACCTAGCTTACCCAATGATAGTAATTGCTAGAATTTATATAGCTCTTTAAGGTTTGTAAAATATTATACAAATATTATCTTATTTGATCTTCACAACCACCCTATGAGGTAGGTCCTATTATTAGGAAACTGAGAAGGAGGTAGATTAAGTGACTTGCCCAGTATCACAGAGCTGCTAAGTGTCTGAGGCAGGATTTGAACTATGTTCTTTCTGACTCCAAATCCTGCACTTATATGCACTGTGTGACCTGGCTAGATTCCCTGAAGAGAGATGCCACCTCTCCCCTTCCCCACACCATGAGGCACCAGAACTCGGAAATCTCATGAATTGTAGTCCCCAAAGCTGTCTGACTCACTGAACGTAGTAACTAAGCTTCTAGCCATTGACTTCCACAGGGCAAAGGTGAACAAACTACCTATTGGCTAAAAGGAAAAGCTGGGCTTGCCATATCCCTGCCAGAGTTCACGGAAGAGAATGAGTTCCAGAAACCCTTAGGGGTAAGTCTCTTTCCCTTAGAGATCTAGCATGGCTCTCTTTGTTGACATCAGCATGAAGAAAGAGACCTGACGTTCACTGAGCAAGAGCTTTCCACCTTTTTCTGTGTCCTGAACCCTTTGGTAGGTCTGATGAAGTCTATGGTGCCTTTCTCAGAAAGATGCTTTTAAGTAAATGCATGTTTAACTTCAATTAGACGTTAGTAAAAATAAACATTTAATATTTTCCCCCTCCAAGTTCATGGCTCTCTCTTAAATCTATCTATGGTCAGTGGGTTAAGAAGCCTTGATGTAAGGGTACTGAATTAGACATAGTGAGTGTCTTCCTTTTAGGCACATCCCATCTGTCTAGCCTCCTTTTCCCGATTCTGTTTGAAATCCCAATTGCATAGAGCACATGCTCAGAGCTCATTTGGATTGGGGCATATAGTATAGAGAATTATAAGCATTTTTCTTTGGGGACAAGAGGAGGGTTATTGCTCCAAGCCCTGTATGTTTCAATCCCTCTCTGCCAATCAGCTTCCACAGCTGCCAGATGTTTCCAGTTCATTAGCTCAGGGATTACAATGATTGGTAATCTCACACTATAGGAGGAGAAAGGGGGAGAACAGAACGAGTTTCATCCAAAAATCCTCCTGCCTGCTTTTCCCCTGTAGACAGACAAAAATGTGGATAATAATTATGCCCTTGTTTTCCTGGATGCTACTTTCTTAAGCTCACAGCCTTTGTTTCCCTTACCAGCCCTCAAAGTCTTAAAGAGCTTCAATTCCCAATTCAGAAAAGTCTCCAATGTGTTCACAGGCACAAAACACACTAATGGGTGTGTTTCTATCTGAAACATAAGGGGAAGAAACCAGCACAAAGTTGAGAAGACCAATAGCTGTTACAAGCAAACATCGTTTACTGCATTTCATAGATATTGTGGTTTTGTGGTGGTTTTTTTTTTTTTTTTTTTTTTACAAATCAAAGGTTTTTTTTTGGCAACTCTGCATAGAGTGTATGGGTTCCATTCTTCTAATAGCATGTGCTCACTTCGTATCTCTGTCACATTTTGATGATTCTCACAATATTTCAAACTTTTTCATTATTGTTATATCTGATACGGAGATACAAGATCAGTGATCTTTGATGTTCCTATTGTTACTGATTCGGAGCATGAACCACATCCATATGAGATAGCAAACTTAATCAATAAATGTTGCAAGTGTTCTGATTGCTCCACCAACTTGCTATTCCATTTCTCTCCCTCTCCTCTGGCCTTTTGTATTTCATGAGACACTACAATATTGAAATTAGGCCAATTGATAACCTTATAATGGCCTCTAAGTGTTCAAGTGAAAGGGAGTGTCAATGAATGTGGCAAGCTTCATTATTGTGTTGTTTTAATGAAATTGCCACAACTACCCCAACCTTCAGCAACCACCACCCTGATCAGCCAGCAACCATCAAAATGGAGGAAAGACCCTCCACCCTCAAAAAAGATTACTACTTGCTAAAGATTCAGGTGATGGTTAGCATTTTTTTTTAGCAATAAAGTATTTTTTAATTAAGATACATAATTTGTTTTAGACATAATACTATTGCATACATAATGGACTATAGTAAATATAACTCTCACATGCACTGGGAAACCAAAAAATTCATGTGACTTGCTTTATTGCAATATTCACTTTATTGCAGCGGTCTGGAACTGAACCCCCAATGTAGCTGAGCTATGCTTGTATATAAGAATATGTAATAAGAACCTCCTCCTTTCTTGGCTATTGATCTAAATCAACCAACCAACCAGTGTTTATTAAACAGTTACTATGTGCCAGACTCTGGGGATACAAGCACAAACAACAATCCCTACTCTCAAGGAGTTTACATTAAAATGTAAATATACAGAAAAT
Source organism: Trichosurus vulpecula (assembly GCF_011100635.1). Lineage (NCBI taxonomy): Eukaryota > Metazoa > Chordata > Mammalia > Diprotodontia > Phalangeridae > Trichosurus > Trichosurus vulpecula. The sequence goes on from NC_050580.1 coordinate 102,434,044, forward strand.
AAATAAAAATAATACAAAGTCATTAAACAAAAGATAATTTGAGAGGGAGGGCACTATTATCTGAGGGGATCAGGTAGGGCTTCAGAGGGAAGATGATGCTTGAGCTATATCTTAAAGGAGGAGAGGAATTCTATGAGGCAGAGGTGGACAAGGGATGCATTCCACATGTGAGGGAGAGCTAATGTAAAGACCTAGTGATGAGAGATAGAGTATTTTGCATGAAGAAAAGAGAAAAAGCCCATTTGTTTGGATTGCTGAATGTATGGAGGCTAATGAACAAGGAGGTTGGAGAGATAGGTTGGGGACAGATTGAAATCTAGTATTTTATTCTAGAGGCAATAGACAGCTACTGGAGTTTATTTACAGAGTAGGGAGCTGACATGGTCAACTTTTTACTTTCCAAAATTAATTCTAGATGGTCACTTTTTTGCTTAGCTTTTTCTGCTCACAAGACAAAGAAAATATCCATTTTCTAAAATGTTGCCTCACTAGAATCTCCAGGAGTAATCATCTTTTGACACTGTGAATATTTTTCTCTTTATTACAAGGAATAATATTCTATGCCATGTTCCATCTAGCCATATGTGTAACAGATTTATTAAACCGTAGTGTTTTTATTTTCTACTCATTGCCTACAGCTCCCCTGCTCCCACCTCACCCCAAACATTTTACATTTCACTGCTCCTGAATGTGACTGGAATACTGCAATTGGTAGAACCAGTTTTTGCTTCTAAGCCTTATGAGACTCAGGTCTTGGTACCAAGCATGACTGTAGAGCTTATCTCTTCTGGGCACAGAGATGCACTTGGAGAGAGATTTTTGAACCTATATGCAGGGAAATGTATTAAACAAGTAATGATGAGTTTCTACTTCCGCAAGTCTTATGATGATGATGAGTCTTTGCTTTTACTGCCTTAGTCTCCACTTTTACAAGATGATTCACTGGGATCCTTTCTTTGGGTATTTTTTTATACCATGGAATTTGATATTGAATTTAGGACTTCAAAGGGATAGTGAAACTAAAAGAACTAGAAACAAATTCCAGTGTAAAAAAAACTACCTTCCATGAACTCTTTGCCTTTCTTCTTGTCTTAAGGGCAGAGGGCTGGGTTATATAATACAACCCTCTAGTCCCATATAGCAAGCACGTAATAAATACTTGCTCATAAGTCATTTCTTTCTCTCTCTCTCTCTCTCCTCTCTCTCTCTCTCTCTCTCTCTCTCTCTCTCTCTCTCTCTCTCTCTCACACACACACACACACGCACACACATACACATCTTATCATTAATAGCCTACTTGACATCTCCACCTAGAAGACCCATAGGTATCCCAAACTCAACATTTCAAAGATGAAAGTCATTATCTTTCCTTAAAACTTCACACCTCTTTGCTATTTCTGTGGCAGGCACCACCAAGTTTCAGTGAGAAAAAGTGCTGAACTTCCAGTCTCAGGATGTAAATTTGAATCCTGTCCCTCCTACTTATTTTCTTCATTTGCAAAATAAGAGGGTTGAACATCTAAAGTCCTAAGGCTTAGCATCCTTTCCTTCATCTTTACCTCTTGGAATCCCTAGTTTCCTTCAAGTTGGCCACAGATGCCACCTTTTACAAGAGGTATTTTCTGCTACTTCCAGTTAGTAACTCACCCCCTCAGGAAATTCCTTTGTTTGCATTTACTTATTTTATGTTAGATTTCCTCTTTAAGGTCAAGGATTGTTTTGTATATGCCTCTATATCCCCAATACTTTGCATATAATAGTGTTTAATAAACATTTCTTGAATGAATTGGGTAAATGAATCCCAGGTTTCTATGACAATCCTGTGTTTTATTCTACTCTATAGAAGGGAATCCATGAGTCTTTGTCAATAATCTTTCCCTTCTCATCGTTACAGGAGCTTCTCCTTACCAGAGATCCCTAAGAGAAGAAAACAGAGGCCACCTAGATAAAGCATGGAAGGAGGCATCTTTGAGAAGGTGCCTTCTCTCCTGGGTCAGTCATGGAGAGGGCAGTTCCATCCAAGGGACACATCCCTCTCACCCAGTTTCTCTCACTCTGCATCAGAACAACAGATTTTCAGAATCAGCAGGATACTTAGTGAGCTCTATTGCTTTCATCAACTGAAGGAGTCAAGACCCATACCTGGTGCCATGATGACTTTTAACAATGTCTGTTCAATCTTGACTATTTTCTTTTTTGCTTAGGAAACCACGGTGTGGTGAAAAGAACACTGAATTAGTAGATCCAGATTCAAATCCCAGCCCTGCCACTAACTATCTGTGTGGCCTTGATCAAGTCACTCCCTTTTTCTGGCTCTCAGTTTCCTCACCTGTAAAATAAGAGTAGAGTATTTGAATTCTAAGGTCTCTTTCAGCTCTAACATTCTATGGTTCTGCTATTTCAAAACTCATAAGGACAAGAATATATATGAAAAGATCAACCAGACAATTCAAATTATATATACACATACATATATCTGTTTACAACATAATGTACATGTATGCGTGTATGTATATTTGTATGAAGTGGAAAGAACTCTGGTTTGGGATATAAAGGATGTGAGTTTGAATCTTGATTCTACTGCTTGCTACCAGTGTGACCTTAGGCAAATAATTTCTCTTCTCTGGGACTCAGTTTCCTCATCTGTAAAATGATGGAATTGGACTGGATGTCCTCTTAAATTCCTTTAAGTTCTAAATCTATGAGGCTGTGATCTCGTGCCTGTCTATACAAATCAATTAACCTGAATTATACATTAGGATAATGTCTAAAGGCTGTCTTGTAGTTTATAACTAGCATTTGAGCTGTTAGGCCCACCCAAGTTCATTGTGATACCTCCAATTTCTCAGCAGTCATTTCTAGGCTGAAGCAGCTGGTGGGTCAAAGATTTTTTTTTTTTAGCAATGATAAGATCAGAGGTTCTACATCTCTAGGGGTTAAAGTCCCCTCCAAATGGAGTCCCTGCTTAGGCAGAGCTCATTCTGGGTTTTAGGGATATTATTTACCTTCTTTTCTGGATCTCTATCACAAGGATTTTCTCGCTTGCTTTTAGTACTGGGGAAGTGGGTGAAACTACAGAGATAAGATAATCGGTTAATGGTCAGTCAATAAATATGTATTAAGAGTCTACTAGGTGAGAAGTGCTGGGCATACAAATATGGAGAAGAAAGACAGTTACTTCCCTGAAGGGGCTCACAATCCAATAGGGGAAGATGACAAAAGGAAACCAAAGGAGGTGGGGGAGGGAAGGTCCCTAGCTCCTGAATGTGACGGAAAAGATGAGAGGAGTAGCCTGGCAGTAAATAAAGAGATGGCTAAACTGGGCCTTCTCCTTAAATTCGGGTTCTGGGAGGAGCTCTCACCCTTCGATCAGAGGGAGAGGTCCCAAGGGCAAAGGGTATTGAATTTAATGAATTAAAACATGTATGTTTAACTGCAAGGGGCAAGGAAGGGAGGGGAGGAGATGAGACCATGACTATTCAGTCCTAGCCTGGAAATCAGAAGAGAGGATTCACTTGTTTTATACTTTTTTGGGGGTAATAATTTCTATCATAGTATTATGGGATGGTACAGGAGGTCATCCAGCACCACCTTTTTATAAAATAGGTATTGTTAGGGTGTGAGACAATAGAAGACTTCTCAGCTCTCTCAGCCCCTTTAGGGTTAAGAAGTAGTTGCTATTCTTTACCTGGGAGTTGGAAGGGGACCCTCCCTCCCACCTCTCTGACAGTTTCTCATTCCCACAAAACTTAAGCATAGGGAGAGGCACTCAATTACTATCAGTAACAGCTGTTCCTCTCCTGAGGTTCCACTATCAATGGCAGAATTGGGGAAAAGAAAACTGCTCTGTAGAGTACTCACCATTCCTTATAGCACTTTCATTTTCCACCTGTAGATTCAGGGGTAGTAGTCCCCAGAAACTGTTCTTCCTCCTTACCCCCTCTTCTTCCTGACCCTCCAATAATTTATAATACATTCATTCCCAGCTGACCTAAGCTAAAGAATATGTCCTGACAGATATTTCCATCCCATTGGCTTTTGAATGACACTAAACCTAATCTGAGAGGGAGAAGAAAAGGGGGAGAAGAGAGTCTGTTTAGTTTCTCTGGACAGAGTCTGTGTGGTCTAGTGCTATGAATCTCTACAGGTAATTCTAAATCTTCGAATGCTGCAAGCTCCAAATCATCATGGAAATCATCTATCCAGTCCCAGGGTTCTTAAACTTATTTCTCTTATGGACCCTTCTGGCTGTTTGGTGAAGCCAGTGGTGAACCCTTCTCACAATAAGGTTTTTAAATGCATAAAACAAAACACAAAGGATTACAAGGGAAGCCACTTATATTGAAATACAGTTATGGAAATATTTTTGAAAAACAAATTCCTGGACCCTTAGAAATCTAAACATGGGAAAGGGATCCATAGACCCTAGGTTGAGAACTCCTGATCTAGTCTAATCTCTTCACTTTACAAATGGAGAAACAGGCCTGACTAGAGAGATAAAATGCCCTTACTAAAATCACCTAGCTAATTCATAGAGTCTGAGTGATGCTTCAAGGTTTGGGGGGCTTGATGGATCTTATGAAGATTTAAAGCCTCAGGAGTAGTGGTATCCATTAAATGTTTATTATCTACCAAATCTGAGACTTGGAAGGGTCAAGGTTCAGCCCATTCCTGAACATGAATCCTCTTTACAGCCTCCCTAACAAGCTGCTGTCCAACTTCTGCCTAAAAGCCTTCAGTGAAGGGGAACCTGCTACTTCCAAGGCAGTCCTTACCATTTTGGGGTAGGACTAACAGATAGAAATTGCTTATTTTACATCAATCCTCACTTTGCTTCTCTACAGTTTCTACCGATTGCTTCTAGTTTTGCCCCGTGGGGTCAAACTGAACAGGTCTAATCTCGATTGCACAGGGCAACTCTGATGATACATGGACAGCTATAAGATGCCCCAAGTCTTCCTTTTTTTCCCCAGACTAACCATTCCTAATTCACACACTGATGCTGGTATGCTGTGGTCTCCAGCTCTTTCGCCATTCTGATTAAAGAACTATGCCTCTGCTCCAGCTTATCTATATCAATTATTTCTTTTAAAAAAATGTTTTTTCCCCAATTACATGTAAAGACAATTTTTAGCATTTGTTCAAAAAAAAATTCAGCTCCAAATTTTCTCCCTCCTTCACCTCTCTCATCCCTGAGATTGTAACCAGCTTCCATCAGGGGAAGAGAATTACAGCATTGAGAGTGCATCAAGTCCAGCACACTCATTTTATAGATGAGAAAGAAGACTGAGACAGAGTTTAAGTGACTTGCCCAGGATCACACAGCTGGTGAGTGTTTAAAGCAGGCTTTGAAGCCAAGTCTTCCTTATTCCAGTTGAAGTCTATCCACTGTGGCCTCCAGCTGCCCTATTGAGAGTGGTTTCTAATTCACTTAAGATCTGACTACCCCAAAACACATTAAGAAGTAACAAAATTTAAATCCTGTATAAGATAAAGGGTAGAAGAGTTGAAATGAAAGTGAAGACCTCGGTTACATTATTCAATTTCTGTGAAAGCTACGACAAGACATGATATCTCTTGTGCTCTCTGTTTCTTCCTCTGGAAATGAAGACCTGTTGAGATGATTTTGATTACTTTCTAGCTCTAAAAACTCCATTTTATCCTATCCTGTTCAATCTATCCCAGTCTAGCCTAGTCACTCTATCAATCAACAAGCATGTATTAAGGGCCTACTATGTGCCAGGTAACCTGAAAAGACCTTAGCTTAAAAGGGCCAAGGTCTCCCACTACATCCTGGGCAGTCCTCAGTCGTCCTGATCGATATCTGGCCACTAAACCCAGATGGCTCTGGAGGAGAAAGTGAGGCTGGTGACTTTGCACAACCCTCTCTCGCTCAAATCAAAGTCAGTTGCAAATCATATCTTCATCTCCCTGCTGTCACGGTCCACTTTGAGAATGAAGGACAAACCACAACCACAGCCACATACAACTATGTACCAGGTACTGATACAAGGTATTTACAAAGGTAAAAATAAAACATATCTTCCTGGATGGAACTATGGTTGTATGTACACATATGAGTGTATACAAAATAAAGATAATTTTGATGACAGTACAAATAGCAGCTGGAGAATCAAGAAAGACCTCCTGTAAGAGGAACCTGACCTACCCTATCCTCTATTAATCTATTGTTTTAGCTGAAGGTATCATTGGCTACATTTTCCAGATTTCCCTAACCCTGAGGATTTTGACTCTTCATAAAATCCACATCTGATGCCCTGCCCCTTTTTTCTTCTATAGGTTGTAAACAAGGAAGAAAACATTTGTTTTGTTCTGTCCTTATCTATATTGTTTATCTTTTATGCATGATATACTTCTAGCTGGTGACAGGAGAGCCTTTCAGGGAATATTTTCTTTAATGTTCACGGATATTGATGATTATAAAAAAGCAAAGACAAGCAGAATTCCAGTCATTTTATGATTTCCAGTTGACAAAAGTTACTGTTTCCCCAGATATGATTTTTTTACCTCTCCACACCTGGAAATCTGACAGTAAATAACACAGAAATTTATGGGTCACAGTGGTGGCTATGGGCCTGTAGTGTATTTGCAAGCAAAAGAAATTAGGGTAGGCTTGTGGGTGTGCTGGAGAATTGGTTATCAAGAATGATGCTTCTAGGTCATAAACAGCAAAAACAAATTATTTGTTTTAGGAAACTTTATTACATAGAACCAGGCAGATAGATATACAGGATTGTAAAAGTTGATAATAAAATAAACCAGACCAAACATAGACATTGACTTGCTCTGCTGGCCAAAGATTTATATTCATAGGAATGTGAACATAAATTTACTATTTACTAGCCAAGAGGTTTCTGATTAGAATAAAATGCTTTTCTCCTGGGTTTCTTACTACTAAAAGTTGGAAACGCTAGAGCTGAAACTTTCTGGATGGGTTTGGATTTTGTGATTTAAACTGAAAGCTGGATTGCACTTATATAGTTATTACAATAAACTTCTTCTGTTGAATCAGCAACCATTCACTTGTTTTTGAAGGGGTGTGTGTGTATATGTGTGTGTGTGTAACTTGTGTTGTTTGGGGTGTTTCATTTTTCACAAATGAGCTGGGGCATCCTGAAAGCACTTTGTATACATAAGTGTGCAGAAGGATTCCTATTCCTATTTCATTCAGATCAGCAAATAAGTATTGAGTGCTGACTATGCTAGGTGCTATATTACTTTAATATAATAAAAAGAGCCATTCACTGATGGTGCCTGAAGTCTCTTCATGGTTAGAGCCCATGAATTTATTTTGTGGCCAAGCTGAGAAAAGGCTAGAGATCCCCGGTTTTCCCATAGTGCCCATTAGCTTTATACCTTGTTGGCACACATTTATTTCAGAGGTCAGAAGCCCAAACCTGGCCATTCTGCATAGATAAGCATCATGTTTATGTGAAGAACTGACCTTTCTTAGGTATTCTTTACTAGGATTGGCTCAAATGAATGGCCTTCAACTTCCCTTCAAAAGGTCAGCTTTGTTTGGTCAGTGCACTGTTATCTTTAGCATGGTTTTCAAAGCACTCTGCTGCAGCCCTTGACTTTTCAACTTAGAAGGGAAAAAAGCCTCTGCCAATTAAAGGAAGAGGAACTGAATGAATAGAAAAGCCCCTTTCAACCCCAAGAAGTAGCAACAGATAGAAATTGGGGAACAACAGCTAGACAAACAAAACCCCTCCAAATCTGAGAAAGTTGGACAAATCACTGAAACAAAAACTTGCCCGAGTTTTATTCACTTTCCTGATAAAAGGATCTTTTGTTGCTTTTGGCAGCAGAAATGAACATGACTTTGTCATCAGTAAAGGGTGACCTTGGGTCAAGGGGCCACAGATGCCGTGTGGTCTCCTATCACAGCGCAGAAGCCAAGCATGAAGATCAGGTGATAGAGAATCTCTGCAAGTCAACCATAGAAAAACGCTTAGAATCCCTGAAGCAGAGCTAGATGGAGCCTTGAAGATCATCTGGTCCAACTTTCTCCTTTTTACAGGGGAAACTGAGGCCTAGGGAGGGGAAGGGGTTTGCTCAATTGATGCAACAAAATGAAGTGATGGCAGCCAGCTAATAGAGGACATCTGAGGCAAGTTTGAGGGCGGTTTCTACAAAATCCAGTAAGGTGGGATTTTGTTTTGCTTTTAAAAAGTTGAATCTTACTAGAATTATAAACTCCGAATTGGAAGGGATTGTAAAGGTCACTCATGGGTGGTCACCTCATCTCTGCTTGAACACCCCCAGTGACAGAATTCATTCTATTTGGGGTCTGCTCTTGTTAGAAAATCCTTGTCTGTCCCTGAGTAACTTCCATGCATTGATTCTAGTTTTGCTTTCTGAAGTCACATAATTTCTTCTCTTTTCGACATGATAGCCCTTTGTTCCCCACTCGCTACCAGGGGTGGAGAACCTGCAGCCTCCAGGCCACCTGTGGCCCTCTAGGTTCTCAAGTTCGGTCTTTTGTCTGAACCCAAATTTCACAGAACAAATCCCCTTAATAAAAGGATTTGGTTTTGTAAAACTTGGACCCAGTCAAAAGACTGAACGAACCCAAGGACCTAGAAGGCCACATGTGGCCTCGTGAACAAAGTTTCCCCAACCTGGTGTCTAAGCATTTTCTTTTGCTGGCTAAACACTCCGAGTTCCATCAACTATTCTTCCTAAGGCATTGGGAAAATGGACGGATTCAAAAAACTATAATGCGGCTGTACGGCAAATGAGCTATGAGAGTTTATGAGAGAGCTATGTAAGTTTAGAGTCTAAACTTACAAATCCTAAAAGAGGAGATAATTGTCTATTTCAGTAGAGGATCCACTGACTCCTAGGGTTCCTTTAAGTAACCAGTTCCTCCAGTCTTTTAAAAATTGGATGGGTTTTTACAAAAAAAAATCAATTTACATACAATTTTTCAGGCACTGAAGCTCACAGAAATCAGACTAAAGTTGTATGTTTAAGATATCTGGGAGGCTTCACAGCAAGGACAAACAGGAATTAGAATTAAAAGTTCCTTATTTGGTGTCAATGTTCGGACTTTAGTGAAATGTAAACAGTTTTCAACAGTGAATGCTGCAGAGAACAAGGTTTTTGGCAGCTCAAACTTCCTCCTAGAGACTGCTCAAAATCACTTCAGCCACTAGCTCCTCCTCCCCTTCTCCCCCACTGGCCTTCCTCCTCTCTCTTCTCCTTCTCTTCTTCTTCACTCCTCCCTGCCTCCCTCCTCCCCTTTTACTTCTCCTCCTCTCTTTCCCCCTCCCCCTCCTCCCTCCTGGTTCTCCTCCTCTGCTCTCCCCTTCCATCCTCCCTCTTCCTCCCTGTCCCCCTCCACCCTCTCTTCCTTTCCTTCTTCTTCCTCCCTCCCTCTTCTCTGCTCTGCTCCCCTTCCTTTTTCTTCCTTACCTCCCTCCTTCTTTTCCTCCTCTCCTCGTTTTCCTCCCCTTTTCTTCATGCCCTCTTCTTCCTCCTCTCTAACATTCTACTATCTCCTGCCTTCTTTTTCCTCTAGGTCCCAATGCAAACACCCTGGATCACCTCCACCTCTCCTTCCCCCTTGTGGCCTCTGCTCTTTCCCACCCTGTACTTCTCTGATTGACCCTTCACCTCCTCCTACTTCCCTGTCTCTCTCTGCCTTACCTCTCTCTTTTCAGAGGCCTCCAAATTCTATCAGGTCAGGGATGGGGAAAGGGTTGGTTAACATTGATGCTGAGGGTTGGGAGTGGAATTATTCGTCTTCACTTCCCCCACCCCCACATTAGAAACAACTTTTGTAACATGTTAGAGGTACTTTAAAAAAAATTAAAATTAAATTAAAATTTATTAACATTAAAGATTAAATTTTTTTAAAAAGAACTTAATTCTTAGTCCTGGAAGGCTTTGTTGGGACCAAAGTGAAATCTTGTTTTTAGTGCAAGTCTAAGTGACTTAGGCTTCTTGTCCCTTACAGGGAAACAGAACTCCATTGCTTCTAGGTCTGGCACTTTCTTACCTGAGAAAGTATAACGACTGGAGAAGCCTCGGCCTACATTGAGTGAAGAAAACACAATTGTAATCTTAAAAAACGAAGCTTCCTATAGGGAAGGTACCACAACATAACGTCTTCAGCAAAAGTGAAAGCAGTAGGCTACATTTTGTTTTCATTTTTAAAAAATGCACTTCAGGCTACCAGGACCTTCATATCCTCCAGGGAATTTGTGTTTGGAGAACAGATATATCCTATCATCTAGATAGAACTTCAAGCCATTCATTCATTTATTTATTCATCCATCCATTCATTTAATAAACACTGATTAAGCTCATACAAAACTCCTTGCTAAGGTCTCGTACATACCAAGATAAAAAATGTCAGTTCTGAGAGAGTTGGTAAAAAAAGTTTTCTCATGATCCAGCACCAAGCTTTGGTATGCAATGAGGGAGTCTCAAGAGATGCTGCTGGCCATTTACAGGTATCCATAAATGGCGTTAAGAAATCAGCATAGCCAATTCACTTGTATCGATTGCTACCAGGGCTAACATGAGGTAGAAGACAAGGTCTACCACCACAACTGGCTTGACAAGTTAGTACAAATGTTCCCACCACTTGTGGGTTCGGGCACAGCAAGACTAATGATGACCCCAGATTGTTTGTAAATCAGAAGTACTTACTACGGATAGAAAGTTCCACAACTAACACTCCTCCGGTCTCTTCATGGAAGTGCTTCCTTTTGTCACAGGTCTGAATGGGAAATGGGGTGGGGCAATTGGAGGAGGAAGAGCAGCATGGGAAGGAGAATGGGGGGAGGAAAAGAGAAGAGGAGAAGAGAGATGAAGAGAAGAAAGGAGGGGAGAGAAGAAAGAAGAAAAGAGAGAAGAAGAGAAGAGGGGAAGAGAGAAGAAAGGAGGAGAGGAGAGATCTTAGAAAATGATACAAACCTATGAAAATATTTATTAGCCATTTATTTCAAAATTAAATTGTTAAAATTAAAACTTTATTTTCTAGGCACTTTTTTAACCTAGAAAAATATTTTTCTCATTTGATGAGTTATGTCCCAGGCAGTAGATTATACTTCCTTGCTAGCAGAAAATTCAGCTCAATACAATTCAATAAGTACTTACCAAATATTACTCTGTCAGACACAGTGCTAGGAATACAAAGCCAAAAGTAAAAACAGAACCTGCCCTCAAGGTGCTTACAATTCCATGTTTTGATATCCACTTTTCTTGGATAAAAGGTACAGTTCTACAAATCTAGTGTTTTAGCTATGCCATGGAGAGTGAAACAATTAAGCTTGTGGGGTATGGGGGTAGGGGAGGAAGGGAAGAAAGAAGCCTAACAAAGCATGAGTTCTTTTGATTTGGACTTTGAATATTTTAAAAAAAGCAATACCATTAAAAAGTAATCTACAAATAAGAATGACTCCAGCTCAGCACACAGGAAGAGAAGCAATGTTAGGGAGTCCACAAGGTTATTATTTTCATAATAATATTAAGACATTTTTACTTTAAATATGGTAAATACCAATTGATATGACTCACATAAAAGCTCTTTGAAGGGTCTGCAATAATTTTTGAGAGTGTTGAGCAGATCTAACCCAATACCCACCTTTTACGGATGTGGAAACTGAGGCCCGTAAAGGTGAATTGACCTGTCACATAGATAGTAAGAGATTCAAATCCACAGCCTTGACTTCAAACTCTGTTCATGATGAAATATTCAGTATTTCTGACACTCCAGGAAAGTTATTTTCACATTAGGAAGAATTAAAGATTGGGAAGAGTCTTCAGGACATTCTTGAGACTTCTTGCAGCAGAGGTAATAAGGTAAAACTCTGTAATACTGATTACACTTTATCTCTGAGGAAAATGCCCAGTCCCATGCTCTCTCCGTGCATGTTAGACCAGTGGGCTCTCAAACCTTCTTATCTCAGAAAGCCTTTACACTCTCAAAAATTATCCCAAATCTTTTTTTTTGAGGTGGGGAAGGCAGGGTAATTGGGGTTAAGTGACTTGCTCAAGGTCACACAGCTAGTAAGTGTGTCAAGTGTCTGAGGCTGGATTTGAACTCAGGTCCTCCTGACTCCAGGGCTGGTGCTCTACTCACTGCACTACCTAGCTGCCTCTCTCAAATAGCTTTTGTTTATATGGACTTGGTCTATTGATATTTTTGGTAGTAGAAATTAAAAGTGATAACATTTAAAAATATGTATTAGTTTACTTTAAAGCAATAAGTTAATTACTTGTTAACATTATATATTTTAATAAAAATACCTGTATTTTCCAAATCCCAAAATAGTGAGGAGAATGGCATTGTTTTTTGTAGTTTTGCAAAGCTATTGTCTAAGTTATTAGAAGGCAGTTGGATTTTCATATCTGCTTCTGTATTAGATCTGTTATGAAATGTTGTTATGATTTAAATATATGAAGAAAATCTGGCCTCATAAAGATACTTAGTTGAAAATGGAGTATTTTAATCTTTATATTATTACAAAAATAGTTTTGACCTCAAGGACCCCCTGAAAGGGTGTCAAGGGTCCCCAGGGACCTATGGGCCAAATTTTGAGAACCGCTACATTAGATTTTCAATCAGTGCTTGTGGAATGAATGGCTTTTCAAAGTCACCACCTACTAAAGCAAATTGAAATATCTAGAAGAGTATTTTGCCCACATAGTTTAATTTTTAACCTGCCTACCCATTGAAACCCAAGTTTACGTATTGTACTTTTAGCTCTCAATACTGTTTATAGATATTTTTGTATGCATATAAGCCAACAGTGAGTATGGAGAGCCACAGGAGTAGAAAGGGAGAAACAAAATCATCAACTGGGGTGATGAAGTAAAAAAGAAAGCAGAAAGCAATATTTTCATTAAATTTTAAAAATCACACAATTATCATCCTAGCTTAATATGCTCCAGCACGTCTTTTGCAATGTTGTCTGCCCTCTGGGTTTGTGCCATGGACCTGCCTCATAAGTAAGACTGTCTTAGAAAGACATCCTTGGGGGTTTCAGTGAGGGACTAATTCTCTTTGGGTGAGGTCTTAGAAGAAGGTGGTTTGTTTTTTTTATAGAATTTTAGGGGGTTTCTAGAGTTTACATTTAGTTCAATTGTCCTACCCTCCTAAATTGTTCACTGAAGCATGCTGAAGCAAAATCTCACTTGGTGGTGCCCCAATATGTATTTCTTTTTTTGGTATGGGTCTGGGATTTCATTGGTGTAGGGAGTAGCCAGTGAGAAAATACTCTCTATCAACACACAACGGCTTCAACCCATATTCCCAGAGGGTTCTTGGTTGGGTGTGCTCAAAGGCTAAGTGACCTGTCTAGGGTCACTCTGAACCTAGGTCTTCTTGACACATCAGGAATATTATCCATTATGTCATACTGTTTCTTAATCCAAAAATATGAAATTTTAAATTGGGTACTTAAAAGATGAGCCAGACTTTTTTTTTCTTTAATGATTGCTTCAAAAACACTGTACTAGAAGTCAGGAGAATTAGGCTTCTAGTCCTGACTTTGTTATTAAATAATATTTGTTATCTTATGAAAGTCTCTTTACTTCTCTGCACCTCTGTTTCTTCATCTGTAAAATGAATGGAGTTAGAGGACCCAATAATCCCTCAAAGATCAAATATTCTTGTTTTCTAATGCATTCTTATATTTTCTCTCTAACTTGAAAAAAAGGACAAAAGTTTGAGGAGGAGGTGCCTTGCTGAGTTTGTGCCTATTTTAGCTTTCTAGACTCTGGGGGGACTTACAAAAGAGTTCCCATGGAAGATAGTAGTAGCTTTGTGTTTGGACCGTCAGCCCTTGGGGACAGGAAGCAAGCTTTATGCCATTCTGACCTTGATCTCAATGGCCCTCAAAGAGCATGCCTGCAAAATATGACCTTGGTTAATTTTTTTCTTCTAAGTAAACTAGCCAAGATAACAGCCTGGAGCTTCACATTCTATTTCTAGATGGAATGAGTTCAAACAAGGTCACAGGAGAAATAGCTTTCAGTCACCTAAGTTCTATTTGAATGCTTTTTGTGACCAGGAACTCAGTTACTCAGAGACAATTCATTCCATTGAGGGAGAGCTTTGGTTATTAATGAGGTGTCAAAAAATCATCAACTGAAAGCTAGAGGAACTTCCTTAAGGAGGAAGGAAGGAAGTTGAGACATTAAAGTCCACTGACTCCTTAGCAGGAGAACTCCAAATACAGGATATCCCCAAAATCTTAGTGCTTAAATTTAATGGCTTAAAACTGTCCCACGATTTTTAAGATATCTTTTATGAGTTCAAAGCAGTATATCCAGCTAGTGATATCTCTATACAGTGTGCTATGCCATACCATACTGTACCATACCATACCATACCACACCACACCACAACATACCACACCACATACCACACCACACCATACCACACCACATACCACACCACACCACACCATACCATACCATACCATACCATACCATACCATACCATACCATACCATACCATACCATACCACACCATACCACACCATACCACACCATACCACACCACACCACACCACACCACATACCACACCACACCACACCACACCATATCACACCACATACCACACCACACCACACCACACCACACCACACCACACCATACCACACCATACCATACCATACCATACCATACCATACCATACCATACCATACCATACCATACCATACTATACCATACTATACCATACTATACTGTACTGTACTGTGCCATACTGTACCGTACCAGACTAGACTAGATTAGACTATGACATAGTCAGTCAAAAAATATTTATTAAGGGCTTACTATATGCCAGGCATTGGGCTAAGTACCAGGAAATACAGAAACGGGCAAAAACAGTCCCTGCCCTTAAGGAGCTCATTCTAATGGGAGAGATAACATGTAAATAACTAGGAACACATAAAATAATAAAATATATACACAATAGATGGAAGGCAATCTGAGAGGGGAAGGATTAGCAACTCTGGGAATCAGGAAAGATTTTCTTCAGAAGGTGGGACTTGAACCAAGTCCTGAATAAAGCCAGGGAGACCAGGAAGTGGAGGTGAGTGGCTGGAACATTCTAGGCATAGGGTCAGCCAGTACAAAGGCATAGAGGCAGAAGACAGTGTTTTGTTCAAGGAACAGTAAGTAGTCTGGGTAAGCTAGATAACAGAATGTGTGGAACAGAGTAAAGGGAACACAGTTTAGGAAGAACATTGGTAGGTTAGAGAGAATCCAGAGGTCTGCAACCATAATGGTAAAGGGTCTCAAGCCCATGCCATGCCATATGAGGACTGGTTCAAGGAAACAGGTGTGTTTAGCCTGGAGTAGAGAACACTAAGGGATATATGATAGCTATTTTCAACCATTTTAAGGGCTTTCATGGAATATTAATAAATTGGTTAATATGCATTTATTAAGTTCCTATTATGTGCCAAGCACTGTTACAAAGAAAGGCAAAAAGCAGCCCCTGCTCCAAAGAAACTCAGTCTAATGGAGATGACAGGTGAAAACAACTATGTATATGTATATGCTAAATTGGAGGTTATCAATAGTTCTGCTTAGCTACAGAGAGCAGAACTAACAGTAAAGGGTGGAAAGTTGCAAAAAGGCACTTTTTAGACTTGGCATATGGAAAACCTTATGAAAAATCACAGCTATTCCAAAGAACAAAGGAATATAAAGTAGTTGTTCCTCCTCATTGGAGGTCTTCACACAGAGAGTAAGTAGATGGTGATTTTTTAGGTATGCAGTGGGGGAAATTTCTATTCATGTACAAATTGGACTAAACTAGTTTTTGAGATCTTTTCCAACCCTCAGATCATCATCATCACCACCACCACCATCATCATCACAAATGAGAAAAGTAAGACTCAGTTTTAAGTGGTTAGTCTGAGGTTGCTAGTTGTCAACTCAGAACTAGAGTTCAGGTCTCCTGAACTTTAACCTAGTGCTCTTTCTTTCTGGAATAATTTCCATTGACCTACAACAACATTCCATTTTAAATCTTCCCGGGTTAAAAATAAAGACTTCAAATATTGGACTCCCCCCAAGCTGACATCTGATCCCGTAATGCTAGCAAGTAGAATTGCTCTCCAAAGACCAATAGAAGACTGACTTACCACTGGGCAGGAGAACTTTTCACTGTCACAGATAAACGTCTCACAGTGTAGCCAAACCTTGGAGAGTTTGGGCACATTCTGGAAGCGGAAAGCATTGAACTGAAAAGTTGCTCTGTGATCCTTGCCATTTTCATGCACCAGAACAGTTTCATCAGTGGGGCATCTGGAAACATACAAGGAGAAGCACAAACCAAAGAACCACTATCTCACTGATCCCTGACTTGGTCTCCTAAGATGCTGTAGATATGATTAAATAGAATGGGGCCCACTCTTTTGAGTGCACAGTGTTACAGTCCATGCAGATCACCAGGGTAGTGCTGGATCAAAAGCAAGTTCACATAGCAGTGGTCTTTTTAAAGTGCTTTCCATAAATTCCCTTGTCCAATCAACCAGTCATACCAACCTGCCAGAGGTTTTGGTAAAGGTCAGTTTTCCAATGAAGCTGCAAATCTACAATTTGCTTTTTTTTTCCCCAATTACACCCATAATTTTTACCTTTAGGTAGCAGTACTAGATGGCTGAGCTCTATCCCTCAGTCTCCTCCTCTTTAAAAAAATTGATATTTTTTGTTTTTATATGACCTTTATTTCCCAACATGTTTCTTTCCCTCTTTGGAGAGCACAACAAAGAAAAAAAAAGAAGAAAATCAGACCCAAAAAACTAACCCACATGTCAATTAAATCAGAAAGCATGTGCAGTGTTTCATATATTCAGTTAAAATAAATTTTTCTCTCCTCTCCTCTCGGTCTCTCCTTCCCTTTTTCTCTCCCTCTCTCTTTCCCCCTCTCTTTCTCTCACTTGCTCTTTCTCTCAGTTTCTCTCTTTCTCACTTTCTCTCCTCTTATACATATATGTATATATACATACATACTCATATGTATGTATATACATACGTACACATATACATATATGCATGCACGTACTCGCTTACATACATGCATGTATTATATATGGTGGAGGAGCTGGTTATCACCTTTCTCCTCATTGGTGTAAGGAATTCTTGAGAAGGAAATTTTCTCTACCAAAGCAGTTTAGCAATTGTTCTGAAACAGTCTTAGAGAATGGCCTGGAGCATTAAGAAGTTAAATGTCTAGCCTAAGGAATCAGAACCCCATGCTTCCCATGAACACGATTTGCTCTCTATCCAATATACCATGCTGTCTCCCCAAAAATCACATAAAAATTTAGTCACGAGAATGGTTCCATGGGGTGTATATGTGTGTGTGTGTGTGGGTGTGTGTGTGTGTGTGTGTGTGTGTGTGTGTAGACAAGCAAGGAGAGGAAATCTATTGCGTCTTTTGTCTTCTGAAGTGGCCCGTGGACAACTGGATTAGACATTTTGCTTCCGAAAGCACCACAAGGACAAAAAAGGGCCAATGCACCTCCCAGAGTGCCTCTTTCCTGCTCAATACATCTGGCTCAAGCAGGTTCAGAAATGTAGCAAAGCTACTGTGACATTCTACCGGTACTTTCTTACAGTTCTGTCACTGACATCCTAAGTGGCCTTAGGAGAATTGGTTTCCTCCTTGGGATTTCATTTTCCTCATTTCTAAAATGAAGGGCTTGAACCAGTGGTGGGATTCAGCCAGTTCAGTAGAACCAGTACCTAATTTTAGGTTGAGTTCTGCAAACCGGTTGTTAGCGGTGGCGGTGACTTGGCTCGGTTCCATGGAGAACTGGTTGTTAATTCATTTGAATCCCACCACTGGCTTGAACTAGATAATTTCTCAGGTCCCTCCTGGTTCTGACATTCTATGTCAGGTTATAAGTATGAGACAGTGGACAGAACATTAAATTTAGAGTCAGAGGCCATAGGTTTGAATCCCAGCTCTGCCATTATCTATGTGACCTTGGGCAACCTTTGGGCCTCAGATTCCTCATCTTGAAACTGAAGGCGTTGAAGTAGATGATTTCTGAGATTTCTTTTGTCTCTAAATCTATGATTCTATGATCCTAAGGGGAATGATCCAAGAACCTTTAGTTCATTAGGTCCAAGTCCAACTGGGAGACATAAGAAATAGAAACTTGAAAATTCCATTGCTGAGAGCCAACCCTTGGCAAGAGGTTGAAGGGAGGGATGTGTCTCAACTCTAATTCAAGGTGCTTCTACTGGTTCCTCTATTTGTGTCAGCCCCAGACTAATGATGGAGTCATGGACACTCTCTGAGTTGTGAAATTCAACTCCCTGCTGGTCAGTAAACCTGAGATCCTTAGTTGAAACTAAGCAAGTCCTTAAAATAGCTCACTAAAATGAGTTCCCTCATGTCATGTAATGACTTTAGCTGGTGGAAAAAAACAGACCTGGGGGCAGGGAAGAAGCATGAGGAATAGTGCAAAGATGGAAGAGTAGGCATGATTATCATGTTTAGGTCATTCAGCCCTAGTTCCTCTTGGCACTTTGAATTCCTGGCACTGGGCCCCTTGGAGATGAATAGGTCCAGGCAATGTTGCAATCCATCTCCCTCCAACCCCCAAAGACTTATAATAGTATTTCAGTGCAAATGTTCCTGCCCTAGGGCCATATGTGATTGTCACCTGAATATTGCTGAATAAATCATATTTTGTGAATTTGTGTGTGAAGAGAAATCTCTGATGTTTTGACTATTCTCCTCTCTGCAGGAGTCTAGAAAATCAATCTTTCCTCCCAATCAGAGTGGAAGAAATAATGTTTGGGAAATTCTGGGGCCTTGCTTTCTAGCTTTGGTCCCTGGTTGCTTTGTGATGAGTCCCCAGAACCAGTATTACCAGAAGATTCACAAAGCACTGCTAAATGTCCTAGTCATGGTAGAAATTTATCTCAAAGATGGAACCTTCCAGAAGTACGCAATGTTGCATATCTGTAACATGGGAACAATAAGGATGATTTGAGGAAGGATAAACAAATGTGCATTAAGCAATAAAAGCATTATGATCTGTTGTGTAAACCTTTGCGAAATTATAATCATAAGAGAGAGAATTAGAGCTTTTGAAGTTATTCCCAGTCCAAAATAGCCAAGAATTCATTTGGGGAGTGTTCAAATCATTTGGTTGGTATTATTTTCTCTAAAGCATAAAGAGGCCATTGTTAATATATATCAAAGAGCTATCAAAATTGCTCTTGAAATTCCGCTGCCCCCAGAAGGAAGAAAATTCTTCCTGGATTGTTTGGGTACGATCCAACGCTCCCATTCTGCCTGAAAATCAAATTTCCATGGCTGCTCTACCCCACTAGTTATCCAAAGTATCTTGCCTTCCCAGGATATGCTTCACCCTGATATATAATTGACATCAATATTTAACTAATTCCAGTTTCATACAGGCTAATATTTTTATTTTGTCCCAGTCCACAAGCACACGAAAAGGTCACTGATTCTGCAGTGAGAGACCTGAGTTCGTATCCCATATCTGATTATCACTGACTGTGTGACCTTGGATAAATCACCTGGATAAGCCTACCTAGACCTCATCTATAAAATGAGGGGGTTGGAATCCGTGGTCTCTGAGGTTTCTTGCAGCTCCAGAAGTATAATCCTCCATTTCTGAA
Source organism: Trichosurus vulpecula (assembly GCF_011100635.1). Classification (NCBI taxonomy): domain Eukaryota; kingdom Metazoa; phylum Chordata; class Mammalia; order Diprotodontia; family Phalangeridae; genus Trichosurus; species Trichosurus vulpecula. Next base: position 102,453,707 of record NC_050580.1, read on the forward strand.
TGGATAATTGAATTAGGTGAAATGTGATTAGATATTTACTTCAAACTGGAAGTACCACTCTAGCTGTTTCCTTGAATGCCTTAGCTAAGGCACCTGGGAAGATTTTTTCTTCCCAGCACCTCCCAAAGCATGAAAGCCAACAGTGTGAAAAAGGATCCAGATACCATCCTATAACTTTGACCCATGAGAAAGGGTACATACCCTTTACCAATTAGCTGCCACTGCATGGGATACATGAAGTCTGCTGAAGGTGTGGCCCAGCAGCTGTTCAGGACGACCTTAAACCTGAAAGGAAAACAAAGGACCATCGAAAGTTCTTTTGCTCAGACAGGGCTGCAAGCAGCTTTCTTTTTCAATCCAAATTTGGGTGGGGCTGGTTTCCTTACCTAATACTTAACCCTTTGGCTTCCACGCCTGCAAACAAATCCGACCCAATTTCTGAGGTTTCCAACACAAAAGGGGCTTCTTTTTTAGTCGTGAACTTGGCATTCTTTGGAAAGAAATATATATTGAGTATTATGATCCCTTCGACTGCCCAGCTGGGGCTCAGTGAGAGAAACTATGCAGGGGTCAGTTCCGGGGGTGGGGGGCCAGGGGACATTGGTGATAGAGGACACAGCTGAACCACCCTCTCAGTTACAGAGAAGTCAGTGTGTGATAAAGATCCCACTGCCTTCAATGGGTGAGATGGGTTCTAGGGAGAGGCAAGCTACCCACAACTATTTCTATGGACAATGTGATTTGGTTTGAAGGCTCTAGACCAGGGAAGGATTTTAGAGGTCACCTAGTCCAATCCCTTTATTTTGCAGATGAGGGTTCGATTCATAGCATAAACAAATTATTAGTAGAAAATGAGGAAACTACCCATGCAGCCCCTAACAAATCACTTAACCTCTTACAGTCTGTTTTCTCTTCAAACTGTGCCCTTTCGAATCCTGTTCTCTCCTTAACAAACTGTCCTTCATATTAGATCTCTCCCTCTCATGCACCTTTCATTTACACATTTCAATCACAGAAATCTGTCTCCCCTTTGAAGATGACACATCCCTGGCCACCATGTCTAGGATTTATGTTCTCTTGGGCCCCAACCCAACTAGGCCAGGACAAGGAGTTGGTAAGCTTCTTGCTCCTCATTGCTATTTCTAGACCAGGAGTGGGGAAGTTTTCACCTGGCCTAAAGGCTGCAAGTTCCCCCCCTCTCCCTGTTCTAGACCCTTCCCTTGCTACCATCATTTAGCGAGCTATTCTTCTTTGAGATTCACTTCATCTCTATATCACCCTATTCAGATCCCAGTGTCATTTCTCTACAAGCCCTCCCTTCTGAAGGAGATTAGTGACCTATAGATAGCCCTCATCCTCTATTCTAATGTCAGCCCTTATACTTAGGGGCTTCAATTTCCATGTCAGTAACCTCTCAAACATCCTCGCTTCAAGCTATTTCACCACTCAGTCATACACAGGTAGGCTCATCTCTGCTCTCATCATTGACCGTTAGTTCAGTGTCCTGCATAGTCAATAATTCTGGAATTGCCCTATCTGACCACAGCTTTCTATTCTCTAATCCTGGCACCTTGCCTCTGCTAAGCCTATTCTCTGTCCTGATCACAGCCTTCAATTATTCCATCCTTCCCTTCTTTCTCAGGCCTTTACTTATGCTGGCCTTACTTTGCTCCCTTTAAAATCTTGACTTTATAATTAATCAGTTCAACTTCATCTTGTTCTCTGTATTTTAATCCTTTGCCCCTTGTCCTATGAAGCCCATCCCACTCTGTATCCAACCTTGGCTTACTCCCATCATGCACCATTTCCTTCTCCAGCCCATTTTACAGAGGAAGAACTGAGGCAAACAGGATTAAATGACTTGCCCAGGGTCACACAGCTAGTAAGTGTCTGATGCCAGATTTGAACTCAAGAAGAGAAGTCTTCCTGGATCCCAGCACTCTCTCCACTGCTCCACGTAGTTGCCCATGTCCAGATTTACCTCATGCTTAAAACCAAAACCAAAAATTTCACTTGGTCTTTCTATCTTCTCAAGCTAAAATCCTATATCTCTCTTCCTTTTCAAAGACAAACTGAGGGAGAAAAAAACACTGTCTAACTCTTTACCTCCACTTTCTTGCTTCTTAACCCTTTGCAATTCAGCCTATGATCCTATAACTTAACTGAAACTGCTTTCTATGGGGATTACCAATGATTGCTTTGTTGCTAAAGCCAATGGTCTATTCTCAATCCTCATGCTTTCGACCTTTATACAGAGTTTGATGCTATCAACCAAGCCTTTCCTCCCTCTTCTAGGATATTCTTTCTGACCTGGGTTTTTCCATGACATTGCTCTCTCCTAATTCTCCTCCAACCTTCTACCCACCTGACTGGTTCTTCCTTTGTGTGGGAACATTGCCAGGATTTCTTTTTCTGGACTATTTTTTCTTTGCTTTCTGCAATCTCTCTTTTGGTAATCTCATTGACTCCCCTGAGCTAATTGTCACCTCTATAAAGATAACTCCCAAATCTGCCTATCTAACCTTCAGCTTTCTGTTGAATGTTACTTTTACATCATCAACTTTCCATTGGACATCTCAGCCTGGATGTCTTATAGACACCTCAAACTTAGCATACACCCCCTTCCAAATCGTCATCTTTAACTATTTTTGGATATTCCCTATTTTTAAAAAATATCCTTCCAGAAACCTAGGTTGAGCCCCAGAATTCATTCTTTATTCTTCATTTTCCTTGACCCCTCCTCATTTCCAGTCAGTAATGGGTGCTCATCAATTTTACCTCCGCGACCTCTTTCACATGTTTCCCTTCTCTTCACTCACATGCTCAATAGCTTCCAGCCTTGACTACTACAATAAAAGATGACTATTTTCTCCTTGTATCCAGACTGTCCCCTCTTCAATTCAACTGCCAAACTTATCTTTCCAAAGCAGAGATAAAACATTCAATCAACAAACATTTATTAAACACCTACTATGTGTGAGGTGCTGGCAATGTAAAGACAAATGGTGAAAGAGTCCCTGCCTTCAAGGAGCTTGCTTATAGATCTGACCATGTTACTTCCCTGTTCAAAACCTTCTCTAGCTCTCTATTGCTTTGAGGATAAAAGTGAAAAAAATTTTTATTTGACATTTAAAGTACTGTACAATTTGAGTACAAACTATCTTTCACCCTGACTTCCTGACATTCAAACTATCTTCCTAGGCCAACTTCACATCATTCTCCCTCATACACTATACCTTACAGTCAAACTTGCTTACTAGATGGTCTCTGTACACAGCTTTCCATCCCCCTGGTCTTGCAAGGTGTTCCCCATACCTGGACTGCTATCCATCTCCACCTCCATCTCTTAGAGCCCCCAGGTCAGTTCCAGGCTTAGCTCTTGCTAAGGGAGGCTAAAGGCCTCTGTTAATTCCTCCAGTTATTAGTGTTAATCCTTCCTCATTCCAAATAAACTTTGTGTTCATTTTTAAAATACATTTTGCATTTATTTATTTATCTGTGTAAACTTTGTTTCCATCCAGCAGAATATAAGTTCTTTGAGTGCAGGGACTTTTCATTTTTGTCTTTTTATCTCCAGTACCTAGTAGAAGCTTAATAAATACTTGTTGAATTAAACCACTCTGACCTCTCTTTCCTTATTTGTAAAAGGCTGTGGGTCAAGATAATTTCTAAGATTCTTTCCCATCTATCCTTTGAGTCTGTAACTGTTTCACTGAGCTCTTGCAAAGAGTAGTGATAAACCTAGGAGCCATGGATGTGGAAATTATCTTTAACACTAACCCACTCAGAAAGTCAAAGATCCAATGGATCTATATTTATTTTTGAAACAGATTTCATATTGTGTTAGAAAGTATATACAGTGAGTTGGCTTATTCAATATAGTCTAACATTCTAATCTCTGGGTCCATTGACTCGCACTAATTATCACCTGGTGGTGAAATTGAAAAGAAGAAATCTTGGTCTAGAAATATGGGGATTAAAGCCCAGTTTCATCAGTTGCAGGACTCAGATCCCGTGTCTCTCTTTCCCTTCACTGATAGACTTCTTGAATAGGTACCTCACACCTACATCCTCACACCCTTACTCACCACCTTGCAGCACCATTCTATCGAGACTGTTCTCTCTTGAGTCACTGATGACCTCCTAATTATCAATTGGAATCACTTTTCTCAGTCTTCCCCCTCCTTGATCTCTTTGAGGCAGCTGAAATCATTTGTTGCCCCCTCCTTCTCACCGTCTTCACCCTTGGCTTCTGTTACACTACCCTAGGTCCTCTCCCCTGTCTCTCAAATTGCTTCTCTGGTCACTCTCATCCTCGTTCCCTTAATAGGCATTCCCTAAGGCTCTGTCCTCATCCTTCAGCCCTTTGACCTTCTTCTCCATGCTTTCTCCCTTGTCTATTTCACCTATTCCCACAATGTCAACTATTCCTTCTAAGTGAATGACTCTTACATTTGTTTAGTTTCAGCTATGCCTCTGGGCTCTGGAACCCTGTCTTTGATCACTGGCTAGATGGCTGTATGTACAGTGGACAGGGCATGGGACCTAGGCTCACATCCTACCTCAGGAACTTACTGTCTGTGTGTGACCTTGGACAAGTCACATTTGGGCCTGAGTTTCTCTAAAATGAGGAGGTTTTACTTTGCCTTTAAGGTCCCTTTTAACTCTATGATACTGTACTCTTCCTTCCATCAGTCTCTGTCCCCCATCATTATATATCACACGCTATACATATACTGCCAGTTTAACTTATCAAAAGCACAGATTGAGTCAAGTCACTGCCATGTTAAAAATTGTGATACTGCCTTGCCAAATAAAGTCCAATCTTCTTAGGCTAGCATTCAAGGCCCTTCACAAATCTGGCTCTGATTTACCTTTCTAGTCATATTGTTCCCCTTTACTTGCTAGTTACACTCTTAATTGAACGTGCCTCTTTCCCCTTTTCTTTCCTCTGATCTATCCTTATATCATTCTCTAATCCTCAGTTGGGACAGTTAGGTAGCACAGTAGATAGAGTGCCAGCCCTGCCAATCAGGAAGACTTCTCTTTGTGAGTTCAAATCTGGCCTCAGACACTTAACCCTGTTTGCCTCAGTTTCCTCATCTGTAAAATGAGCTAGAGAAGGAATGGCAAACCACTCCAGTATCTCTGCCAAGAAAACCCCAAATGGGGTTGTGAAGAGTTGGACACAACTGAAAGCAATTGAACAACCAAATCCTCAAATTCCTTCTCCCCATATACCTGCTTGTTGAAACTTACCAGTTCTTCAAGGATTAGCTCAAAGGCTACCTCCTTCATCAATGCCCCTAGGGTAAGGTGATCTTTCCCTTTGAACTATGGCAGTACCTTCTCCTCAGCATTTTAAAGACTGTCATATTCTGCTTTGTATTATAGATATCTGCCTACCTGATATCGGCCTACCTGTACTATCTTCCCTATTAGGTTGTAAACTCTATTAAATTGGGGACCTGCCTTACTGATATCTGTTTCTCAGTGGCTGGCACAGAACCTTCCATCTGCTAGGTGCTCCATGAGTGTTTATTGAATGAATAGAGAGTTTGACGGAATAAAGTTAAACCTGAGCCCAGAATGATTATCAATTAGTTTCATATTTGGCCCTGTGACTTTAACCATATCCTTCCTGCTTTTCAAAGTGCATGCTCTGCCCATCAATTGGGGAATGGCTGAACAAATTGTGGTATATGAATGTAATGGAATATTATTGTGCTATAAGAAATAATGAGCTGCTGAACTTCAGAAAAACCTGGAAAGACTTACATGAACTGATGCTGAGTGAAGTAAGCAGAACCAGGAGAACATTGTACACAGTAACAGCAAGACTGTGCGATGATCAACTGTGATAGACTTAATTCATCTCAGCAATACAATGATCCAAGACAATTCCAAAAGACTCAGGAAAATGCTATCTATATCCAGAGAAAGAACTATGGAGTCTGAATGCAGATTGAGGCAAACTATTTTCATTTTGTGTGTGTGTGTTTTCTTTCTTGTGGCTTTTCCTTTTTGTTCAGATTCTTCTTTCATCACATAACTAATATGGAAGTATGTTTAATATGATTGTACATGTATAACCTATATCAGATCTCTTGCTGTCTTGAGGAGGGGAAAGGGAGGGAGGGAGAAAAATTTGGAACTCAAAATCTTATAAAAGTGAATGTTGAAAATTATCTTTACATGTAATTGGAAAAAAATAAAATACTATTAAGTAGAAAAAAAAAAACAAAATAAAGTTCAAAAATTAAAAAAAAATAAATGAAGGGCATCCCCACTAGAGTGTAGCAGAATTGAAGCTATTTGAGGCCAGGATGTTTTTTTTTTTAACCTAGTAACCCCAGATTCCCAATATGGTACCTTGAACATAGGAATAGTGACTGGTTCTATGATTTCATTGGTATATGGAAATCCCAGATGAGGACACAACTAATGTGTATTGGCACCTTCTCAGCAATTTAAAGAGTTACCCAAAACACTGAGAGATTAAGTGACTAGTCCAGGGTCACACAGTCAGGATATATCAGAGGAAGGACCTGAACTCAGGTCCTCCTGGCTCTGAGGTGAGCTTTCTCTCCACTATGTGTGCTGCTTCTCTGCCTCATGCATCATGGGTATTTAATAAATACTTACTGGGTTGGATTACATTTGGCACTCCTACCTGCTTCTTGTGTGGCTAAAGATTATGAGGTAGATAAGCACCCAATGAGGAATTTTCTTTTTGGCTTCAGGATCTGGAAAAGTTTCTGCTGAAATTCCAAATTTGTTGGCTAGGGGAGGAAAATAGCCTATTGGGAAACCTGTCTTTGGTGCCTCAGGGAATCCAGAGCAGTTTGTTGCTGAGTTGATTTCCTTATGTAATCTAGGTCATGGCCCCTGACCTGCTAATTGGGTGGAAACATATGCAAGGATTGGTTGCTGCTTCAGCAATACACAAGAATGCTCTCCAATGAAGTGGAGGAAACCAGCCCTGCCCCCAAATGGCAAATGACTGCATGAGTCAGGCCCTGGAAACAAACCACAAACCTCATGGCTCTGGGCAATGATAAAGAGCCCCCCCCCCCCCCAACAGAGAAGCAATGAGTGGGAACTTAGCAAGGGTTAGAACCCACTGAGCTACCTTAGAGCCCAGACTTGGGGTATAATTCTAGTACTCCACCTCCCACCTTGGAGAAAGCCTTTTTGGAACAACTTAAGAAAACTGAACACATTGAGTGCCTCCCCCTACTGCCAGGTCCTGACAGGAGGGCACTGAGAACATGCCTCCTGTATCCTGCACTCCTGTTTAAATGGGATACAGTGAGATACAGTAGACAGACCTGAATGAAAAGGTGGAAAAATTCTCTGTGAGGAAGGCTTTTTTAATAACATTGTCATTGTTCCCATTTAAACCCCTGCCAAATAAGCAGATGATTCTGCATTTTGTTTTATTTTGTTTGATTAAAATAATCATTTTAAAAAAACTCCAGGAAAAAGTAGGAAGATAATACAGCCTGTTGCTTAGCCACTAGTTGGTGGCTCTTCTGCACAATATACACATTGCATGCTTAGATTCCTTGCCACATGGATAGAACAATTGTCCTCTGCCACCACCTTGTCTCTGCATCATTTCAAAGCCTTGGAAGCCCACATTGTATTGACCAATTTTGCCTGCTTGCCAAGAAAGCTTAACAAGGTCCTTTCTCTCAGGATTAGGTAGGCTGTTAACTATGGACACATTTTCCGTAGGACTGTGTTCATAGAAGAAAGAACATTGAACTCGGAGGCAAGAGTCCTGGATCCTTTTCCTGCCTCTGCTTCTGGGCAAGTCTCCTCTCTTTTCCTAGACTCAGTTTCCTCATCTGCAAAATCCTGGTTTACGCTACATGATCTCAAAGTTTCCTTTGACCACCAAGATTCTATGGCTATCTTCCTGCAGATGGCTTTCCCTAGTAAAGTATGTGTGGTTGTATGTGCAAAGATGAATACATTTGTGTCTGTGCATGTGTGTATATGTATACATGTGGTATGCCTACTCACAAAGCAGGTTACAAAAAACAGATGCTGGCAGAAGGGGAAAGATAGCTGTTGCTAATGGTTTTGAACATGGCTTTTGACTGGGACTGCTTTTTGTCTCTAATTAGGAAGGCACCAGTGATATCTACAATTAACTGAAGACAGAGATGATAAGCTAAAGGGTTTGGATAGTCCAAGTAAAAGATACATGCAGCATGGACAACCGCACACACATGTGTACACACACACACACACACACACATTCACTCACTCCTTCCTCACACTTTCTTTTCCTTCACCCTAATCAATGGAATGTTTCTTAGCTCCTTGCTCTAAGCCCACTAAGACTTGAGTAAGACATGCCATAAATAAGATCTGGCTGTCAAACATAATGCGCTAAAGTGTAGAATAATGGAAGAGCCAAGAGATCCAAATTCCAAGCCCAACTCTGCCATTAGCCAACCGCGTGACTTTAGGCAAGTCGTGGAATCACAGAGTTAGAGCTAGAAGGGATTTTCCAGTTCATCCCATCTAAACCTCTCATTTTACAGATGAATAAATTGAGGTACAGAGAATTATGTGACTTTTCCAAGGTCATACGATCAGTAAGTGACAGAGTTAAGATTTGAACCCCTCTCCTAATTCCAAATCCAATGCTCCTTCATTCATAAAATAAAGGAATTGGACTGGATGATCACCAAAGCCCTTTTTGGCTTCAATATTCCATGAATCTAGAACGCGACAATTGAACTGCTTAACTTAAACTGAAGTTGAGAGCTTGAATGAATGTTGGAGTCTTAACTTTAACTAGTGGGTGGGATACATGGGGGTGGGAAGAAGGGGAAAGAACAGATACATACAGGTCAGTCCAGGAATCTCGCATATTGACCATAATGCAACTGAAAAGTAATAAATAAAGAAAACTCACGGTGTAGAAGTTCAGCGACAACTGGCTTTCAAAGGAGCCTACGCTCCCGTTCTTGACATGTACTGTGGCCACTCTGGAAAGGGGAGAGAGTTTTGCATAAGGACTGAAACATGCAAGATTGGAAGGGGCTCCAGAGTACATGCATGCTGTGTGTCCTCTCTGCCCAGAAGACTTACCTCTGATCAAAGGCAGCCTGGTTGACCAAGTAGGTTGAATGATACGTACAAGAGAAGGAGTAATTCACTGGTTGGCTCTTCACAATCACTGTGCTGTCGTTAGACACAATGTGGTTGAAGAAATGGTAGATAGGGGGCTTGTACTAGAATCAGAAAGAGGAAGAAACAAGGTCATGTTTCCTTGGTGCCCCTGGGGATGCTGTGGGAATGGGTTGGGGGAATGAATGGAGAGTTTTGTACACAGATTTTTAAATGGACAGAGAATTTGCAAGTGAAAAACCAAAGGGAAAAGAATTCAGATCAGCCTCTGGGGTTTGCTATTACTTTCTTGATTTGTAGAAGGAAGGTTTTGATTTTTATCAGCAAAGTTTGGGATAATATGAGCCAAAACTCCTGGAGCAGTCCCTGCTAGACTCTTTTCCAGAAATTAAGAACTGAAAGTTTTCCAAAGTCATGTTTCACATATACCCATTTGGCTCAGGTTCTTTCTCTAGTACTAACTGACTTTGCCCTTTTATAAGCTTTCTTGGTTGGCCTTCAGAGCCCAGAGCCAGTGATATCCCACGGGGTTGCTACAGTAAAAAAACATTGTAAAATGTAAAGAGAGATGTCAACGTGAGCCAGAAATACTGGTAAACAACATTTTTATCATGTTACTCTTGCCTGTGTTGCCAGGAAGGCAATGTACCCCAGTGGGTTGAATGTTAGATTTGGAATCAGGGAAGGTCTTCTCCATTTCTACCTTTGGCACTTCCCAGGTAGCTATGTGGCCCTGGGCAAGTCAGTAACCATCTTTAACCCTAGGCAGCTCTCTAAGACCCTAAGTCAGAGAAAGCTGTGATTTGTCTTGGTGGGGGGGAGTTCCCGTACTCAGAGAAGTGCAGTTCCTAGATAATTCCAGACTGCAAAACAGAACATTCTGACCTGATAAATCCTTCTAAATAAAGCAGGAGTTCTTAACCTGGGGTCTGTGAACTTTGAAAACAAAATTTTGATGACTTTGTTTCAATATAATTGGTTTCCTTTGTACTTTATTTTATTCATTTAAAGAGATTATTCTGAGAGGAAAGTCCATAGGCTTCCCTAGACTGTCAAAGGGACCAAAAGGACCACCCCCCCCCAAAAAAAAGGACCCAAAAAATTTCTCTGTAAAGGCAAGAAGGTCTCTGTGGAGGAAGATTTTCTCTTAAAATTAACAGAGGACAAATCTGCTGACATTCAGGGCAATAAAGTAGATAGTCAACAAATAGTCAATGAATACTTACTAAGTGCCTACTATGTGCCAGGCATTGTGCAAAGTGCCAGACTGGAATATTGGAAAGAACATTGCACTGAAGTTGGGAGATCTAAGTTGGTGCATCAGTTTCACCCATGTGATCTTAGATAAATGACTTCATGTCTCAGTCCCAGTTTCCTCGTCTATTCAATGAAGGCATTAAATAAACTAAATTAATTAAACTAAATAATCTCAGAGGTCCCTTTTAATTCTGTGATTCTATGCCCATTGTCCAGTATTTTGTGAGGATTCATTTTTCAAATTATTTCATGTTTCAATAACTATAAAAGCTTATCTTGCTTGGCAAAAAATCTTTGCTCTTTTCCACTGACCCAAGGTGTGGACTGGCCTTACCTCAGACTGGGTTCCACAATAGGATTTGTTTTTAGGTGACAGGTCAGGGATTATGAACTGGTAGTAACCTGCCTCGTGGACTCCATTGTAACAAACCCCTCCGAGAGCCAGCTGGTGCACTTCCCATCCATAGGGACATTCTGGTATTTTCGTGATGATAGTTTTAGGGTAACAAAATACAAGAATGACATCTAGAAAGAAACACATGCGTGATTTGGGATGAGAAATGGTGAATATCCAAAATGTGTTTTGATTTCACTGGAGGTGCAGACAATTTGAAAGAGAAAAAGAGAAAAGATCGTTAAATGCTCAGCAAATAAGAATTAAATAACAAGAATAAATAAAGCTTAAGAATAAAGCCCAAAGAGGAGAATGGAGAAAATATGACAAGATCAATTTTTTAAAAGTAGTTGAAAGTTCCCTAAATTGGGGATCAAGAAACCTGGATTCTAGACTTGGCTTTTCCATCAATTCACTCCTTGGCTGTGGGTAAGTTATGATGTTCGGGACTTATTTTCCCCATCTGTAAAATGAAGGTATTTGATGAGGTGATTTCTAAGTTTTCAAACCTAAAAGCCATATGTCTTCCAAATTCATGACAAAAGTCTTATTTTATGTATATTTTCTTGTTTTTTAAAAAAATGTCAATATTGGCCTTGTTTCTATCAGGAGACTTAGAAGCAGGCCAATAAATTGTGACTATATTAAGGTAGAGACAAAAGTGACAGAAGAGCAGTTTGGATAGGCTTTCCTCTAAGGGAAACTTCTAGTGGAAAGAGTTGGGCTTGGAGTTTCAAGACCCTGTTTCTGACAGTAATGGTATGACTATTTTACTGTATCCCAGATTTCTTATCTATAGAATGAGGATAATAGTACCTCAGAGACTACTATGAGAAAAGCACTTTGTAAAATTTTAAAAGCTATAGTATTGTGAATCAGTATTTTTATGATAATTTTTGTCCAAATACTCTGTACCTGCTTTATTTGGGGCACACGGGCCTGCCAATGTCTCAGTAAAGATGGCCAGCAGGACAAATACCCTTATCATCATCTCTTCTCTGTGGTGTGTACACTGCTGGGCAGCCAAACCAAGAAAGCAGGACTGTCACAATCCCGTAAGGGCCCTGGGCATTATCATTCTGGGCTTGGAATGAAGATTTTCAGCTAAGGGGAAGCACGCAGCATAACCCAACCTGCAAAGGAAAAAAAATGATATCCTAAGAGAGATTCAAGTGTAGTGCCCCATGTCCCCATCATTCTTGACAGAGGTACAACATACCAAAGGTAGGAATCATACCAAAAATTGGTGGCAGGAGCTGCTGTTCAGATGTGGTTGGTCATACGTCCTGCTGCTTTATTCGGCCTACCCCGGATGCACTGTGTATGTTGCCTTCTTAACTCCTGTTTTCCCCCCAGCTCACTGATTCAATGCTTTCTCCACTTTATATAGGCTGGTGTTGTAAAAAGAAACCCTCGTCCAGATAAGTCACAATGAACAAGTGGAAGCCGGGGTGGAGGGAACTCCAAGGGGACCATGTGCAACAATAAGACAGGGAGTTCCATTACTGCCAATCAAAACTGGATTCTTTCTCTCTCATGTTATTTTTCATGGCGCTTTCTTAAATAATGACCTTTCCCCTCCTACTCCAGGATGTGAAAAGCAAGCTTTAATTTTTAGGTGAAAGTATACTTCTATATCTTTGCTAAGAAAACCTCAAATAGGATTTCAGAGAATTGAACATAGTTAAAAATGACTCACCAACAGCAACAATGAGATTTCTATACACATTGTCACTCATTTCAGGTCTAGGAAAGGACTGGTGTGATTTTGTGCCCCCCCTCCCTTCCCCAATTATTGGTAGGGATCACTTAAAATATTCTCTAAAATTTGAACTTAAAGAAGACTCTGAATATCATTCAATTTGGTTTTCAAAATACAGGATGGTGGTTCCATGTTTAAATGTTGTTGTTAAGTTGTGTCTGACTCTTTGTGACCCTATTTGGGATTTCCTTGGCAAAGAGAGCAGTGTGCCATTTCCTTCTCCAATTCCTTTTACAGACGAGGAAATTGAGGCAAACAGGGTTAAGTGACTCATCTAGGGTCTCGCAGCTAGTAAATATTTGAGATCGGATTTGACCTCATGAAGATGAGTCTTCCTGATTCCAGACCCAGTGCTCTAACTAGTGTGCTGCCAAGAGGCAACATTATTCTAGAGTATTTCTTTAAAAAAATTTAGATGTATAGAAATTCGACCTGTATTAAAAATTTGGATAATAGACTATCTGTGCTTGTTACATATTATAGTGTCATACAAGGTACCATAGCAAGAGTTGGAAAGGACTTTAAGAGATAATTTCATTAATTCCTCTACTATCATTCCATGCTACATTAAAAATAAATAACCAGATGAAATCTCTATCCAGTCAAACCATTAATTCACAAAGTCAGTTATCAGCACAGTGCTATGGGGGAATGAACACTGGATTTGGAATCAGGGGTAATTATTGTTCATTCAGATCTGCTGTGTCTGACTCTTCATCACCCCATTTGGGAAAAGATACTGGAGTGATTTGCCTTTTCCTTCTCCCTCTCATTCATCAGATGAGCAAACTAAGTGACTGGCCCAGGGTCACACAGCTATAAGTAAGTGTCCGAGACTGGATTTGAACTCAGGAAGATGAGTCTTTCTAACTTCAGGCCTGGCACTCTATCCACTGCACCACCTAACTGCTCCTGGAGTCAGGAGACCTAGCTTCAAACCCTGGCTGCCATTGCCTGTGTGACTTTAGACAAGTCACTCAATCCTTGAGGGGAAGAGTTTATAAAAGAAAGGTTTAAATTTAATAACCTCTAAGGTCTTCCCTAGGTCTCAAGTTATGATGCTGTGATCCGCAAATGTGGCAATGAGAAATAACTGCTTTGTTCTCAAGAATTCTACTTGAGAAGCAGCAGAGGGTAGCAGAAATGCCACAGACCCGGGTTCAAATCCTTGTTATGTTACCAATTTTTCAGAGAGTCACGGCTTGTTAAAGAAGAGATTTGGACTGCATAACCTCTAAGACCCTTCCTAACCCAATATTTAGGTATAGTTGGGAGAGCACTGGACCTGGAGTCAGGAAGACCCATGTTCAAATCCTGCTTTAGACACTTACTTGCTGTGTGACCTGGGAAAGTCAACTTAATTTCTGCTGGCCTCAGTTTCCTTATCTGTAAAATGGAGATAATAAACAACTTTTTCCCGTGGTTGTTGTGAGGATAAAATAAGAGAGTGTGTATAAAATGCTAGCAAGCCCTAAAACCACATAAATGCTAATTATCATTATGGTTATCTGCCACAGGTTAGGCCCTATGAGGAATATAATAGCTAATAATAAATAATAGATATAGCTATATAGTATTTACTATGTGCCAAGCTTTACAATTATTTTGTCATTTGATCCTCACAACAACCTGGGACGTGCTATTATTATCCCCATTTTACACACATGAAAACTAGGGCAGCAGAGATTAAATGACTTATCCAAGGTTACCCAGCTGGTAAAATTTTGAGGCCCTGTTTGAACTTTGGTTTTCCTGACTCCAGATTGGCTATTCTATCCATTGTGCCACCTAGCTTTCCCCTATAGGTAAGAAAAAAGATGAGATCACTGCCTTTTTGTTGCCTATATAGTCTAAAAAGGGAAATTAAACACACGAGTAAAGAAATTACCTGGCAGGGGCGCAGTTAGGTGGCACAGTGCATAGAGCAGTGGGCCTGGAGTCAGGAAGACCTGAGTTTAAATCCAGCCTCAGACACTTGCTACCTATATGACCCTGGGCAAGTCACTTTACCCTGTTTGCCTCAGTTTCTTCATCTGTAAAATGAGTTGGAAAAGGAAATGGCAAACCACTCTAGTATTTTTGCCAAGAAAACGCCGAATTGGGGTCACAGTGAGAAATGACTGAAACAACTGAATAACAACAAAAAATAATTACTAACCATATGAGGCAACACTCCATTTCCTTTACTAATTTTTAAGCTATTATGAGTCGGGGTGATATAGTAATACACATTTGATAGGAAATACTTGATAAATCTGTTTGCTAGATACAAATCAATGTGGGTTGAGAAGAGAAAGGTAGAACACTGGATTTGGAATCAGAATACTTAGATATCTATCCTGACTCTATTACTTCCTAACCATGTGAAAGCTGGCTAAGTCTCATTTTCCTCATATACAACATTAGGATACTCAGACTTGTACCATCTGCCTCATAGGATTGTGAGGAAAACGCTTTATAAACTGCAAATATTGTGTCTTTAGAGGCAGGCAGCATAATATAGTAGAAAGAATGCCGAACTTAGAATCAGGAGACTAGGTTTCCTGTCCTTGAAGCCTGACTTTGACATTTTTTTTTTGTGATGATGGACAAATCCTTTGGCTTTTCTGAGACTCAGTTTCCTCATCAACATTACTCACCTTGGGTGGATGTTTGTTGTAAAGAAAGTACTTTGTAAACCATAAACCCCACCATAAATGTGAGTTGTTGCATAGTACAGTTTTCCATACACCATACATTTAAGTGAACAGACAGCTTGGAAGGAGTCCTGATTGAGCTACATCATCCCAAGAGTATCTGTAGGCGAAGCGGACAATAGGAAAACAAATGGAACACATTTGTCGACATTTCTGTAATGATTTTTTTTTCACCATCAGTAACAGAAGAATCATTCCATGTGTTAGACTCAGAAGTGCTATGTTGCAAAAATGAAAAGGCACTAAAAAAGATGAAGTTGGGAAAACTGACTCAACCAGACCAAGGACACCCTAGAGGAAATCTGTGCTGGAGTCAGGATAATCCTGAGAGCATTGAGGGGCTGTTTCGCAAAATTTCTCAGAGTGACGATACTAAAAGAATGGAAATAAACATGGATGATATTATTGTCCCAAAAAGACAATCAAGAAAATATCAATAATTACTTAATCCTACTCCTACTTTCTTATTTTTATGAAATCTTTATGAGAGCAAGCTATGCACATGTCAAGGGTATCCTTGAAAATATGAGAATGAAACAGACAAGCTTTTGCCAACATTTCTCTAACAGCATACCTCATCTTTACAATCAAATAATACCTGAAAGGTACGGACAGGACAAGAGTCCTCTGTTTATTGTTTGATTACAAAAAAGCATTTGATATAGTAGAACAAAACCAACATTAAAAACTCTCCAGAGACAAGGAGTCTCTCAGGCAGATGTTAAGATTGTGCAACGATCCTTGATAAAGTCAACTACAGAGATAACTTTGTTCAGCAGTTCTTTGATAAGATCAAACAAATAGGACTGGGAGATGTGTTGCTCATCAAAGGTATTCTCTGTACTATAATGGAAGAGATCCTGAGTAAGGTCCAGATGAAAGAGAGAGATTCCCTGTGGATGGTGAAAGTCCTCCAGGTGCTTCTAAATGTAGACAACATTATTCAAATTGCATCAAGCCCTGGAACATTATAGGGCCTCTCAGTGATATCTATGATTTCTTGAAAGAGATTGAGCTTATAAGTCCATCCAATGGTGCTGTGAAAAGAATGATGAAATTGGAATCATCGGACCCAAGTTTGAATCTTGGTTCTGCCACTTACTGCTTATGTGGCCTTGGATGAGTCACATAAAGGCTTGGGGCCTCAGTATCTTCTATCTGTAAAATGAGGGTTGGATTAGATAACCAATAATTTCTCTTCAAGCTCTAGAACTATGACCTTATGAGCAAACAGATGAAAGATATCAATTGTCCAGATTATGACATGAAATTAAATGATGAGTCAATTGAGTTAAGTTATCAGTACATATAACTGGGACAGATATTCTGGATAGATTATGAGTAGGGTCCCGAATTGATAGAGGAAGTGAGGGAGATGGATTATACAGTGCTTTGAAGATCCTAAGCTGTGCCCTGACCCTACCCTCCCCTTCCTCCAAGAGCCCAACAGCATATATTTTTTTTAAAAACAGAAATGTTCTCCTGGCAAGGTTGTATAATTATGAATCTTGCAACACTATGATCTCTGAAGAATCAAGAATTCGGCGTCTCCAAGGCTAATGGAGAAACCCCAAAGGGAGGGAAAGATAAGCAGGCTGTAATATATTTCCAGGCAGGTCAGTTTGAAGCCCAATAGTATTTTGAGAGATTCTTACTCCTATTTGGGAAAGTCAAGACCTTCAGATTATTAGGGTAAGTTTCTTCTGGCACTGATGCTGAAATATTAAAGCAAGGTGGGTAGAAGGTCTTCCGTTATAAACTGCCTTCAGAAAGCTTTCGAGTCCTTCTAATGGGGATATTTTTCTTCTTCAGAATCATGCCTACATTGTAAAGAACAGGTACTTTGGATTTTCAAAGAAAGCTGATAACTTTAATATTCTCTGGCAGGAGGGAAAAAGTCTCCCTCATTTTTTTCAGGGATGAGATCCTGCTTAGCAGTCAGGTATGTGATACCCACTTTCAAATGAGAGGGGGATAAAGCAATTCCATTTTGCTGTGGCAGCCTTGTTCATAGATGCCAGCATTTGCATTAGAAAAAACAGAACAGAACAAAATGTACTTGGGCCCAACAGTATCTGATACTTGCTCTGATAAAAAGGTTAGGGCTTGGTGGAAGCTCCTATTTCTTCTGCTAATTAGCAGCCCCTCCCTCACCTCTACCCCAGTTGGTCCCCTTCCTCTCCCTTCTCACACACAAAAAGAGAGCTCATTAAAAAGCAAAAGATACCACCGAGACTCACTGCCGTTTCTTCAGACACACACACATGCCCACAGAGGACTGATCAGAAAATCTTAACAATCCAAGTATCTTTAAAGAGCTTAACTAAAAGTAAATGAGGCTTTTATTCCTGACGGCCTGAAAAGACAGCTTGTCTGTCCTCCATCTTCCCTGTCCTCGTTGCCAGGTGAGAAAAGCTCTTGCTCCTTGCCTTTAACTATACCTATGTTAGTTCCCCTATGTAAGAGACTGTATAGTCTAATGGATAGATGCAAAGATGGAAAGATCTAGGTTCAAGTTGTGCTTTAGAATGTACTGGCTGGGACGGTGACACAGAGAAAAACACTCAATCTCAGTATTCCTAGACGATGCTCTATCATTATGTGTTGAAGAACTGATAACAGTCTATGTTGGGGGTGTGTGGGGGTACATATATAAATGAAATTATAGGTCCATTTCTTCTACTTTCTACCTCCCCTCTTCCCAAAAAGTATATACTAATATCTAGATGGTGGAGCTACGATAATTGATTTATTCTCAAAGGGGTCACCCATATGCAAATTGGCACACAATACCGCTCCTATCATAATTCTGATTCAGGACTTAACAAAGCTTTTAGGCAATATGCTTCTTTTTTTTTCCAGCACATAGTTAGTAAGCTAGCCAAAAGCCGCCCACCTTCCGGCGACAGCATGAAGGAAGGATTAGAATAGATCTCACCAATTCAACTCAACAATTCATTCGCCTTGTTACAAAATCTTAAAACAAAACAATCTGGGTTTTTGGGAGCTAGGCTTTTGACAAGCAGTATCTGCTCTAGGTATGTCTTTCCCCCCAACTGGTATTACCTATCTTTTCTGGAATTTTCCATGACTCAGACTTTCTGAGTTGGAAACTTCGTACCCATGCAACTTTGCTAAACGGCAACTCTCAGCCTGTAAATCCCATCGGTTACTCTTGAGCAAAACCTGCTTTTTCTTATAAAGCCCATGGTTGTTGCTTCCCTTACTGTTCTTCTGATCTTAAGGTGTCTAGTATTGGTCTAGTACAGGGGTGGGAAACCTGTGGTTTCAAGACCTCCTGTGGCCCTCTAGGTCCTCAAGTGCAGCCCTTTGAATCCAAACTTCACAGAACAAATCCCCTTAATAAAAGAATTTGTTCGGTAAAACTTGGACTCAGTCAAAAGGCTGCACCCAAGGACCTAGAAGGCATGTGGCCTTGAGGCCTCAGGTTCCCCACTCCTGGTCTAATATATGTAGATCCATCACCCCAATACTGGAAGTACCAGCTTTGGTGGGCTGCTTGGGTTTTAAAGGTATTGGTTTCTGCCTCTGTGTGTGTAGAGGTGGGGTGTGTCCTAGTGGAGGAGATGGGTTCCCCCACCAAATAAAGGGTGACTCTGGAGTGATGGGCAGTGATGGGTGATGGGCAGTCTCTCCATAGGATTAACTTTTAATTACCTTTTACATCTGGTCATAGCCGGTAACCATTGCCTCCAGAGTCTATTGATCACTCTGGTTGTACCTTTCCCTTGTTGCCCCGCTTTCTTGTTCTGTTTTCTTACCAACTGTTCTCTCATTCTTCAAGCCTTCCCTTGTGTGAGTTCAAACTTGCCAAAGACCTTTTGATCCTAGCATCACTGACCAAACTGACTCTTTGGGTCTTAAATGCCCTAAACTATCCTAGTAGACTGGAAGACCTTTCTTGACCACTAATTTCTTTCAGCAGTGAATAGGTGTGAATCAATGAGCTAGATTTCAATGATGTGATGTTGCATTATATATTAGGCAGTAGAGGTTTGGTCTGAGTTTTACCCAGATTGCAAAGTTATTCATTAATGCTTAGAAAATTACACTTTCCTCCCAAATCCTAAAGAAATTTAAAATAAAAAATTTCAGAAGTCTCACAACAGTCCTGGTTGTTTTTTTATTTTAAAAGGAGAATACCAACAAATTTGGTTATAATAGTAAACAAACATTCTAATCAGATAACATCTAGATACATATGTTGGGGGGTGGGGGAAAGGTAGAACTCTATAATATACCCCGGGCTTCCCAGTCCCTGAGGATGGTCCTAAATCAGTTAGTTACCCATTGCCTATTCCCCCTCCATTATGGTTCTGGTGTTAGGAGAAGGTGGGATAGATAGCTTGGCTAAAGAGGAAAGCCCACAAAATTACTTGCCAATAGCTATTGTTTGCCCACAATCTAGCACCTAGAGAAGGGTATTGGTCTGTATTTCCCAGAGAGATTACATAACTTGCAAAGCTAAGATTTCAGCAAAACTGACACCTTACTGGGTTACCTCCATGCCTTCCATAGCCAATGCCTTGTACAGGACACACATAATATGGTTATTCCTATAGTGATGGTTGTTTCATGATGGAAGTAACATAAAAGTTGTATAGGTTAGGCTGGTTTTGCAACATCTACTCGACTTCAGTAAGTTAGTTAACTAGGTCCCTGTCATGTGGACAAGGCTTGTTTTGCTGCCCCACCCCTCATCCCCGCCCAAGAAACAATAAAATGTTACTCAAGATTTAATTAGTACAGGGGATGAAGACTGGAACTTTTGACATAGTTTCTGTGCTGTCTACGGATAAAAGCCTAGCACACAAAGAGCCGAGGCTCCTCAGGCTTAATGGACTCCTTGTGGCCTTGTGAGTCAGCACACACCCTTTAGATCAGCCCCATCTCCCTTTGCAGACAAAGGTGGCTGTGTCTTCTTGAACTAATTCTGCAAAACATTCTTTCCTTGCTATTAAGTAAACTCCTAGTCTTAAATATTATATGGCCTATGAGTGTCTCATTTCATATCTAAACCTGAACCACCACAGTGGCCTGAGTCAGGCCTGGTCCAGTACACCATATCACTTAAAGGAGATTTCAAGAAAACATCAGCCTAACTACAATGCCTGCAAATGTTTTCACCTTAGCAGAGCATAGAACTAGGTCTCATTCTCAGAGACTTTAGCATTCTGTCACTACGTCCTCTCTGTCTGTGAGATAGGGATTTGGCACTACTATTAAAACATCTTGGAAGCATTATGCCTCCCAATATCTGAGCTGTCCTTGTTCATCACTCTGTGTCTACTGATGTTGCTTCCACAGGTCTTCATTACTTTAATAAAGCGGCAGAACAATGGGAGAAACTTCTAGGTCATTGAACACATAAAGTTTTTAGACCCTAGATGGTGAAATTGGCCATATCAAGCATTTGGGAAAATTAGAACCTTGTGAAGTTGCCAAAATCATCGTGTAATTGTTATTACCCTTGGCCATTGGTAGGATATAAGTGTTACTGTCTGGTGTTAATGTCTCGCATTTACAACGAGTTCTTCAAGATTGCTAATGTGTCTTCTCCATAATAACCTGATGAGGTAGGTAGGGCAAGTATCGTCATCCCCATCTTATAGACAAGGAACCTGGAACTCTGCCAGGTTATAAGCCCGAGGTCATCAAGTAAGGAAATGATGAGCCAAAACTTTAACTCAGGTCTTCTGGCTCCAAGGTCAGTGCTCTCTATTCACATAGAGGAGAGACGGCAAAAAGAAGAGAACAAATGGGAAGCAAGACAAGAAAAGAGGAGTGCCATATCGGAATTATGAGCATTTAGAGACAGAAGGAACTTAAACATCTGAACTCCCTCTTCTAACACAAATCTTGGATCAGAAAATGCTTGCTGAATGAATGAAATTAATTATTCCATCTGAATCACTAACTCTCGAAGATGACATTTAACTAAATGGAAACTGCTCCAGTGAAGTCGTTGAAAATCTGAAGTCCAGAAGCTTAGTTGTAATGTCCTGAATCAAGCTCTAGTTACTTTGTTTCTGGAGCTCAGGTGTCCAAAGGTCCCAAGGGCTTTGTGAGTAAACAACTCTAACCTCTGGTCTTGAACTTTAAGGTTGAACTTGAAGTCAAAGGACATGAGTTCAAATATCACTTTTCCCACTCTCTTTCTGTGTGACCTTCAACAGGTTACTTAACTTCCCTGGCCTTCAGTGTCTGCAAAATTAGGAGGTTGGATTATAAGGCCCCGCCAGATCTAGAATTCCGTTCTATATATTCCTTGGCACTACCTTGTTTGATTTGGGTTTCATTTAGTTTTACACATCTCATTTCATTTCCTCAGAGCCTCCTTCATCTCCAAACTACGTGAAGAATTGTGGAGAAGGGAAAGGTGAATAAGATGGAGGCCTCACTCTGAAAGTTCTCGTAGTCTAGTAGGGGACACAAGACAATAAGGGAAAGTTATAATCAAATTTATAAAAAATAAATTTAAATAGTAATAATTTAATAAATATTATTTATTTGCAATATATTATATAACATTTAGTAAATAATATAAATAATAATTCAAATAAATTTAAATAAATAAATTAAAAATAAAAATAAATAAAAATTTATTAAAGGTATAATCAAATTTATAGCCAAAACATGGCTTATGACAGTGAGTTTATATGATGAGAGAGGGCTTCCAACTAGTGAACCAGAGAAGGCTTAACGGAGAAAGTCCCATTTAAGCTAAGACTTGAAGGATAGAATTTCCACAGGTAGAGATGCAGAGATTAGGGTATTCCAGGCATGACATAAAGTAGAAATCCTTTTTGGATTCACTTTTTTAGCTCACCAGAGTGCCAGGCCACAGGATTTAGAAAGGAAAGAGATCTGTTAATTCACCTCTCAAAATACTTTCTTCTAAACAACCACATATCCCATACTCTGAACTATCCAAGCAGATTCCAAGAAATCCATGGAATCATCCTCCTTGGAAACCTTTAGTAAACCTAGGCAAGCATGAATCATATAGTTTGGGCTGAGGCAAAGGAAGGAAATAAACAACTTTTGTTAAGAAAGACAGCGTATTATAATAGAGATAGTGCTGGATGTGGCATCAAAGAATCCATGTTTGAACCCTGGCTTTGTCACTTGCTACCAACGTGACCTCAAGTCATTTAACTTCTCCAGCCCTCAGTTTCTTCATCTGTAAAATGGCAGGGTTGGACTAAATGACTGTGACAATTTGTCTTAATGTTATTAGCTTTAGGGGTCATCTATACTAACAGAGGAGTAGTAATACATATTCATGTTTCAAAAGCATTTCTTAATCACTATGTGAGGGAGATAATACAAGTGTGTTTCAACAATCCTGCTAGCAGCTATTGTGGGGGTGAAAGACCAACACAAGCCCAACAACAAGCATGCTACCAGCATGCTGCAAAAGCCCAGATTCTTTTGATCTGCTTTACTAAAAGCAACGTTAAGGGGTTGACAAGTTTACTTTAATTCAGCATACAAACACCATTCACTTAGTTCAGAGGAAAAAGCCAGTACCCTGAACTTTGGAGCAAATACAAACAAATTGCAAACATCAACAGACAGACCAAATACAATTCATAGTTACCAACATCTAGGTTCAGCCCGGGAGCTCGTAACAAGGGCTGGCATAGAGCCACGAGTGCCACCATGGCTGTGGGCAAGAGCTCCGAAAAATAGAAAGCCAACCCCTGGTTTTGTATCTTTTTCAGGGTCAAGGGTGAGTCACACATGCGACTCACCCACGTGACCTAGAATCATCACAGAGACTCACCCACATGACCTAGAATCATCACAAAGAGGCGACTTCAACCCACGTGGTCTAAAAGCCTCTGATGTCCCAAACATGTCACTCAAACTCATGTGTAAACTAGGCCCTCCCCTGAGGCAAGGAGGTACCAAGGACTCTCAATCTAGTCAAGGAAACAAAGGCCAAACTCTTCAAGGGCACTTGGTTGAACTGAGTGCTAAGAGCCCATTTTGTTTACCAACACAAAGTATTATCATTCCTCCCATTTTACAGGTGAGGAAACAGATGAAATTCAGAGAGGTAAGCTATCTTGTCCACAGTCACATTGCTAACTAAGAAAGAGGGCCAGGACTTAAATCCAAATCTCTTGAACATCAGGGAAAATCTTTGCATCACACCCCACTGCCTCTCTGCAGTAAAGCTGAGACTGACCCTCTCTCTTCTCTTGTTCCTCTCATATCTAGTCCTGGGCTCTTGCCTCGATAGGAAATGAATTGTAAGTTTTGTCACATCCACTCCAGCCAGCTGTGTTAAAGGGGCTGGATGGTGTCTGCTTCCAAATCAGCCTCCCCATCCCTGGGACCCTGTCCAGCAAGACAGAGCAGTGGTTATTCTGTCAGCAGCCAACTGTGTGAAAACACAACATTAACAAACAAAATTAACCAAGAACCCTTTCTCCCTTTTTTGTCCTTTTTCTGTTAAAATGGATCCCTTGCTCCTGAAAATCAGAACCCTTTGTAGAGATAATAAGAACAAGGTGTCCTGGATAAAGGGCTCACTCACACTTACTATAGCTCCTTCTCTTCTGAGTCCAGAAAGAAAAGTTGCCTAAGACCTAGGAGAGGGGGTAGGCTAAGTAACAACAGTTCATATCCATTCACTCATTCATTCATTCATTCATTCAAGAAACATGTATTAAGCACCTACTATGTTCCTGCCAATAGACTAGGTGATAGGGATACAAAGACAAAAAGGAAATAGTCCCTGCATTCCAAGATTTTATGTACTGGAGGGATACAACCTGTTTGCAAGTAAGCAAAAACAAAAAAAATACAAAATTTATATCTTGCTTCGTGGTAATAAAGTAGCTTGATATTCACTGCCTCAGTCAAGGCTCATACTGATTTTATGAAGAAGGTAGTAAAAATATTATTAATAAAATATATATGACATATATACATGTAATATGATCATGTAAATTACTATAATTTTGCAGAAGAGAAAATTGAGGGAGAGGATTGAAAATATTTATCCATGTTCACTCAGCTCGTAAATGGTAGAGTCAGTATCATGTCCCATGTCTAGCTCATAGTCATAGCACCAAAGGCATTCCAAAGATTTTCCTTGGCTTCCTTTAAGTTCCAACTAAAATCCCATCTTCCACAAGAACCTTTCCCTAATCACTCTTAATTCCTGTGCTTTCCTTCTCTTAATGATTTCCTGTTCATCCTGTATTTAGCTTGCTTTGTATATATTTATTTGCACTTTTGTCTCCCCCATTCAAGAGTAAGGGCAGGAAATGTCTTTTTTTTGGCAAGTTTTTTTTTATTCGTTTTAAACTTAAATGCAAAACAAGAAAAGAAAAAAAGGTTTCTGTGTACACAGCCAAATATGAGAGGATTCAATATAAAGCAATAAATTTCCATTCCAAGAAAACCTATATAATAAATGCTACATTGTTTTCAAAGCTACCCAGTCTTTCTTTGCTTCCTTCTAGGTTTTCTTCTGTTCTCTGCTGTGTACGAGGAACTATTTTTGTCACTTTTTTTGGCCCCAACATTTAGCACAGTTCCATAGTAGGTGCTTAATAAATATATATTGAATTGAATTGAACTTGTAGTCTTAGAGTATTGCCTGGAGCATTGAGAAGTTAAGTGACTTGCCCATGGCCCCACAGCTTTATGTCCCAGGCAGAATTTGAGCCTACATCTTCCTGCCTCCAAGGCTAGCGTGCTATATTCTTTGCCACACTGTCCCTCTGGCCTGGGATCATAGTATCTTAGACTAAGAGTGGAAATACCCTTAGAAATCCTCTAGTCTAACACTCTCTTTGTACTAATGAGAAAACTAAGACCCAGAGAGGTTGGGTGATTGTTTGAGGTCACATATCTGAAGTGGCTCAGTCAGGATTAAAACTCATGCCCTCTGACTTGAAATCCAATGCTCTTTGTCATTTTGTGAAGATTAGGATTCCAATCAACTTGAATTCAATTCAACAAATATTTATGGCGCACCTGCTACTTACTGAGCACTGCTTTGGATAACAGGAATCCCAAGTTTAGAAAAGACACCATCCATGTCCTCATGTAATTTTAAATCTAGGAGAGAGGTAATAAACAAACACAAATAAGTATAAAATACAATATTACCAATAACTACAATATGCAATATCACATGATTAGAGAGATGTAAAACAAATATTATATGGATTCCATGGGGAAGAGTCATTACTGTCTGAGAGAGATCCCAGAAAGCTTTATGGAAAATGTAGCATTTGTTTTGGTGTTTAAAGGATTGTCAAGAATTTAACAAGTAGTCAAGTGGGGGCTAGGGGTGGTTGGTGGGGGGTGTGGTGGAGCACAGCATTTGAACATAAGACCACCCTGAGTAAAGTGATAGAAATGGGAAAGGATGGGGCATATGGGGAGTCACAAGTTGTACTTTTTGTTTGCAAGGATGTAATGAAAACTTTAGGAATTAATGAAATTATCAAGTGAGATTATTATTGTTTGTCCTTTGTTCTCGAAGAGGACCATAACATCAGGAAGGAGATGTCATAACTTGCAAGTGAATTGGATTTAAGTGAGGCAGGGCTGTGCAAAGTTGCCATCTTCACTCTCTCCTCCAGAGCCATCTGGGTCCAGTGGCAAGATACAGATCAGGATGACTGGAAATAGTGTAAAATGAAAAGAAGAGGAAGGACTGAGTAAAGTGTTGGGGACACCCATGATTAGTGGGTATGACATGGATAAAGAACCAGCAAAGTAGACTAAAACTGAGTAGCTGAAGGAGAATCAGGAGAAAGCAGTCTCATGAAAATGCAGAGGAGAGAGTACCCAGGAGAAGAATGTGATCAACAGTATGAAATGACTTGGGGGGGGGCATTCAATGAGAATGAGTACTAGAAAAAGTCATTAAATTTGGTAATTAATATTTTATTGGTAACTTTGGAGGAAGCAATACTAATTAAAAGATGAGGTTGCAAATAGATTACGGAGGGTTTAGAATGGAGGGAAGAGAAGTAGAAATGTTGAGTGTAAATGGCTTTCTCAAAGAATTTAGTCATTAAAGGAAGAAGAGTTGTAGCCTGATAGCAGGGATAAATAGGATCAAATGAGGTTTTTAAATTTTTATTTTTTTTAAATTAGAATTTTTTTTAATCAATGAAAATCTACCTTCTTCCCCTTCTATTCCCCACCCCTCATTGAGAAAGAAAGAGAAACAAAACTGCTATTGTAAACATGTATAGTCAAGCAAAATAAATTCCCACATTGGCCATGTCCACTAAAAAAAAAAATCATTCTTTACTCTCTGTCAGGAGGTTTCATCATGAGACCTCTGAAATCAAGGCTGGTCAATGCATTGATCAGATTTTCTAAGTCCTTTAAAGTTTTTTGTCTTTTCAACGTTGTTATTGTGTAAATTCTTTTCTTGCTTCTACTCATGTTACTTTGCATCACTGCATATAAATCTTCCCAGATCTTTCTGAGACCATTCCCTTCATCATTTCTTATAGCACAAGAATATTTCATCACATTCACATACCATAACTTGTTTAGCCTTTCTCTAATTGTTAGGCACCACTTTAGTTTCTAATTCTTTGCTACTACAAAAACATCTGCTTCAAATATATTAGTACCGATAAGAACTTTTCCTCTTTCTTGTATCTCTTTGGGGTATAGTTCCCCCAAATTTGTCTCAAATACTGAGTTCTTACTTCAATAACTGGTATCTCTGGTTTATTAAACACTAGGCTTATTGCCTAGGTATATACACTGGTATATTGTTTACCTAATATGTTCCAATATTTTCTGTTCTTTTATGATCTTTTTTTCACATCTTTTGATAATTTCCTGAACAGTGACCTCTTAATAACCTCTACTGAGGAAGCATGGAATCTTAGAATTTGAAAGAACCTGAGAATCATCTAACATTACCTCAATAGGTGGTAGACAATGGATGACTTCCAGTAAAGGGGCTCATTCCAGTTCATGGTGCAATGCTTCTTCACCCTCCACTCCAACCCACCACCTTGCTTTCTATGGCTCCTGGAAAGAGAAAGCAGACTTGTTGTTTTTCTTTGTAGTTGGCAAAGATAATGATCTATCTATGTCATTAACCCTTTGCTCCCTCCCTTAATCTTTAAGCTGTTTCTGCTAGAAGTTTAGACGCAATTTTGAAGGTTATAGTAGAGATTGGGAAAGACCTGGAAGGGAGAGAGAATTAGAACTTCTAGATCTACTGGAGTGAAATTTCTGACTGAGGGCTCACATTCCAAAGAGAGAGAGAAGTTATGGATTTATTTAAACAACTTCCCAGAACAGAGACAATGTTCACCAGGGTTTCTCTAGGCAACAAAATAAATTAGTGACCCCAAAGTATAATGGTCACTGTGTGAACTAGATGTGGCCATTATCACTTTGCCACCTGGTCAGTTTGAAAGAAAACTGTTCCTCATAAAGGGTGGAGGAATAAGGGCATGGATGTAAAGAAAGACACATGAATTATTATTAGAAGAGGAAGAAAGAACAAAGTAGTCAAGCAAGTTGAACTTATAGGACTTAGGGTTTGGCTTCCAGCCTTTCAATTCAGTCCTTCTTATTGCAATTGCTTGTCCTCCAGCTTGGGGGTTACCCCCTGGTAGTTACTGAACCTTTCCAAGGTACCAAATGTGATTTGTAGTTTTTCAGCTTTTGGCATGAAGCCAATTTTCTCATACAATCAACAAAAGTAGCCTGGGAAACCCAATCTTGGGCTAAGGACTAGAAAGATGATGAAGACTGATAATAAGTCCATTTGCCATTTTATGAAACATCCACAATGACCACAACACAACATGGCATCCATTACGAGCTGATCAAGGGAAAGCATTGTCTGGGGGAAGGAACATTAGACTGAGATTCAGGAGTCACATATTCTTGTCCTGGTTCTTCCACTAACTCCTTGCATGACCTTTGGGACTCTAGTTTCCTTACAAGGCCACTGGTGATTGAAACTATAGCCAACACTGTTCTCCAGCAGCAGAGTGAAGAACAAGATAGGAATGATTACCACAGGGTTCCATAAAGCAGATCCAACTCTCAAGGAGTCACAGGAAACTCACAGAAAAGTTAGGGAACCTAGGTCAAAATAAGCTGCAGAGGAGTTTGGCAACATTATGGTAATGATGTATTAATGCAGTTGAACAATTATATTTGTTACATAAATGGTGTACTAGATATGAGACCACATTGGCTGTAAGCTGTGTGCCTGAAGTTTCCAGCTGAGACCTATATCCCTTCCATCAACAAAGGCCTTGAAATAAAGGATGTGAAAGTGCACAGAGCTATACAATATAGGTATGGGACCAGACCTGTGGTTTCAGTGGTATTGATCACCCCCTTCCTCCCTTTATATATTGTCCCTATATATACACCTCCTGCCCCCCACCAAAACCTGCCATGAAAAAACATCAACTAATACAGGTAGGCAACTTGTCTGAACTTTATGGTTTAAGAGATCTGCCAGATCACTGCGAGATTAAGTGACTTTTTTAGGGTCATGCACCCCTTGTTTGTTAGAGACAGATCTTTAGGTTTTTATGGATCCAAGGCCAGTTCTTTATCTACTAGGAAGTGAGCATTTATTAAGAACCTACTATATGCCAGGCACTGCACTAAGTATCTTAAAAACACTATATTATTTAATCCTCATAACAACTCTGGAAGGTAGGGGTTATTATTATTTCCATTTTATAATTGAGGAAGCTGAGGTAGACAAGGTCACACAGCTGGTAAGTGCCTGAGGTCAGATTTGAACTAAGGTCTTCTTAATTCCAGGCCCAGATCTCTATCTACTGGACCACCTAGCTACCTCTACGCTGTAGAGTATATAACACTAAAATGTTTGTGTGTGTGTGTCTCTATATGTATATATAATATATACACATAAACACACATAAATAGATACATATATACACCCCATACATATACACACACATATATATATAAATCATCAATGCATGTATCTCTATATCTATCTTTAGATCTATAGTTACCTATGTATTATACAACTATCCTTCCAGTCAGCCAGATTTGCAATCTTGGAGGACTATATGATCCTCTCCTCTTCCTTAGTCCCCATCTCAGCTTTCAAGTCTTGTCCATTCCCAAACTTCCCCTGCACCTGTTTCTTTCTCCCCCTACTCACAGGGCTGCTCCCCTAGTTCACTCATCACCTCTCCCTTGGACTATCGCAATAGCTTCATCACGTGTAAGACAGTTACTTAAAATTCCTGTTGCCCTGAGGTTTCACTTCTCTTCCTGCAAATTTTGCTTGTTGAGTGGACAGAGCACTGGCCCTGGAGTCAGGAGGGTCTGAGTTCAAATCCAGGCTCAGACACTTGACACTCACTAGCTATGTGACCCTGGGCAAGTCACTTCATCCCAATTGCTTCACCAAAAAAAATGCTTGGTGAATGAATGAATGAATAAATGAATGAGTAGTTTCTTTGCCTTTTGTCTCTCCCCTCCCTAAGCATCCTCTGAAAAGCTACTAAACTGATATTCCTGAAACGCATATCTGACCACATTACACTCCTATTCGAATATTTCAACAACTCCCTCTTACCACCAAGATCAAACACAAACTCCCCCACCTAGCATTTAAAGCCATTCATAGTCTGGATGTCTCTTCCTTTATAGTCTTATTTCATATTAAACTCCTCACATACTTTCCATTCCAATCAAACCATGCTGGATGTCCCCTATACGCAACAGTGCATCTCCAGTGCATATCATACCTAGAATGTACTTCTCTCCTCACCTCTAGCTCTTAGGATCCATAGCTTTCTTCAAAGCACAGATCAGTCAATTACCCAACAAACATTTACTAAGTGCTGTGTATGTGCTAGGGCCGGGAATAAAAAGGCTATAAAAAGTCAAGTCAACCAAATAAGCACATGTTAGTGCTGACTGGGGTGTCTGGGGTATTCACGCCTCTGGTGTGAGGGCTTGTTGAGCCCTTTCTAGGGGTGCTTATCCATGTTTACTGTCCAGTTTCACAATTGTTAGGACAATTTATTCTAATGGCGCCAAAGGCAACTAGCAGGCACTGTGGAGTGCTTAGAGATTGATCAGACATTGAAGATGCCAAGGTCATCCATTGCATCCTGGGCTACTAGACTTCAGTGACTCTGGAAGAGAGAGGATGATGACTTTGCACAGCTCTGCCTAACTTAAATTCAATTCACAGGCAAGTCAAATTGTCACCCTGTGGTCCTCTTCAAAAAAATGAAAGACCAGGGGGGCGGAGCCAAGATGGCAGCTGAAAAGCAGGGACTAGCGTGAGCTCCCCACTGAGCCCCTCCAAAAACCTATAAAAAATGGCTCTGAACCAATTCTAGAACTGCAGAACCCACAAAAGAGCAGAGGGAAGCAGGGCTCCAGCCTAGGACAGCCTGGATGGTCTCTGGATGAGGTCTATCCTGCACGGAGCTGGGAGCAGAGCAGAGCGGAGCAGAGCCCAGTGTGAGTGGCGCAGACCAACCAGACCAGGAGCCGGGCGGAGCGTGCCCTAGAGCCCTGAATCAGTGAGCTGCAGCAGTTACCAGACTTCTCAACCCACAAACACCGAAGACAACAGAAAAGGTTAGTGGGAAAAACTGCTGGGGACAGAGTTTATAAAGGAGTTTGTGGTTTGGCCACTGCCCCAGGGGCAGCGGAAGTGGGGCAGCTACAGAACTACAGCTGCAGTTACTTCCAGCTCCAGGCCCACCTGGTGGGAGGAATTAAGTGGCGGATCAGAGTGAAGAGCCTGCTGAAGATCTAAGTCCAGTCCGGGTTGGGGGTTCTTGGGGAAGGAGGAGTGCTGGTGTGGCAGAGCTGGTGCATCCCCCCAGGCATGGAACATAGTTTTCTTAACTCTACAAGCCATCATACCCCACTGAAAAACTCAAGGGTCAAGTTAGTTGGCTGGGAATAGGGCCAGGCAGTGAAAACGCACCCAGATTCAGTCTCAGACTCTGGAATCTTTCTTTGGTGACAAAGAAGACCACAACATACAGCCAGAAGAAGTCAACAAAGTCAAAGAGCCTACATTAAAAGTCGCCAAGAAAAACATGAACTGCTTTCAGGCCATGGAAGAGCTCAAAACAGATTTGGTAAAGCAAGTTAGAGAAGTAGAGGAAAAATTGGGAAGAGAAATGAGAAGGATGTGAGAAAACCATGAAAAACAAGTCAATGACTTGCTAAAGGAGACCCAAAAAAATACTGAAAAATACACTGAAGAAAACAACACCTTAAAAAATAGACTAACTCAAATGGCAAAAGAGCTCCAAAAAGCCAATGAGGAGAAGAATGCTTTGAAAGGCAGAATTAGCCAAATGGAAAAGGAGGTCCAAAAGACCACTGAAGAAAATACTACTTTAAAAATTAGATTGGAGCAAGTGGAAGTTAGTGACTTGATGAGAAATCAAGATATTATAAAACAGAACCAAAGGAATGAAAAAATGGAAGACAATGTGAAATATCTCATTGGAAAAACCACTGACCTGGAAAATAGATCCAGGAGAGATAATTTAAAAATTATTGGACTACCTGAAAGCCATGATCCAAAAAAGAGCCTAGATATTATCTTTCAAGAAATTATCAAGGAGAACTGCCCTGATATTCTAGAGCCACAGGGCAAAATAGGAATTAAAAGAATCCATCGATCGCCTCCTCAAATAGATCCCCAAAAGAAATCTCCTAGGAATATTGTCACCAAATTCCAGAGCTTCCAGATCAAGAAGAAAATACTGCAGGCAGCCAGAAAGAAACAATTTGAGTATTGTGGAAACACAATCAGAATAATTCAAGATCTGGCAGCTTCTACATTAAGAGAAGGGCTTGGAATACGATATTCCGGAGGTCAATGGAGCTAGGATTAAAACCTAGAATCACCTACCCAGCAAAACTGAGTATCATGCTCCAAGGCAAAATATAGACTTTCAATAAAATAGAGGACTTTAAAGCTTTCTCAGTGAAAAGACCAGAGCTAAATAGAAAATTTGATTTTCAAACACAAGAATCAAGAGAAGCATGAAAAGGTAATCAAGAAAAAGAACAAGAAAAAGAAATTGCAAGGGACTTACGAAAGATGAAGTGTTTTGTTGACATTCCTACATGGAAAGATGATGTGTATGATTCATGAGACCTCAGTATTAGGGTAGCTGAAGGGAATATGCATATATATATCTATATATCTATATATCTTTATGTATATATATATGTGTGTATGTGAGTGCGTATGTATGTATATATGTATGTGTGTGTGTATATATATATATATATATATATATATATATATATATAGAGAGAGAGAGAGAGAGAGAGAGAGAGAGAGAGAGAGAGAGAGCGGGCACAGAGTGAGTTGAAGACGAAGGGAAGATATCTAAAAGAAATAAAATCAAATTAAGGGATGAGAGAGGAATATATTGAGAGAGGGAGATAGGGAGAGATAGAATGGGGTAAATTATCTCGCATAAAAGTGGCAAGAAAAAGTAGTTCTGTAGGAAGAGAAGAGAAGGCAGGTAAGGAAGAATGAGTGAATCCTGCTCTCATAAATTTGACCTGAGGAGGGAATACCATACATACTCATTTGGGTATCTTACCCCACAGGAGAAAAGGAGGAAGAAGATAAAAAAAGGGGGGATGATAGAAGGGAGGGCAGATGGGGGTGAAGGTAATCAAAAATGAACACTTTTGAAAGGGGACAGGGC
Source organism: Trichosurus vulpecula (assembly GCF_011100635.1). Classification (NCBI taxonomy): domain Eukaryota; kingdom Metazoa; phylum Chordata; class Mammalia; order Diprotodontia; family Phalangeridae; genus Trichosurus; species Trichosurus vulpecula. The sequence goes on from NC_050580.1 coordinate 102,486,710, forward strand.
CAAGGGAGAAAATTCAATAAAGGGGGATAGGTTAGGAAGGAGCAAAATATAGTTAGTCTTTCACAACATGAGTATTGTGGAAGGGTTATACATAATGATACACATGTGGCCTATGTTGAATTGCTTGACTTCTTAGGGAGGGTGGGTGGGAAGGGAAGAGGGGAGAGAATTTGGAACTCAAAGTTTTAAAAACAGATGTTCAAAAACAAAAAAAAATGTTTTTGCATGCAACTAGAAGATAAGATACACAGGCAATGGGGTGTAGAAATTTATCTTGCCCTCCATGAAAGGAAGGGAAAAGGGGATGGGAGGGGAGTGGGGTGACAGAAGGGAGGGCTGACTGGGGAACAGGGCAACCAGAATATATGCCATCTTGGAGTGGGGGGGAGGGTAGAAATGGGGAGAAAATTTGTAATTCAAACTCTTGTGAAAATCAATGCTGAAAACTAAATACAAAAAAATAAAAAAAAGTAAAGTACCTTGCAATCCTAAAAAAACAAACAAAAAAAAATGAAAGACTACTACCACCACCAACAAGACACAGTATTTGCCATGTGCCAGGCACTGTGCTAAGTGCTGGGGGAGCCAAAGCAAAAGGAATCTTTGCCTTCAAGCAACTTACATTCTAATGAAGTAGATAAGATGTAAATAATGAGGTATCTATAAGAAAGACATACACACACAGAGTAGTGGAAGATAATCTGAAAGAAGAAGGCATTAGCAATTGGATGGGGAGAGAATTTTTAAGATCCCTTTCCTGATCCTTCTGAGTTATTATAATATTCTCCCTTTTTTGAAATGACTGGGTTTATACTTTGCATTTACTTTCTTGTATAAATGTAACATCCTTAAGGCAGGGACCGTTTCAATTTGTTTGGTATTACAATTGCCTAGTATAATGCCTCATATATGGCATACGCTTAATACATGTTTGTCAAATGGAATTGAATTATTATATCATAGGATGATTTTTCTTTCATGGTGTGGGGCCTAGTAAGACTAGCTGTGCACCCCACAATTATAGGATCATAGGATTATTTCTCAGCTAGACTCCTCAGGCTGAGGCTATTGACAGGTTCTATAGGCTGCAGCAGGAGGAAAGGTCAATATTTACATTTTATTAAGTGGCCCCATTTTAAAAAATGGCACCCCAAGCTACCTTGTGTTAGAGTCCTCATCAAAGTCGCAGCATATGGGGATTCTGAAATCTCCAAATTTAAAATTCACACTACTTAAACCTTGTGTCACAGAAAAAAAATTCAGTAGCAGCAGCAGCAGCAGCAGCAACAAGAACAACCTTGACTTGGAGTCAGGAATCATAGAACCACAGAGCTGATAAAGCACCTCTAAAATCAAGTCGTTCAGTTCATTCAAGTCAAATATTTCCTAGCTGTGTGACTATAGAAAAGTCACTTTTCCTATCTTAGCCTCGGTATCCTCATCTGAAAAATGGAGATAATATATACACTAGCTATCTCACTGAATTGTTGTGGATAAACCTGAAAGGTATATTTCTTTTAGTTGTGAGCTGTTGCATCATTATTTAAGCTTGTTCACTGTATGCTGAGTGGGGATAATATGCAGGTGAAAACTCTTCTTGAGAAATCCTCAATCTTGATTTCTTAGTTTACAAAAGGGGGAGGGAGTGGAGAGAGCCATGCTGTGTCCAATCATGATGTCTCTTCCACACTCTGAGAAGTAGTCTCTCATCAGACTTCCTAATCTTTCATCGAGGGTGCAAACAGTGGCTCCCTATCAAATGACAACTTTGAAAAATGTAAATATTGACCTTTCCCCTCTATGCAATAGCTTGTCCCAATTGGAATCGGAATCCTCTCCTCTTGATCACAGGGTTCCATTACTTAATTCCTGCAACATCTTACCTTAATACACAGTCACCATTATCCTATTATTAGCCACTTTTTAAAGTTTGTGATTTCAAAGGCCTTATTACATCATGTAAGGAGACAGTTTTATTATACTTGGCCTTTGTGGACCAATATTAAGAAACTCCAAGGTTGCCCTTTCCAGTCAGTTTACACAACACAGGACGAGGACATCACTTTATGAGAATTAAAGAAAGCTCATTAAATGGGTGTTGCTGATTTGACCTCGCTTTCTGAAGGCCTGATCTTTCTAGGATGGTGGTATTCAAGGGAGGGTCACATCTCCCAGAGATCCTGAGTAGTTCCATCATAGATACTGATCCCTACAGCCCTAAGGGTCCTAAAAAACCTGTATTTCTGAGGATATAGAGATTGGAATCAAGGAATGATTCCATATATTGGCTGCCTGCTGGGTACATCTCATCTCCTGACACCTTGAGTTGAGTCTCAAGACCTGAAGCCAAGCATGGGTTCAGGCTGGCACTGGGGAACCTGATTGGCAGTTTGTAGGTCAGGAAACTGGAGAGAAGCTACTATTACCCTACTGGTGAGGGTGGTTGGCACAGACCCAATGCCTGTAGACTAGGTTTGAAGATTTTCTTATACCAGAATCTACTGTCACACATGCTCCAAGAAACCTGTTGTATTCTAGAAACTATCTTAAGTCATTGTGACCTCTACTTCTACACTGATAACCCTTTTTAAGCTTCAGAGCTGTAGGCTAGGTCTATCCTGATCCTCTGGTCACTTCTTACTGGCAAAGCCCCACAGCTCTAAGCAACAGGGAAGGGGCAGAAAGAGTGAAGAGAGATGTTTGTGAAGTGTAATGGGAGAGTTCCTGTGAGGTCCCAACACATACACAGGGAGGCTTCAAAATGGGGAGAGGAAAAAAGGGAAAAAAAAGGCTCAGAAAGTAAAAGAGAGATAATACAAAGAATTGTGGGGGAAGAAATGAAAAATCATGTATGTATACATGCACACACAAATATTGTAATATAGGTCTATATAAACATATACATTACATGCACACATGTATATAGACATATATATGTATTTGTATATGTATACATATAATTGTATGTATTATATCTATCTCTGTATCTGTAACAATCCTTGGAAAGGGGTTGGCTGACTACAAAAACTCCTAGGGAATTGTAGTTCCCCAGTTTGGGAAGAGAGGACACTGACTTGAGAAAAGTCCTTGGACAGGGAGGGGTGGTTTCTGCCACAGACATAGCAAGACCATTAAGGAGAGAGGAAGGGAACAGTGGCAGTGTCCCCTGGTAGCAGAGACTCTGGCACCAGCTAACATGTGCACCATTTGTAGCTCCTTTCTTTAGACTATGAAGGATGACTTCTAAATGGACAAGCTGGGAAGTATGTATGTTTTTTTTTATTGTAGGTACTTTCTCCTGTAGCAAGAACATTGACAGAAAGAAAGCTAGCCAAGAGGCAAGGGCCCTTTTCCCTTTTTTCCTCTTCCTCTTTTGAAACCACCCAGGTTTTACTTTTATTTATGTTTGTAAAATTTATTTTGATAAAGACTACATTTGCTGGTTTTAATATTATTTCTCATCAACACCTACGTGTTGGATGTCCATTTATTTGTGGCATGAGAGTACAATGAGACCCAAAAAGAGAGAGGAACCTTTCATAGTGCAGAGCTGGGACTCTCTCTAACTGAGGGAGATACATAAGATTTTTTTGATGACCAGCTTTTTAAGTGCAGAATTGCTAGGAATTTGAGCCATATTTTATAAATCTGCCCCACAGATATGAGTCATTGTTACATATATTTGTATTTGAGAGTATATCCACAGTGTCCCCAAATCCTTCATATAGTTATTAAAGCTTAAAACTGCACTAAGACTTTGGGGACACCCTCTATATTTGGCAAGAGACAGAGTCACCAGTGATGACCACAGTGATGACTACAGCAGGATGGGCCTTTGGTGAAATCTGAAGTTGGAACAATCGATGTCAACAAAGTTTGCTTTTGATGCTTCTTATGTTTCCTTTAATGCCTGATCTCCTAGGCCACATGGAAAGTATTGCTCAAACTACACTATATCCTTCATGGCTTTTAAAGAATTAAATTCAACAAGCATTTATTAAGCATATGCACAGTGAAATGTGTCATGCTTAGGCACTTGAGATACAAAGATAAAAATGAGATTGTTCTTGGCTGCAAAGAGCTTATGTCCTACTGAGGTGATACACCATATACACAAGGGAACACAGTGTAATTTTAAGAGAGGGAGAGTGATAATAATTGCCCCAACCCATACTTTTCTGGTCTTTTTTACACCTTACTCCCTTCTACACATTCTATGATCTAATAACACTGGCCTTTGGCTGGTTCCTCAGCAAAATACTCCATCTCCTCAATCTGTGCATTTTCACTGGCTGCCCCCATGTGTGTGATGTTCTCCTTCCTTCTCTCCACTTCCTGGCTTCCTTTGTATCTCAGCTAAAATTTTATCTTCTTCAAAAGGCTTTCTTGATTCTCTCTGAGATTTTCTCTAATTTATCCCATGTATATTGCTGATGGACAGCTAGGTGGCTCTGTGGATAGAATGCTGGCTGGGCCTGGAGTCAGGAAGACATCTTCATGAGTTCAAATCTGGCCTCAGACACTTACTAGCTGTGTGACCCTGATTTTTGCCCTAGTTTCTTGTCTGTAAAAAGGAGCTGGAGGAAGAAATGGCAAACCACTTTAGCATCTTTGCCATGAGAAATGACCAAATAACAATAAAAATAGTTGTTTACATGTTATCTGGACAGTAGACCATGACAACAGGAGCTATTTTTGGTCTTTCGTAGTGTCACCACAACTTAGTACAATACCTGGCACATGGTAGGTACATCAAAATAGGGTATGGAATGCTGCACATAGGGAACAGTTAGTTGCATAATCTGGCTAGAATGGAGAGTGTATGAAGAGGTGCAATATGAAATAGGACTAGGAAGATATATGGGAAGCCTAGTTGTGGAGAGCTTTAAATGCCGGGCAGAAGAATTTAGGCTTTATCCTGAAGTAATAGAGAGCTATCGAAAGTTCTTGAGGATGTAGGGTTGTAAAATGATTGGAACTATGTTTCAGGAGTATTGATTTGACAGCTTTGTGAAGAATGGATAACAGATGGAAAAAGGTAGAAGAAGAGTGAATGATTATGAAGCCATTGAAATCATCCAGGTGAACAGTAATGAGGACCCAAACCAGGGAAGAGGTTGTGTGATTGGGAAGAAAGGGATAGAGGTGAAAGTTGTTGTGGAGGCAGGACCAATAAGACTCAGCTACTCATTAGATACGAGGGTAGAAGGAGAAAGAGTGAAGGATGATGACTCCATGTCTGTGAAACTGGTTGACTGGAAAGATAACAGTTCCCTCAACAGGAATAGGGGATTTTGGAGGGAAAATGTGTTTTGGGAAATTGTAAGAGTTCTGATTGCATGCCTGGAGTTTGAGATGCCTATGGGATATCCAGGTGGGGAAGCTTTGCAGGTCATTGATGATATGAAATTGGAGTTCAGGAGAGAGAATAGGGCCTTGCATATAGATTTGAGAGTCATCCAGAGAGGGATGAGAAGTGAACCCATGGAAACTGATGAGACCAGCAATGGAGAGAGTGGACGTAGAGAAGAGGTCCAGGACAGAGCTAGAAGGGGATGCCCACACATTATCAACAGCAGCAGATCCAACAAAGGAGACTGAGAAGAGGTTGTCTGACAGGTAGGAGAGCTGAGACAGTAATAATGTCAATGTCCAGGAGGAAAGGGAAGTAGATAATGTCAAAAGCTCTAGAGAAGTCAAGAAGAATGAGGACACAGAAGAAAACTCTATATAAGGCAATTGGGTCCAGCATCTAAAGGATTACCGGTAACACTAAAGAGCAAACTTTCAGTGAAGCGATGGAGTCAGAGGCCAGATTTCAATCAATTGATGTCGGTGGGAGACAAGGAAATGGGAGTAATGAGCACAATTATGGAAGGTCAATATCATCTAGTCTTAGCTCCTTCATTTTAAACATGAGTAAAGGGAACGCCATAGAAGTAAAGTGCCTCACAGTGGAAAGAACACAGGGCTAGTGACGCGCAATGGAAAAAGCGCAGGGTCAGAGATCCTGGGTTTAAATCTCAACTCTGCCTTTTTTCTACTGGTGCGAACTTGAGCCTCCCTGTAGGTCTCAATATCCTCTTCTGTGAAATGGGGATAAGAATACCTATGTTACCTACTTCCCAAGGTTGTGGGGAAGATCAAACAAGATAATGTATATGGAAATATCTTGAACGCTATGAAGTGCTCTTTAAATGCCAGCTACTGTTTTTACGATAAAGTGCATTGTGAGCAGGCTTTTAAGTGAGGGAGACATGTATTCAGGTCCTGTCTCTGACACAGTGGCTGGGTGACCCAGGACAAGTCACGTGATCTCTTCATGTTCTAGGTAAGACTAAATTGCAGAAAAGGTGCTGACCAGGAGGATTGGTAGAAAGTATTTCCTCTTGCAGGGATTCCTTACACCGATGAAATCACAGGCCCACTCTCTATCCCTCGGGTTCTAAGATTTTATGTTTCTCCTCCTGGTATGACCTATTTCTTTTCTCTATTATCAGGCTCAGATGATTCAGGGACAAGTTTCTTTTTCTGATGCAGAGAAGATGGTTCACACTTCTTTTAAACAATGTAGCTTCCACAGTGGAACAGAAAGAGGATTTGATAGAATAAATACAAAATTGCTTTCTCAAAGTTTCTAAAGCAGGAAATGGAACAGACCAGGTACAGTTTCAGCCAAGAGCTGTTCATGCTTTCTGGGGTCTCCCTTGCTTGTCCTTCTTTCAATTTACGACATGAAAGGCAGAACCAAAGGCTCAGTTTTGTTTGGGGGAAGCTCTCGATCATTTGAGCTGCCTGTGGGTTGAGCGACCTCAACAATAGGTTTCCTTGTTTGATCAAGGCAAAACTCAGCTTGACATTGTAGTCGGTATCCAGCTAATGGGCACTGACCTCATTTCAGAACTTTGCACCCATCTTTACAATTGTTTGTGTTGATAACCCTTCTTAATGGTTCTGTGTCTATGGGGGGGAGGGGAAGGGTTAATCCCCAATCCACGTATCTAGTCCAAACTGGGCTAATCTTCCTAAGGCAAAGGTCTGCTTATGCCACAGACCTTTGAAAACTTTTCAATATATTCCATTGCCCAAGGAATAAATTACAAAGTCCTTAAGCTGGCAAAAGCCTTAGAAATCATGTGGTCCATACTCCTGCTTTTACAGATGAGGAAATAGACCTCCTAGGGTTAAGTGACCAGGTGACCTTGGGGTCCTCTCCTTTATGATTGAGCCCCAATTTAACTGCAATTAACTAGTTGCATGACCTAGGGTGAGTCACCTTCTCTGCACCCCAGTTTTCTTATCTTTAAATGGGTAGATTGGACTGAATAACCTTTGAGAGCTGTTTCAGTTTTAATAGACTGCGAAATGATTATTTGTGAAACTGAATTTCTCAGCCTTATCTTACATGATTCTCTTCCATGGAGTGTATCCTGCAGCTAAATTAAGTTACTCACGATTCTCTGAACATAGTTCTTTTTTCTCTCCCTCTGAATGCCTTCAAGCGCACTGTTCTCTATGCTCAGAATACCCTCCCTCCCCAATTTCATTTATTGAAATCTTGCTGAGCTCTGATGTCACTTATTCCGTAATGCCTTCCTTGATTTTCCCAGCCTGAAATGATCTCTCCCTCCCATGGGCTGTGATAGAACCCTGTCTCTACCTTTCCTTTAGACTTTATTCTGCTTCGTATTACATTTTTGTATGTATCTTACCTTCATGTATATGTTCACATATACCGAATATATAAGCTTTTATAGTTTAAAGCTATATGACAACTTTTTGAGACATCGCACATATGTATACATTACTGTTACTAAGCAGTTGTTTCTGTTATGTCTGACTCTTTGTGACTACATTTGAGGTTTGTTTTTTTTTTTTTTGGCAATCTTCCTAAGGCAAAGGTCTGCTTATGCCATAGCCCTTTGAAAACTTTTCGATATATTCCATTGCCCAAGGAGCAAATTACAAAGTCCTTAAGCAAAGATACTGGAGTGGTTTGCCATTTCCTTCTCCAGCTCATTTTATAGATAAGGAAACTGAGGCAAACAGGGTTAAGTGAATTGTCCAGAGTCACATAGGTAGTAAGAGTTTGAGGCCAGATTAGAACTCTATCAGTGTGATGCCTAGCTGCATAAGTACACAAACACACGCACACATACATGAGACAGAGTGGCATAGTAGATTGAGAGCTGGCCTTGAAGTCAGGAAGTTCTGGGTTCAAGTCTTACCTCTGACACAATACTGGTTCTGTCACCCTAGTACTTCCTCAGTGACCCCCAGAAACTCTCTGAAACTTTAAGTTGCAGATCTTTATCAGTAGAGGAAGTTCCTAACTGGTATATCCTTATACTACTGATAAAATTGTCAATCTAGTAAATATGCATATGTATATGGGTTTGGATGACTAAATAAATGGATGAATTGCCCTAACCTGCGTACTCACATTCCCTGTGGTCTGAACTTTAATCAAAATGTAAATATATTTGAGCTTGTTAGAAAGGGAATTTCTCTGATATTCTGATAAATTCCATTTTTATTCCAGAGATCCATCCAGCCTTTTGGTACTATGATGGGGACTTGAAATCCACTGGAGGAGAATCAAATACATTTAGGAATGCTAAAGAGGCAGCCTGCTTCCCACTGGACTTCCACTGGTCTAATTTCTCAAATATTCCTTGTAGTATGGGTAAGGAAAGTCCAAGGCTTTTTGCTGTTGTTGCTGTTTCTCCGTGTTGTGGCTGTGATCTCTTATCACTTTACCTGAAAGGTGAGGATTTGAATGATGAAGGATGTATGGGATCCTCTTACCCTGTCTCCCCCTCCACAGCTGATCCTACACAGGAATTCACTCTTTATTCACTAGAAAGCTCACTTTGAGATTCTTATTTTCTCCCAAAGGATAATGCTACTTAATAACTTCCCTTTTTTTCTTTTCGAGGTTCCGATCCTGACCTCTTAAGGTTGAGGCTGTTAGAGGAAGCCTTTGGACTGTTACTGCATAAGATTTCTCCTCTCTCTAGAAAGTTGGATTCTGGAATCTGGGACCTAAATACTCTCTTCTGTGGACATGTAAGTGAAAGCACATGCAGCTCCCATGTTTCTCTGTCCTATGACAGCCATCAGCAACTCCCAGTAGGGAACAAGAACCCTGCCTTTCCCCAGGGGCCTAAGTCTACCCTTACCTCTTCTGTTCTCTGGTCTTATCTCTGAAAAGGAAAAACTGGAAGGATGAAAGAGTGAAAAAGAGGCCAAGTCTGCAACAAAGATTTAGGTTTATAGAACTCACACGAAGGGACAGCTCTGCCCTGAAGCAGTCCAAACCAAATAATTCAACTTTACACCATCCACAATGGTCCAAGTCAATCATCCCATTTCCAAATGATCAGGTACACATAATTAAGGACCCAAACAAAGGCTCAATATTCTGCAATTCAGCAAGTTGATCAAGGAATTTCTCTGATAGACCCCCTACAGTAACAAGAATGTCAATAGCACACGTTTATTTCTGTAGCAGCTTTCAGGTACAAAGTACTTTTATGTCATTTATTTATAGTAATTTATTTTTTTAATATCACATTTGACCCTCACAAAACAGACTCAGAGACATTAAATGGCTCACCATGGCCATGCATTTGTCAACTGGCAGATCCATTACACTTTGGGAACAGGGATTTTGTCATTCATTTTTGTCTCTCCTTCAGCATTTCATGTATAAGTAAGTCTTATGTAGTATGATTTTTGTGGTCCTGCACCCAAAGGTCTTCTCTACTGTTTTTCTATGGTAGATAAAATTTCCACTATTGATGTCACTCCTTTGGGTTAAGTCACTATGCCTTTAGTAGACCTGATAAATGTAAATTTTTTTTTTAACCTGGGTAAGTGGGTAATCAGCCTACAATCTTTCATTAATACCTTAGCATCAGTGGATAGAGTGCCAGGTCTAGAGTCAGGAAGACTCATTTTCCTGAATCCAAATCTGGCCTCAGAAACTTACTAGCTGTGTGACCCTGGGCAAGTCACTTAACCCTGTTTGTCTCAGTTTCCTCATCTGTAAAATGAGCTGGAGAAGGAAATGGCAAACTACTTCAGTATCTTTGCCAAGAAACCCCAAATGGAGTCATGAAGAGTCAGACACGACTGAAAAGACTGAACAACAATAATAAACCAGTTCATTTATCCATATAACTATTTAGTTCCCCAGCACTGCCTTAAGAGAAAGGGATAAAAGACAGGGAGTGATTTCATGAGAAGGAGATAGGAGGGAAAAGGCTGGTGTTCACATTCATAGGATCCTAAGACTTAGAGTTGGAAGATACCATAGAGATTAACCTACTCCAACTCCAACTGAGGCCTAAAGAATTAATCAACTTTCCTGAGTTAGAAAGTAGAGGAGCTGAGATTTGAACCCAGGGCCTCTGATGCCACATGTAGTGTGCTTTTCCACCCACGTTCCTCTATTTTCAAGCTCCAATCAACCTTGGGCTCTGGAGCAGACCCTTGAGATAATCCACCATTCATGTGGAATTCAGTGTTTGAAATAGCAACAAAGACTTGGCATTAATGTGGCGATGTGAGCTGGGGATTCACATCATATTAGCACCAACTCTGTATTCAGGACTTTTGTCTTGTGTTGTGGAAGGAAAAGCAGTGACAAGGTTTTTGAGTTGGAATCTGGTCTGTGAAATGGGCCCCCTTTCAGTGACTCACCACCCCCTTTTTGCTGGCGTAAGAGTTATGGAGCATGTGAGCTTGCAAAATTGTGTGAATTTGTTCATAAATCACAGGTCTAGACATTGGCGGTCAAGACCCACAGTTTAAGAAGAGCTGAAGGGGACACAAATGGAAAAAGTTTAAGACACCTCAGTCTAGAGGAAGGACAATCAACCTGACTCCGCAACCATAAGTTCTAGAACATGTCCATATCTTCAATGGACTCCTACAAAAGCCCACAGTCCTTTTAAGCCCAGGTATGATGGTCCAGGGAAAGAGATGTGATTCTTATCTTCCTTCCTACATTGCACTCATTTTTTGCATCTTCTGTGTTTAACACAGTGTCTTGCACACATAATAAATACTTATTTGGTTCCTTGTTTTATAAACATATTTCTATTCTATTTAAAGACATGTTTTTATTGTCTAATTATTTATTTTGTGTATTAATATTAATTACTATTAATAACAATTTTAGGTTTGTGAAGTGCTTTACAAATATTATCTCATTTTACCCTTACAACAACTCAGAGAGGCATGTGTTTTTATTATCCCCACTTTATAGATGCAGAAACTGAGGCAGACAAAACTTAAGTAACTTTCCCCATGTCACAGAGCTGCTATGTATCCGAGGTCTCATTTGAATTCAGGCCTGGCTTTAGGTTCAGTGCTCTAACCACCGGCTGCCTCAGTTGTCTGATACTTCAACTCCAAAAGCTTCAATTAGTTTACAACCAGTGAATTAATCAATCAACAAGCCCTTATTAAGCACCTACTATGTGCCACAGGCATCATACTAGGGGATGCAAATAAAAAGAAAAAACCAATCCTTACTCACCAATGAGCTTACCTTCTAATGGGGAGACAAGAACAGAGCATAGGCAAAGAAAGCTTGTTTTATAGGAATCTGATTGGGAGTTAGAAACTAGGTGTCCAGACAGATTCTTAGCTCTGCTACCTCCCTAGCTGTTAAAGCCCTGCTCTGTGCCTCAGTTTCCTCATCTGTAAAATGAAGAAATTGGACAAGATAATCTCTGAGGTCCTTTGCAGTGCTAACATACTCAGTATATAACTATTTTTTTCACCTTGGTTTTTCCAAAAGTTTATGCTATTTCTTTTTCTCTGAACACAATTAAAATTTTAACCATCAAATGCTCAATCTGTTCATTTGACTTCCTGACAGTAGAACGTAATTTGCTGCTCAAATGAGTGGAGCAGACTGTTGAAATTAAGAGCCACAGCAGCTGAGAGCCCAAAGGAGCCCTAGAGACCATCTAGTCCAGCTCCCTTATTTTGCAGGTCAGGAAACTAAGGCTCAGAGACTTGCCCAAGGTCCCACAGCTAGTTAGCAGCAGAAACACCACTAGAATCCGGTTCCCCTATTCCTGTACCATACTGCTCCCCCTCAGTAAATGGATAGAATTTGATACAGAATGTGTGAGAACAGTGGGCATTGGGTGCCATTATCTCCTGGACTCTGGCCCAATATTATTAAAGAAATCCCACGACACTGACACTATTGTTCTCCAAGGGCTCTTTGTATCCATTCTGCCTTCAGAGAAGCCTTTTCTTAATCCCCAAAGGTTGTGAAACAGAGGAGAGGTTAGGGGGAGAAGCTGACAGATCCCTGTTCTTTCTTTGTTTTCCTCTGTCCAAAACTCCTCCCCTTTCCCACAAGGCCAAAGTAGAGAAAGCCTGCATTGGTTTCAAATAAAAAAAAGCCATTTTCAAGTGGGAGGGAAGGGGGAGGGCCGAGGGGAACATTGGAATGAAAAGAAGCTCATGGCAAATATTTCAACTTTCAGCTCCTTAAATAACCTTATACTTTGGGGAAAAAAATTCCCTTTTCATAAGAAATCAGACTGCAAGGGAATTTGTGGTGAAAGTGTGAGAGGGACAGAGAAGTAGATTTTTCAGTTAGGTGTTTAGCATGACCCCAGACACCTGTAGATTCTGTAGGTCCCCTTCCTCAGCTGGGAGGCAGGGATGGGAGGCACTACCTAGGAACTCATGACAGACTCCAGGGGGCCGGCTCAGATGGCTAATCTGTCTTCCTGCTGGAAAGGTCATCCTGAAGCAGGGATGCCACCTCATCTCTTATACATGGAATCTGTCTGCCATCTGTGAAGAAGCTGGCTTACTGGGTGGAGGGGGGAGGGACTGGTGGTTGGTGGTGCTAGATGTAGTTTCCTGGAGTGCCAAGTGCTTGATTTTGAATTTCACTGATATCCCTGGAAGAAAGGAAATCCTAGCTGGCAAAAGTATGCCTCCTTTCCCTCACACCTACTGTGCTAACTTGCACTACAGAAGGAGAACAAGACAGAGGATTTTCCCAGGACTCTTTCCATCTCTATCCCATTGAAAGAGATGAGAATAAGCTTAACAACAATAACAACAATGCCCTATTTTTCAACTATCTCCACCGCACCACTGGCTTCTCCTCACCTCCAACAGGGTGAGCCTTTTCCCTTGTCTTGCTGGGCTCTAGATCTCTACTACTGCCACTTCGTTTGGTCTCCTCTCTGTGCTCTCCACTAGTACCTTGACTCCAGCCCCAACTCCATCCTTCTCAGCATCCCTTTCATATGTTGTTTTTCCCCATTAAAGTTTCTTTAGGGTAGAGACTGACTTGCTTGTCCTTATTTGTATCACCAGACACTTAGCATAGTGCCTGGCACATAGTTGAAGTTGTTATTTGTCCTTTGTTTTTAAGAGGACCAATGAGATGACAGGGTGATGTCTTGACTTGTGCATTAATTAATTTAAGTGAGGCGGAGTTGCACAAAGTTGTCAGCCTCACTCTCTCTTCCAGAGTCATCAGAGTCCGATGGCAAGAAAAAAGTCAGCCCCGTAGTGCCTGCTTTTGCCATCTTCATGATCATTGTAACAAGTTTTTCTCATCTGCCCCATTCCACTGGGGGGAAGTCTTCATGTGCTTGGGGTAGACCCCCCCCCCCGCCCTGCCAACTGATGGATTTGAGACCTGTTGGTTACCCTCTACTTGGTTTAGCCCATTTGCTGAGACAGTTTACTGGGGTGTGGCCACTGTGAATGCTACAACTTCTTGGAGCCATAGGTAAGAGTTGAGTTTGAGGTGGACACCAAAGGTGGATGAGCAGCCCTAAAAAGGGCTCCACAAGCCCTCATAGCAGAGGTCCTAGTCTTCTTAGAACACCCCATAAACCCCTGGCACATAGTAAGGGCTTAATAAGTTCTCTCTCTCTCTCTCTCTCTCTCTCTCTCTCTCTCTCTCTCTCTCTCCCTCCCTCTCTCTCTCTCTCCCTCCCTTCCTATCTAGTCCATTCTATCTATCTATCTATTTATCTAAATGTAACCTAGAATTCAAGCCTGGTGCTCTTGCATAAAATTCTCTTCATTGGGAGAAAAAATGATTACTGATGGTTCTGTGCCTGTGAGAGGGTTGGAACTGTCCAGATCTTGAGAGAGGAAAGATGGTCTTCAGGTTTCTAAATGTTAATAATAATGATGATATTTCAAAATATAGATACCTAGCAGAGGCAATTGAAATCACGTGGGCCCTTGTCTGCCAATGGGTTGTGCCAAGGATGCTTTCAGTGAGTCTGCAGAGGGTGAGCCTGCATCCCAAACTACCAAAGGCTGTTTAAACAAATTCACCAAGGCAGTTATTCTTAGAACATTAAATATAAGGAGTGATAGCAGCACAGTAATTGTTCTAGCACTGTTTATATCTGAAGCCCATCAAGAAAGATGAAATGACTGAGATTACATTAATAATAAATATGAATAAATAACTGCTTTCAGAATAGGCAGGACTCTGTATCTAGCAGGATGCCAATCAAAGTTGTTGACCCAATGGCTCTCACCCTGTAGTACAAATCTACCTAAACCATAAAGCCTAGACATCGACCAGCTTTACTAATAGTTTAAAAATCATTAGTTTGTAGAATTTTAGCTTATTGGTCTTTTGATAGTTCCGAGATTTCCCATGACTGATCCTGGTTAACGTGGGGGAATTCTCTTGACTGAGAGGAATGAGACCTTTTGGGAGACCTAGACCTCTCAGCATGGGGAGGGGCAGGGCGCAGGGATAACTGTGAGTCAAAGATAAGAGTCCAAACTGAAGGCAAAGAAATGTATAATCAGGCTAAGAAAAATTTCTCTTGCTGAAAGTTGGTTTTTGTTTTCTGAGGTATTAATTTGATTTTTATAACTTTTCAGGTCCATTTAGAATATACAGCCAATCGGTAGCATTCTATAGAAATTTATGATAGATAAGAAACACACAGAAGAGGGAGGGGTAAAGAAAGGATGAATCAGTCAAAGTAAATGGGGGACTTTTGTGGGAGTCTTTGTCACACAGCTGGTAAGAGTTTTTTTTTAATTAGAATAAGAAGTCATTTCCTATTCAAGGACAGGAGACAGCAAATCCATTTAGACAAAAGTGCTGGTATCTCTTAACCAAGGACAGCAAATAACTATTACAGTGGTTACAACAGACCATCTGCTTTACCAAGTCCAAGTATAGTTTATTATATTTTATTTCTCCTTGAATGGGAACTTTGTGTTATTAGCCCATCAGGTAGTTGGAAGATTTCTACATTGTTAGTCTATCAAGATTTCACAAAATGATTGTGGTTCCTGTTTTCCCTCCTCACTAGACCTCTTCATGCCTTCCCACTACTCTGCACTTCACCAGGTTGCCAGTGTCTTACTCCATGACCTTAGGCAAGTCTCTTGCTTTCCCTGGATTTCTATTTTCTCATTGTAAAATGAAAATTTTGGACCAGGTGATTTGTGAGGTCCCATTTAGGTCCAAAAGTCTATAAATCTATGATCAACCTGAGAAGGATCAGAGAATGTGAAAAAGTACAGTGTCTCCTGGTTTCACTCAAAGGTAAGACTATTCTAACTCCCTGCCATACCTGTTACCAGAGTTGGTCATCTGAAGAAAAGTCTTTCAGGAAATATGTCTTGGGGGGAGGAGGTACCACTGTGCATCAGATTACAAGCAAAGTTGTGCTGGTGACAAAGACAGAGAAAGAGGAAAATAAACCATAGATTGGAATAAGGGAGGACAATTTTTTCTGGAGACTTGACATTTCTTGAAAGAACACTTAAAATACATATATTTAGGATGAAAATAACACTAAAGAGCAACTGAAATAAAATTAATTGAATGACTAATCTTGGCTAGAGTACATATAAAACATATGTCTCTTTCTTTAGAAAGGTGGGGGACTACAGGCATGGAATGTTACATACTCTTTCTGATGTAATTGTTTGGTTGTGTTTTGCTTAAGTGTTTATTTCTTAGAAGGAAGGATTCAAGGGTGAGGATTTTACCAATAAATGAGATGTAAAATGAAAAGTTATCAATAAAACTTAAAAAAAGAAAGCAAAAGAATGTATGTGGAAGACTTGCTTGAAAATGTTATTGGGAAAGGTGGAATCTTTTGATGGAATCTCTAGAGAAAGTGCTTGACTTGAGGAGGGGGGAGGCAGACACATTTGGAGTTCCCCTGTAATCCATAAAATGATTGCAACCATCACTCTAGGGTTGGTTTGGGGTCCGGGGCTTTATCTCTGTGTGTCTTTTCTCTGAATTATTAACCATGGTCAGACAGAGTATTGGATCATTCACATGAGATTTATAGTCCACGCTGAGTAGGGAGCATTGCTTGTTGCAATGTTCTCTGGCCAGCCCAAAGTCTATTGATGATAAAAGACACTGACTTGGCTCATGAGCCAAAGTTAAATATTGGGATTGTGAAAATGCCCTATTACATGGGTCACCTTTGTAAAGTGCTGCACTTTGGTTCTCCAGTGACTCTCTATAGTAGATGAAGCCTCTAAACCACCTGCACTTGAATTCGACTTTTAGTCACAAGTACAAAAAGGTTGATCACATGGTAAGTCAGTGGCAGAGTTGGTGCAGAATCCACATTTTCTGATTCCTCATGCAGAGCTCTTTCTACCACCCCCATTACAACAATAACAATCAATACTAATTATAACAAGAATAAAAACATTTATTTTAAAGTTTTTACCTTAAGGTTTGCGAAGCGCTTTACACATGTTATTGCATGTGGCCCTTACTGCAGCCCTGTGAGAGAGGTTCCCAACCTGCACATGGGGAAACTAAAGCTGTGAGAGGTTAAGTGACTTGCCTAGGGTCACATAGCTAGTGTCTGAGGCAGGATTTGAACTCAGACATTATTTATCATCCACTGGTACTCTATCCACTGTTTTGCTTAGCTGCCTAATAATCCATATCATTGGATAATGAAATAAAAGATTATTATCAGGATAAAAGTATCAAAAGCTGGGACTTGGGTGAAGTGGGCCAGTACTATCTAACAAATGCCAAGTGTATTTGCAGGAATTCTAAATATAGGTCTAGCTCGGTCCATAAAGATAGCAGCAACTTGAAATGACAAATTAGAATTCCTAGAAAGGAGGATTTTTGGAAGTGGTGTGTAGCAAAGAGGTTGAGGTGGGCAACTCTGAAAAATTGTACTTGAAACCTGGATTCCCAAACTAACTTCTTGGTCTAGACCCAGAGTCTTGCAAGGATCAGAAAAGAATTTAGGGCATGGGTGATACATGGGCCACCCTGACTTTACTCCTCTCACATTGATATAACAGACTTCTCTTTTTTTAAATCTCTTATATCTTTGTTTTCTCATTTGAGCCTCAAATGATTATAGCTTCACCTTTCTTGGTCTCAGTTTCCTCATTTGTAAAATGAGGCAGCTGGACTTGATAGCCTCTAAGATCCCTTCCAGCTCTAAACTGATGATTCTATCACCCTAGGAACAGATATGAATTAGAATTCAGGGATTCAACTTCTTCCTTAGCCCAGTGGATCTTCCTGTTACACTGTCAAAGAGCTCTCTCCTGTGGGATGCCTTCTTAACCCTACAGGAGATGTCATTTCATTAGGTTGGGATATCCCATAGAGGTGATGAATAGCAAGACACAAGCCATCAATAGTTGTAAGGGAACCCAAGGCTTAAAGTAAGAGGTAAGATCCCTGGGAATGGAGCATTCTAAGTCTTTTCACTCAACTGATTATATCAAATGCCCATCACATGAAAGGCAAAGCAATGGAGAGTACATTTATTTCCAAATGATGATATTGTTAATGCCAGTGAACATCTGAGCCCCAGAAAGCTGGCGTTTTCTGAAATAGGGGCCCAAAGTGGGAAAGAGAAGACTTGAATCCATTGCGAGAATGTGCTCCCAAAGATCGGGGAAGGGGAGGGATATTGAACAAGGAGAGATGTTATCAATGTGGACTTTGATGAAAAGACTGAGATCTCTATGGTTCCATTTCTTCCATGGGAGGTCATTGCAATCTGTTTTTTACTCATGGGCAGAAAGGGTGTGTATGTGGGAGAGGCTTTGCAGAAGAATTAAATCAGCCATTTAATGTTCAAAGCAATACACTTTAATTTTGTGGATTTTACTCACATAAGGGAAGGTTATATGCCTCAGATGACAAAGGTGGAGAAACAAGGATAAGAAGGGAAGGATGTAGGACAGCATCCATCCCTCGAGGACAGCTAGGTGATGCGGTGGATAGAGTACTGGGCCTTGAGTCAGGAAGACAAATCTGGCCTCAGACATTTACTAGCTGTGTGACCCTGGGCAAGTAGCTTAATCCTGTTTGACTCAGTTTCTTCATCTGTAAAATGAGCTGGAAAAAGAAATTGCAAACTCCTCCAGTATCTGCCAAGAAAACCCCAAGTAGGGTCACGAAGAGTGAGACCGAATGACTGAACAACAAGGGTAGCAACTGACTTCTCCAAGATGGGGTAATAAAGATACCACCATGTGTATGTCTCACCTGAGATTTAACGCCAGTGATCTTCAGGCCATGCATGCCAGGAGGAAGGAATGTCCTTGATACCAAATTTCTTACCATTCTATTTTGATGTTAGGGACTCTTAGATCCTGCTCACTCTATTTATTGGGGCAGCTGAACGATACAGAAGGTTAGGGGGGTTTAATGGAAGGAGCAGGGTCTCTATCAGGCTTCTCTAATTGGAATGCTTAGTAAATGTTTGCTCTATTGTCTATATATCTATCTACACTTAATAGATAGTTACTGTTTGATATTGATTGAGCTATCTACTTATCTATCTGTGCTTAATAAATGTTTATTGATTGGTTGATATTGATTTAATCTACATATCAACTTCTTATCTCTGATGTTACAAGCAGAGAGCTCTTATGGAATTTAGATGTTTCCAGCCAGGAACATTCAAGATATGGTGGGAATGGGAATGGGGAAGAGATTCCACAGGATGAGGGATGTGTCTGGAGCATGAACAGTCTATTGAAAGAAAGACTCTGGTCCCAGTAAACCATGAAGATAAGCCTTATTTGGAGGTGAGATGTGGTTGGTTGGTTGTTGTCCTTCATTCCCAAAGAGGACCAAAATGACATCACTGTGTTAGGGTTGAGTTACAGTGTGTCTGACTATGGTTAATCAGACTAATATGAGCTTGGAAGGCTGCATATTTGGGGTGGCTTCTCTAAATTTGCGTATCTTGAATTTCTTTCGAGCTACTTCAATTCTGTCTTGCTCATAGAACACAGCATCTTCTTTGATGAGGACACGCCATGCTGCTGGATGGTCCTGTGCCAGTGTCTACCATGTCATGCAATCAATTCCAAAGTTCTTCAAGAGATCTTGAGAATGTCTTTGTATTGCTTCTTCTGACCTCCATATGAGCCCTTGCTTTGTGTGAATTCTCTGTAAAATAGTCTGTTAGGCAAGTATATGTCTGGCATTCGAACAACACAGCCAGCTCATTGGAATTGCACTTTTTGCAACAGAGTTTGAATGCCTAGCAGTTTAGCTCGAGAACACCTCGGTGTCTGGCACCTTAACCTGCTGGGTGATCTTCGGAATCTTCCTAAGACAATTCAAATGGAAGTGATTCACTTTTCTGGCATGGCGCTGGTATGCTGTCTGGATTTCGTAGGCATACAACAATAATGTTAGCACAACGGCATTGTAGACCTTCAGTTTGATAGGCTATCTAACACCTCTTCTCTTTCCCACACTTTCCTTTGGAGCTTTCCAAACACTGAGTTAGCTCTGGCAATGCATGCATCAACCTCATTATCAATGTGCACATCCCTAGAAAGTGTACTGCCAAGATAACTGAACTTATCCACAGAATTCAACACTTTTCCATTTGCTGTAACTGATGGTTCTACATATGGATGGTGTGGTGCTGGTTGGTGGAGAACCTGTGTTTTCTTGGTGTTAATTGTTAGGGCAAAATTAGCACAAGCAGCAGAGAATCGATCCATACTTCCTTGCATCTCAGCTTCAGAGGCTGCACAATCATCTCTGACCAAAAAACCATGTACCAACTCTCCTTCCACTTTAGTCTTGGCTTATAGCATTTTCAAGTTAAATAATTTACCATCAGTGTGATAGTTGACTTTGACTTCAATACGCAGAATACTCTGGTGACTGACTTGGATAAGATGATGTTTAGCCAGCATGCCCATTGATTTGCTTTTGATATAAGGAGGCAGGTTCACAAAGTCAATTTTAGCAGGAGCATGGTGCATTAGAAAGATCACTGCATTTACAATCTGAGGATCTGGGTTTATATCCTAGCTCTGCCACTTAGGGCCTGTGTGACCTTGAGCAAATTATTTAACACCCCTGAGTCTAAGTTTTCTCATCTGTAAAATGTGAGAGTAAGAGCAGATGACCCTGAAGGTCTCTTCTAGCTCTAAATCTATTCATGATCCTAGCATAGTTTTTAAGAATAGCCATAAGAGTTATGTTCAGGGAGGTTAATAATTGATTCATCTACCCATAAGTAAAAATTGTGACTGGGGCCATGTTAATATCTAGTTTGAAAAATAGAAACCAGTTTCAGTAAAGAAAAAAATCATTATTTTGAAAAGAAAACAAAAGCTAAAATATTTCCAATTCATCTAGTAAACTGAACTTTTAAAACTCATTGGTTGTTTGAATTCAGTCTTTTAAAAAAATATTTATTATTTTATTTTTCCTGTTACATGTAAAAACAATTTTTAACATTTGCTTTTAAAACTTTGAGTTCCAAATTCCCTCCCTTCCCCCCTCTGTCCCCCACTGAGAAGGCAAGCAATTTGATATAGGTTAAACATCTTTAATTATGCAAAATATTTCCATAATAATCATGTTGTGAAAGAAAACATAGATTCCACTTCCCCCCAAAAAACCTCAAGAAAAATAAAGAAAGTTTAAAAAGTGTGCTTCAGTCTATATTCGGACACCATCTGTTCTTTGTCTGGGGATGAATAGCATTTTTCTTTATAAGTCCTTCAGAATTGTCTTAGATCATTGTATTGTTGAGAATAACTAAGTCATTCTTTGGGGATCGTCTTAAAATATTGCTGTTACTTTGTACACAGTACATTTCATTTTGCGTCAGCTCATGTGAGTCTTTCCAGGTCTTTCTAAGAGCAACCTGCTCATCATTTCTTATAGCATAATAGTATTTTATCATAATCTCATGCCACAATTTGTTCAGCCATTTCCCAACTGATGGGCATCCCTTCAATTTCCAATTCTTTGCCACCAGAAAAAGAACTGCTATAAATATTTTTGTACACATAGTGTGTGTGTGTGTGTGTGTGTGTGTGTGTGTGTATGAATACATACACTTTTCCTTTTTGTTTTTTATCTATTTTGTGATACAGACCAAGTAGTGTCAAAGTGTCAAATGCATGATCTTGCTAGGTCAAAGGGTATGCATGGTTTTACAGCCCTTTGGGCAAAGTTCCAAATTGCTCTACCGAATGGTTGAATCAGTTCACAACCTCACCAACAATGCATTAGTGTCCCACTCTTCCCACCTGCCCACCAACATTGTCATTTTCCTTTTCTGTCCTATTGACCAATCTAATAGTATAAGGCAGTACCTCAGAATTGTTTTAATTTGCAGCTGAGTGAGTTAGAACATTTTTTCATATGACCATAGATAGCTTTGATTACTTCATCTGAAAACTGTTCATATCGTTTGATCATTTGCCAGTTAGGAGATGGCTCTCATTTTTATAAATTGAACCCAGTCCTCTATATGTTTGAGAAATGAGGTCTTTATTAGAGAAATTTGCTTCAAAATTTTTTTCACAGTTACTATTACTAAGTGTGTTTCCCTCCATTCTGTTCCCCCATTTATTCTATTCTCTCTCTCCTTTAACTCTGAAACCTCCTCAAAAGGGTTTTGCTTCTGACTACCTCTCCCCCAGTTTGCCCTCCCTCCTATCACCCCACCCCCATTCTCTTATCCCCTTTCCCTCCTACTTTCCTGTAGGTTAAGATAGATTTATACACCCAATTGAGTGCGTATGTTATTATTCCCTCTTTGAACCAATTCTGATGAAAGTAAGGTTCGCTCATTTCCCCTTATGTCCCCCATTTTCCTTTCCACTATAAAAGCTTTTCTTGCCTCTTTTATGTGAGATAATTTACCCCATTCTACCTTCCCTTTTCCTTTTCTCCTCTTTCTTACACTTAAATTTAATTTAAATTTTTTATATCATCCCTTCATATACAACTAATGCCTGTTCCCTCTGTCTATATATACTCCTTCTAACTGCCCTAATTATGAGAAAGTTCTTATAAGAGTTACAAGTATCATTTTCCCATGCAGCAATGTAAAAAGTTTGACTTTATTAAGTTCCTTATGATTTCCCTTTCCTGTTTACCTTTTTGTGCTTCTTTTGAGGCTTGTATTTGAAAGTCAACTTTTCTATTCAGCTTTGGTCTTTTCATCAGGAATTCTTGAAAGTACTCTATTTCATTGAATATCAATTTTTCCACTTGAAGGATTATACTTAGTTTTGCTGGGTAGGTGATTCTTGGTTTTAATCCTAGCTTCTTTGCCCTCCCAAATATCATATTCCAAGTTCTATTCTTTAATGTAGAAGCTGCTAAATCATGTGTTATCCTGACTGTGGCACCATGATACTTGAATTGTTTCTTTCTGGCTGCTTGCAATATTTTCTCCTTGACCTGGAAAGTCTGGAATTTGGCTATAATATTCCTGGCAGTTTTCATTTTGGGATCTCTTTTAGGAGGTGATTGATAAATTATTTCCATTTCTATTTTACACTCTGGTGTTAGAATACCAAGGCAGTTTTCCTTGATAATTTCTTGAAGATGATGTCTAGTTTCTTTTTTTTTTGATTATGGCTTTCAGGTAGTCCAATAATTCTTAAATTATCTCTCCTGGATCTATTTTTCCAATGAGATATCCCACTTTGTCCTCTATTTTTTCACCCTTTTGGTTTTGTTTTATTGTTTCTCGATTTCCCATAAAGTCATTAGCTTCCATTTGCTCAATTCTAATTTTTAAGGAATTATTTTCTTCAGTGAGACTTTTCCATTTGGCCAATTCTACTTTTTAAGGAGTTTTTTCTTCACTGAGCTTTGACTTTGTTGTTGTCTTCTGAGCGTATGTTTTCATCTTCCTTGTCACTATTGTCAGAATTGTTTCTGTTGTTTGCTCATTTTCCCAGACTATTATTTGACATGTAATTCTTTTTAAAAATAGTGCTCTGCTTCCAGGTGGAGGGCACAGTGTCCCAGGCTTCAGGTGTTTTGTGCAGCTGTTTCCAGAGATACTTCTAGGGACCTGTAAGTTTTCAGTTCTTCCAAGGTTGTATGATCTAAGGAGAGGTGTGTACTGCTTTCCTGGCCTGTGTTCTGGTCTGTGAATGACCACAAACATTCTTTTTTGCCCTGGAATTGTGAAGAGGGTCCCTGCTCCACTGTGGCCACAAGCTCTGTTATGCTAGTGCTTCTCCCAGGACTATACCCTGATCTGAGTATGGACAAAGCAACAGACTCCTGCCTCAATGGTAGCAAAGAGACCCCTGTAGTCTCCTTCTGACCAGTTGTTCAGCCCCCTTACCATCTGTGGACTGAGAGCTCCAGAAACAGCTGCTGCTGCTGATTCAATGGCTCCTAAGGCCTGCTCCTGGTTTGCTGGAACCAGGGCTCTGCTGGCACAAGCTGCACTGGACTGAGCTCCTCTCTCACCCTGGTGCAACAGACCTTCCCTTTTGACCTAAGTTGTCATGGGTTGGAAAATTGTTTCATTCTGTCTTTTTGTGTGTTGATCCACTCTAGAATTTGTTTAGAGTCACTATTTAAAGGTATTTGGAGGGGTTTGAGGGAGAGTTCAGGCCAGTCCTTGCCTTTACTCTGCCATCTTGTCTAGTAAAGGGTGAATTCACTCTTTTTTTTTTAAAGTTTGCTTGTTTGAATAAAGAATAAAAGTCACAAAATTTTTAGTTCCTAAGGCCTTAGGGAGTGTGTAGCAGGAGAGTGGTTATCAGTTTTTTATCAAATACTTTGGATCATGCTTTCCAGTTTGGATTACAGTTCTCATTTACCTGCATTTGAATTCATTTAGACTCATCTCAATTTAATTAATTCAACAAATACCTCCTATTTGCATGACACTCTACTAAGAATTTTTTGGGGTATAAAGTTATAAATTATATGAACTCTGCTATCAAAAAACTAGATCAAGGATAAAAGTGGTATATACAAAAGAAATATAATACAAACTAGAGTGATAAATAACATAAAATGGGTGCAAACCAAGTTCTATAGGAATGTAGAAGAGGAAGAGATCACTTCTGATTGGAGGAAGGTCAGGAAAGTATTTTTGATATCTGGCTTTTGAGGTATTCCTTGAAGGATAGATAAGATTTATTTTTTTTAAACTAAATTTTAGTTCATTTTCAAATGAAAATCCACCTTTTCTCTCTCTTTCCTTCCCCTTAATGGAGAAAGCAAGAAAAACAAAAACTTTGTTACAAACATGTCTAGTTAAACAAAACAATTCCTGCACTGGCCATGTTCAAAAAAATATGTCTCAATCAGTCCACCACCTCTCAATCAGGAGACAGGCAGCATGTTTGATTATCAGTCCTTTGGAAATGTGGATTGGTCATTGTGTTGGTCAGAGTTCAATGGGCAAAAATGGGGGAAAAGGTAGAGCTGGACATTTCAAAAAAGGAATGGAATGGGCAAAGGAAAGGAAGCAAGAGGTTAAGTTGGGAATAAAGGTGAATAGTACAGAATGATTAGAGTGTATCATTAGAAGGCAAGGCAACCAGCCAAGAAGCTGTTGCAATAGTAAAGGCCTTGGGCTGGGATGATAGTAACAATGAGCATGGAAAGGAGAAGGCAGATGGGAGAGGGCAGTGGTAAAATGAAAGTGTTGGACTAGTTGGTCTCTAAGGGTCTTTCTCTCTAACATTTTATGTGGATGTCTTTATCTCTTTTCCTTCCTCTGGCGTTGCTTCCAATTTGAAAAAAATAAAAGCACAAAATAAGTTAATTCACTTTCTGGATAAGTAGGTCATATTGATCTGTGATGTCATTCTCTGAAGGCCTGTGTTAGCTCCTTCTCTCCACCCTCCCCACCAAATCTCTGCAAGTTCATTTAGCTTTACCAAGTTTTCTCATGCCTTTCAAATGTATTCATTGGCCCTGTGTGAAGCTAAGCAGCCTGAGAAACTTGGTCCAACAAAGAAGGCCTGGGAAAAGTCTGCTGGCAGGGCAGGAATAGGGAGCAGAGGGAGGGGGGACAGAGCCAAGAGCTTTGTAAGTGGGGAACAAGAATGGGAGGCTGAAGTCTTGGATGGGCCTTAGGATTAGGGCCTCCCACTGGTATAACCCATAATATAAACATAGTGTAGGAAATCATTTTGAGTCAGATCCAGTTCCTTGTCCTTCCTTTTCTTTTTCTGAGTTTCCCAGGGAGTCTCCTGCCTGTTTTTTCTTGTACTGTCACTGTCCATTGCTTCTTATCACATTTATCCCCCTTCTGACCCTCTAGGGAATAGAATATCATCTCATAGCTTCTTCCTCCCTCTCTTGCATTCTAACAAGCACATAGCCCTTCAGGAGTTTTTGAAGCATTTCTATTACTACCAACAACAGGAAACAGGAAGAAAGAGACT
Source organism: Trichosurus vulpecula (assembly GCF_011100635.1). Classification (NCBI taxonomy): domain Eukaryota; kingdom Metazoa; phylum Chordata; class Mammalia; order Diprotodontia; family Phalangeridae; genus Trichosurus; species Trichosurus vulpecula. The sequence goes on from NC_050580.1 coordinate 102,512,405, forward strand.
CCCTTCTCTGCCCTACCTTTGTATTTAGATGGGTGAAAGGCAAAAGTAAGAATAGGTGTTAATGGGGGACATCTGAGTACAAATTGCAGATGAATTAGGATTTGTCTACATTAAAAGAGATGCAGTTGAGGACAAGTAAAGAGCTGACTTTCCAGTGAGGAAGACCTGGGTTCCAGTCCCACCTGTGATGCATACTGGCTATGTGACCTTGGATAAGTCAGTCACTGGGAAGTGCTCTAGACAATTCTCTAAGATGATAAATTGCAGTGAAGGTACTGATTGACTTTGGTGGAGGGTCTTACTTTATCTGAGAGTTCCCTATACTAGTGAAATCCCAGGTCCATTCCTTATCCCTTATACTGTAATACAAGGAAAATTAGAAACCCCTGAGAAACCCCTAGCTACTGACAAGCATCCCCAGAAAGAATGTACTCAGATATCTTTGGCATTTAGCAAACCCTGTGGGACTCCATGACTCCACCAAGGAATCTCAATAGGTAGGACCATCCCACTGAAGGATAACCTGGCAGACCCTTTCTAGCAGATATCCCTGGGGCTCTGTGACTCCACCAAGGAATGTAAATGATATTATCCCACTAGTATGATAACCTGACTGAATCTTTTGATCAGCCAGGACCTTTGTTCCTGTTCCCCCCTACTCTGTACCCCCATATCCTATATAAACTACCCTTTCGCTTCAACACATTGCCATTGATTTGTGGGGCTGTACCCCAATGGCTGCCGGCTAATAAATTCTCCACTTTAAACTTATACTCTGTGGTGTGTCTCGCTCGCTTCTGGTACAACAATACGTTTGATAGGAAAACCAGGTCCAAATAATTTCATGTATATTTCATCACAGGGCAGGGCCTCTGGTAGTGAAGACATGGATTTGAAGACTAGGAGGCCACTGTTAAGGATGTTATTGAAGTAAGGAGGGGAGAATTGGCAGCATTTGAGGGATTAGGGGATGTTATTGGGATAAGGATGGGAGAAAGGAGGTGATTAGAGATTGTCCTCTTACCACTACCAGTCTTTCCATCAAAGAACGTGCTAGCCTTAGATTAACCTGGAACCAGATCTGGGGATGGAGAGAGAGAGGGAGAGAGAGAGAGAGAAAAAGAGAGAGAGAGAGAGAGAGAGAGAGAGAGAGACAGAGAGAGAGACAGAGAGACAGAGAGACAGAGAGACAGAGAGATATGGAGAAAGACATGCAGAGAGAGATACAGTCAGAGAGAGACAGAGAGACAGAGAGAGAGAGACAGAGTCTGGTAGCAGAAGGTTCTAAATCAATAAAGAAAAAAGAAGAGAAAGGAGAAAAGGAGAGAAATTCTCTATGGAGGTAGTAGACAGGAAAGCATAGTTTCTGTCACCCTACAGATGGCTGCCTGTTCCTTTGTTGGGTGAACGTTCACATGCACCATCTTCTACATGAAGCCTTTCCTGATTCCCCAGCTGCTAGTGCCCTCCTTCCCAAACTGCTATTTAACTACTTTGTGTCTGTGTGTGTCCCATCACATTTATGGTGTCTATGTTTATATAAGTACTTGTTGTCTTCCTCATTAGAAAGGAGAAGTGCCTTTGTTTTGTCTTTGTCTCCTTCATGCTTAACACTGACTGGCACATAGTAAACACTTAATATGTGACGGATGAATTGCTTTCCGAATATTACCATCACGCATGATGCTATTACATTGTGATCAGTTCCTCTCATGTCCCCTTCCATAGACAATGGAGACATTGAAGAGAAATGATCAAATAAGAGAAAATGAAGCTAGACTTGGGATATATTTTTCTGTCATCATTTTTCTTGCCTTCAAGTTAAAGTGATTTTTCTCCCTTAGCCCATGGAGTGTTAGAGCTGAAAGACAATTTAGAGGTAAGCTACTCCAAGTCTTTCATGTTAGGATGAAATATCAGGGAAAGAACACTGACCTAGGAGTCAAGAGGCTTAGGACCGAATCCTTGTTTTGTCTCTTGTTACTTGGGCAAGGGACTTGGGACTAGAGTTTCCTCATCTGTACAAGCAGGGGTTATGGTAATCATTAATGCCTGCACTATCTGCCATGGTAGAGATAATATATGTGAAGTGCTTTGTCAGCTGTAAAGTGCTTCATAAAAATGAGCTATTCTTATTTTACATGTGAGGAAACTGACATCCATAAAGTGAACTTGATTTGCCTAGTTTTACAAAGTTATTAGCGGTGCTAGGGTTAGAACTCCTGCTCCCATGATCTTTGTTCATTACCATCCACAGATGTTTTTAAAACCAGTAGATATCCCCCTTGCCCCTATACAGTCATATGACTTTTCACAAGTAATTTTTCCTCTCTGAGCCTAGTCTGTTCTCCAACATCTCTTACTAAATTCATTTCCTAGAAATCACCTGATATGAAAGTTTCATAAAGAAGAATGCTCTAAGAGAGATAACGAACACAAGAACTTCAGAGTTAGAATCATTTAGTCCAAATTTTATGCATGTGGAAATTGAGGCTCAGAGAAAGAAAGTTTATTAATTCCAAATCTAAAATTCTATTTTTGGAATATTTAGTGCTAGAAAAGACATTAGGGGCCATTTACTCCAATTCCCTCTTTTTATAGATAGAGAAATTGAGGCACCAAGGAGTTAACTGATTAGCCCAGGGCCACACAGATAGAAAAATGATAGAGCCAGGATTATAATGCAAGTCCTCTCATTCCAAATCAGTAGATCAATTAATCAACTCAGCTCCATTCTATCATGCCACTCTGCCTTCGGAATATCATTGACTCCTCTTCAAGCCTTATGTCTGTGACACTTCAAATATTCCTTTGTATGAAGGGTGGGTGGGGACAGAGAATGAAAAATATGGGAAATATATTATTGGCTGATATGGAGGTATTGAGAGATGAAGGACAAATATATTTCTATTAACTAGTAAACCTGGACCCAGTGTATTGGATGGGTGTTGCCTTATTCAGCTTTAGAAGAGAGTGATGCAAATATTTCTAGAAACTCAAGACCTCTATTTGTTATAGAACAACCAAGATAGGGTCTTTCTGAACTTTTCTTTTTCAATTTTTGGGGTAGAATTATTTTCCTCTACAAATTGTCTTTGCCCCTAGTGAATTCACTAACTCCAAATGCAAGTTGAGATTGACTGAGCTCCATGATGGATGTGATCAAGTCTAGTCCAACCTAGGACTTGTTTCTGATGGGAGTTTCAGGTAAAGTTTTGTAAATCTTGGTTTTTTTCTCTCTTCTCTTTTCACAAAAGTGCTATCTTTTTTGTAGCCTCCAGATAAATTCCAGGAGGGAATACCTGGTATTTTACTTATCATTGTGTTTCTTTCAGTACATTTGATTTAATAAAAATGTATTATTATTAACATTGCTATTAATAACAATAATCATAGGTAGTATTTATAGTTCAATGCTAGCTATCACTAACTAGCATTTATATAGTTAACTAGCATTAAAGTTTTCGAAGCACTTTACCTGTGCACATATTTACAGTTGATCTTTAAAACAACAACCATATAAAGTAGGAATTATTATCACCCTTATTTTACAGATGAGAAAATTGACACTGAAAAAAAAGACACATCAAAGGTAGTATCTGGGAAGTGTCTGGAGGCAGGATTTTGAACTCAAGTCTTCCTGACAAAGTCCAAACCCTCTGGTCACTTTGCCACCACTGCTGCTCTGCTCAAGGCATCATTCTGGTTGTTGTGGAGACAAAAGGTAAGGAGTAGATTAGTCCCTTCCCTTCAATAAGCAGATGGGATGCGATGTAGCAACAAATACAAAGCACCTGGAGAAAGAAAAGAATATGAACGATTTGGTGGGGAGAGGTGAGGGAGAGGATTGGGAAAGGCTTCTGGTGAGGCTATGACACCTGAGCTGAGCCTTGAAGGGAGAAAAGGATTCAGAATGCTGGAGAAGACAATGGAGTTCATGCTTTGTATTAAGAGAATGTTCAGGGTGGGTACATGTCCATCTGGTTTAGCTGGAGCCTGTGAAGTAAAGCTAGGAAAATTAAGTAGAAGCCAGGTGGGGCAGAACTTTAAATAAACACCATGCTGCAGAATATTTTATCTTAAAAAGGTACTAGGGAGCCACTGAAAGTTTTTGAGTGAGGGTGTAACATGGTCAGATTTGTGATTTAGGTTATTCTGGCAGTTACATGGACAGGGGAGACAATGGAAGAAGGAGGACTACTTGGGGACCTGTTACCTGGCAATGGGCCATCTATGCACATAGAAGGTGTTGTTAAATGTTGGCTGGTTGTCTGACTTCATAGAATCATAGAATTTCAGAACTGGAAGGAGTCCTGGTAATCTACTATTCTAAGCTCCTTGTTTGACAAAGGAAGAAACTGTGATCAAGAGAGAAAGCCACTTAACAGAGTTTTTCACTTGTTAGGGACAAAGGCAGGACTAGAGCCTAGGCCTCCTGACTTTTAGGACAGGACTTGTTCCATGTTACCATACTGCTTGTCAGATTCTTGGCCTCCTTAGATGGAGATTATTTAAGAATTTCTGAGATTATTGATCCATGGACCCTTAACAGAATGCCCAAATGCAGAATATGCCCTTTTTAAAAACACCAGGCCCAGCCATCAAAGAGCAGAAATGCCCTGCCTTTCAGTTCCAAGGCTATTTGAGAGTCACTGTCCCCACCGGCTTAAAGTGTTGATAATAGCAACATCCTCAGTCTGGTGGTAAAATACTCCAGTGAAAGAGGGTTGTGTTGGAAAGGGACTGAGCATGATTAAGAAGGAGGGTATGCTTCTGTTCATGTCTCCTCATCGTGATTTCTGATATGATGCATCCAATTAGTCAAACTCTGTTGTCGATTTCCAGACTCTGGTAATTGAAGGGCTGGCTCTAGTTCCTTCTAAGCAGCTGGCCATGTCAGCAGGGCGTCCACGGGTAATCAGGCGGGCAGACCAATGTGGTTGTCCAGCAGTCTTTTGGAACTTATCGATTCTGATTATTTATGATTCCAAAAGCCATTATTTGTCATGCCTAGCTGGGGCGATATGAGTGATTAGACAATTTCACAACATAACTTTGACCTTGGTCTGTCTATGCAGTGGAGGGGGAAGGGAAGGGGGAATAAGCAGACAATTCATGTCTTCAACTCATGTCTTTGTCAGACTGGTTCCAGGCTTCATGGTAGGGTCTAGGACACAGGCTGTTTAGCTGAAAGAATGGCCTCTTTGTTTACCTTTATATTAGAGGGCCAGAGATCTAAGATCATCAGCACCCTTTGGATCATTGCCTGAGGCCCTAAGCTTTGTGCCTCTGGCCTGTTCAGCCAATATGCAGTCAGCTCAGCAGTAGACAGATGTGGGGCAGCCAGTGGCTAGGCTCTGGTTGAGAGTGGGTTAGGGAAAAGTGATCACTGAATGGAAGGAAGGCATCAAAGTCAGGAAGAAGATAGAAACGACCAATTAGTCAGTCAGTTGACTTGCTTAATAAATATTAAGCACCTACTATGTGATAGGCACTGGAATAACTTCCCAAAGAAAAGGCTGGTCAGGGCCACAACACTAAAAGTAGTAATTTAGATTTGAAAAGCATAGCAGGTTAATTTAATTCAATAAACATTTATTAAATGCGAACCAAGTGCCAGGCACTGCTAAATGCTGAGCATACAAATAAGATCCTGGCCCTTAAGGAATCTAATGCTCCAGGACAGATAGCCTGATAGAAAAGGAGGAGAAAGAAAAACTATAACAAGCAGAATCAGGAACTAAAAAAGCATAACAATTTGGGACCATTTAGTGTAGGGGCAAGCAATAACCACTATAGGCATCACCGCGTTCTAAGGTTTGTGGAATAAGTTTTAGGGTGTTATTTTCCTCATTTTACTAATAAGGAAATTGAGGCTCAGAGAAACTGAGTGACTTTCCCATGGCCATATAGTCAGTCATGAGTCAATAAACATTTTTTTAAGCACCTACAATATGCTAGGCACTGTGCTAAACAATCAGGATATAAAAAGGGGAGAAAGACAATCCTTGCTCTCAAGGAATTTATTATCTAATGGGAGAGACAACTAGCAAGCAAATATGTACAAACAAGGACATAATTAAGAAAGGAAAGGCCCTAGAATTGAGAGGTTGGGAGAGGCTTCCTATAGAAGATGGGATTTGAGTTCAAGGAAGCCAGAGAAGCCAGTAGGTGATGAGGAAATGGGATGAATATGGTTAAGTGACTTGCTTAGGTTCACATAGTCAATAAGTGTGTGAGGCTAGATCTGAACTCAGGAAGACGAACCTTCCTGACTCTAGGACCCAGCAGAGATCCAAGCCCACCATTCAATCCACTCTGCTACAGCTACCTCATCAGATGATGTGTGAATTCAATATGAAAAGCACTTAATGAAATTTTATAGCATACGATATTTAATGAAATAAAATAGCAGGAAAAAAACCAAACAAACCAGGGAACTGAGTCAGATATTAAATGGCCCTATCACCCTTATAGCAAGGGCTTTCAATTTCTTTGTTTTCAGAGGAGCGCTAACCAAGCTCCCCTCCAAAACCCATCATTAATCTAAGAGTCCTCAACCTACCATGTGAAAGACACAGTTAGTTTAAACTCATGGCTCCTGCATGTAGCATGGAGTCCAGAGCTTCACTAGCTAACAAATTTCCCCTTCATTCCTGACTTACAGGATAGAGATTTCAGGCCAGATGTGCTGAAGTTTCTTATTCTAGTACCACAGCCATCACCGAGGTCCAGAAAGGATGTCAGAAGTTCAATTCCTTGCCCAGGATCACACAGCTGAGTAAGTGTCTGAGGCAAGATTTGAATTCAAGTCTTCCTGACTCTGTGTTCAGCACCCTGTCTCCTTCACCACCTAAAGGCCTCAGGTATGTGTTTTATTTGTACTATTCTTTCTGTTAAGCTAGTCTTTTTTTTTTAAATTAAATTTAAAAAATATACACACAAATTACTCTGGAGAGAAACAATGATTTATTTTTTTTAAGTTTTGATGTATTTAGCTATCTAAAGGGATTCTTTCTATAAAGATTCTTCATAGTGAAGGTTTAACTGTATATGATAAAGTGCTAAATTGTGTAGCATAGACCACCAGTTACATTGGAATTTAAAGAAAGCAGAATTTAGGGTTGGTTAGAGCTGTTGAATCAGGCTTCCTGGAAGAGAAGGCAGTCAGGCTGAGCCTCCCAGGGTTAACTGTGAATGGTGATGAATAATCAAAGGACATGACTCACTTAGAATATCTTCAAGCCCTTTCTTCCTCCTCTTTTCCAATTTCTCCTCCTCTCCATCTCCCCAGTAGTTAAATTCAAAAATATTCTTTTTGCCCTCGGCTAGAGAGATGGATGAACAGCTAGTGAATAGAGCGCTGGAACTGGAGTCAAGAAGACTCATTTTCCTGAGTTCAAATCCAGCCTCAGACACTTACTAGCTGTGAACCCTGATCGAGTCACTTAACCCTGTTTGCCTCAGTTTCCTCATCTGTAAAATGAACTGGAGAAGGAAATGGCAAACCATTCTGGTGTCTCTGGGATCCTGAAGAGTTGGACAGGATTGAGAAGACTGGACGACAATGACAAAAGAGATAGAAACCTAGAAAAATAAAGCAATGGAATTAAAGAAGGGGTGTGTGTGTGTGTGTGTATGTGTGTGTGTATGTGTGTGTATATGTGTGTGTGTGTGTATGTGTGTGTATATGTGTGTGTGTGTATATATGTGTGTGTGTGTGTATGTGTGTGTGTGTGTGTGTGTGTGTGTGTGTATGTGTGTGTGTGTGTATGAAGGTGGAGGACCAGGATGTACAAGTTAGATATTTGTTCACAGGCTTTGACTCCAACCATCCTCACTGATGGAATGTTTTTTGTTGCTTTCTCTCATCACTAAGCTCTTGGGGTTATTGATTAATGTTACTATTTTATGGCTTACTTGGGAAAGCACTTAGCATGGGGGTAGTGGAAAAAGCCCTGGCCAGAGTGCTAGAGTCACAAGGCCTAGGTTGAAGACTGGGCTGCCACCTTTGCTAGCTGTGTGGCCCCTGTAAAGTCACTAAGCCTCTGTAAAGGAAAGGTGGTTGAACTAGAATGTTCCTAAGTCCCTCCTAGTTAGAATAGTGCATGAGAATGGGGAGAAGGGGAAGGAGAAAGACAAGATTTAACTACAAAATTCTCCCATTTTGCCTCCCAAAGGGCTGACAGTTCTGAGGAATGTCAAATATGGAAAGGGAAAAAAAATATATCTATATATCTATATATCTATATCTATATATATCTATATCTATCTATCTATCTATATATATATCTATATATATATATCTATATCTATATATCTATATCTATCTATCTATCTATCTATATATATATCTATATATATATCTATATATATATCTATATATCTATATCTATCTATCTATCTATCTATCTATATATATATATATATACACACACACACCAGCCTGGTCTTCTCAGAATGCAATGGCACGAGTTAAACAAGCAAACAAATGTGGCACACAGAAGAACAAAGGCCTTTAATATAGTGGAAATATCCCTAGACTGAGATCCAGGAAGCTGGGCTTCAAGGCCTCCCTCTGCTCCTAAGTAGCTATGTGACCTTGGGCAAATCACTTAATCACTTTGATCCTCATTTTCCGCATCTATGAAATGAGAAATTTGGCCTAGATTATTTGTGAGGGCCTTCCTGGCTCTAATATTCTGTGTTTCTGTGACAAGACAGGCCATGGCAGGCTCCCTCAGGTGATCCCCATCTGGCTCTGTGTCTGACAAAACTATTTGCTTGCAGGCAATTGGAAAGTTAACTTGGCTTCAGTCCTCCAGCATTTGGAAACCAAGGAGGCATCTTGAGACTATGCTGCCCTGGAAAAACGAAAGAGCAGTACTTTTTAAAATGTCATTGGTATAGCAAAAGAGTGAAGATCATTTTGCACTTGGGACAGAAGAGGACAGAGGTCTGCTCTGACGCACGATATAATTGTAAATACTTTCTCTCAATAGGAAAAGGAAATTGGCACCCAAATATCACCGATGAGGAAAATGCCAACAAAGCTTTTGCTGTGTAAACAGTTTGAATTGTTTTCTTTCAATCCTTCATCTAAGGGAAATTTTTTCTTAAATGCTTCCCTCAGTGTGGAATATTGCATTTCCTGTCACACACAGTTGATGTGTTGATTTTCTGGAATTATTTTTTCCTCTTTTTGGGGGTGTGGGGGAGGGAAGGGTATACATATATGTGTATGAAGGTGATGTAGAAACAAAAGATTTTAATAAAAATAATTTTTTAAAGCCTCCTTCAAACTTATAAGGAAAGGTACTGTCCACCTCCAGAGGAAAAAAACTGGTTGAACTTGAATGCAGATCAAAGATATTTTTTCTTTACTTTCTTTTTCTTCTGTTTTATTATTTGTTTTTGTCTGTGTTCTCTTTCACAGCATGACTTTCATGGAGATGTGTTTTCCATGACTGCACATGGATAACCTATGCCAAACTGCTTATCTTCTCAGTGGGGGTGGGTTGGGGGAGGAAGGGAGGGAAAGAATTTGGAACTCAAAATTCGAAAAAAAATAAAATTATTTTTACATGTACTGGGGGAAAATTATTTTTAAAAAGCTTCCTTCAACAAAAGGAAGACCTTCCCCTATAATAATCATTTTACCAATATTTATACAGAAATTTATACTTTCCATAATGCTTTAAAAGAAATATCTTATCTGATCATCAGCATAACATTATGAGGAAGACAGAATATTATTAGCCCCATTTTAAAGATGCAGAAACTGAGGCACCAAAGAAGTTAATTGACTTGTCTACGTCACAGAATTCAGAGTTGGAAGGGAACTCAGCAACCTAACCCTACCTCACCTTCCCCCATCCAAAATTTCTACTATAATACATCTAGGAAGTGGTCAGCCAGCCTTTGCTTGAAAATCTTCAGTGAAGAAGGAGCCGCTATCCGAGGCAGTCCATTCTAGAGTTTAGATTTTAAGATATTTTAGATAACTTTTTTTTGAAATCAAGTCAAAATTGGCTTCTTTGCCACTTCCATCCATTGTTTATGGTACTATGCTCAATGTTCAGGTAGAATAAGCATAATCAGTTACCCATATGGCAACCATTTAAATACCTGAAGACAATTACAGTACTTAGCAAAAGACTTGGGACTGAAATTCAAGTTCCCTGATTAATAGCACAGAACTCTTTCAACTCTAATTCCAATTCATATTGCTTCAGAGTTGAAGAAATATCTTGTAGAGTACAGAAGAACTGATTTGGGGATAAAAATTGAGTACTGAGTCTACTGACCTTAAAATGACACTAAGACCTCATCAATTTCTGTGTCTAAAAACTGACAGTTTCTGAAGTCCACAGGCAACAACAAAACTGTTCTTGCCCCCCAAGAAGCTCACATTTTACCAGAGAGAGGGACACTCTGGATAGAGAAATAAGCTTAATACATGGTAGGGAGTAAATGGGGCAAAAAAGTTCAGACAGTGATCTAGGAATATTGTGGAGGGAGAAAACCATAAGATGATGGAATCCTGAAAGAGGAGGTGTTAGCTATGCCTGGAAGAAAGACATTTTTAACTTCTAGCTCCTGAAGGAGAAATTTTCATGGCAGAAGGGACTGTAGAAGGGAAGGACTCAAGCAGAAGAAAGAGAAGAAAATTTTAATAGTGATTGGAATATGTTTGGAATTGTGAGGAAGGCCAAAGATTGAGTTTGAGGGGAAAATATTTGGGAGAACTTTAGGAAAAATTGAAGGAAAATAACTTGAAAAGAGAGAGAAGAATTCAATCTGAAGGAGGACTAAATTATTAAGAGGAAGAACACAATTAAGGAAGAGAAAAATTCAAAGAAAAGCTATTTAGTAAAGCAAGATGAATAAAAAAGAAAACAAGTTGGTAAGACAAGGTAAGAAGTCAATGACAGAAGAGGAAGAAGGTGGAAGTAGTATTTGCTTTCCAAAGAAGAGGAGCTGTTGGTAAGGGCCTGATGAAGAACAGAATAATGGTGGGAGGTAACTCCCTGTTAGAAGGGGTTTTTAGGCATATTTTTTGACCCTGATAACAACAGAAAGGTCTTTTGTCTTCCAAGTGTTCATGATGTCATTGGTCCTCTTCAAGAAGGACAAACGACAATATCCCAGATGTGATTAGAGAACTCCCCAAGAATACTTAATCAATCAGACTGCTATCAAGTATTGGTGATCCTTGTGAGTATAAATGATACTTCCAGAAAGAACCCAGAAGGCCTTGCCAAATATTACAAAGTCTCAGAAAGGAACTGGAGAGCATATGGGCCTAGGTGATATTCTCATTCTTGCTGCCAAAGGAAGGCTAGAGATGTAGATGACAAAGCAGGTTTTGGAAATGAACAGCTGGTTAAGAGGATGGTGTCCGTGAATGGTATTTGGATTTCTGGAGCATGGTTTGAAACACAAAAATGACAGACTCCTTGTCCAGGGTGAAGTACACTTAACAAGAGATATTAAAAATGGACACTTGGAAATCTAAGCTTTAATCTGAAAAGAAGGGGATTGGGAGAAAACTGCCTATGTATATTCACCAAAATGGACACTGTAGAAATTAGCTACAATTTAGGAGAAAGTATAGAAGTCGAGATAACCATAAGTTCATAGGAAACAAAAACCCAAGTAAGGAATAACCATGCCCTTCAATGTCTATACATACATGTAAAGAATATAAGCACAATAAAACAAATAGATGCAAGCAAGATAAACTAGAAGCCCTAATGTTGTTCATTTGTTTTTCAGTTGTGTCCAACTCTTCATGACCCCATTTGAGGTTTTCTTGGCAAAGCTACTGGAGCGGTTTGCCATTTCCTTCTCTGGCTCATTTCACAGATGAGGAAATTGAGGAAAACAGCGTTAAGTGACTTGCCAAAGGTCACACAGCTAGTATCTGAAATCAGATTTGAACTCAGGAGGATGAGGACTCCAGGCCTAGTACTTTTTCCACCTCACACCTAGCTGCCCAGAGGCCCTAACCCAAAGAAGCTAATTAGGCTACATGGGTAACACTCAGGTTTGATTGGATGATACTTGTAACTAGAATATAGAGCTGTATGAGTAAACCTTCTTCAATATAAACTCTACAGATAAAAGGAGGATAGTTTGGGGATAGCATTATATATTCAGGTAAAAGAGGTAGGAAGCATGGTATAAAGCATGGGTATGAAGATGATTGGAAACATAAGCTATTTTGTCAATAACCACTTGGACAGAAAGAGGAAATAGATGAGGAAGGAGTTCATGAAACAGTCCAGGAGGGTGAAACAGAGATATGATAAAGTAGTGATGGTAGATAAAGATTTACATAACTAAAACTACAAAAAGTATAGAAATAAAAGGAGACAAATTATTGGAAAGATAACCACTGCTCATGGCCCACAGTTAATAGTAGCTATTTTTATCATGGCTGGATTATGTCAACATAAGATTATTACTACCCATTTTGTGATACCTATAATAAAATGCTACCTAAATTAATTTACAGATTCAATGTTGTTTCAATCAAATAATTAAAGGGTTATTTGTAGAACTATATAGTATGATAAAATCATTTTGGAAGAACAAAATTTCTCAAATTTCAAAGGAAAATAATAATGAAAAGCATGAACGATGGGAGAAAACTTAAGCAAACCTTACTTTACATTATAAAGCAATGGTCATTGAAACCTTCTAGAGTGGACTATAAAATAGAAAAGTATATAAGTGGAACATGCTAGGTAGGCAAGAAACAGAAGTAATCAAAAACAGTAGTTCCATTTTTGGTAAATCCAAGAACATAAATTACTGGGAGGAATGACTCCTTTTTTGGTTAAGGATCCTTATAAAACTAGAAAGCAATTTGGCAGAAAAAAGGTTTAAATCATCTTATTACACCATATGCCCAACCTAATAATGGCAAAATGAATAATAACCTGAATATAAAAATGTTATACTATTTTTTTAAATGAGACAAGAACCAGATCTGATACCATTCAAAAATATGGCTAGTGAAAAAAATTCTTACCCAAACAAAATACAAAAGAGATCACAAAAGATAAAATAGATGATTTAGGCTATATAAAATTAAAATCCTTTCTCACAAATAAAATCAATAGAGATATAATTAGAACAGAAACTATAGCAAGTGTATCAGTAATTAAAGTGGGACTTTCTTTTACTGTTTTCTCTTTTAGAACTTATTTAATCAAGTGCCCTTGAAGACTCTGGACTTTGTTTCTTTGATCGGATCAGGAGTCATTGACTTGAATATGGTGGTACTAGGGATTAACTTTCCCACACCCTAAATGGAATTTTTTACTGGTCTTTGAGTGCTTTTCAGCACTGAAGTAATCAAGTGCCCCAGGGTCCTTGATCCAAGGCTGGCTGTTGACTTTTGGGGCTCCCACTCACTGGAAGAATGGTGCTTGACTCTGGGTAAGCCATTGTAGCTGCCCCCCCCCCCCCCCCAGGCTGTGCTAACCCAGATGTTGGTTTGCATTTGGTTTGTTTATAATGTATGTTTGTAATTTGTTTGTATTTGCTCTGAAGTTCAGGTTGCTGGCTTTTCCTCCTGAACTAAGTGAATGATATTTGTATGTGTGATTAAAGTGACATTGTTAACCCCTTAAAGTTACTTTCTTTAGTAAAGCAGATCAAAAGAAGCTGTGCTGGCAGCCCTCTGTGTTCTGGTTGTTGTTGGTTTTATACAGCCACAGTAGCTGCTAGGTGAATTGTTGCTACACAAGGTAAAATATTTCCATCCATTGTTACCTATAAAAGTCTGTTATCTGAAGTATATACAAAATTAATGTGAATATATAAAATCCAGAACCATTCTCAATAGGTAAGCTTTAAAAATATAAGAAAAATCAGAACACAAGAAGATCTTAACAGACTAGAACTCTAGCTGGACTTATTAAAAATATATGTAGATTTTTACAAAGTTTCAAAGACCAAATTTACAAGTACAAGAGTGGGAAGGCAGTGGACTACAAAAACAATATAAATCAACAGTAGTATATGACAGAACAAAAAGCAAATGTGATCTGGGATTTAATTAAGGTGGTAGGGCTTCCTTGAGTAAGGAGATGATGTCCAACCACAAAAGTAGAATTGTGTTCAGTTATGGGCACCACATTTTAGAAAAGATGTTAATAAACTAGGGAGTCAGGATGGTGGGGGCCTCAAGTTCATGACATATGCAAATTGATTGAGGGAATAGGGAATGTTTAGCCTGAGGAAGACTCATAGGAAATCATCATTGTCTTTGAGTATTTGAAAGGTTTTTACGTGGAAGAAGAATTAAAATTACTCTGTTGGGTCCCAGAAAGCAGAACTAGAAACAATGGGTAGAAGTTGCAAAGGAGAAAATTTAGGCTTAAGTGTTGTGGGGATGGGGGGAGTCCTAACAGATACAAGTATCCTAAAGTGGAATGGACTGCCATGGGAAGGAATGTCACTTACTAAAGTTCTTCAGTCCAAGACTTCATAATCATGTGTTGGTTGTATTATAGAGGGATTCAGGTATAGGCTGGGCTAACTGGCTAGTGGGGCCCCTTCCAACTCTGAAGCTCTGTAATTTTGTAATCTGAAAGGCAAAGATTAGGATGGAGAACATTTTAGGCATCAGTGATAATTTTTGTGTAAATGCAAGGAAGTAGGAAAAGCCACGTTAATTTCATGGAATAGCTAATAATTCAATTTGGAGCATGGAATGTATTTAGGAAAATAATATGAAATAAGACTGAAATAAGATTGAGATGTCTGTTTACAAGGTTAATTTTTGACTTCAAAAGTTTTTGCTTTCTATTTGGACCTTCTATTTTGCCGTCTATTGAGGTGCTCAGGCATATGAAACTAAGTTTGCACAATCTAGCTTTTGGGTGTGAAATGTGAATCACTTTCGTGAGTAGGGAACTATATCAACTCCAGAGTTACTTCCTAAAAAGAGTCTTTTAAATTTTTTTTTATCATTTAACTTTTTAATTTATGGAATAAAACAAGCATTTCTATAATTAAAAGGTTATTGCAATGAAACCACAAATATTTTATGTACAACTTGCTATTCCTTTTAAATATATAATAAGATTATCATGTAAATTTCTTTTTTTTTCCTTTTTGCCCTTCCCCATCCTAGAGATGGCTATCATTAGACACAAATGTGTGTGTATGCATGTATGTATGTATGTATATACACACATACATATACACATATATCCACATGTGAAATCATTCAGTACCTACTTCTGTTTATCGGTTCTCTCTCTGGATGCAGATAGCATCTTTCTTCATATGTCCTTTGTAGTTGTTTTGGGTATTTATAATAGTCGAAATGACTTATTGCTCGAAGTTGTTCTTAAAACAATATTGCCGTTACTGTAAACACTATTCTCTTAGTTCTGTTCATTTTTCATCTTCATTATTTTGTGCAAATCTATCCATGTTTATCTAAGATCATTGAGCTCATCATTTCTTATAGTACAGTAGTATTCCATCCCAATCATATACCACAACTTTTTAAGCCATTCCCAATTGACAGGTATCCCCATGATTTCTAATTCTTTGATGCCACAAAGAGAGCTCCTATGAATATTTTAGAACATACAGATTCTTTTCCTTTTTCTCTAATCATATTGGGAAATAGACCTAGTAGTAGTATTGCTGGGTCAAAGGGTATAGGCAGTTTAATATCTCTTTGGGCATAATTCCAGATTGCTCTCCAAAATGGTTGGATCATTTTGCAATCCCACCAATAATGAATTAGTGTCAATGAATTTAGTCTTGATAAGAATTTTTTTCTCCTTTCCCCTCAGATTTTAGCTAAAATTTCACTCATTCAATAAACTTTTATTAAATACTTGTTATTTACAGATTACCCTGATATGTATTGAGAGAGATATAAATGTAATTGATGGGATCCTTGACCTCAAGGGATTAGGTAGAGGTTATTATTCATGTAAACAGATAAATATGATGGGGCAGGTAGGTGGCACAGTGAGTAGAGCACCAGCCCTGGAGTCAGGAGGACCTGAGTTCAAATCTGGCCTCAGACACTTGACACATTTACTAGCTGTGTGACCTTGGGCAAGTCACTTAACCCCAATTGGCCTGCCTTCCCCCCACCAAAAAAAATCAGAGAGCTCATTCAATGATTTCAAACTTCTCCCTAAAATAAAGGCCCACCTTTGAAAAAAAAACCAGCAAATAAAAATGATACAAATGAGTATATGATTACCCACATAATGAGAATAGATACTGCTGGATAGTGCTGGATAACTCCCAAGATTCCCTACCTTCACTCCTACATATGTGCTGCTGAATGAAGGTGGAGACAATCACAGAACCATTTTGACTGGATCCACTACAAATTTATGTAGCACAACCTTCACTGGGCCCTCACTGCTGCTAGGCAATCTTACTTTATCTTCCTTATAAACTCACTATCCCACTCTCCATATCCAGCTCTTCCAAAACTTTTCATTCCTCTTCAAGCCTCCCATGACTTCTTTTCCCTCCCACCATCTCAGCTCAGAGTCTTGTGTAATATTTTACAGAAAGAATTGAGGCTATTCTATGTTAATTCCCTGTTTCCCCCACTCCTCATTTCCTAATACTCAGATGCCTTTTGCTGCTTATCTTCTCCTTCATCCCTCTCTCACATGATGAACTGGCCTTTCTCCTTACCAAAACTAACCCTTCTATTTGTTCAAGCAATCCCATTCCAACCCATCTCTTCCAACAGATTGCTCTCTTCATCATCCCTATTCTCACTTATTTTCAATCTCTCCCTGTCCATTGGCTTACTACTTACTGTCTACAAACATGCCCGTGTCTCCCTATCCTAAAAAAATTCCCTTACTTGATCCTTCTATCCCCACTGTTGTCCTATATCTCTTCTTCCCTTTGTAGCTAAATTCCTCAAAAGGGCCATCTATATTACAAATGCATACATTGTTTTGACTATTGATTCAACTATTAATAAATAATATTTTAATTACTAATAATAAACATGAATGATACGACTTACACAGTTTTATATAAAATATACTTAAGATTTATAAATCACTTTACACACATTATTTCATTCAATCCTCATAACAACTCTTGTGAAGCAAGTGCTACAGATGTTATTATCCCCATTCTACAGGTGAGGAAATTGAGGCTAGGAGAGCTTAAGTGACTTGTCTGCAGTCACATCTAGTAAATTACAGAGGTAAGATTTGAATTCCAAATCCAACACTTTCACCACTTTTGCCTCTCTAGGTCAAGTAAATCTCATGGGCTACAATGAGCATCAAATTATATTATGTCTTGAGATTTGGGATCATGCCTACAGTGAATTTTGGGTAAAAATATAAAATACTCTAATAGTATATTTTTTGGCACAGAGAATGCCAAGACATTTCACTTTGATGCATAGTCTGTCCAGCATTAGAAAAATGCTCCAATAT
Organism: Trichosurus vulpecula; assembly: GCF_011100635.1. Classification (NCBI taxonomy): domain Eukaryota; kingdom Metazoa; phylum Chordata; class Mammalia; order Diprotodontia; family Phalangeridae; genus Trichosurus; species Trichosurus vulpecula. The sequence goes on from NC_050580.1 coordinate 102,529,870, forward strand.
GAAATATGAATATGAAATCAATAGCTTGTCCTTTCTGCATCTTGACCTCATTGTGATCAAATCAGATTTTCTTGTAAACCATTTGGACCGTTTACAGTTTGGTTTTCTTCTTGGATCCAGTCCTACAATATCATGGAATAGAAGACTTAGGGGTAAATCAGAACTGATCTGAGGTTGTTGGCTCTCAAGCCCTGGACTCTTGGACAAACCAAAGCAAAAATCATAGGGCAGTTTATTTCAATGTAAAGTCACTTTGCAAAAATAATGGCAAGAGCAAGAAGCTGCAGGTGCATTCAAATGGACCAAGAGAACATGTTTCTTTCTAACTCAGCTGGTAGCAGGCTTAGTTTACATTCCTCTGGCTTCAGTCCCTGAAAACCTCTCTGAATCCCCATCTCATGGCCTCCCTAACAACTGCCCTAGGATCTATAAATCCTTTTCAGCTATTCTTTTCACTAGACTTACTAACTTGAGTCTCAGATGTAGATCTGTGTGCTTGGAAATTCCATATACTCAGGCAGAAGTGTATTGTCATCTGTTGGGAACAATAGGCTTTAAGAATCAGATCAATCAGTCATTCATTAAGCGCCTATTTTATGTTAAGTGGCAGCTAAGTGGCTCAATGGATAGAGACGGTCTTGGGGTCAGGAAGACCTGAATTCAAATCCAGGCTCAGACACTCACTAGCTGTGTGACCCTGGGCAAGTCATCTACCCTGTTTGCCTTAATCCACTAGAGAAGGAATGGCAAACCACGCCAGTATCTTTGCCAAGAAAACCCCTTGGAGAGTATTGGCATGCTTTAGTCCATGGAGTCACAAAGAGTTGGACATGACTGAATGACTCAAAAACAACAACAACATGCCAGTCATGGGGCTGGACTCTGGGGATACAAGTACAAAGAATGAAACAATCTCTGTTTAGAAGTAGCATACAGTCAAATGTGAGATAAGTACATATAAAAATATTATATAAAGAGAATAAATACAAAGTAATTAAACATAAGGCAGTTTGGGAGGGTGGGCACCAGCAGTTGTGAGGATCAGGATACAGGACCTACCTCATAGGATTGTTTTGAGATAACACAACAAAAGCTGTGAACGTCAAAGGGCTGTTGTTGTTACGCTTCATTGACTCCACTTCCTTATTATTCCCTCACTTCGAACCTTTTGCAGGTTGGTTCTTTTCCCTCTCTTACTGAGGCTGATTTTCTCCTAATCACTAAATGCTTTTATTCTTTTCAATCCTCAGCCTTCCTGAATTAACTCCCCATATTCAATGAGTTGCCAAGTCTTGTCAATTTTATTATCCTTCTTGTAGCTACTCCTTTTTCTCCATTAATACATATTGACATTTTCACTATCAATTAAGTGAAATTAAATTATATCTATATGAAAGGATGGCTTGCAGTATATTCTCAGAGATGAATTAAGGTTGGAGAAATTGGTTTTATCATAAGCCCAAATGTACATGAAAAAACTCATTTCAAAGGATTCTTGATCATTCGACATTTCATTCAGCACCACTTCAAAGTAGTAGTAATAGTTTCCATTCTGATCTCCTTTGTAGCTTCAAGACCTCTCCAATCCATCTTCCACGCATCACCAAAATAATCTTCCTAAGGTACCCATATGACCATGTCCCTTCCCTGCTCAAAAACATTTGGTCACTTTCTATTGCCTTTAGGATAGAATAAAAACGTCACCTGGCACTTAGGGACCTCCATATTCTGGCTCAAAACTCTCTTTCCAGCTTTATTTCACATAACCACCCTTTACACATTCTCTATTACAGACAAACTGGACTCTCTGTTCCTGAACTTTATATTCCACCTCTAACTTTCCTGTAGTCATACAAACTGTCCCCCACATTTGGGGGGGACATTTGACATATACTACCTCGATATCTCCTTATTTCTGAATCTTTAGCTTCCTTCAAAGTCTAATTTAGACACTTCCATTCTCTCTACAGCCTTTTCTGATTCCACACTAGAGTATTCTTTCCCTACTCAAATTTTCTTAGAGCACTTAGCCAAAATCCTTTCCTTGCCTCTTCTGTCACTCCCTACCTTGAATCATATTTATCTGTGTTTTTGAAGCATTCCTGCTGTAAAATGTCAGTTTCTTGAAGGCAGGGATAACACAATTTTAATAGCTTTGCCTCATCAGACCTAGCATAGTGTTTCATAAGGGGTAGGCATTCAATGTTAGATAAATGAATGTTTTAGAGGACATTCCTGGTCAGATAAGAGTGGTCCCAGATGACCTCAGAGGCTTCTTCTAACTCTGAGAGTCTATATGTGAGCATAAGTGTCAGGCTCCCAAGAGACACAGGTAATTAGTCAACAAATATTTATTAAGCTCCTGTTATGTCTCAGGCACTGGGGATGCAAAGATGAAGTGCAAAGTGAAACAGTCTTTCTCCTCAAGGAATTTACATTCTTCCAGGATTCAGTGGGGATTGGAATCTAAATCTTTTTACTACATGGGTGGAATAGTGGAAAGTAGTCATCTAAAAATTAAAAATGCAGTCAACCAATTTTTTTCTACAGAATCCTGAATAATCAGTTTGGCTGAACTTTTCTCTTACTTTGTTTGCTGGTTTTCGTTGTTATTGCCAGGATGTGTTGGCTGTTTTGTATAGTCTAAGTCTGAGCCGTTGAAGGTCAGCTCTGAGTCATATTTATCAGTATCATCAGATATTCACTATGTCCTGAGATGGCCATTTGTTCTGACTTTTTCAACTTTAGAAACCACTGTGCATTTTGTTCTCTGCTTTCAAGATGCCATCAAGAGTGGGAACACATATAGATTTTCTCCCTAAGGTTTGACTGAGTCATCAAAGGCACAGATGCTCTGAAGATCCATTGCTATAATTACTTCACTCAATTTCTTTGGTCAACTCCTCCACCTTTGAGGCTGAATCTGATGTACATAGTGTAAGAAGGCTTCTGACCTAGCTTCCAAAGAAAGACTTTGATATAGCCTAGGCTAATTTCCAAACTGGAGCCTCTAATGCTTCTCTCAAGTGAAGTAAGATTCATTTGTTCACTTGACAATTAGTAAATACCTCCTCTGCAGTACTTCTACAAAAGTCTTATTCCAGTGTCTCCCTCTGACAGGGAAGTTACTCTGAATCCTCAAAGCTGATGCCTGTGGTTAGAAAGTTATGCCAAATTAGAATTGCTTTGAGTAGAGACTCTGTGACAGATTTTAAGTTTGTTGTTTAAGGATCATCCTGGCTCAATAAGTAGAGATTGACCATCAGATGGTGAAATTTTTGCCTCCATTGACTTCTAGCAGTTAAGTAACATACTAATTTTGAGTAGGAGCTCATTTGCCAAGTATGATGGAACAAAATAATAGAAAATTATGAGCATTATCATCTCACAAAGCAGAGAGGGAAAGTACTTGAAGAGAAAATGAACCTGAAGAAAGCTTGATATAAGATCTAATTAAGACAAATCATGCAGAGAGCATTTATAGAGGAGAATAGGAAGGCAACAAAGAAATGCAAAATAGACTAAATCTTTTCATGTTAATGTAAGACAAATATGCAAAATGGCCCTCAGTTCTATGCATCTGCTTCTATACTAACTGATACTGGAGAGAGGTCAGAAAATGGAGCAGGGAGGCCTGAGAATCACAATGATTAAAATGCTTATAAAACTAATTTGATTGTTGGTAGTCTTAACATGATCTTTGTTCAATGGTCAATGAGATGCCACATTACTAGAAAAAAAATCCATATTAACATATCCACTATAAATGAAGTTGTATCTAAATGAAAGAAAATAACTTGGCTGGCAAGTTCTTCTCAGAGAGAAAGAAGTAGATTAGAAATTTTTGAAAAGTTGCTTTCATACTATGCCCAGAGGCACATGAAAAAAACTAATTTCATAGGACATTTGATGATTTCACATTTCAGTGCTTATGAGAAGAACAGCAACAAACAGTTCACTATGGAGATAATTATTGCTTTTGCATAAACAAGCATTTCAGAGGATGAAGTCGAGCAATAATATGAAGGACTTGGCAAGCTCTTCCAAACCAAGTAAATATATACCTGTATAGCTAGTGACTTCAGTATAAAAATGGGCATAAAGGAGGATAGTAAAAACAATATTAGAGCACCCAGATGGTATAGCTGATAAAGTGCCGGACCTGGAGTCAGGAAGACTCATATTCCTGGGTTCAAATCCAGCCTCAAACACTTACTAGCTGTGTGATGCTGGGGAAATCTCTTGACTCTGTTTGTCTCAGTTTCCTCATCTGTAAAATGGGCTAGAGAGGGAAATGGCAACCTATTCCAGTGTCTTTGCCAAGAAAACCCCAAATGGGGCTATGAAGAGTCAGACACAACTGAAATAACTAAACAACCAGAACAAAATAATGTTGGAAAATATGGTTTATTAAAAAAAATAAAGGAAGCTTATAGCTTGTAATGTTCTCAGAAGTCTCACAATTCTATGTCATAATGTAAAGGGTAGTTGATTGGGTATTCCCACTTCCTTCTGAAAACTGACAACTGAGGCACAGAAGGGCCCAACTTGTTAGAAGAACTGGCCTTTTTCATATGCTTTTCTTTTCCCTGGACTTTAAGACAGGAGCAAAACAGAGTGGATTTGTGTCATGGAGCAGGGGAGAAGGAATTCTGTGCTCATACAAAATTTCTTGCCCATCAGGAGTAGTTAATGGTGGTGAGCAAAAAACATGTCAAGCTTCCTATACTTGCTTACATGTACTGAGACACAGATCATGGACCACAAATTCCTAGCTTCCTTCTGCCCTTGTCTCCTACTCTGAGAATAGTCAGCTAGTCAACAAGCTAAAGACTAGATTTCCTGACAATGGATTTTTCTTACCCAATATATAGCAGTGGCTACAGCATTGATCACTTCTATAGAAGCACATACAAGTAATGGATGTGTGTTTGCACACTCACTGCCTGAGAGAAGAGACCCTGAGAGCGGACTTTTCCTGCTATGGAAGTTACTTTGCAAGTAATATCAAATTACATAATTCCTAAATTCTTGAGTTCCCAAGAAATAGAAAGCTACTGAGTTTAAGAATAAATCACTAGTCTGCTAAATGAAGATTTACTCAATAGAACTCTTGTGGGTGAGGGAGGAGTATATCCAATGTGGTCTCCACAGATGGAGGACTTGGGCTATGTAAAGAGAGGTCAAGAGATTTGGACCTAGCTAATCCTCCTTACTATTGCCGTATGTTAATCCATCAGTGCAGGTCTAGTGTGAAGGAAAATAGCTTGTTAAGTAGTCCCCCAGCATACTACCCCCAAATTTGAGAAAGTCTAATGGGCTATTTGAGCATCTTATGTTTCCATCTGTTCACAGGATCCTGTGAATCCTCTTAATCTTATGTATTTTCTTTGGGATGAAATAAAATCCTTCTCATATTCATGCTTTTAGTCCATCAAATGTCTATATAGGAGTTGGGGGCTTTATTACCTACATTTTGGGAAACCTAGATACAAACTATATCTAAGCTTTATTTTGAAGATTTTCTTGGAGTTAAGCTCCAGACTGAGGGTGATGAGCAAAAAGGAACTGGCCCTTTGGGGCTCAGAGTTAGAACCAGTCTACATTACTTCAGAATCCTTGGAGGTACCTGGACCATGGGTTACAAGTCAGATAGTGCTGGATAAAGTGAACCCTAACATCCATAGAATTCACTTCAGAATCAGATGCCAATCTGTAGTCAGATCATAGAATGATTAGAATAAAGGTTAAATTATCATTTATTTGGAATACATGATCAAGAGGAAAAGATATTATACAATCCAAACTGATTTAACAACTGATCGATGCTAAAAAACAAGGTTTTTTTTGGGGGGGGGGGATTCATTGCTGTGGGCGGAAATTCCTTTCACTGATGTGGATTAGCTATTCTTTTGTGACTTATAGTCAGTTTTCTAGCATACTGAGAGATTAAATAATATGGTCATGCAGCCATTATGATTCAGAGTCACAACTAGAATAGATATACTTTACTCCAAAGCTGGTTCTCTATGCAATACACAATGCTGCTCTCTAAAAGAACTTTTAAGCAGTGCAAACACAATTGCCACAAACAGGCAGGCAAAAGAACTCAGAAACTATCTTAGTGACCAAACATTTTATCTCTGTGCCAAATGAAGTCATGGAAGTCAAGGACTGCCTAGCTCTGGAACATAACCTCGTTTGTAAAAAACATTTTGGAGGATGATAATAGGAGAATATGAGGAATACCATCTCAGAAAAGAGTAAAAAATCAATTCAATAATCATTTATTATGTGCCTACTGTGTGCCTGTGCCTGTACTGGGGGTACGAATAAGAAGCAGAAAGACAGTCAGGGCTCTCAAGGAGCTTACAACCTAATAGAGAAGACCACACACAGAAGAAGCTTAAAATTGGGGAGCAATCCAGGGGGTACTTGGTACAAGATGCATCTTGTTCTGTGGTATTGAAATTGGGAAGAGCTGCAGATTCAAAGTGGAGTGAAGTAGGAGTCCAGCTTTTGCCCTCTATAAGGAAAGGCTTTGGGAAGAGTTTAGTCCTCTACCCTCTAGACCTCCAATCAGATGGAGGCTGAGGAAGGTGGTATCCAAGGTTGGAGTGGTGAGGAAACTGGAAATGATGAGCTTGTACTGGGAGGAGCATTTTATTCTGTGGAGCTGAAACCTGGCAGAACTACAGATGCAGTCTTGGCTTGGTGTGTGATCCAAGCAAACTATCATCCCACCAGCTTTATAGGTGAAACTGGAAAAAAAACAACAAACATGCGAAATGGGATGGATTTGTCAGTATTTTTACATTGTTTGTTTTCATTGCCAACTATGATTAGAGTATCATTTTTGGTGCTTATGTAAAGAAAGGATAATGACAAGAAGACGTGTGCAATTATTGCAATCTTATCATGTTGGGTGGATCTTTTATGGATTATTTATGGAGAGTTGTAGACAAGAATGCCACAGCATGAAGAAGCATGACAAAGGCTACCTATTCCAATGAATACCTGAATCTATCAAAGGTCAATGTGCAATGCACTCTGGGAAATACATGATTAAATAAGATATAGCCCTTGCTATAAAGGAACTTTGACTGTCTAATAGAAAAGGATGACATGACACACACACGTGATTTGTGTGTGTATATGTATGTATATATACAAACACATAGAGCATGTGTATATAAACAAATGCATGACTATATCATATATACACATGTAAGCAGTATGCATCCATATACATATACACAAACCCTTTTTAGTCTTACTTCTGTCTCTGCTCTCTTATACCCTTATCATATTCTGATTTGCATCATATTTCTCTGTCTATATGTCTTTGCACATATACATATATACACATACACACAATGAAATGCACAGAGATATATGTATGCATGAATATACATGTGGACACTTGAGCCAACTCACACAAAATCATGTATTTAATTCATTCATAAGCATTTGTGATTTGGCCCTGTTGGAAATACAACTGAAGGGGGAGGATAGAGATAAGTATCAGTAGTAAGAAATGGAGAAGAAAAGGTTGGGTGGGCTGCTGTTGCCTTAGCAAATCTATTTGGTTCAAGTTTAATGAATATTGTTCTTTCTTGGTGATGATAGTATGTTGAGGACAACATGGATACTAAAGTAAGGGGGGAGACTTTATTTTTGGTAGCATAAGATCCATGCAATAGGTAGAGAAGACTCCACAAAATGAAGAACACTAGGTGAACTTTAATACCCTGTTAGACACCATATTTAACTACATGTTAATCTGGTAGAGCTACTATCTCTCTAATATAGATGAATGGTGGGTATATCTAGCTAGACTCACAGTCCTTGCCTTGGTCCACTTGGATGGATAAATGCAGATGAAACTCCTGCCATAGCTCTGTGTCCAGTACTGGGCACTTCATGCTGCCTGCCTGTTGCTTAAAGTTCCATGTTATGGCATCCCATCCAGGAGAGGTATGCTTTACACCAGAAGAATGCTTACCCTGTTAGGTCCAGTTGTGAAGGAATTTAAAAGTCACACAGAGGAATTTTTATTCAGTCCCATAAGCCTTAGGGAACCACTGAAAGTTATCGAGTAAGGGATGAATATGGTCAGTTATACACTTAAGGAAACTCGTGTGGAAGATGGATTGGAGTAGAGAAACTTGAGGCAAGGAGTATAATGAGGGCAATACAATCATTTAGGTGAGCAGTGATGTCTGAGTAGACAGAGTAGGTCAGTTGTGAGATGCATAGGTAGAACTGGCAAGATCTGGTAATTGACTGGATATATGAAGTGAGGGAGAGTGAGAAGATGTGTGTAACACTGAAATTACAAACTTGTGAGGCTAGAAAACTAGTGGGGTCTTTAGCAGAAATAGAAAATTTCTAAGAGAGGTGGGTTTGAAGGAAAAGAGAATTAGTTCTGTTTTGGAAATGTTAAGTTTAAATATTTTTGGACACCCAAATGTTGAAATATTCATTAGATAGTTGGTGATGGGAGATTGAAGTTCAAGGGAGAAATTGGACCTGGATGCACACACACATGCACACACGCGCGCACACACATACACACACACAACACACACACACACAATAGGCATATATACATGTGCATACATACATCTGTATAGAGATGATAATTAAACCCATGTGAAATTCAGTTTCCTCATATTTAAAACAGAGACAATATCTTTATTACTCATCACAAGAATGTTGGTAGGACTTAGTAAAATTTGGGTGGAACCAAATTTTTATGTAAATTGTAAGCTATTGCTCTTATTCTATGATCTCTGGAGGGAAACAATGTGATCTAACTGATTTATTGATGGGAACAACCGATAACCTCCAAAATTGTGGACGTGTAAGATAAGGGTAGGCTTGGTATATTTTAAAAGAGGAACTCAGTCAAAGTGATTCTTCTCAGGGTGGCATTTGAGAAAGGGTGACAAAATAAAATGTCGAGACTGTGTGGGGAAGGTGTCATTGGGGGGTTGGGGGTGGGGGCATCTTCCTTCTGCCACACTGCCCCTTAGATCATGTTGTCTCTGCCTCAGGGTAAAGTTTTCCTGTTTTAATCCTCATGTTTCTTCCAATTCACTTTCTTCACTTCTGACTGATGTGAACTAGGAATCAAATCTTAGTGTGGGTGAGAGGAAAGAGATTCATTTTTCAGTTCTTAAAGATCTGAACTACCTTCATTTCATGCTTCTGCTTTTGAGTAGGTGGAAACTTCTCTGGAAGGTTCTCTGGTGTTTCCACTGTCTTGTTTCCCACGTGTCACTTTTGGGGGGAAAGGCAAACAAAGAAGGGAGATAAAGGGGATGAAGAAAGGAAAAAGGCATAAAATTATCCCTTATGACAAGCCTTATAAGAAATCCCTTCAAAAAATCTTTTGGTTTTTGTCATCTAGCTGAAGGGAGCACATCTTTTCCCCTTCCCCCATCCCTGACTGTGAGTTCCTTGTTTCTTTGGAACGACTAGAGCACTTCATACCCAGCTTCCCTGGGTTAAACAAAGAAATTCATTCAGTAGGAATGATATTCTAGGCAGGGAGGTCTAGAACAAATGGAGCTCAAGGAAGGTAAAATATTATTTAAGAGAGAAGGGATTGATACTTGGGAGTTCACGTTGCTAAACATGTCTAAACCTGTGATTAAATTAAATTTAAATTAAATTAAAAATGATCTAGCCCTATCAGAAATGTTGGGATGGGGGCCACACCTTTAGTAGAAATGGACTGGAGGCCAATGTTAGGCAAAAGAATATTCACGTGAATCCATTTTTATCAATTCTAATAAGAGTACAAATGTCCAGTTTTCTTTATTAGTGGATATTAGGCACATTACCAAAGGGTTCAAACAAAGGTTCATTTTTAAAATGGAACTTCCCTAATGTACTCAAATGTCTGTTCTAGACAATGAATTCCCTGGAGTGGAACTAGAAAGAAAAAAGGGACCCTGATATTTCTTATTTTTCCTCAGTCATTAACATTCTTTTCTTTCTGAAACAACCATGTTACCTTGAATATACTTTGTATATTATATCCATCCAGTAAAATATAAACTTCTTGAAGGTAGAGATTTTTTTCTTTTTACAATTTACAATTTAAATTTTACAATTTAATTTAGGCATCTAGGTGGCTCAGTGGATAAAGCACCAAGCCTGAAGTCAGGAAGACTCATCTTCCAGAGTTAAAATCTGCTTTCAGACATTTACTACCTGTGTGACCTTGGGAAAGTCACTTAAACCTATTTGCCTCCTCAATTTCTCCAATAAGATATTTCACATATTTTCATTTAAAACAGAGACATTTTCATTTTTCATTCCTTTGGTTCTGTTTTATAATATCTTGATTTCTCCTAAAGTCACTAGCTTCCACTTGCTCCAATCTAATTTTTAAGGTAGTATTTTCTTCAGTGGTCTTTTGAACCTCCTTTTCCATTTGGATAATTCTGCCTTTCAAGGCATTCTTCTCATTGGCTTTTTGGAGCTCTTTTGCCATTTGAGTTAGTCTATTTTTTAAGGTGTTAATTTCTTCAGTATTTTTTTGGGTCTCTTTTAGCCAGTCATTGACTTGTTTTTCATGGTTTTCTCGCATCCTTCTCATTTCTCTTCCCAATTTTTCCTCTACTTCTCTAACTTGCTTTTCCAAATCCTTTTTGAGTCCTTCCATGGCCTGAGACCAGTTCATGTTTTTCTTGGAGGCTTTTAATGTAGGCTCTTTGACTTTGTTGACTTCTTCTGGTTGTATGCTTTGGTCTTCTTTGTCACCAAAGAAAGATTCCAAAGTCTGAGTCTGAATCTGAGTCCATTTTCACTGCCTGACCATGTTCCCAGCCAACTTACTTGACCCTTGAGTTTTTCATTAGGGTGACTGCTTGTAGAGTACAGAGTACTTTGTCCCAAGCTGGAGGGCTGCATTGTTGTTTTCAGAGCTGTTTCTACACAGCAAGTTCTGCCACACTAGTGCTCATCCTCCCCCAAGAACCACCAACCCAGACTGGACTCAAATCTAAGCTGGCTCTGCACTCCCACTCAGATCCACCACTTAATTCCTCCCACCAGGTGTGCCTGGGGCTGGCAGCAACTGAAACTGTAGTTCTGTAGCTGCACCATTTCTGCTGCCCCCCAGGGTGGTGGTTGAACCTTGAACTCCTTTCACGCTGTCCCTGCAGCTTTTCCCACTAACCTTCTCTGTTGTCTTTGGTGTTTGTGGGTTGAGAAGTCTGGTAACTGCCACAGTTCACTGATTCAGGGCACTAGGGCCTGTTCCGCCTGGCTCCCAGTCTGGTTGGTCCTGCCAACGCCCACGCTGGGCTCCGCTCCCCTCTGCTCCCCTCTGCTCCCAGCTCTGTGCACGATAGACCTTACCCAGCGACCACCCAGGCTGTCCTGGGCTGGAGCCCTGCTTCCCTCTGCTATTTCGTGGGTTCTGCAGTTCTAGAATTTGTTCAGAGCCATTTGTTATAGGTTTTTGGAGGGATCTAGGGGGGAGCTCAAGCAAGTTCCTGCTTTCCAGCGGCCATCTTGGCTCTGCCCCATCCCCCCACCGTTTGTCCCTCCTCAATTTCTCATCTGTAAAATGAGCTGGAGAAGGAAAAGGTAAAACACTAGTATCTTTCTCAAGGAAACCCCAAACAGGGTCATGAAAAGTTGGGTGTGACTGAAAGGACTGAACAACAACAATTTAATTTAATGCAACTCAACAAACATGAAGCACCTGCTACGTGCCAGGCATTGTTCTAAGGACTAGGGATCCAAAAACAAAAGAAAAAGAATGAATGAATTCATCTCAACTGGGGAAAACAACACATATACAGATTAGCAAATACATGAATACTCTGTTGGTCCTTATCCTCTTTCATACTCACACTGTCAAGCCAGGTCCAGATGAATCTAGCTACGTTCCCCCTCTCCCCTGAGGTTTTAGGAGTACTTTTGGGGTTTTAGGAGATTCTTCTAATGCTATTGGCTTGAACCCCATTCCAATGTGTTTTCCCCAAGAACAATTGTCAATAATATTTATCTTCTTTATGTCAGTGACTGATCCAGTAATTAGCACCACAATAACTTTTAGGGATATTTACTGAAAAGATTTAGCAAGACTACAGCACACAAATATTTTCTTCAATGCCAGGGCAAACTCTCTACCACCTTGGTTCTTGGGGAGATCAGACTCACATATAAAATACACAGTAAATATTTGTTGAAATTAGTTCAGTCCAATTAAATTGAAAGAACAGTGAATTTAAAGCATAAGCAGGCATAGAGTATGGGGTGTGCCTGTGTGTGCTGGCATATTTGTATGCAGGTAGGACATACTCACAGAGCACCTATAATTTAGAGGTAGAAGTAGTCCACAACTCCAGTTACATTCTTATCAGTGTGGTTTTAGGCAAGTAAAATCTCCATTCGGTCATCTGTCAAATAAGAATAATGATATTTGTTCTGCCTTGATTCTTAAAAAAAAATTAAATTCTGAATTCTCTAAAAGAGAACATTTCCAGGTAGAACAGAAAGAGGATTATACATGAAACCATGAATCTATTATGTACAGCTTGCTTTAAAAAAAAGTATAAAGTAAATTCAACATGTTACTTTCAAAGCTATCCTGCTTATCTGTGTTTCCTCCTAAATTTCCTCCTGTTTCCTTCTGAGTATTTTTAAGATATTTCAATGATTTTTTTATTCTTTTTTTTGCCAGTACTATTGCTAGCTTTCTCTTTTCTCTAACCCCTCTCTCCAAATAAAATGAGAGGAAAACAATCCTTATCATCAACTAGCACAGTATATCAAAACAAATCCACACATTTGCCAAGTCCATAAATGCATGTCTCTTTCTGCACTCTGAGTCCCTTACTCCTTTGTCAGGAGGTAGGTAGTATGCTTCATCTTTCCTGCCCTGCTTCTATGGAATGAATAAGATGCTGTGTGTGAATGTGCTTTGCAAATGGAAAAACCCAGGTATAAATGTAAAATATTGCTCTTAGGCAAGCTTTAATCCCCTGACATCTAACGATCAACCTTAAGTGAAGATTCAATATCTCTGAAATTACAATGCAAGTCAGTGGGGAAAAGGGGACTCATTTTACACTCAACTTTTCAGTGGTATGGTAAGGGAATGATATGAAGTTATAGGTGCTCTATGACAGCATGTGCTACCTGTATACAAATATGTCAGCACACCACATACTCTGTGCCTTCTTGCGTTTTAAATTCAGTGTTCTTTCAATTTAATTGGATTTCAACAAATATTTACTGAGTGTCTTTTATGTGTGAGTCTAATCTCCCCATGGACCAAGGTAGTAGAGAAGGGACTTTGCTCCGGTATTGGGGAAACTATGTATCCCCTGGTATTCCCTGTGCTTATGCTGTGATGACCTGAACACTATCTATCATCCCATTAAAGTGATGCTTCCTTAGCAGCACAAACTCTCTTTCTTCTGATGAATTTGATTTTGATAGGCAAGTGTCTGTTGTCCCACGTGACAACATAAGGCACGAGGCTTTGACTTGGAACTCCATCCAGTCTGGAGGGGGATGGGTTGGGGAGGGACTCGTGTTTGCCCCAGAAATCTTCCAACCAGGCCAGGACAAGCAAAGGTAAAGAAGACACCACCTGCTGCATCATTAAATTATAACCAGCCCTGATATTCATTCCAGAAGCTTTGGACTTGTTTGTTCTTCCTGGTGGAAGGACACTTGCGATTGGCTCATCCAGTGAGAATTATCACGTCTTATCTCTGGCTGGTTATTATTTGATTAAAAGAGTCTTCCTCCTCCTGCTAAGTTTCAAAACAGAGCTCTGGTTGGGGCATTTGTGTTTGGTGAGCTCGCTGTCATCAAAGAGGCTTTTGCTGAGGTTACTGGAGAATTTTATAAGTTCCGGATCCATCAGCCTGGCTCCACAAATAAGCATCCAGAAGGGCAAGGACCCTGCTTTTAAGCTTTCCCTCGCTAGCAGTGGTCTCTCTAGAGCAGTGGACTGGCTCATTTCGAATTAACCTGTTGCCAACAAACTTCAAACACCCTCAACATCCGAGTAGCCAGGTAACTTTTCTATACTGTCCTATTTCTTGAGTTGTCTCGTGATGGGGAGGATGAAGGAAACTCTGGTTAGGCTCAAAGGGGTGGAGTCGGCACTTTCAGATACTAAGGCCTGAATGTCATAAAAAATAGAAGATAAACACAGAGATGCTAAATTTAGAAGAGCTTAGAAACACTTCAGAGCCATCCAGATCCTTCTTTGGGTTCTGAAAATAACAACGGCAAAGTCAGTGTGCCTCCTTGTCTGTTGTTTACCCTGGGAAAGACAACTAACCAGATAAGCTATGGCCAATTAATTAAGCTCTGAAAACCCTTTGTGTTACCATTCTCTTGGCCAGCAAACTTTCCCATAACTAGGGGTTCTTAATATGGTCTATGAATTTGATTTTTAAAGAAAAGATTTGGAGGATCGTGTTCTAATATAATTGACTTCCTTCATAATCCTATGCATTCTATTTTTTGCATTTAGAAACTATATTCTGAGGAGTCCTTAGGCCTCAGCAGTCTGATAGAAGGGTCCATGTCACAAATAAGGTTGAGAGCCCTTGCTTTAAGCTTATTGCTTTTGTGTATATGCCTTCTTGGTGTATATGCTTTCTTTTCATTGCTGCATCTCTGAAGGGGGAAAAAAGATATTAGTCCCTAAAGTTATATTTAATTCTTTACACTTCACCTATTTACAAATGTGTGTGGGGTGCAAATGTAACTGTTTGCCCTTTGCACTTACTAAAACACAACCTTAAGATGCTCTGGGAAAAGTCCCCAGTTCTGAATTTCCTTTCTAAGGTCTGCTTTCCTATTTTGCTTGAGGATTGTATTTTATTTGAGATGTGTTTCCTTTCATTTGAACCATATTCTAAACTTAATAGACTTTCAGTGGATGAGGAAATTGGCCAGAAATGTATGTTAAAGGCCATTCTGTATGATGAAAGCTGGAGTCCTTGTGGTGACCTGATAACTGTAACTATGCAAAGGGATATTGAGGTGAAGAGATGAAGGGAGAGATTTCACATTTTTAAAGGATGCTTGGGGGGAATACATATTGCAAATATAAAGAGAAAGAAGTAGGACTTTTATTGGCATCATGTGAAGTGATGTTTTCAATAAATTCCTTATGCTCTGTGAGTTATGAAGCAATCATTCAAACGACTTTTCTTTTACTTGCTTTTTCTGACTGTCTTAAGTATTGTTTTTCCTTAATGTTTTTTCCTGAATTCCTAGTTACTGTTTTCTGAGCTCTAACTAGGTTAAGGGACCTGGGCTATTGACCCAGGGCACTGAAATGGAGGGCAAAAGGACTTTATGAATTGCAAGTCTTGTATTCACCATGCATATGCTGTTATGACTTGAGCACTTCCTATCTCCCCACTAAATCGGTGTTTACTTAGCAGGATGAGCTTTCCCAATGGTTTTTGAGTGTGACAGGCAAGGGCCTGTTGTCTCATGTGATAGTATGAGGCATTAGGCTTCAGAGAATAGGGAGATTTCAGTTCTCTGGTGGGTTGGTCTTGGCATAAGGAATAGGTCATAGCTAGGTCTGCTGGAAAGAGGCTGTTCCTCAAGACCAAATACAGCCCTGGAGAAAGGGGTAGCACAGACTAAGACAAGTGGTGGGTATCTAATAATATGGGGTCTTTACAGGGACTCACTTTGAAGGGACTCAGTTCTCCAGGGGGCAGTATACATCTATGGACCTCATTTCCCCGGAAGAGAGGTGACTTTCAGGGGCATCACAACATATTCCCCCCCACCCCCGTCATACGGGGAATTCAGGCTGCTAAATTGGGATGCTTCTCTTCTCCCCATTAAGTTCAGAGAGAAGGTTAGCACAGTTATAAGTCAGGCCTGGAACAGTTCTTCAGACTATATCCTCTCCTTCCTCCACTGCATTGGCTCCAGGCCCCAGAATTCCTGTCTGGCAGACATATATCTTCTGAGCCATTTTGGTGCAGGGAATGTTTTTAGGTAAAAGGCTTATTCTTTCTGACGTGAAATGGGGCAGTGCAATTAGCAAACCTCCCTTGCTAATGGAACGCCTGAGATTATTAAGACTAGCAGGTCCTGTTTTAAATAATATTTGTTGTTGTTATTAATCAGATGTTTCAGTATCAAAAATGACACATACCTGCCATCTTAATAACTTCTGGAAGCATAACCTTGAATGCTGTTACATAGGGATTATTCTTGTATAGAACTTTAGAGCTGAATATAACTATAAGTGGTTGTTTGGTATGATCTCCCATCAAGCACAGGAGTATGCTCTCCAGCATCCTTGGGAGGTTGTTTTGTTCAGCCTCTGCTTGAATAGTGAAGCTCTTGTCTAGATCTGTTTTAGAATTTCCGCCCTTTGGTTTTTAGTCCTGCCCCCAGTTACCAACCACAAACTCTCTCTAATAATCAATCAACAAGCTTTTATTAAACCCCACTACATACAAGTGACAGTGCTAGGTTGTGGAAATACAAAGACAAAACCAAAACTGTCCCTGCCCTTAGGGGGCTACGTTCTATCGAGGAGATAGCTTGTACATACATAAATATGTATGAAATACTTGTGGGGGAGGTCCTTAATAGATGGAGGGGGATGGGTGAAGGGATGGGGAGGCTTCATGTAAAAAGTGATGCTTGAGTATTTTTGAATGAAAGAAGGGGCAGAGAAGAAATGGGAGTCCATTCTAGGAATGGGGTGCCTGTTGACCTTTACTGCTAATTATGGTGCCAATGGAGTTGGATTCTTCTCTTCACATCTAGAGGAAAGAGGGGCAAATAGTATTGTTCTCTCCCTCCCCTCCCAATTTGGATTCTTGTGGGATTGGATTGTTTTGGGCTTTGTTTGTTTGTTTGGATCCATGTTTTCATGGGTATAGATAACTCCTAGTGTGAGTTATCTATATGGGTATAGATAACTCCACCACTGGGCCACTTGTTTATAATTCATCATCTTAGAAAGTTGCCTGGGACCCTGGACAACTAAGGGACTTGCCCATGATCACATGGACATTATATTCCAATAGGTTTTCCTAATCCCAAGACTTGTATATACATATGTTAAATTGTACCAGAGTCTAGCTACTGGTTCTAATCGCTCAACAAGCATTCATTAAGCACTTAATATATGTTAGACCCTGGCCATAGAAATAGAAAAGTAGGATGTACTCCTTCAGAGTAGTTGAAGGAGCTTACAAAATAAATACAGTGCACAGTGATTAGGGTGAGGGGTGCTAATAACTGGGAGAATCAGAAAGGGCCTCTGGAACGAGTTGGCATTGACTTGAATAAAGTTAGGGTTCCAAGAAGTAGAGGTGAGTAGGGAGAGTATTCCAGGCATGGGGGATAGCTTATGCAGATGGAGAAGAAAGTTCGAATGTAGTGCAAGGACCAGCTAGGAGGCCATCTTGGTTGAAGATTAGCAAGAATGAAGGGGAGCCATGTGTAATCTACCAGGAAAGACAGGTGGGAGTCAGAATTTGAAGGCCTTTACAAGTCTAGTAGAGGAGTTTGGATGTGATCCTAAAGGCAATGGGAGCTGAAGCTTCTTGAACAGGGAAATAAACATTCATTTTAGGTGCCCTTTAGTCGTATTTTGGTGGTTATGTGGCAGGTTCAGTTGTTGTTTGTCCTTCATTCTTGAAGAGGACCATGACATCAGGGAAGTGATGCCAAGAGATTTGAGTGAATTGGATTTAAGTGAGGGAGGGCCGTGCGAAGTCACCAACTTCACTTTCTCCACCAGAGCCCACTAGGTCCAGTGGCCAGATATAGATCAGGATGACTGGAGATGGCCCAGCAGCATGCAGTGGGGGACCTGAGGTTTTCAAGCTGGGGTCTTTAACAGGTCTCAGTTTGACTGAGGCAACACCCATTCAGTGCCTAAGGCTAGGTAAGAAATGAGGCAGAGAATGGCCTCTTTACTTAGTAAAAACAAAGGCGGGGGGATGGGAAGACCCTCAGGGTTTCTGGTCAAAACAGAAACAATTGCTATTTACATTCACTGTGAGCCAATCAGGGCCTGAAGACCAAGTGAGGCTTGGCTTGGGCGCTATTGTGGGCCAGTCAGTGAGAGGCAGAGTGATTTGAGTTTAAGGAATGGTCCTTAAGAAAAAAAGGTTTCAGCAATTGAAATTTATTAAATCCTAAAGTACTATATCATAATCATCATTGCTATTATCCACAAAAATGTCAGTTTCCATTTCTTTTGTTTCAGGGATATTATCAAATAATTTAATCCTCAAATTTAGATTTGAGAAATGAAAAAATGAGAGTGTCTTTCACAGTAAGGAGGGGGAAAAATTTTACGACTCTTCTGGTGATTACTAAGACCAAATACTGCAAATTAAATACTCCATAAAATCCAGAAAAATGGACGTTTTGTACATGTGGCTTTTGATGTTAAAAAATAAAAGAAGTAGTTCGGGTAGTGTTAGGAATATGAATGCTCTTTTTGATGACTCACATTGTTTAGTTTGCTGACTTCTGCTCTATCAAAATGGATCTTCAACTGTTTTTTCCCTCCTTATCCTTTTCACCTAGTGTAGTCATTTATCTGATCTCAGGTGTGACCTCAAGGCTTCCCATGACCTGCGATTAGCTCTTATCTTGGCAGGAAGTATATAAGAAGCCCCTGACTGAGCCAGTTTTGGACCCAGTATCTAGTGTACCTCACAGGGTTTTGATCGCCTTACTGGATTTTCTGCTTGTTTCAGATTCCTGCCTTATTGCCTGCCTTGATGTTTATATGATCGCTGCTTGTACGACCCCTTCAGCCCTCATCTTGTCTGCCTGAATTCCTAAAACAAGCACTGCGACCTCTGGTGACCATGAGCCCCTACCATCACTTGGGTTTCTAATTCCGACGCTGCACTAGGAGCTTCTCCTGTCTTGCCAATGCACAGAGTCCTGGCACAACACTATCACCCTCTAACACGACTCTCTTCAATCACTGCTCAGGTTATTCAGAGACAGGATCTGAGAAGATTTGAGCTAGAAGGGCCCCTTAGAGATTGTTAAGTCTGACCCCTTTGTTTTATAGACAAGGAAAGTAAGGCCCCCAAAGTTATGATGTCATGCCCAAAGCTACAAAGAGTTTGAGGCACAGCCTGGGTTATATAACTCATATTCACAATCCCAGATTAGTGCTCTTTCTTCCCTACCCAATGGTCTCAGTTAGAGATGGGAAATTGTGCACAGTACAAGACTGACTCCAGATACACACTGCAAAATTATCAATTTAATTTTTTAACCCTTCCTACTTCTATCAAGGTCTTTCCTTCACTCTAATTCCTTTTCTCTCCATTCCCTTTTCCTGTTCCAGTTGGTCCCCAGTGTCTTCACATAGCCCAAGGCTCCAAAAGAAAGTTCACAGGAAAGCGTTAATGTCTGAAAATGATGGAATGTAGTATTCTCTCCTCCAAAGGATTTGTGCTTTTAAAAAATGATGTTCATTTAAACCAACAGATTGAATCTCTCACATTAAAATGTTAAGAATTGTGGCAGATGATGGGAGAGATAATTTCAGGCAGTGGGAGGGCACTAAAGAGGTTATGAGGCTGTCTGTCTGTTTAGAAAGTAGACTTGCTCCTGGACACCAAGAGAAGTTGGTGTTTGCCTTAAAACAGCAACATACAATCATCAACACTGCCTAAAGATTGTTTGAGGTAGGCGCATAGGCATATTCTGTTCCCCAGAGGCAGAACCAAAGTAATCCCTTCCTTGGTACCCTACCCTTATTCACCTTTCCCTGAGTGAGTCACTTATTCCATTACCACCTAGACTTACTTTCCCTGCTACATTTAATTTTCCTTTTGTGAAAAACTATTTAGCCTCTTTTCTAGACAAAATTAGAAGTTACTAAGCTTCATGAGATGGGCCCATATCCTGAAAAATTGAAACTTGTAAGCCACAGTGAAATGACTGGCACAGGACTTATCTGCAACATTATAAAGGAGGAAAAACTGGTCTTTGATTTCTTCCTCCCTCTCCTATCTGGGCCATTCCTCCCTTCCTGATGCCCATCTGATCTCAATTCTCCTAAAGTGCCATTCTTGCTCTTAGCTGGCTTTCAGCTAATTCCCAGGGCTATACTAGCTTATAGTTGTTATTATTAATCATCACCACATGTTTATATAGTACTTTAAAGTTTACAAACTATTTTCCTCATAATAACCCTGTGAGGTAGGTACTATAAATATTATCCCCATTTTACAGATAATGAAACTGAGACTCAGGAAAGTTGTGACTTGCCTATAGTCACTCAACTAGTAAGTGACAGAACATGCTCTGAACCTAGACTTTCTGTCTCTAATATTCTTTTGCCTCTATATACCACACCATCTTTCTAGTCGCAAACCGACAACAGCTGAAGGTGTGATCACTTCCAGAGGTATTTAATGTACTTTCTTTTTTTTTATGTACTTTCAACTCTTAGAAACCAAACTGGTTTTTAGACTCAAGGGGATGAAGATAATGAATGGGAAAGGGTAGCAGGGAGGAGTGGTTAGTTTAAAACAAAACGAAACGAAACAATAGCAAACACCACCACCATCACCACCACCTTGATTTGTAGCCAGGGAACCTGTGTTCCTATCAAGTCTCAATTGTGTCAATTATTAGATGAGTCATCTCAAATTCTCTGGGTCTATTTTCCTATTTGTAAAATAAAGAGTTTAGATTATATAATTTTAAAAATTCCTTCCAGCTGTAACATTTTAAAATTTAAATGAAATGTGGGAAGTAGGTGGTAAGTAGGCTGGATATTTGGGGACGGGTAAACCTGGTCCTTCCCAGCAGCCTCGGGTTGAATGTTTAGAAAAATCTTCCTTTGGTAATTCAGAAATAATGAAATTTGACTTTGTGAAATAAGTAGAAAGAACACTAGTTCTAGAATCAGAGGGCTTGAATTCAAACCTTAATCTCTGATGCATGCATGCTATACCTGTGACCTTACATAAGTCCCTTAACTGCATTGCATTTCAGTTTCATCATTTGTAAAATGAGAGGGTTGGACAAGCTTGCCTCTGTGATCCCTCTAAGTATATGATATGAAATGTGCTAGGATATGAGAAATGAGCTGGAGAAGTAAATGGCAAACTACTCCAGTATCTTTGCCAAGAAAATCCCAAATGGGGTCACGAAGAGTCAGACATGACTGAAATGACTCAACAACAAAATGAGAAATAATAGGCCGAAGAAATCTTTCTCAAGTTCTAAGTAGAAAGTTGAATCCCAAGGTGAATTTTTCCAAGGGGGGGTCATAATGGAAAAGTGAAATCTTGTTTAAAATAGAAATCTCAACCACATCTTATCTATCCCTCATGAATTGTTTTACTCACGAGGAAGTGTAGAACCCAGTCGGCTAGCCTCAAGTCAGCCTCGGAAGCAAGCAGCTCTCTTGGTTTTCACACTGAGTCTCTTCTAATTAAAATCCTCCATCATTGCTCTGATGCTGCTGGAGCAGCACCCCCCACCCCCACCCCAAGTCAGCAAGCAGACATATTTTTTCCCTCTCTGCCAGGCATAGTTGCTTCCAGAGCTTTGCATTTGCCATGAACTAGCCCTTTTGTGGAGCTGAAGTATACTGGTTATTCAAATGCTGTTTCCAAATAATTTAATCCTCAGTCCTGCTTAAAGATAAAGATGGCCCAAAATAAGATGGATTTGAAAGAAAACAGCAGTCATTTTCTCAGGGCTGTTTGTGGAGCAGGGGTCTCTCCGATGAAAAGAATTCCTAGCTCAGCTGGTATGTGCTAAGGAACTTTAATTAACCTGGCGTGGGTGTGAGGAGTTGAAGGGCATGTCTATAAAGTTTTGATGGATTTTTGGAATGAATACCAAGAGGAAAGGCACACAAGGATGGTAAAGAAAAGCCTGTGGATGTTAGTGCTTCGAAGAAAGAGATCTGTATGAAGCAGACAGAGTTACAAAGTACAAGGAGCTACACCTTAGAGATCACAATCCATTCCTATCATTAACTTATTTTTTACAGATGAGGAAGCTGAGTCTGAGAGGAGGGTCATTGAAGTGATTCGCCTAAAGGGTCACACAGTTAATAAGTGTATATGGGGACTTTCTTCTTTTCAATGGCTTCTTCGGGGTATAAGCCCAGTAATGGAGTCTCTGGCTCAAGGGGCATGGATATTTTAGTCACATTATTTGCATAGGCCACTCTTTTATAATCTGCTCAGTCATTAGTTCTTCTGACCGTAGACAATAAGAAAACTCTTCATAATCTCAAAGTGCTCACCCTGTAGCCTTGAGGCACACATGGACAGAAACAGGTCCCTAAAATCCCCATCTGGTTAACCAGAACCGGAAATGGAAACTGAGATAGTACTCATATGAGATGGTTTGTTGTTGAGTCATTTTTCAGTCATGTTCAACATTTTGTGACCCCATTTTTTTTTTGGCAAAGATACTGGAGTGGTTTGCCATCTCCTTCTCCAGCTCATTTTACAGATGAGGAACTCAGGCAAGCAGGGTTAAGTGACTTGCCCACAGACACATAGCTGGTGATGGAATCCTAATAAAGCTGCTCCCAGCCCTGATATTCTAACTTCCTTATAGGCCCCACTGAACACCAGGCCCACTGCAACTACCTAGCCACTCACCCTGCCCCTCTCAATATCTTAACTTCTTCATATATGCCTCACTGCTCACTAGAACAACAGGTGTGTCTATGACCTCATATTTCTCACAAAACAGCAGGCGTATCCATGCACTCAATCACAACCACATCCATCTAGTCTCAGACAGGACTACAATACCCAGCCAATCAGAAATCAGCACCACCAGGATGCCCAAGCAGGATGCAGACCCCAAAACAATAGAAAGGACTTAACCTAAGTAGGCACCGGAGCAGTAATAGTAAAAAACTGACCTAGAGTGAACTTATGATGTTGAGGGCCTTATTATAATATCATTATGATACATACCCCTCCCCCAATGGGTTTTTCTACATGTATTGTGGGTAATCACATGTGCAGTTTCACTGTGGCTGGGACTCCTCCCCTATTACCTAATCCCTTAACAAACCCCTCTTGCCTTTTTAATATTCATAATTTCTGTTATGCAATTACATCTTTACCCTATAAAAGCGCATCTTGCTTTTTCTGAAGTGGATGGTTCCTATCGGAACTTAGGGAGATTCATGAGAGGCGTCAATCTCAATAAATGCCTATGCTTGGATTAGAGGTGGTCTGACTGAATTCTTTGAGATGGTTCCACCACAACACATCATGAAACCACAACAGTTTTTGGTGTCCCAGGGTGGGCAAAGTCTAAACCGAAAAAGCTAGTAAGTGACTAGGGCTGGATTTGAACTCAAGAAGAGGAGTTTTCCTGACTCCATGTCTGGCACTCTATCCTCTATGCCACCTAACTGCCCCACTTGAGATGGTACCTATAATCAATTCAGCCTTGCTATACCAGGATCATAGGTCTGGTGTTGGAAAGGACTTTCACTTCTTTTGTCTCTAGCATGTCATAGTAGTGTCAAAGGATCATGGGTTTAGAGCTGGAAATAACCTTAGAAACTGCCTAGTTCATAAAATTTAGCTTGTTTTACTTTAGCTTACTTACTCAGTTTACCTGAGTTGCTCAAGATCACACAGGTCCCAAGTTGTAGAGGTAGTGTTTGAATAGGAACCCTCTGGTTCCAAATCCATTGTTTTTTTCTGTGTAGCAATCTTCCTCAGCAAGACCATCTTTCCCTGCTGATTCCCTTCCATTGGCTGTGGTTTTCCTACATTTATCCATTCATTTAATTCACTAACTAAATGACAAGTCATCTGGTGATCTTAGGAAGAGAGTCATAGTTAACTCATCTTTTACCCATGCTTCTTTGAATTTCTTTACTTTGACATTTAGAGGATAGCAGAGGATAGTAGATCCCCCCACATACCCCAAACCAAGATTCAGTGAATCAATCTTTATCAAGAGGCTTACTGCCAGTACTTGTAAAGGCCTCTTCTTTCAAACTTGTTGAGTTGTCTGGGATTACTCATGATCACATCTGTGTGAAGTTCTGGAGAAACAATAAAAAAGTCCCTGTTCACTTACATTTTATTGGAATTATTATTCTGTCTTACCTTAGAGATTGTCTAGTTCAACCACATTTTTCAGATGGGGAGCATCCATGGTCTAGCTAGCAGAAAGATCATCAGACTTAGAATCTGAAAACCTGGGTTCAAATCCTGCCTCTCTACCTTACTAGCAATTTTATGTATCATCTGACCTTTTTGCTGTTTTAGTTTACTCCTCTTTAAAGTGATAAAGGGTTGGGGGGCAGCTAGGTGGCAAGGTAGATAGACTACCAGTCTTGGAGTCAGAAAGACCTCAGTTCAAATCTGGCCTCAGATACTTACTAGCCGTGTGACCCTGGACAAGTCACTTAATCCTGACTGCCTTGAAAAAAATAAAATAAAGTGATAGAGTGGGACTAGATGATTTTTAGGGTCCCTTCCAGTTCCAGTATTCTATTGTTTGAAATTATACAATAAGCTATAGACTTCTTAATTTAGGTCAGAATCTCCTCTAAAAGGTCATAAGACCAAGGCTAATTGAAGTCCAAAACTGAGAACAACCAGCCTGCCTTCCATCAGCTCAGAGCTTTGTGATCCATTTGAGTGGGTTAGGGTCTGCTTCCTCCTCACTATGCAATCTACATACCTTCCTAGAAAAACCCTCCTCCATTATTGAGAGAAGTCGTCCTGCTAGGGCTGGACTGTTCAAAACCAGGAAGTGTCACAGCCCCTCCAAAAGGGCTTCCTTTGCATTCATGAATTCTATGATGAATTCATGAAAATCTAGAAGAGCGTCATCTACCTCAGAAAGCAGAAATAATTGAAATAAAAGCTATCCACACCTGTACCGTTGTTAGTTTCATTGCTT
This sequence comes from Trichosurus vulpecula, assembly GCF_011100635.1. Taxonomy (NCBI): domain Eukaryota; kingdom Metazoa; phylum Chordata; class Mammalia; order Diprotodontia; family Phalangeridae; genus Trichosurus; species Trichosurus vulpecula. Next base: position 102,554,803 of record NC_050580.1, read on the forward strand.
TTTATAGTCCATCATATAATTTTTATAGATAAAGGTCAATCTTGGGTTAGCTCAGGCCACCAATTCCATTTATAACTAGTCCATAGCATGTGATGAAAGATTCAGCCATTTAAATCACCGTTAACTTTTAAAATGGTACTTCCCCCACATCAGAATTGGTTCTGTGCAGGAACCCTAGATGTTCCTGGGGTAATATAGCAGACTTAGAGATGAGAACTGACAGAAATGAGTAAATTTGTCAAATGTATTCAAGTCATTTATTCACATTCATTCATAAAACATCTACTACGTGCAAAGCATTATGCTAGACACATTAACAGACTAAATGAGACAATTCCTGAAATCAAGTAAATTAGCAATCAGATCCTGCATTTTGCCCTTTCAGAAGTAAAGATTCATGGCATCTCAGAATTGGAAGGGACCTTAACTCATACCTGAACAAGAAGTCTCCATCCTCCACATCCAGTGTCCCCCAACAAATGGTCTCTCAGCATTTTCTTACAGATCTCCAAGTATTGGAGAACTCACTACTACAAGGGCAGTTAGGTGGTACAGTGGATAGAGCGCCAGGCCTGGAGTCAGGAAGATCTGAGTTCAGAGCTAGCCTCAGGACCTAGCTGTATTCCCTGCAACAAGTCACTTAGCTTCTGTTTGCCTCAGTTTCCTCCTCAGTAAAATAAAGATTATAAGAGTGCCTATCTCCCAGGGTTGTTGAGAGGAAAAAAAATGAGATAATATCTGTAAAACACTTAGCATAGCTACTGGGATATTGTTGGGATTATATGAATGTTAGCTATTATTTTGATTACTTCCTAAGGTGGCTCATTCCTCTTTTGTACATGGTTTAAAGTACATTAGACCTCTAGGGTCAGTGAAGTAAAGAGCTATACATGGAAGGTCATACCTCAAGTAAATAGACAGACAGATAGATGGATAGAAATATTAAATTATTATATATAAAGTAGTCATGGAAGTTTCACTTACATAAAAGTTTCTGTTGTAGTGGTATTTGTGTAATAGACTTCAATCTGGAATGGATATTACTGTATACCCATGTAAAGATTTGATAAATAGACTGTCAGCTCCTTGAGGGCAGCAACCATGTCCCCTATAGGGCCTTATGCATAGAAGATGCTCTATAAATGTTTGTAGATGATGCTGCTGATGACATTATATATATATATATACTTTGGAGAGAACAATTTCCTGGCATGTAAATATGTTCCTATAATAACACCTATTAATTTTTAATCTTTTCAATTTCTCATTGAATTATTCAAAGGGAATGAATTATTTTTTTAAATGATGGAACAGTTTTGCAGACTCAACAGTTTTGTTCTGACTCATTAGTAGAATCCGCAGTATTCTATAAGATGGTAGCCAGGAAAAGCTTCCAGGTTGCTGTTACCTCTCTATAAGCATCTAGTTCTCTTTTTGTTTTTGTCATGATTCTTTTCCCTATTCTTGGAATTTAGTAGGGACTTAAAAGAACACAGACAGGCGAGTAGTCCAAACAGAGGAGAGAGAGCATGAGAAACAGCCAGAGAAAATGCTTGGAGCTAAGAGATGGAGAATCTTGTTTGTGGAATATATTACATTATCAGAATCAGAGCTGGAAGGAAACTTAGAGTCCTACCCCATCATTTTATAAATGAAGAAGAAACTGAGACCTAGAGACTTTTAAAAAAATGAAATATTATTTTCTCCCTATTACATGTTAAAACAATTTTAAAAACTTTTTTAAAAAAGTTTTCAGTTTCAAATTCTGTCTCCATCTTTTCCTTCCCTCACCTCTCCCTAAGATGGTAAGCAATCCAATATAGTTTATACATATGCAATCGTATAAAACATTTCCATATTGATCATTTTGTACATGAAAACTCAAAAAAAGAAAAAGAATGGAGAGAGAAAGTGAAAAATAGCATGCTTCAGCCTGCATTCTGATAATATTAGTTCTTTCTCTGGAGGCAGATAGCATGCTTCATCATGAGTCTTTTGGGATTCTCTGAGATCATTGTGTTGCTGAGAATAGCTAAGTCACTTGCAGTTCTTCATCATACATTATTGCTGTTACTGTATACAATGTTCTCTTTGTTCTGCTCACTTCACTTTGCATCAGGTCATGTAAATCTTTCTAGGTTTTTCTGAAATCATCCTGCTTGTCATTTCTTATAGCACAATATTATTCCATCACAATAATATATCACAGCTTGTTTAGCCATTCCCCAAATTATGGGCATCCCCTTGATTTCCAATTCTTACCTACCACAAAAAGATCTGCTATAAATATTTTTTGTGCAAATTGGTCCTCCCCCACCCCCTTTTTATCTCTTTAGAATATAGACCTAGCAGTGAGACCTGGAAATGTTAAGGTATTCACTCAGATAGGTGTTCACCTAAGAATTGAGCAGAAGAGGACCCAGGCGCTCTGACTCCAAATCCAATTTTCTTCCCACTGTCCCATGCTGCCCAGGGGATATACTTGTATATATTTCCTCTCCTAAATTCCCTGGAGGCAGAGACTATATCATATTAATCTTTGTGTCCTTCCAAAAGGTCAAATACAGTATTTTTCAATGAATGGTTCTGAACCTTTGGGAATGGCTACTATAAAAAGTTAGTCAATCTAAAAGGTGTTTCAAAACTTCCCCCTCTACTCCCACGTTGGTTACTCTTAGAGAAATCATGTGTAATATTTTTGCCTTACATTATAGCTGGAACAGGATTTGGTAAGGCTTCTTATTCCAGGTTCTTTGGTGGAGTTCCATTATTTGACATGATCTTAGAATTACAGAATGTTAGAACTTAAAAGGCCCTTAGAACTCGAGACCCAGAGAAGTGGTAACTTATTCAGTTTATTATTAGCAGTTATGTGATTAGAATTCAGACCTCCTCACTCTCAGCTTGGTTCTTTTCCCCTCTTCCCCATTCCCTATAACTTATTTCCTATCTTTTAAAAGCATTTTTCTTTTTAGAAAAACCATTTACATTAGAGAATAAGAAAAATACATATAAGAGGGGAAAGAATCATGAGGACCATAACAACCCATAGAAATCAACTTATTCTACCACTTATCATACAGATGAGGAAACTGAGACCTAGAGAGAGAGGCTAAATGATTTGCCCAAAGGTCACAAAACTTGTATGTCAGAACCAGAAACTAAACCTAGTTCTGATGACAAACTCAATGCTCTTTCCACTAAAAGCCATGAGGCAGAGACAACTTTTCTCTGAGAGAACATTTGCCAGTAATAGCGAAAGACATTTGAATATTCTTGACTAATACTTCTGGGTTTTTCTGTGCTGTTAGAGAAAGGAGAATTTCTAATTCTCATTCTTACTAATTGGAGCAGAAAGAGTATATTAACTGTTTGATCTCCTCATAGTTGCTGTGACTCATACAGCTATGTTCAGACACCATGGCAGGCCCCCAAATGCTCCAGACCTGTGCCAAGCAGATTGCTTCTGTCCAGCAGAGCATGATAGAAACCCCATCTTTGTTTCTGATCCTCTGCCTGCCCATTACTTCCCATGAGCCCAATCCCCACATCACCCTAGAGACAGGGGAGTGGATATTTTTCTTTAATGCTGAAATTCCATCTCCTAAACCATTTGAATCACTGAACTGCTGAGTGCAAGTTTAGATTAATCCACTTACCCTAAGAGGTTGCATAAGGTTTTCTGTACCAGATTAGACCAGTGATTTAAGTCTTACTTTTTAGACTGCAGCCAGTAATTCAGACTCTCATCTCATATCCTTAATTAGAAAAAAAGGGTGAAGTCTTTCAGCTAGAAGTTTGATACGGGTTAGGGGGTAATTTAATACATCCCTTCCTCTGATGTTGGCTCTTTCAGGCTCACTTAAATAGTAAAATCTTGAAACAAAATCCTTTTTACTGTTGGTTATATCATAGGCATGTGGAAAGGTAGAATGATATAGCTGAAAAGGGTTTTAGAGGACATCTATTCCCCATCACATTATAGGTAAGAAAACTGAGGCCTAGGGAGTAGATGTGACTTGGTCAGGGTCAAATAGTTCATGTGAGAATTAGGCCTAGAATCAAGCTCTTCTGATTCTTCTTCCTAGGGGTTCCCTACCCCCTGCACTTCTAGATGTTTGCCCAAGGGGTGAATCTGTCCTGAGACCCTCTAATCCAGGGGAATTTTAATTTGTGTCATGGACCCTTCTGGCAGTTCAGTGAAGGGTATAGACCAACAGAATATGTTTTTCCCATCCCCTTTGGAATCTCTTGGGCATCTATGGACTCAAGGTTAAGATTCCAACTGTAGCATAAAGTTAATATTAGGGGAAATGCAATCTCTTACTTTAATTAAACTCTCCTACTGTGTCTAAGGGATCATTTTAAGCAAAGGCCAAGAATACAAATAAGCAGTTATTCACAGTTCCCAGCAAAACCCATGTTTCCCTTTCATTTCTCCTTTCTTTTCAAACCCGCCCAGGTCTGCAATGAACAATTTATAATGATTCTTTGAACTGTCTCCCTGACGCAGGACAAGTGCTTTGCATGTAACTTGTGCCTGGGAAAGGACTGTTGTACTGAATTAAAAGTGAAGTGTACAGATTGGTTCTTACAGATCAATTTAGGACTTTGCTCTTTTTTTTTGAAAGCAGAGACAAGCTAAGGTTTGGACCCATGTTGACCCATTCATTCAGATAAGTATTTAATTGATGAAGGCTTCTGTTGTGTCAATCAGTAACCATTTGTTAAGTACCTACTATGTGCTAGCTACAATGCTAAGCACCAGGGATGCAAATACGAACAAAAGACAGTACCTAAGGAGCTTTGGGGGAAAATAGGAGGGCTTTGAAGGTGAAGCAGGCAGAGGCTGGGTCTAGTTAGGAAGATCAGTGTAGTTCCAAATAATTCAGTCAGGTGAGAAACACGATGTTCTTCCGCCCACCCTCCTTTCTGCTGCACCCCATAACTGAGTGCCTACTTATAAGTAGGCAACTCAGCAGGCGTCAGAGGATCCCCATTCCTGGTATTCTAGCAGTGAGGATGGTTTTACACTGATTCCATCAAACTTTTTCATCAATCCTAGTTGTTGTGCAAGGGGAAAATTAGTGGTTTGATTGGATCTGTGGCCAGGGAGGACAGCTCAACAGCTCGGCAAACTGTTTGATTCAGGGATTGAGTCAGTGATCTTGACCTCATTAAATTATCCGCGCTACATGGATTTCCAACCTTTCTCCTTGAGGTTTGGTATCAGCTACTGTTGGAAATTGGAGATGAGTAGGTGGCTTAGGAATTCTTTGCCAAAGGGGTAGCTCTTGTGTTATGTCCCATTCACCAGTCTGCTGGGATTTGATGCCAATGCATCACCTCTGCTTTTCTTCATGCAGACCCCTGAATCATCTGAAAGATATGTGAACAAGTACAATATCTCTTTGAAATATTACCTTATCTGCCGTCTCCAATAGGAACTAACACTGTGCTAGCACTTAGTGGAAAATCAGCTTTTGTAATCTTATAACAGCCCAGGAGAGTTAATAAGTTTCCAGCAACCTAAGCCCACCAGATAATGGTTTTGTCCCTAGTTTCCCTCAGAATTCACAACTCAATTCTCTTCATTAGCACTGCTTTTATGCTTTGGGGCTATTGAACAGGTGCGAAGAGTCCAGTGATAGAGGTTTGCCCAACCGGGTTTTAAAAGTGGAATTCCATGAGATCAGTTGCTCTATCTGGTTCCAGAGCAAGTTGAAAGTATTATCTTTAATTTAAAGACATTTTCTACTTTACTTTTTGGATGGTAGGGGTGGGGATAGGTAAAAGGTGGTCTCCTGGCTAATCACTTTAGAATTCTTCCATTCAATTAAAATAGACCCAAGATATGGTCTGCATTATCCAGGAAGCTTTTCCTGCCTCTTCAGCCCAGATTTGTTGCTCTTTTTTTTCAAATTACCAAAGTACTTCATCTTTGTAGTACTCATTTGGTGGTTTTTATGATTTGCTATTTTTTTTAAAAAAAGGTTTTATTAGTGCCTTGTATTTTTACATGTCATTTCTCAATGAAGTCCTTTCCATTGAATTCCTTTTTTTTCCAACAAAGAAAAACAGTTAAAAAAATCCTTCGAATGGAAACCTCTTCTGACAGTATACCAACATTCTGTCCCCATCATCTCCCCACCTTTCTACTGAAGAGGAAAGTGTTTTTTTATTACCGAGAAAATGGGGATCCTGCTTTGGGGCCAGTTTCTTACTCACTAGAACAGTACTTAGCAACAATATTAAACACCTTAAAAATGCTAATTGTATATAGAATGAAGTGGAAAGGATGCACAAACTTCAGATAAACTATGGTCCTTGCCCTCACGGATCATGAGATCTAGAAGGGGATGCAATACAAACACAGCAAACTAAAATATACCATGTTGAATGAGTGCATTTGAGAGTTGCAAAATAGAATGCTATGTGATGTCTTGGGGGAAGGTCATTACCAACTGGGAGGAACTAAGATGGTATTTGAGTTGGGTTTTAAAGGATGGCCATGAATTCATCAGCTAAAAATGATGTAGGAGTGCATCTTATACTAAAAAAAAAATAGTTTGAGCTAAAGCAAAGAGAGGGATGAGAAGACAGTATAGATTCTGGGAGACAGAGATAATTCTAGTTTGCATGGACCATACTAAATGGGGAGGGGAGTCATATGAAATAAAACTGAAAAGGAAGCATGGTCCCAGCTTATGGAGAGTCTTGAATGCTAGCAGAGGAGTCTGAACTTTACTGAGCAAACAATAGTGAGCCAAAAAAGGTTTGTTGAGTAGTGAAGTATCTGAGAAAAAAACCCACTAAAACTAATACTGTACTCTGAGATTTAGTCTCTTATGTCAGAAATAATTTTTTAAATTTAAATTGAGTCTATTTATATCCAAGCCATTTCTGGCTTGGAGAAAGAGACCTCCGGAATGGCATAGAACCCCATGCTTTCTGATGTGGCAAGGAGATTTAAGCTAACATTTATAGAAATCTCAAATGAGGTAAAGATATCTTAAAATATAATCTAGGCTAACATTCCCAAATTAGTAACCATGTCACTATCCCATTTCTTCAGGATCACTCCCCTCAAGTAATCTAAGGGGATTCTTCCAAATTGAATAGGAAGCTAGGAGTGCTTCCAGTAGAGTTAAAGGTGGTACTTCCCAGGGTATGGACTCTAGTTTAATTCCTTCAGGAGAATAAAACAAGGAAACAAACAGGAGAAACAAACAAAGAAAGGTCTCTTTTTTGTCCTCAATCTATCAATCTCCCTTTCAAGGAAACTGGAAAGGACTTTAGAGAAAATATTATATCTTAATATTTCTAGAGAAATGAAAGATAAGATTTTTAAAATATGCTTCTATAGGAGTTACATGACTAAATTTATGTACAAAATAGATTGTCCTGAAAGCTATATAAAGGATGGTTTGGAGTCTGAAAAGAGTAGAGGTCATGATTCTTGCAACAATCCATGTGAGTGGCAAAGAGCACCTCTGATCAGGGTGGTGGGAAGAGAAGAGATGGGAGAATGGAGGAGATACTGGGAAGGTAGATTAGATAATACATAGTAGTCATAAGGAGTACACTGAGCACTTAAAATTCTTGTTGAATTTACAAGAGATTCACAGTCTTAGGCTGCCTCCACTTGATATCAAAACAATGACCTAAAGAAGAGAATGAAAACAATTCTATTTGGTTTTCTTGCCTGATAGTCCACATTCAATGTGATTGCTGTGTGTTTTCTTCCCACTAAAATGAACTATTGTTTTGGTGTTCTGTAGACATAACATGATACCAGTGCAGTCCGATATAGATTCTACATAAACCTTCACATTAAATTCATTTAAACAATAGTCAAGTTGCAAAGAAGATTTATGACCAATGGAATGAATCGAGAGAGAAGAAACAAAACCAAAAAAAAGAGGAAAAAAAAAGAGAGAGCAAATAGTTTGCCTCAATCTGCACTCAGACTCCACAGTTCTTTCTCTGGATGTAGTTAGCTTTTCCCATCATGAGTCCTTTGGAGGTGTCTTTGAGCCTTGTATTGCTGAGGAGAGGTAAATCTATCAAAGTTAGTCGTCACAGAATCAATATGTCTGTGCTTGTGTATAATTTTCTCCTGTTTCTGCTTCTCTCACTCAGCATCAGATCATATAGGTCTTTCCAGGTTATCATGAAGTCCATATCTTCCCCATTTCTTATAGCACAATAGTATTCCACTAGATGCATATACCACAACTTGTTCAGCCATTCCCCAATTGATGGGCATCCCCTTGATTTCCAATTCTTTGCCACCACAAAAAGAGCAGCTATAAATATTTTTGTACATACAGGTCCCTTTCCCACTTGTGTGATCTCTTTGGGATATAGCCCTAGGAGTGGTATTGCTGGGACAAAGGGTATGCACATTTTTATAGTCCTTTGGGCATAGCTCCAAACTGCTCTCCAAAATGGCTGGATCTGTTCACAACTCCACCAATAATGTATTAATGTTCCAATTTTCCCACATCCTCACCAGCATTTATCATTTTCCTGTTTCGTCATGTCAGCCAATCTGACAGGAGAGACATGGTACCTAAGAGTTGTTTTGATTTGCATTTCTCTAATCAATAGTGATTTAGAGCATTTTTTCATATGCCCATAGTTATCTTTAATTTCTTCCTCTGAAAACTTCCTGTTCATATCCTTTGACCATTTCTCAATTGGGGAATGACTTTTATTCCTATAAATTTGGCTCAGTTCCCTGTATATTTTAGATATGAGGCCTTTATCAGAGACATTGGTTGTAAAGATATTCTCCCAATTTTCTGCTTCTCTCCTAATCTTTGTTGCATTCGCTTTGTTTATACAAAAAACTTTTCAGTTTAGCATAATCAAAATTATCCATTTTGCATTTTGTAATGCTCTCTATCTCTTGTTAGGTCATGAATTCTTCCCTTTCCCATAGATCTGATAGGTAAACTATTCCCTGCTCTCCCAAATTGCTTATAGTATCAGCCTTAATTCCTAAATTATGTACCCATTTTGACTTTATTTTGGTATACGGTGTAAGATATGGGTCTATGCCCAGTTTCTGCCATACTATTTTCCACTTTTCCCAGCAGTTTTTATGAAATAGTGAATTTTTAACCCAGAAGCTGGATTCTTTCAGTTTATCAAAGAGTAGATTGCTATAGTTGGTGGCTTCTGCGTCTTGTGTACCTAACCTGTTCCACTGATCTACCACTCTGTTTCTTAGCCAGTACCAGGTAGTTTTGAGGACTGCTGCTTTGTAGTACAGTTTGATATCTGTTATGGCTAGGCCTTCCCTAGCATTTCTTTTCATTAATTCCCTTGATATTATGGACTTTTTGTTCTTCCAGATGAATTTTGTTTTTATTTTATCCAGCTCTGTAAAATAATTTTTTGGAACCAGTGCTATCATTTTGAAGATATACAAGTTTAGGTATGAATCACACATGGTAGAATTAATAAAAACTGGAACCTTTCCAATGGAGCTGAGTTTCCAACACTCATTTCCTGTGTGATCCACGAGCACAAACCCTATCTAGTCTTCAAAACATAAAAGAAGCAAGGCCAAAGAAAAGCATTTAATTGTTTTTTGAAAATCCACCCCCCCACAAATGGGCCTTTTTCCCTTCCTGACCATGATATTATTAAAAGTACAATATCCAAACTTGATCACCTTCTAACATATGTTTAAAATTTTCTTGGTCCCATAAACAAGATAAAATATGTATTGAGATGGTATCTGAGGGAGGGAGTTTGCATGTCTTTAACTGGCAGAGCAACTATAGAGTGCGATTAGCCACATGTGAGATGGTAATTGTCTTCCTGGGGCTTGAATTAATAAAGGAACACTTAGGTTGAAAAGCACCAGCCAGTCCAATCTGACAACATTTATCAAGTATTTAGGCACTAAGCTACATTTGGGGAGATATTTATTCAGTTATTTTAGACCTTTGTGAGCCCATTTAGAGTTTTCTTGGCAAAGATACTGGAGTGATTTGCCATTTCCTTCTCCAGCTCATTTTACAGATGAGGAAGCTGAGGTAAACAGGGTTGAGTGACTTACCCATGGTTACACAGCTAGTGTCTGAGTCCAATTTGAACTCAGATCTTCTTGACTTCAGGCCTGGTGCTTTATCCACTGCACTACCGAGCTGCCCTGGAGAAATATTAAAGCCCACTAAGGCTATCACTTCAAACTAAATGAGCCTCTCTTAAAGAAGAGCTTCTCTTTGTAATCTTATTATCTAGTCACATCCAGTCTAAAGACTAAGATTTTAAATGCCCCTCAATTTTTTCTATTGACCCTAAAAATATTTCAAATAACTAGATATTTTACCGTGAAATCCTAGGTGTTGACTTAAGTCCAGCATGTCAGTAGCTTCAGCTTCTCTAAATAATAACCCAATTGGTCCTCTACTGCCTTGAATAGTGGTAATTATGTCTCTTTGTACATGTCTGGACTGTGGACATGATGAAGTAATACAGCCAATATTGAATTAAGGTAGTTTCCAGCGCTCTCTGTTCTCTGGAATACAAGCTATTCAGCAGAATTTGAGTAGAGGGATGATAGTTTGCTATCCTGCTAACTTTGAACCTGATTAGGATTTACCGCCATTTATTAAAGTAGGACTACTTCGGCAGGTAGTTTCAATGCAATATTTCATTGCCATGAAGAAATAATTCATCAGGTGTTACATATGATGCTATTCTTTATATCATAAGGGAAATTGGAAATCTCATTTTTTTTCTAATAGTTAAGCCACTAGTGTGGATCTAAATATAATTAGGTTACTATCTATTCTAGAGAAAATTTATGCAAGGACTCTTTAGGTAACATGGTGGAGTATATGCTCACATCTAAGTCCATCTCCCCTTCATTGCACATAAAAGAAATATACCAAATAACATGAAATAACAACAAAAAGGCAAAAAGAGGAGATTGAATAACGATTAAAAATAAGAGGCCAAGAAGACAATACCATGATTAAATGATATGATATGGGCCTAAAGGCAAAGGAGGAGAGATTTCCAGGAGAATGGCATAATACTTCACTAAAGAAGGTAGAGCTAGTGAAGTTAAAAAAGAAAAGTAAAGGTAAAGGGGTAGAGCTCCCTTCTCTCCAGAAACAAGAATGGAGCTACCATATAAACACCTGGGATGGTTGAGAAACTTAAGGAGAAGAATTATAGGAAGATATAAGGTGGAAAATGAGAATGCTCAATGAAGAATTTCAAAAGACAAAGAAATTAAAAAAAAAAGAAAAGACAAAGAAACCAGTTTAGTGTATTGGAAAACTCTAATAAAGTAGTGAATACTTGGAAAAACAAAGACAGATCTCAAAGGTGTTGACAAGGAAAAACAAATCTCAGGGCATAACAAAAAGGTTGTAGATATGGAAGCACATTTAAAATCTCTACAAATCATAATAATTGCTCTTGCAGGCAAATATAATTTTAGAATCCTGTCACCAATTTTGATACCCTGACTGACCTAAAAGCTTCAGAGGCTCCTACTATGTTCAAAGATGGCTGATGAATGTTGTAAAAAGAATTTGACATCATGGTTATGAATAGCTGTAAAATTATATCTGTTACTTTGATAGTACTTAACATCTTATATTTTTGTTACACTTAATGTATTTTTAAGTGCTTTAGAGCACATTACTTCATTTAAATCTCACAACAGGCAGGACATATGATTGGACAGTTATTACCCCCTCTGTTTTACAGGTAAGAACAAGGACATATTTTTAAGAAAACAACTAGGGCATCAGAGAAAGGGGGAAAAGGAAACTATTACTTCATGATTTACTGAGTGAACCCACAGCATGCATTGTAATACAGAACCCATCTTTGCCAATTAACACACAAACTTAAATTTGTAGACCGTTGAAATTTCCAAATAATTTAGAGTAAGAAAGAACATTTTTTTTCTTGCAATAAAATGTGGGAAATAATCTCTCAAAGTCATTTTTCAAAATATTTCAGTAATTTGGAAGAGTAACATTCAATACATAACGTTCATTGAATCCCACTAATTTCAGAATTTGATTGGTATAATTTAAATCACTGCGGATTGGCCTCAAGTTCCCTTTCACTTAGAAAATCATTTTTTTGTAAATCAGCAAGTATGAACAAGATTTTAAGGAGAAAATTCTCAATTTTAAGAGAATCAGCTTTTGATTCAAAGTACCTGAAAAATCACTCACTCATCGACTTCAAAAGAGTTTGATATTCTAATTGCACATGACTCATTCATTAAACCAGCTAATCTATTAGGAACCCTATTATGTCACAGCTTGGTTTGAATCGAGTTCAATATTTCTATACTTGAAACTGACATTTAATTTCTTTTAAAATTCTATAATTTGGGCTTATTAATTCAGATTGACATAGTTCCCAATCAGTCCTAATTAATGACATTTATTTTAAAATATTTTGAAATCATTAAAGTCCTGATTAAAGGTAATACAATTATCCTCCTCTTCATCAATATCCTCATCCTGAAAATGCTCTTCTCTCTTTGGTGAGGGTGGGCCCTCATGCTGCAATGTTGGTTGCCCAAATATTGAATGGAACAGCACTGAAGGTACCTGTGACTACTCAGGGATTTAAAACTGCATTATACAAGGATTCACTTAAGAAATCAGTTATATTCAGCCTGGATAAAGAAAACTTGGTGGGAGTGGTGGTGAAGCAGGATAGCTATCTCCAGATAATTTGTAGGCTTGGTATGTGGAAGAAGGGCCAGATTTGTTCTTTATTCTCCTTGTCCTCAGAGTGAACAACTATAACTCATGGGGAAGATGGGAGGTACAGGGGAGAGGATTTAGGTTAAACAAAAAGACTTTTCTAATAATCACAAAAGTCAAATACTGGAATTGATTTTTTGGGAGGTAGTGAGCTCTTTTCCATTGGAGTCTTCAAGAAAAGGCTCAATTGTCAGGTATATTGTGGTTAAAATTCACACTTTGGCTAGGAATTGGACTAGATCACCTCTGATATCCCTTTCATTACTGTATCTCTAGGATTCTAGTTCCTTTAGTTCAAAGATAAAGAAAAATAAGACTTTATGTTATTACAATTAGGGATGCAGTTGACATTTGGGGAAAGGAAAGCAGCAGCTCTTGCTAGTAGCACTGAGGAAAGTCCTGGACTCTCTCCTGCTTATAGGAAAGCCATTCAATTATAGCATATAAATGTAGCAATAGCTGGGTCCTCTGGATTGGTGTGCCTACGCGGTCCCATTTTACTGAGGTAATTGAACTGTGAAATTTTAGAAGGGGAGAGAGCAAGAGATCCAGATGAAACCTTGTTGCAGGTGAAATTCTGTGGTGTCTAGCTATCCATGTGATTTCCTTGTAGGTCTGTCTGGGTTTGGAATTCCCTGTGTTAGGTGAGTTCTTGGGGTAAATTTTATGCATTGAGCTGTGTTGTAAACTGCTGGTCTTAGCATGCATTAGAAAGATGGATGAGGATAATTCTGTATCACAAGTTCAGCAACAGTGACAAACTCGATAACACTTTCTGAATGCTTCCTTATTTTCTTGGGTGAGTCTGTATCAAAGACTATAGGACTCTGACAATCAGTAGCTATGTGATACTTAGGATCCTACCATGGTTTCACTCTCTTTAAAACCTGGAGTTAACAAGGATAAAATATCACACATACACACAGCAATACAATCTGTCCATTATGATAATTTATTGGGAGAGTTATATTTTATTTCAGACATACTCCTCTTGGTCTCAGAGGCTGGATCTAATTTTCCTTGGTTAAGCATTTTAGCGTTCTGTTTCTTCAATCACTGGATTGCAGATAGAATAAGAGTTATTTTCTCTCTAAGACAGATTCTGAATTCTGAAAATAGGCAGATTCTACTATTATATGTCAGCACATTCTCTTTGTTAAGAACACCCTGTTAGTACTACAACCAAGTTACAGTTTTTTTTTTTGTTTTTGGCAAAGTCCAAGCCCCTTTTATTTCCTTCTGTACCATCTCCTAATGACCATTTCCCTTGGTATTTCTGCAATTATCCTTTGTTGTTTTTCTAAAGGAATTTTTTTCTAAATTGATAAATTTATTTTCAGTCGAACAGCTACTTAATCAGTTGTGTAAAATGAGAGAGTTAGATTAAATGATCTCTAGGTTGTTTTCTATTCTTTTCTCTAATTCTCTGACAGTAAACACCAATCGGGGGGATTCATTTTCTACTGGCTGCCAGTCTTTCCTGCTTTGTATTTCCTGGATATCTGGGCTTAGAATCATGGACTGCCACCATCCAGACAGTCCATTACTGGGGACTTCCTCTCTCTCTTTTTAAACATACTGTTGAGCTACCCTTGACTTATAATAGCTTGTGTTATATTATTATAATTATAATAGCTTGAATCACAGACTGTGAGATCTTGCCCCTTTACTGTGGGGATAGTGTAGACATAATTAGCCCTATGATGATGGGCAGGCCACTCTTCTATAGGCTGACTTCAGTTTCTTCTCCTGTGAAATAAAGGGGCTGGACTAGTTGTAATAATAGCTAGTACTTATATGGCGCTTTCAGGTTTGCAAATGTTTGCACATATTCTCTCATTTGATTCTTATAACAACTTTGTGAAGTCAGTGCTATTATTATCTTCATTCTACAGATGAAGAAATTGAAGCTGAGATGAGTTAATTAACTTGTCCAAGGTCAATATAGTAAATGTCTGAGATAAGATTTGAACTCATGTCTTCCTAACTCCCAGTTCAATTCAATTTCTAAAATACCCACTGTGTGCTGGATACTTTGCTAAGTGCTGGGGATACAAATAAGAAAAAGATAGTCTTTACTCTCAAAGGGAATCTAACAAGAGAAGACAGAACACAAAGTGAAGTTGGATATGCAGTGGGGGGAGAAAGTGTCCCTTGAGGGAACATGATGATGGTGGAGTTGAATCCAAAGAATGTAGCTGGCAGGGTTAGGTGAGATGTTTCTAAGGTCCCTGCCCTTTCCAACAATCTGTAATTCTGATCTGGGTTGAGAGGGAGGCTCTCTACTCTCCCTATTTCCAGCCTAGATGGCTACAATAGGACTTGCAACATCACCGTCATTGTTACACAATCACCATTCTAACAGGTATCTTGTAATGTCTTTCACTATGATTCAGCACATATTAAAACACTGTTACTCCAACTGAGTAAGGTAGTAATGTTTCTTCTCCCTCCCAGCTCCCCCCCTCCATTTCACTATTCTCTTTTTACACAAACTATAATGGAGTATGGAGGCACTGATCCCTTTGGAAATGACTGAGACTCAGCTGGAAGTACCTCCCCACAGTCACTTTAGATGGTAGTAGGAGAGACTCTAACCTAAAACCAGAGCATTCACTAACGTCAGTTGTTTTTCTGGACTCCAACCTTCTAGGAGGTAATAATATAAACTTTACACCCCAGACTGCTGATGAGGATAAGCTAGAGTGGGAGGCAAAGTGTAGCTCAAGATAATCCTCGGTAGCTTTGCAAGTCCCAGGTCCAAGTAGGATGCTACAAGGCCAGAAACAATAGAAGACTTGTATTTGAGTCAAGGTCCTTTTTTCCTTTTCACCTAGGTAAAAAGGTATCTTGAGAGGTAGTGTATTCTTGTGGATAGAAAGTTGTTCTGGAACCCCAGAGGAGGCGGATTCAAGTCTTTCCTCTGACAAATATTGAGTGACCATGGGGCAAATTGCTTAACTTCTCAGTATTTTAGGCAGTTAAAAACTACAAGTTGTGAGGAAGTTGCACACCTATGCAAGTCCTCCGTACTCCTAAAATCAGAGATCTAAGTCCTATCCCTAACAGAGTAATATTCATACAGCATTACATACATGTTTCACCCTCTTATTTCATTTTACTCTTTTCTATATTTACTGTATGGCTTCTGTGCTTTCACTGTATAGTAATGCATATTTGTATATGTGAAAGTTTCCCTCGGCTAGGTTGTAAGCACTGTGAATGCAAGGTCTAGCTTTTTATTATCTATTTTCTAGTACCTGATAGACATAATTAATAGTTTTTACTTGCTGGTTTAGTCTCCTGAGCCAGCTCTCTTAGAGGTATTTAATGAACTTTACCTCCCAGATATTAAAGTCAGGGCACTAATATCATCCTAAATCAACCTGAAAATAAAAGACAAGCAGGTGTGGTCAGGTATGAAAAAGAATAATTATAGCTGCAATGGAGTCTATTTAGGGCAGCTAGACAGTGCAGTGGATACAGTGCCAGGCCTGGAGTCAAGAAGACTCTTCTTCCTGAGTTCAAATCTGACCTCAGACACTTACTAGCTGTGTGACCCTGGGCAAGTCACTTAATTCTGTTTGCCTCAGTTTTCTCATCCATAAAATAGTGGGAGAAAGGAAATGGCAAATTGTTCCAGCATTTTTGCCAAGAAAACCACAAATGGGGTCACACAGCATCGGACAAGACTCGACAATGATAATGAGTCTATTTTATGAACACCTCTCTGAGAGGCAATATTTTGAGTAGTAAGCAACCATGGCTGAAACTTCCAATTTACTGTCTTTGTGCAACAGACTGTACCAAAAAATTATCTAGGAGAGCTTTAGGTAAACACAATAGTATTTTCTACAATGGCTTAATTTGAATTTAATCACTCATTCCTCAGTGGTCTTTATGCCTTCAAATACTCTAGCATCTCAGTGTAACCTTCTGATCAGTCAATGAATCAACAAACCTTTATTAAGTATCTACTTTATGCCAGGTACTGCAGATACAAAAAGGGACAAAAGACAGTCCTGCCTTCTAGGAGCTCACAATATAGATTAGAAAATGATCTAGAGGTAAATGATGTGGGAACAAACTTCTAAGTAAGCTAACGATTACAACCTTATGATTAATTTTTCTCTAATGCAATTTGGTTAATTTAAAGGGAAAGAGGCCCACTTGAATCTGTAAACCTTCATTAATCAGCACAGGTTTATTAAGGATCCAATTTGGGCAAGATGCAAAAAATCCTCTCCTTATGGAGTTTATGCTGACTCGATGATAAATAGAAAATAAAAGTTGAAGAACTATTTGTTTTTTCCTAATAAGAAAACCTTTCTATTCATTATCAACAAACTTTTACTGAATATATGCTATGTGCTGAGCATAGTGAGAAAAAGAAAAATAATACATGGCTTATTATTTATTATTACTAACTGTTTCAACAATCTGGCTAGCAGCTGCTGTGGGGGTGTAAAACCAACAACAACCAGCTCACAGAATGCTGCAAGTCCAGGTTCTTTTGATTTGCTTTACTAAGGAAAGCAACGTTAAGGGGTTAACAATCTTACTTTAGTCCAGCATACAAATATCATTCGCTCAGTTCGGGGGGAAAAATCCAGCACCCTGAACTTCAGAGCAAATACAAACATGAACAGACAGACCTTGCCTGATTCAAATCTCAATGCATAGTTACCAGAGTTTAACAAAGTCCAAACATCCGGGTTTAACAAGCTGGAGGGCTCTTAACTACAGCTGCCTGGAGTCTCCACATCAGCACACTGCCAAGAGTGAGAACCCTAAGCAAATAGCTCTGTCTTCCCTTTTTATGCACTCTTTAGCCATCATCAAACATCACCAACCAGAACTTAAGCTCTTACTATCGCCCTGGTCTTAGCACCTCCCTTCATTGGCCCCACCGGGAACCCCACTTTAGTTACCAATTCACACCCACATAGGCTTAGCACCTAATAGATAAGGGTTTGGGCCTGGGGCTTAGCACCTAGTAAGACTCAATCAAAGACACTGAATTAATCAAAGGAAATAAAGGCCAAACTCTTCAAGGGCGCTTGGTTAAATAAATGCTAAGAGCCCATCTTAATCCCCAATACACTAACCGATCATGAAATACTTATTGCTATGTGCTGGGGATACAACTATAAACCATAAAAGTTCCTACTCTCAAGGAACTTACATTCTCTTAGGAGAAATGGCACACATCCCATCCTACTTTGAAACTGGGGTTGTTAAAGTGTTTGTAAGGTGTAAAGAAAGCGCATAGGTCACAGAATTACAGAATGGCATGTGGAACTTACACTAGTGAATAGAGAGCTGTATCTGGAGTCAGCAAAACTTGAGTTCAAATCCAGCCTCAGACACTTCCTGGTTGTATGACCCTGGGGAAGTCACTGAACCTCTGCCTCAGTTTCCTCAATTATACAACAGAGGTATCATTAGCACTTACCTCACAGGGTTTTGGTGAGGAGATAACATTTGTAAAGTGTTTAGCACACAGTAGCACTTAATACATCTAGCCAAAATTTCTTTTCACAGATGAGGGAACTGAGGCCCAGAGAGTTTGGGACTTGACAGAGGTCACACTAGTAGTCAGTTGCAGGGCCAGGATTTGACCTGTATTGTAAATTCATATAACTGTATATAATCTTTAAGGTTTGCGAAACACCTTAGTTGCGTTATTTTACAACTCACAACTCTGTGAGGTAGGGGCTATGATCTCCATTTTACAGAAAAGGAAACAAGGCCCAGAGAGTTTAAATACCTCCCCCTGGGTCAAACAGTTTTGTCGGTTAGGGGCAGATTGGAAGCCAGGTTTTCTAAAGCCAAGGTCTGCGCTCTTTCCACGACGATTACAGTGGATAGCAGGCTGGGTCTGGAGTCAGGAAGACCTTAGTTCAAATCCAGCTTTAGACACTTACCAGCTGTGTGACCCTGTTTGCCTCAGTTTCCTCATTTGTAAAATGAGCTGGAAAAGGAAATGGCAAACCTCTCCAGTGTCTTTGCCCAGAAAACCCCGAATGGGGTCACGGAGAGCCGGACACGGCTGAAATGACCGCTTCAAATAGGAAAAGCATCAAAGGAAAATCACAGAAGTGGGGCCTCGCTTCCCTCTGGTTTTTCGGTTCTGTCATTTCAGCCCTTCTTCACTGGGACAACTTCCCCCTGAGGCTCAGATGAGCACGTGCTGGGGGCGGGGCTTGGCAGCAGTGGCTCTCCAATAGCGGTGCGCCAGAGTGCACACTCCCCCACCGTAGCCCGGACCGCTCTCCCTTTGGCCCCGCCCCCCCAGCCCTAGCGCTCGGCTAGTCTTTCGCCGCGCAATCACCCTCGTGACGTCATCCGAGCGCGACGCCGCATCTGATGCTCCCGCGATTGCGGCGGCGGCTGCAGTGGCGGCCGAAATTGGAGAGAGAGAGCGAGAAAGAGACAGCTGCTGCAGCCGCAGCTGGAGCCAAAGCAGAACCTGAGCCGGAGTCAGGCAGGGAGACGAGACGAGACGAGACCAGGCCAGGCGCGGTGCGGCTGGTGGGTGCCCGCGGGAGGAGGAGCTGCACAGCAGGGTCCGGGCTAGCCGCACGTTGGC
Source organism: Trichosurus vulpecula (assembly GCF_011100635.1). Classification (NCBI taxonomy): domain Eukaryota; kingdom Metazoa; phylum Chordata; class Mammalia; order Diprotodontia; family Phalangeridae; genus Trichosurus; species Trichosurus vulpecula. The sequence continues at coordinate 102,574,159 of NC_050580.1, forward strand.
TGCACTGAGGGACCGGGGCTCCTTTGTCTCTTTCTCCGCCCTCCTCCCCCCTGTTCTCCCGGGCGGGGTCCTCGTCCACCCGTGAGAACTGCGGACAGTCTTCTGCGGCTTCTTCTTGTATGCCCCGGGCTCTGACTCTGCTGTCCTTCCTTTCCCTCTCCTCTCTGAGCCCGCGTCTCTCCGAGGGGCGCGTGTGAGGCTGTGCCTTTGACTCGTGTCACCCCCGGGGCACTCGGTGGGGGATGGGGGGCACTGTGCCTTTGATCTGTGTCATCCCCGGGGCACTCGGTGGGGGTCCACTTTGCCTTTGACCTGTGTCACCCCCCAGACACTCGGTGAGGGGGCCACTGTGCCTTTGACCTGTGTCACCCCTAGACACTCGGTAGGGGGTGGGGGGCACTGTGCCTTTGACCTGTGTCACCCCCGGGGCACCCGGTGGGGGGGCACTGTGCCTTTGACTCTAGTCATCCCAGAGGCACGTGGAAGGTGGGCTGTGCCTTTGCTCAAGGAGACTGGCGTGCAGAACCTCTCACTCAGCCCCATGGGGATCCCAAGTTCAGTGGCTCCTGCTCCTGGGTTTTGTTCTCTTTTGGAAAGCGAACCTAATCTTCGTCCCCTCCCTCTGCCCCATCCACTGAAAGGTCCTCTTCAGAAGAGAAAGCTGGGGTCTAAATTCCTCAGGGTCCAAGAGAGGGAGACATCCCCATTATCTGTTATTGGGGAGAAGTCTTCACCCTTTGGATGAAAGGGATCTATAGGGGTTGGGTGTTTTTATTTATCCTCCCTATAGGAATTGCAGTGAAACTTTACAAGCTCTTCACCTCGCTAGTGATGCAATATTTTCAGAATTATTATTTTTTTTTTTTGGTGGGGTGTGTGTGTGTGTGGAGGTTAATGGTGGAAAGAAAAGGGACTCTCCATGCCCTCTTCCGTAGAAGCTGGTGTTGAAATAAATATTGAAAGATTGTGAGAACAGAAGGTACAGATGCCTAATACCTTGCCAACTCCTCATGTTTAGAGAGCAGGTATTGCAGGCTTTTCCCCCTCCCACTAGTAAATACTTCCAGGTGGGCAGCAACAACTTGAAGGAAGTCCAACTGGAATCTTTCCTATATGAGCTTGTGTGAAGTTGGGGGCAGGAAGACATTGCATTCTTCTTGGCAGAAAATCTTTCACATCTTGGCTTTCTCCCTGGTCCTCTTCTCCATCACACCCGTACACTTTAGTTCTGTAGACTTCAGTTTATTATTCTCATCTGTATACTCAAACCAAAAACTGATGCACAAATGCTGTGCGTTTATTTATAGAGGAACTTTAAAGCCTGATATATATTTTTACTCTTATATCCTTTCCTATTAGATTGTTATGGTTACTCTAAGTACTTAAGAACATAAGTATTATTGGATTAAGGGTGATGACTGTCAGACTATTTTAGATAAATGCTTCCATCTAAGCCTTAACTAAGTGCAATAATTATTGTGGGCATTGTGATGTAGGATTTTTTTTTAAAAATTAAATTGAACCGTACTAAAACGACTGATTTAAAAGTATCAGCACAGAGCAAATTAAAAAGTTTTTATCTCATGTATGTGTTGCTGTACTTCCTCTTCTTGCTGTGTGCCATATAAGAAGCTCTATAATGGCAGAGCCTTCGGAATATAATTGCTTATTGAAAAGGGAGAAAGGGAGTGAAGATCTTCTGTGTTTAGTTCTAGGGTCTGCATCTTAAGGCTGTAAAGAGGTGACCAGGATGGTGTAAAAATCATGCCGTATCAGGATTGGTAGAAGGAAATGGAAATATTTATCTTTGAGAATAGAAGCCTTAACAAACACTTATGCAAGTATTTGAAGAATTGTCATGTAAAAGAGATTAACTCCTGTTTGGCCCCAAAGGGTAAAAGTAGGAGCATTGGGTGGATGTTTCAGAAAGGTAAATTTCTGCTAACATGTGAAAAAAACAAACTTCCTAGCAGTCATAACTGTCCAGAAGTAGAATGGCTTGCCTCACTAAGTTGTGAACAGTCTGTGACTGCTTGTTGGGGATGTTGTAGAGGTCATTTATGGGTTTGTCTAGCTGGCCTTGGAGGTTCCTTCTTTCTCTGACTTTGTGAAATCCATGAAGTTAAACTTGAGATGTTTTTAAAAATGCTGTGTTTTTGGCTAGGGAAATTAAACTAATATTGGTTATTACCTTTATTTCTAAATTATTACCTGTCCTCTCCCCAGATATCCATCTCAACAAAGAGTAAGGAGGAGGAAAAAAGTTTTGCAAAGAAGGGAGGTAGGTAGTTTTCTTATTTCTTCTTTAGAGTCAGGTCTGGTCATTATAATCACAGCCTTCAGTTTTATAGTGGTAGTGGTCTTCTTTACGTTTACACTATTATGTCTGGTTTGGGTAGATTTTGAAGTATACATTAGCACAATGACTTTTAGTTAATGTAGCAGCTTGATGGGAGGTTATAGTCAACTAAGTTGAGAGCGTAACTTTTAAGCTCTCTTGAGTTCCCTTATCAGGTTCTTTAGTCTTGGTTTTTTTATTATTTATTTTTCATTCTTTCTTTATTTTTGCCACAGTAACTCACGAAAATAGCCAGTGAAGGGGGTTGTAACCTGCATTAGTGAAATCATGGCTCCTTAAAGTAATGATATAAGATTTGCTTTATGAAATTAAGTATCCATAATTTACTAGTTTTTTCTTTAAGGAAAACATTGATTCTTGTGAGTAGTAAAATGAATTACTTTTACCCTTTTCTTGAAATGAACCTTTATATAGTCAAGTGAATATAGGAAAGTTTAGAGTACCCTAAATTGTAAACTTATTCATCTATTTTTAACATGTGCTAATCATACATAGGATGTTATTTTCAGTTACAGTAGACTATTGAATTCTTTTGACTTAGTAATGTACTTGAGATCATATACACACACATACACATATATACACACATATATACACACACACACACATTTTCTCTCTCTCTCTCTCTTATAGATTTAGATTTCGAAACAGCCTTGACCACTAATTCAACTATTCCTTCCTTCCATTTTATAGATGTGGCCCAGACAGTTTATAACTTGCCCAAGGTCATAGGTAGTAGAATACATATACAGAACCAAGGTCCTCTATTTCCAAATCCAGAACTCTTTCCATTAAAGCAGCTTTTCTCCCTCAAAGCTGTCAGTCTGTCCTGTTCCCTTAACATTTTAGAAACCCTGCAACAGTTCATGTGACATTCTGACAAGGAAGAAATGATTTGCGTGTCAGTGTTTTACTAAGATATTGGAAATATCTCACTCATACATAATTTTATTTTATATAGCACATGATTTGGGATTTTAAGTTGGTGTCATGGATGAGTCTGCGCTGGCCCTTGGTACGATAGATGTTTCTTACATGTCAAATTCTTCAGAATACAGTGTCAATAGATGCAAACACTCAGGTGAAGAATGGGTAAGTTTAAACTTTATTGCTGTGCCATTCCCCACCCCCCTCACCCCCATGAAGCGTAAGATTAATTTCAATTGGTAATCAAGCAAACAATGACCTTACAAAACTTGAAATGAAAATGGGTTATGGCAGAAGAGCAAAATTGTTATATTGGTTGCGTAATTGGCAGTGTAACTGTAGTTTAATAAATTAAAAATTTGTGCTTATGCCAAAGTAAATGAATGTATAGGTTGCTTAGTCCTTTTTTTTTTTACTTTTAATTACTAAGTCTTAGAATTCAAAGGGGCTATGTATTTTTCTGCTACTCAGATCTTTTTCTCTTAATTTTTACTAGGGAGATTGTGGTTTCAGACCCACTGTCTTCCGATCAGCAACTTTAAAGTGGAAAGAAACTTTAATGAGCAGGAAGAGGCCATTTGTGGGACGATGTTGCTATGTGTGTACTCCCCAGAGCTGGGTAAGTCTTTCAATGATAACAAATTGAGAAAAATGTTTTATATGTTGCAGTTGGGATAAATTTGGTATTTCAGGGTTTTAGTGTTTTTTGACTCACTTTTAGCTCTGTATTTATGATCCACATTTTTGATGCCAAATATGTTAAATGGTATTTTCTCTGCCCATATCTTTCATAGTGTGGTTATGCCCCAAAGGAATAGTATTTATAACTTCTGAGTGTCTTTGGAAGAAAGAGCTCAGGGTGTTAAGGAGAAAACAATTTGACCTTGAACAGTATTAAACGTTGTAGCGAGAAAAGTTGTAGGGGTAGAACAGAACAGAGATGACTTCAAAGGGAAAACAGTGTTTCCAGTAGCTGCTTTGCTATACTTCCTTTAAGGCCTCCACTCCCTGGGAATGTCTGTTGTTTTTGCTGTAGAATGGGGCTAGAATGGGAGCAGGACAGAGTATTGGGAAATCTCCCACTTTGGACAGCTATTTGTTTTCAGGATGAAGACTAAAAAATAAATATAACAAAAAAAGTAAAATCCATTCAGATTCTTTGTAGGAGACAAGAGCTGTGTGTAACAACTTGTGAATCTCTGGGATAGTATTTTAGAGGGATCAGTTAAAGGAAAATACAAGAATGTGTCAGAATCAGGAATTCTGGAACTAATGCAACAGTTTTCCAAGTCTGTGGAAAAAGCCTCTTAAGAAATTTGAGTTAAGTTCAAATGTTAAGCTCCTTTGTCCTCAGATATTTGTTGAGAAGGAAAATGCTGCCATTCATGCCTTACTTATTGCCTGTAATGTGTCTTTGTGAATAGATCACTATGCTGAGTGTGAGTTTTCTACTTAATGTCCATTTGGCTGCAAAAGAAGTCAGAGATGGGACAGAAAGGAAGGCATTTACAGCCATGGAAAAAAGTTGTGTGTGCCACTCAAGCTTTTCCTAAAAAAAAACTTAGTGATCCTCAGGAATGTTCTATCCCTATGATCCTGGTTCCTTTGGGTTCCTTTGAAACCCAAGAGTAGCTCAAGCACAAAAATTAGCTTGGATTCAGGGAAGATGACGGGGAATTTTTGCAGATAGGGGTCAGTCTTTGCCTGTTGGAGCCTGTTGGGAGCCAGAATTTCTTTTGGAGGTACCCTGATAAACTTTGTTAGGTATTGGCCCTCTTGGCCCTCTCTGTTTATGTGCAAAACGTTGGTAAGGGATTATGAAATGAGAAGAGTCTCTGCTCCCAAAAATAATAGAAGAGATGAGACATATGTATATACACACACATATGTGCAGAGGATATGTCCAGTGAGAGTATTATGTGATCTTTGCTGATAAAGAAATCAAAATATTGAGGTTTATGTAGACTTTCTAAACTTTTTCGTGGTGTGGGTTGTCTCAATTTTTCTTCCATAGGACAAGTTTTTCAACCCAAGTATCCCTTCCTTAGGACTGAGGAATGTTATCTATATCAATGAAACTCATACAAGGTAAAGTGTCACTTTAAGAAAATACATGAATTGTATTTGTATCAGATTTATTTGAGCTATCAAAATAATAAATTACCAAGCCTTGATTAATGACAGTTAATAAGAATGAGGGGGCTTCTGGTAAGACAGACTTTTTTTGGAGAAACCAGTTGTTAACACTGCTGTAATTATTAAGTGTACCATATTACTTAATGTACCAGATATTACTTAAAGTTTTATTCTTAACTTGCTCATATAATAGTTTTCTATTAAAAATGTGTTAGTTTTTTATTTTCTCCAGGGAAGCTTGATATATTGTTTTGGTATTCTGTTCTAGGATGAATATATTTACTTAAAGATATAGGTTATTTAAATTTGTTTAATTTTTAGTGGAATGCAAAGTGACAATCTTATCACTTGAGTAAGGTGGCTCTTGGAATGATTACTTCCAAATTTAAGGCAAATGGGAGCAAGCTTGTGGACTTAAAGAAATGATTCAGAATGTTAGAGTGAGAAGAAAGAAGCTTTGTTTGTGCAAAAATTGAGTGAGAGTGGAAGAGTAAGAAAATAGGGTTTGGGGAAAAGATATCAGCAGATAAACCCACTCATATACTCTTACTTTTTTTTAACTATAACTTGGGATGAGAGTAAACAGTTGGTGAAACATAGTTGAAATTCTTTGAAAGCAAGGGAAGAAACAGCCATTTTTAAAGTATCTCTTATGTGCTAGGTATTTTGTAAATATTACCTCATTTGATCCTTAAAACAACCTTATGAAACAACCTTGTTACAGTTGAGGAAACTGAGTCAAACAGATGTTTAGTGACTTGCTAGGGTCACACAGCTAGTGCTTGAGGTTGAATTTGAACCCAGGTCTTCCTGACTTCAGGCCTAGAATTCTGTTCACTGCACTATCTTGATGCCTCTGGAAAGCTGATGTATATTGTAGAGTCACTTTCTATAGTGGCTTTTCATATTAAGAAAAAAATGGATGCTTGCTTAGCTCTCTTATGAAAATTTAATTCTCACCTTAATGGTATAAAGTTAAATCAGTATTTTGTTGGGAAATTTTGTTTTCCTTCTCAAGTCTCTTCCCCTTTCCTTAAGAAATAGTATGTACATACATATATGTATTTAATCTCTGTTGATTTTTAATAGAACTAATTAAGAGTGAATTCCCAAGAAAAGGAATCTCGTTTATTTAAGTGTTGCAAGCATTTGCTGATATTTGGGCATTTTACTGTGCAAGTTGTGCGATTATGTCCAGATGGATATAATAAGAAATAGAATCATTAAACCATTGTCTAAGAAATGTCAGGGTATTTAGCTGCTAGTGGGCATATCAGCTGCCTAAGTACATTGCTTAACACTTGGCTGGATAACAAGTTTTTCTATGTAATGTCTAGACAAACCCTAAAATAAACCACAACAACTTTATTTTTCCCTCAGGTGCACACAGCAACCTGGCAGATTGTCCTTTTCCCACTTTGGAATTTAATTGCCTAGGAATTTCATAGCATGACAGTACTTTGTACCTTGTAATACTATTCTACTAGTAATAGAGAAGTGTAGTTTGAAAGAAGAATATTTTGTATTTTTGTAATGCCTACTTTTCAGAGGCTTGGGATGGTGTCAAAACTTTTGAAAGGAAGAAAAGGAAGTTAAAAAAAAGTAGAAAGGAGTGAAAGTGGTACTTATACAATGGTTACGTTTTATTTATTATGTTGTTTTATTTTCATAGAATTGAGGTTTTTTTGTGTGTTCCTACCATATCTTTCAGTATAAATTTATTAACAGTGAGAAAAATAGTAACTATATTATCAATGTTAATTGTGAGGAAGATTAACAGAATGTGTTATTGACAGTTTGGAAACATAGATACAAGATTCTAGACCTCACTGCTCATGATAGGTCTTTGAATGATCATGAGCTCAGCCAGACTCATTTAAAAGCAGATGCCTAGTTTTTTTTTCTAAAAAAAAACTATTGAAATAACAAAGATAATTCTTTTTTTCACCCCTAATGAATTGCTTTGCATGTTATGGACTTAATAAGTTCTTTGAAAGTGAAAACTTTTAAATTTTGTGGCATTTTGGGGGTTGTTATTTGGTAAGGTAAAAAGGGAAAATTCCATAAATCAGTTTTTTAACCTGGAGTCCATGAGCTTTAAAAGACATATAAATAGCTGTATTACAATATAATTGGTTTCCTTTGATTCTATGTGTTTTATTTTATGCATCTAAAAACATGAATCTGTGAAGCTGTCTGGGCTATACCAGACCACCAAAGGGATTCATAATGAAAAAAGGTTAAGAATCCCTGGAATAAATGAATACTCATTTTTAATTTTACCTGTGAACCCTTGACAAAATTCACATAAATCTTGATAGCATAATTTCTTGCCTTTGAGTAACTATTATAGATATTAGATTGCTATTACAACTATTACAGATTTGGTGGTTGTGTTTGTACTTTGTTTTTGAAGAGGACCATGACATCAGAAAAATGATGACGTGACTTGCAGTTGACTTTGATTTGAGTGAGGGAGGGCTGTGCAGGGTCACCAGCCTCACTTTCTCCTCCAGAGCCATCTGGGTCCAGTGGCCAGATATCCATCAAGACCACTAGAGATGGCCCAGGATGCAGTGGAACACCCTGGCTGTCCTTTTTAGGCTAAGGCCTTTTCAGGTTTCTCACTTTGAGTAAGGTAATGCTCATTCAGTGAATAGGTCTGTTTAAGAAGTGAGTCAAGGGATGGCCCCTTTAATTAGAAAAAGAAAAAAAATCAAACTGAGAGGGGAAGATTCTCAGGGTTGCTTCTCAAAAGAGTAACAGTTACCATTGACATTCATTCTGAGTCAGGAGGGCCCAAAATATAGCCGTTAAGTGGAGTTTGGGCTGGGACCTGTTGTGGTCCAGTCTATGAGCTTCAGAGACCTGATCTAGGTGGAAAATTTAAATGAATATAAGAATTAAGCTTACTTTTACAGAAAAGACTGGGAGGGAGATGAAAAACCAAAATGATTAAATAATTGTTTTAAGTGTTAATAGAATACTTGATTATTTTCATATTGCAGACATAGAGGATGGCTTGCAAGACGCCTTTCATATGTACTTTTTGTTCAAGAGCGGGATGTTCATAAGGGCATGTTTGCCACCAATGTGGCTGAAAATGTATTAAACAGTAACAGGTAAGGGGAGAAAAATTTCTATACCATTCCAATTTCTATGGAGCAGTATTTCCCAAGATTCTTTTTGCTACTTAATTGAAGTTTTGTTAAACATTCCTAGAAAATACAGATGGAGGGTAAAGTAGATTCTTTGGGGAATAGTAAGCATACAGAACAGAATGCTAGGATTGTGGATTATTAATTATATGAGTTTCATAAATATGAGAGAAACAAGTTGGTTTGGGAGATATGTATTTTCAAAGTTCCTGGAAAGTGTTGTCATAATAGTAAAGTGGGATAATACATTTTTCAGTTCATAATTCATTCTTTAAGATTTGGAGGATAGGAGTTGAATTATCAGAGTCAGAAAATGTATACTTTTTGTATTGAAAAATAGAGTAATAGACTTCCTTTTTTTTTCCCCCCTAATGTAGTTAGTTTCTTTTAAATTTTTTCATTTTTGTAATCACTAACCAGCCAGGCCTAGTAAATCTGTCTGTCCCACTAAAATCACCAAGAAGACTTAAAACTACCGACTTAGCAGAGTTCTCATAGGATTGTTAATGGTGAGATTTATTTAAAAAAATTAAACCATTTTCCATTGTTTCCTGCATTAAATGTAACAGTAACCCAAATAAGAATTTAGAAGCAATTTAAGGCTTTTGCTCCTTGGGGTCAGTGGACTTTCCCTTTGAGTAAAATAGAATGGACCTAAATCTGTTGACTATATACTTTCATCACTACTCTCTTTTTTTGGAAGGTAGAGCCAGCTGCATTTTTTGGTGTAGGGACCTCTAAGGAAGCTCCCTCCACAAATGCTGATCATCACCTATTCTGTAACTGATGATCCTAGAAGGTTGCTTTGGGCGCCGAGGGATTAAGTGATTTGGTCAGGGTCACACCACCAGTATCTGTCAGACGTGAGGCTTGACTTGGATCTGTTTGCTCTCTATCCACTCTACCATGTTGCCCCTTCCTTCTGCTTTGTTATTTAAAAACAATTTGGACTTCATTTTATGGTAATTTTAAAAATACTCTAGTGCTTAAAAAGATTTGTTATTGTGGGAAATCCCCATTCAGTCATTGCCATCCTGTGTAACTCCTGTCTGTTTTACCCTCAGTTCATTACAGAGGGTCCATTCAGCAGACTGGCGACCTTCCTTGCTTTTAACATTGCTAGGATATCTGTGACTGATGTGGACCTGTCAATGGTTGTCCCTGCTCTTGCCATGTAATCAGCTTGTCTTTTTTTGCTGACACATTTCTTGGATGTCATCCTTCATTTCTTTTTTTGTAATTCCAGTTCTAATGTTTTGTAACTTGTTTAACCCATCAGATCCCTTTCCATGGCCCTCTGGATGCTTGTTCTTTGGTTTTTGGAGAGGAATCTTCCAAGCCTCAGGCATACAGCCCCAGAAACAATGTTTAAATTAAAAAGATGGGCCTTTGTCTCAGGGCCATTAAAAGAATTTTGCAGTTTCTGAGAGGCGGTCCATCCTGCTCACTTCGTATTAGGTTTTGGGTCTCATTCATTGTTTTTTTGCAGTGCTTGTCTAAGAATTGCATATACACACATAGCTAGTGGAAAAATTCTATAGCTTGTTTATTGAAATGCATATTATAGTTGTAGAAAATAGACATTCTTCATCTCTTCACTTTTCCTGGGTGGATTGTTAGGTGAGACTCATTTGAGTGGTTATGGATCTCATCCAGGGGGCTCTGCAGTGTTCTGAGTCCTGATACAATCTGCACAATGTCATCCACAAGCAGGAGCATCTGGAGTACTGAAGGACTTCACCATTTGTAGGGAATCCCTCCACAATTTTGACTGTGCTGTTCCTTCCACGATTGTGGTGAAGATCTTTGGCAAAGTTACATTTCTGTTTTATGTTTTGCCTGATAATAGTAATCAGATGTTTGTTAATCAAGGTGTCTCTCTTATATCTTTTAAGGGATCATGTATCATTTTGAGGTATGCATGGGAGGTAACCTTACTGGAGGAGAATCTCTAAGGCAGGCTTTTGCTTAACTGAATCAAGTACTTTTTTATAGGTCACAAGACTATATTTATAATGGGCTCTTGCTTCTATATAGCTTTTAGTCAATTTGATGACTGCAGATATTAAGTTTGTGGTGGAATACTGCTTGAGAACTAAGCCTGCTAGTTGTCTTTTAATAGCCTCAGTAAGAATTCACTTAATGAAGATGGCGGCTGGTAAGCAGGGACTAGAGTGAGCTCCGTACCCGAATCCCTCCAAAAACCTATAAAAATGGCTCTGAACCAATTCTAGAACGGCAGAACCCACAGAACAGCAGAAGGAAGCAGGGCTCCAGCCCAGGACAGCCTGGATGGTCTCTGGGTGAGGTCTATTCCACACAGAGCTGGGAGCTGGGAGCGGAGTGGAGCAGAACCCAGACTGAGCGGCGTGGACCAACAAGACGAGCAACCAGGCAGAGCATGCCCTAGCGCCCTGATTCGGTGAGCTGCAGCAGTTAAGAGACTTCTCAACCCACAAACACCAAAGACTGTGGAGAAGGTTAGTGGGAAAAGCTGCGGGAGTGGAAGGAGTTCGAGGTTCTGCTTCCAGCCCCGGGGGCAGTGGAGGTGGGGCAGCTGCAGCTGTTGTAACTTCCCGCTCCAGGCCCACCTGGTGGGAGGAATTAAGTGGCGGATCAGAGCAGGAGTGAAACAGCCTGCTGAAGATCTAAGCCCAGCCCGGGCTGAGGGTTCTTGGGGAAGGAGTAGTGCGGGTCTGACAGAGCTGGCACCCCCCCCCCCAGACGTGGAACATAGAACTCGTTAGTCTACAAGCAGTCATACCCCACTGAAAAACTCAAGGGTCAAGTTAGTTGGTTGGGAACATGGCCAGGCAGCGAAAATGCGCCCAGATTCAGTCTCAGACTTTGGATTCTTTCTTTGGTGACAAAGAAGACCAAAACATACAGCCTAAAGAAGACAACAAAGTCATAGAGCCTACAACAAAAGCCTCCAAGAAAAACATGAACTGGCCCCAGGCCATAGAAGAACTCAAAAAGGAGTTGGAAAAGCAAGTTAGAGAAGTAGAGGAAAAATTGGGAAGAGAAATGAGAAGGATGCGAGAAAACCATGAAAAACAAGTCAATGACTTGCTAAAGGAGACCCAAAAAAATACTGAAAAATACACTGAAGAAAACAACACCTTAAAAAACAGACTAACTCAAATGGCAAAAGAGCTCCAAAAAGCCAATGAGGAGAAGAATGCCTTGAAAGGCAGAATTAGCCAAATGGAAAAGGAGGTACAAAAGACCACTGAAGAAAATACTACTTTAAAAATTAGATTGGAGCAAGTGGAAGCTAGTGACTTGATGAGAAATCAGGATATTATAAAACAGAACCAAAGGAATGAAAAAATGGAAGACAATGTGAAATATCTCCTTGGAAAAACCACTGACCTGGAAAATAGATCCAGGAGAGAGAATTTAAAAATTATTGGACTACCTGAAAGCCATGATCAAAAAAAGAGCCTAGATACCATCTTTCAAGAAATTATCAAGGAGAACTGCCCTGATATTCGAGAGCCACAGGGCAAAATAGAAATTGAAAGAATCCATCGATCACCTCCTCAAGTAGATCCCCAAAAGAAATCTCCTAGGAATATTGTTGCCAAATTCCAGAGCTCCCAGATCAAGGAGAAAATACTGCAAGCAGCCAGAAAGAAACAATTTGAGTATTGTGGAAACCCAATCAGAATAACCCAAGATCTGGCAGCTTCTACGTTAAGAGATCGAAGGGCTTGGAATGCGATATTCCGGAGGTCAATGGAGCTAGGATTAAAACCTAGAATCACCTACCCAGCAAAACTGAGTATCATGTTCCAAGGCAAAATATGGATTTTCAATAAAATAGAGGACTTTCAAGCTTTCTCAGTGAAAAGACCAGAACTGAATAGAACATTTGACTTTCAAACGCAAGAATCAAGAGAAGCATGAAAAGGTAATCAAGAAACGGAAATTGCAAGGGACTTACTAAAATTGAACTGTTTTGATTACATTCCTACATGGAAAGATGATGTGTATGATCATGAGACCTCAGTATTAGGGTAGTTGAAGGGAATATGCATATACATATATATATGTTTATGTATATATATATATAAGTGAATGTGTATGTATGTATATATCTATGTGTATGTGTATGTATGTGTATATATATATGTGTGTTTATATATATATATATACATATATATATATATATGTAAAAGAGAGAGAGCAGACACAGGGTGAGTTGAAGATGAAGGGAAGATATCTAAAAGAAATAAAATGAAATTAAGGGATGAGAGAGTAACATACTGAGACGGGGAGATAGGGAGAGATAGAATAGGGTGGATTATCTCGCATAAAGGTGGCAAGAGGAAGCAGTTCTGTGGGAGGAGGGGAGAGGGCAGGTGAGGGGGGAATGAGTGAACCTTGCTCTCATCAGATTTAGCCTGAGGAGGGAATACCATACATACTCAGTTGGGTATCTTACCCCACAGGAAAGAAGAGGGAGGAAGATAAAAAAAAAATAAAAGGGGGGGATGATGGAGGGGAGGGCAGATGGGGGTGGAGGTAATCAAAACAAACACTTTTGAAAGGGGACAGGGTCAAGGGAGAAAATTCAATAAAGTGGGATGGGTTGGGAAGGAGCAAAATGTAGTTAGCCTTTCACAACATGAGTATTGTGGAAGGGTTATACATAATGATACATGTGTGGCCTAGGTTGAATTGCTCGACTTCTTAGGGAGGGTGGGTGGGAAGGGAAGAGGGGAGAGAATTTGGAACTCAAAGTTTTAAAATCAGATGTTCAAAAACAAAAAAAGTTTTTGCATGCAGCTAAAAAATAAGATACACAGGCAGTGGGGAGTAGAAATTTATCTTGCCCTACAAGAAAGGAAGGGAAAAGGGGATGAGAGGGGAGGGGGTGATAGAGGGGAGGGCTGACTGGGGAACAGGGCAACCAGAATATAAGCCATCTTGGAGTGGGAGGGAGGGTAGAAATGGGGAGAAAATTTGTAATTCAAGCTGTTGTGAAAATCAGTGCTGAAAACCAAATATGTTAAATAAATAAATTTAAATTAAAAAAAATTCCCTTAATACTGTATCTCATAAAAATATTTTATATGGGAAAATAGGCATATTGATCAGTTACTGATCTTCCTTCCAGTTGCATCTTATCTGTCCAAATAAAAAGATCCCAGATTTCTGGTTGTGTCCCCCTTCTTCATTTATCTTAAAAAATTGACCCATCGGGGCAGCTAGGTGGCGCAGTGAGCAGAGCACTGGCCCTGGAGTCAGGAGGACCTGAGTTCAAATTTGGCCTCAGAAACTTGACACACTTACTAGCTGTGTGCCCTTGGGCAAGTCACTTAACCCCAATTGCCTACCTTCCCTCCCCCTCCCCCAAAAATAAAAACCTCAATTAAAAAAAAAAAAGAAAAGAAAAATTGACCCATCGGTGCCCTCCCAGTTGCCTTCTCCCTGCACACTTAGTCTGGTCTAGTTTCTTTTCTCATCTTTCTCTTTAGTGTGATTTTTGCCACCTTTGTAAGTACATCCCAGGGCTGTGATGTTAGAGTCCAAATGTGGTGACTCCATTGTCCTTGATGATGAAAAGAGTGTTATAAACATTTTTGTACATCTTTTCCATCTTATGTTACCATCCAGCTTCGTCCTTTGGCATTTTAAAGGCAGCTAGTTAGCACAGTGGATAGGGCTCTGGCCTGTAATCAGGAAGACCTGAATTGAAATTTTGCCTCAGACACTAATTGGCTATGTGACCCTTGGCAAGTTAACTTCACTTTCAGTTTCCTCGATTATAAAATGGGAAATAGCATTCACCTCCTGGGATCGTTGTGAGGATCAAATGTGATGATATTTGTAAAGCACTTAGCCCAGTGCCTGGCACATAGCAGGAACTTAATAAATGCTGGTTCCCTTCTTTTTCTTCCACTTTGTCCTTGTGATGACTTTGGTTAGTAACTCTCCAAGTTTCCTTTAAACTGTTTTTATTCACAGCTGCTTTTCTTTGTTTTATTTGGTGAGGCTATATTCTAAACAAGTGTTTTCCTTGATTGCCATTATCTCTTTACTCTGCAACAAAGTCACTTGTTAGTTGAGTAATGCAGTTTTTTTGACCATTTTGGTGTCTTCATTATAGCATTTGATTTACATCTGCTGAGTTTCTGCGTAAAATAATTATAGCAAGTGTTGATGTCCTTTTGTTCACATGCCATTTTTTTTGTCATCAGTAACTCGTTTAAATGTTGGGGTGTTACTTTTAAAATTGTACACCATATTTGTGTCGCATTTTTATTCTAGCTTTTTATTTGGAACTTGACTCTAACCAGTTGCTGGATTTGGCTACATTGAATGGCTGAGGCAAAAATGATTTTTTATATTATTAGTGAGTCATTCTTTGTCTTCTAATACATAACCGATTTAATTTTTTGTAATACTATACAGCACTTGCAGCGCCTAGTGCCTGTCAGTTACTTTCTTGAAGAAAGTGTTTGTGTTTGTAATTTACACGTCTTTGGCCTCTTGTTCCCTACACCTGATCCATAATTTCTGACATGTTCCATTGTCCTCGCCTGTTTCTGCTTTTGTGCTGAAGTTCTGAAGTTACTCAGAATCAGTGCATATGTTGATTTAATTGACAGGTCTGATTGAGTTTGCCACAGAATTTCTCTGTCTTTTCATCCTCTGCAGAAGACAGGCTGCAGTTATTTTCATTGTCTTTCTGAAAATGCTGATCATAAACACTGCAACACCAGATTAACCTGGTGTCTCAAATGATGTTTCTTGTTGCTTCTGGGCACATGATAAAACCAACTCTGCTAACCTCCCTTATTTGTCTTATCTCTCTAATCTCTCTCAGTGACCTCATCAGCTTATATGAATTTAAATGTCATCTCTATGTCGATTATTCCTAGATTTCTGTATCTAGCCCTAAATCCTTTCCTGTGTTCCAGTCTCATATCACCTATTAGATTTCTACCTGGATGTCCTGCAGGCAGCTTAGAGTCAACATTTCCTAAAAGAATTAATTTTCTTTTCTTTGAAACTCACATGTTTTCTGAACCTTTCTATTCCTATTGGGGGCACCACCATCCTTCTAGTTACCCAGGTTTGCAACTCAGTGCTGTCGTTGATGCCTCACTCTCCCTCACCCCACGTATCCAGTATTGCTAAAACTTGTCCTTTCTACCTCCGTGACATCTCCTCTATCCATCCTCTTCTCTCCTCTGTGTAGCCGCTGCCTTAATTCACGCCTCCATTAACTCTTGATTATTGGGTGCAGATGGTTGATGCGGGTGGATGGTCTCCTAATTAGTCTTCCTGCCTCAAACTCCCTATTCTAATCCATCCTCCACAAAGCTAAAAAGATGATTTTCCTTAAGCATAGCTCTTACTACATCACTTCCTTACTCAGTACACTGCTGGGGGGATGAGGGGTCCATACTACTTCAAGGATCAAATATAAACTCCTCTTTAGCATTTAAAACTTTTTACAACCTGACCCTAACTCCCCACTTCTAGTTTTACTACATGTCAGTCTTGTTTTTGTACACAACAGTTCCTTATACATGACATTCTCTCTCTCTCTCCCAAAAGTCTTGAAATTGTTCATTCCTTGTGCCTGGAAGCTCCTCCTCTTAAAATCCCTTACTTCCTTTCAAAGCTCAGCTCTCATGACATCTTCTACATGAAACCTCTAATGATTCCTCCCTCTGCCCCACCCCTTACTAGTGTCTTTCCTCCAAATTAACGTTTAATTTCCATAGATCCGTATATTTTCATGTTGTTTCTCCTGGCTAAATTGTAAGTTCCTCAAAGGCAAAAACTTGTCTGTGTTTCCCTGGCTGGCAAATAGCCTGGCAGATAGCAGGTGCCTAATAAATTTTTGTTAATTGATTGCTTCGATAGGGAAAATCTGTGAGCCATGCTTCCATTTTGCTGCAACTTCTTTTGAGTTTTATTTAAAGTGAAAATGTCAAATTGATACAATTTAGTTTTTCCAGTAGGATGTCCACTTAGTTATTGAACAGTATTATTGTGGACAATCTCACATTTAGATTAACAGTGGTAAAATGTTTATAACAAAAATATTATGTTTAATTTTAAAAATGGATACTATCAGTGTGGTAAGGATGTTAGCATTTATATTGATCAGCAAGGTTTGCTAAGCGCTTGACATGCTATTTCACCTGATTGTCACAAAATTCCTGTGAGGTAGATGCTATTATTATTATTTCCATTTTGTGGAAGAGGAAACAGGCCGAGAGAAGTCACGTGGTTTGTCCAAGGTCCTATACCTAGAAGTTTCTGAGACAAATTTGATCTCTGGTCTTGCTGACTCTAAATCCAGCATTTTATCCATGTGCTGCCTAATGGAGTTATAAATTAGAGGCAAAGTAATCTTTCAGAAGGAGAAATCATACATTTTCCTGCAGCCGCCCTTATACCCCTCTGGTACATATCCTTACGGATAGTCGATTCTTTTCTTTGTTCCTTCGGTCTTTTTTTCCTATATTGCTTAACAACTCTACTTGTTACTTTGACCTGAGTTAGAACTTTTAGAATCTTTAGTGGTTACTTGACAATTTTAGGAGTTTTACCCAGAATGCCATTCTTTCCATTGCTCTAGGAGTGTTACTCCCTTTAAAAACATTCTGAATACTGTTTCATCTTTGTGAATTGAATACTTTAGGAAATGTTGGATGTAGAAAGTAGCACAGTTACATTGTCTTTTGTTTTTCAAATCAGAGTACAGGAGGCAATTGAAGAAGTGGCTTCTGAATTGAATTCTAGAGATGGTTCTGCTCAGCAGCAATCAAAATCTATCAGCAAAGTGAAAAAGAGAGCTAAGCGGATTCTCCAAGAAATGGTTGCTAATGTCTCACCAGCAATGATCAGGTAATGAGAATAAGAAAACAGGTTGTCAATAGAGTTGACTCTTTCAGGTCAGCAAAATCAATAAATATTTTTGAAGTTCCTATAATGTATAGAACATATGTTAGTTGTCAAAGAGAAAAAAATGAAGAAGATGTAGTTCCTGTCCTAAAAAAATTTGTGTTCTCGAAGTGGGATGCCACACTTACAGAAACATCTGTAATGTTAAATGGCACATTAGGTCATTACAGACATAGATGGCATTTTGGGAGGCAGAGATAAAGAAGAGGGCATTTCGGGGATAGGGAACAATGTGAGCAAAAGCATAGGGGTGGTGGGAGATTGTGGGACAAAGCACGGGGTTCAGTTTGGTTAGAATATAAAGGGAGTAGTACTGACAGATAAGGTTGTAAAAGAAGATAAGCTATGATATGAAAATACATTACATTGTTTTAATCTCTTTTACATCCATCCACCCCCCTTTCTATTTTGACTGCCATCACCTTCATATAGGCCTTCACAGTGTTCCCTACCCCTGAAATGCCCTCCCTTCCATCTCTGCCTCCTGCAGTCCCACCTATGTCTGTAATGATCTAATGTTCCATTTAATATTATAGATGTTTCTATACATGTTGCATTCCTCTACGTTTTGCTAGCTGTAATCTGACACCTCTGCTCTAGCCTTCCTGAGTGTAGCTTGAACCAGATTGAAATGTAATTGGGAAATGCTTAATAAAATAAATATACAATACAACATGGATAATATTAATTTGTGGTTTTAGAAGACCATGTCAATACATAGCCCATAGGCTGAGATCCCTTTCTATTTGAACTTGGTAACATTAGGTTATAGCATCATTGATTTAGAGTTGGAAGAGATTTCACGGATTTTTTTTTTTTTTGGTCCATTTGATTCCTGATTTAAAGATGATGAAATAGGCCATATAGGTTAAATGACTTGCTCAAGAAAATCAGATAGATTAATAGCATAGAATGGATTGATGAGGGGAGAGTCTAAATGCAAAAACCTCAGAGAAGGTTACCATGGTAATGTAGGTGAATGGTATTAAGGGCAGGATGGTATCATATAGGTGATGGCAATGAGAATAGAAAGGAGGGAGGATGGATGTAAGAGATAAGGCTGTAATGTATTTCCAAGCAATAGCTTATCCTATCTCTTTTCTCCACAGAACTCAATAAATATATTTCACCATACCCTGAAATATTAAAAACACTAGTTGAATTACTACCACTTGTGTTCTTACCCCAGCTTTCTCGCTAACCTCTTTTCTATTTCTCTAAGCACCTTTGTAGCCAGATTTTGGGGAATTATTATTGAGTGAGAATTGTCATTTTGCAAATAACACTTGATGCTATGAGAGTAGTATATATATTAGCATATTAAAGCAACTTTGGAAAATATTTTGCCTGGTGTATTTTTATCAAAGAACACACTAGATTCATCATTCTGTTTACCTAAATATTCCCTTCAAATTTCAGTTGACTGTGGTGATATTTGCTTCTGAGATCTAAGTTATATAGAAATCTAGTTACATATGACTGAAGTTGATTCTCTTTTAGCTGACTACATAAATGAGTTCTGTAGGAACAGGAACAGGCCAGTCAAGAGTCCAATAGCTTGGGATGAGCTGGTGGTCTGGTTTTTGGGGTAAAAATGAGCATTATCTGATGCCCATCATGATTAACGAATCTATAAATGGACACATACTGGGTTTCGTTAACCATTATGCCAATCCAGTAGGCCAGTTATTTGTAGATAGTTTTAATTACAAGTAGCCTCTGAACTAGTGGCGAGTGACAATTGAGCAGAGGAGCATCTTAGCATTTTGTTCTCTCCTAGGCTGACTGGATGGGTGCTACTAAAACTTTTCAACAGCTTCTTTTGGAGTGTTCAGATTCACAAAGGTCAACTTGAGATGGTCAAAGCAGCCACTGAAGTAAGAGGATTAGTCTTTTTGTTGACTTTTAGTAAGCCTTTTACCCTCAGCCCCCCATGTTTACTAAAACACTGGGTTTTTGCTTCTTTTTTAGTTTCAAATATTTTGTAAGGTCTTTATTTTTTTCTTTCTGAGGGTACATGCCCCTTTTTGTGGGATCCCTAGTTAGAAGTCTCTGCGGTAGCTGCATGGAGTCTAGGTTAGATGGGATCACCTCTTAGTGATTGTTAGATAGCAGTTTTCAATGTTTAAAATGCATTGTTTAACGCATTCATCCATGCTATTTTGAGCGGATGCATTTTTGCTGGTAGTGTTGTAGCCTAGGTTGATTAATTTGCTAAATGTTATGCTATGATTTACCATTTGTATTTACCTTTTAATTTAAAATTGCGCATCTTTTTTCTCCCTTCCAATCAGATGAATTTGCCTCTTATCTTCCTACCAGTTCATAAATCCCATATTGATTATCTGCTACTCACATTCATTCTTTTCTGCCATAACATCAAAGCACCATACATCGCTGCTGGCAATAACTTGAACATACCCATCTTCAGGTAAGAATCAATAAGCTTAATTTGAAATC
Organism: Trichosurus vulpecula; assembly: GCF_011100635.1. NCBI lineage: Eukaryota > Metazoa > Chordata > Mammalia > Diprotodontia > Phalangeridae > Trichosurus > Trichosurus vulpecula. The sequence continues at coordinate 102,594,133 of NC_050580.1, forward strand.
CAAAGTAAAACTGATACAAGTTTAGTTTGAGGTTTTATTTTGACCCCTTTATTTTATAGCACAACTCTTATGTACACACATGTAGTGAGTAGGACCTTGAAACTCCTTAGGGAATGTATCAGTGGAGAAAAGACAAGTAGGAAAGAAAATGAATCGTCAAACCTCAACTTTAACTCTTCAAAGTGAAATGTGCAACATCTTTGTACATTGACTTTTACTTTATCAGTTGCAAAGAACACAAAGAAATCCAAATTGTAGGAGCTCTGCGAGAGAATAGGAGGACAAGAGGATGTGAATTTACAAATGTTGAATGAATTAATAATGCTAGCTAACATTTATATAGCACTTCCTGGGTACCAGGCACCGTGCTAAGTGCTTTACGGTTGTTCTCATTGGATCCTCACCACAACCTGAGGAAGTTGGTGCTATTATTGTCCATATTTTACGTATGAGGAAACTGAGGCAAATGGGTTAAGTGACTTGCTCCCAGGATCACACAGCTAGTAGGTGTTTGAGTCCTGATTTGAACTCAGGTCTCCCTGACTCCAGGCCTGTTGCCTTATCTATTGCACCACCTAGCTGCCCCATTAGCATGTGGCCTAACAACTTAATACTGTACTTGAACAATACTGTTAAAATAAGTAGCAGATTGTAACTTTTTATTGTTAGACACATCATGAAAACTTTTTCCAAATCAGTTGTTATTAGTGGTGATTTAACCTGGACAGAGCTCTTCTATTAAAAACATTTGTTTTATAGCAAAATATGCCATAGGCAGGCATTCTAGCACTTTATGTCAAATGGGTATTTGATAGAAACTTGCATAAAGCACCCTGTCAGTTTTGAGAAGGTGAAGATCACATATAGGCCTCTTTGATTTGGAACCAATTATAACAGAGCCTCTAACATAAACAATGATAATCTAAGGACTGATGAAGAGTAATGTCAGTTATTGAAATGAGATATTAATTTAGAAACTGGAGTGCTTGAACATTTTTTGGCATAGATAGAACAGCTCAAAAGATATACATATGATTCTTATGATGGTTGAAATAGCCAAATGCTGAGTATTTGAAAGATTTGGGTTTTGAAAGATGAAGCTGTCCTTTCTGCATGGAAATGGTACATTCTTTCATTTTTACAGTACGCTGATCCATAAACTTGGAGGCTTTTTCATACGACGAAGGCTAGATGAGACATCGGATGGACGGAAAGATACTCTCTACAGGGCTTTACTCCATGGAGTATGTGTTCTCTCTGAAGCTACTGTGTTAGTTATTACCTGAGAAGAAAGTTAGAAATTGTCTTGAGATATTTTACTGAAGGAAGAGACAGTATGGTAGAAGGAATAGAGGGCCTACCTTGGAGGCAGGAAGACCTGGGTTCAAGTCTTGCCTCTGATGGGTCATACTGATTCCATTGTTAGTATTGTGCAAGTCTTGCAACTTCTTTGTCCCAATAAGTTGCAGATGAGTTGCCAATCTACATTGCTAAATGGAGCTTTCTACAATGGGAGATCCACACACTGATAATTATCACACCAAACAAAATCCCTTCCCACCAAAGTGAAGAAAGGTGAATATGGAATGTGAGTTTTATTATTCTGTAGTTCCCCCACACTAGTACAGGGCAAGTTATTCTGCCATTACCTTTAAAGATACTTTGCTAGTATATGAATCTTTTAATGTTTTAGTTTGCATAAGTTAATTGTGATTAGTATAATGAATAGAGAGTTGACTTGGCAATCAGGAAGACCTGGGTTTAAATTCCAATGGACGCATCTTGCTTTGTGACCAAGCTCCTTAACCTCTTGGTGTTATTTTTTTAAAATTTTTTTTAAACTGCAGCGCAGGTGCCAGTCCTCATGGTTGGTTTCCTCATTGAGAGTAAGGAAATGAAACCAATGAAATTGTAGTTTGGGTCCAAGGGAAAAAAAAAAAGCATATGGTAAGTTTTATGATTTTGACTTACTGTTTTGTTTTGCCCTCTTGCCTTAGCACATCGTAGAACTGCTGCGACAACAACAGTTTTTGGAGATCTTTTTGGAAGGAACACGTTCTCGGAGTGGAAAAACCTCCCATGCTAGGGCAGGCCTCTTGTCTGTGGTGGTGGACACTGTTTCTACCAATACCATTCCTGACATTTTGATAATCCCCGTTGGAATCTCCTATGAGCGGATTATTGAAGGTCATTACAATGGTGAACAACTGGTAAGAGTGTCTTTTAAACATTGGGTAAAAAATAGTTGTTGTTTTTTTTTTTTGTGGGGGGGAGTCAGAAGGGCTTTGCCATCCATACCACTTTCTTGCTTTAATTTAGTTAGTTTTTGGTGTTAATTGTAATAACTATTGAGCACACCCTCTTTGCAAGTCAGATATTTATTAAGCACATACTAGTTGTGAGGCACTATGGAAATAAAGACTTGAGGTAGGTTCAAAACATAAATACAAATAGTAAGCACAAGATAATTGAGAAGTACAATTGAAAGCATGAAGGAAAGCTTCATGGAGGAGATAGCAGCCCTGGAAGAAGAGAACAGTTCTGAAATGTAGAATGGAGAGAATACATTTCAGGGATGGGTAGCAGCTTTATGATTGAAAGGAGTTGGGAGATAGAATGCCTTATTTGGGTAATTAGCCAACTTAGCTCTAGAATGAATGATAATGATAGCTGAAATTTATGTAGTACTTTGGAATTTGCAAAGGGCTTTATGTAATTGTCTTATTTGAAGTGACAAATAAGAAATAAGAATGAAAAGGTGGGTTGGAACCTAGTTGTTGAGGGTTTTGAATGCCAGATTGAGGAGTTTGTATTTTATTGTACCGACAATGAGGAACTGCTGACAGTGTGAGAACAAGGAAGTGATTGTTTAGGTAGTTGTGGATTCTGTCAGCAGTGTTAAGCTGAGAGGTCCAGGAGTATGGTGACAGAAATAATTTTTAGGCTTATATGACATCATTAGCAGCATTTGAGAGAGCAGTTTCTTTAGAGTATTGTAGTCAAATGTCTGATTGTAAGGGGTTGATATGAGTTCTTACCCATGGATTTTTTATTTTAGAAATGTGGTTTTATTTCTTTCCAAGCTGGTTATAGATGTAGTATTAAGTCTTTGAGGAAATGTTCTCAGAGTCAGAAGTACTTCTAGGAAAACTTAGTTTCCTTCTTGTATTGGCTTTTCTTTCCTGGGTCTGTACTCCACAGCTGTTGGAGTGGCAGCTCTGTAGGGACTGAATATAGAATTATTTCAAGTGGGAGTGGGTCTCAGGTATGATTATGAGAATCATTCCTTTTTCTGTTTGGAGTTGTTTCTGTACAAGCTCTGAATGCATAAGGAGACTAAGCCACTACTAAAGGAATTTGATACCAGTTTTAGGGATTCACTTTGGCCCTAATTTAGTTTTAAAGCTTTAAATATTGTTTATCTTCACTTGGGTGCCAATTTTCTGATGTGTCAATGAAGGACATCAGATCACACATTTGATTACTCAGAAACTTTAGAATTTCAGGGGTTAAACCTCATTCAGAGGTCAGGGTGAGGCCTAAGTCTACCATTCCAGTCTTTTAGATTTTGTACATTTGGATTCTGGGTCAAATACTACTGACACTCACCTCTGAAGGATAAGTAAACAGGCACTTACCTAAAAATATAAGTTCCTATCAAAATTACTATAGAGTAGGTTTTTTTCATCTGTCATATAAAATTGTTCATTCGCCAGCTTGAGATTTACGGTATTAATTTTTTCTTTATGTGATTTTTAATAGAATATGTCACACATTTTGTTTCTGGTTATCAGAGACATTCTGTTGTCTGTAACAAAAAACTTGGGATAGCTGTAAAATTAAGAAGGCATGGGTTCAATTCCTGTTGGTAACATACATGAGTATGTGAAAATAGGGGAGTCACTTCAATTCTTAGTGCCCTAGGCCAATCTGAAATGCTGCAATGGAGAGAATTCTTACTCTGGGAGTTCCCTATACTGGTAGAATCACAGATCCAGACTCTCACACTCACCAGAAGAGTTTAAATATTCTGTCAACTTCTAGATACTGTTCTGAGTCTTATAAATTTGAATCTCTTTCTTGTGTATCTTTCTTGAAACTATATCAGAGTAACTTGCTGCAAAGATTTTTTTTTCCTCATTTCACTGTTTTCCTTTTGATATTTGTTGCATTGGATTTGTTTGTGCAAATCCTTAATTTTATGTGATTAAACTTGTCCATTTTATCTTCTGCCCTTCTGACTTTCATAAACAAAGTTGCTACTTTGATCAGACAAATAATTTAAGGGTTTTTTTTTGCCCAATTTTCCTTTTTTCTTAACTGTTATTTTTGATTACTTGTCAGGGTAAACCCAAGAAGAATGAAAGTTTGTGGAGTGTGGCAAGGGGAGTCTGTCGGATGTTGCGTAAAAACTTTGGCTGTGTCAGAGTGGACTTTGCACAGCCATTCTCCTTAAAGGTGAGTCGAGAAGCATCAAGATACTGTGTAAGATGGAGTGCTAGGCTGAGAGTCAGGACATCTTGATTTCACTTATGGCTTTTCCACTAACCACCTGATTTTGAGCAGCTCCAGGTCATTTACTCTCTCTAGACCTTAGTTTCTTCATCTATAAAATGAGGAGATTGGGCTCATCAGTTCTGTTGTCCTAAGACTGGAAATAGAAATGAGAGACAAGGAGTGGATATGAGGAGGGAACCCAAGAGGCAGGGGGACCCCTTTGTTATGGCCATTTTTCTTTTACATAAGAATATGTTAGTGTGCCATGCCTGATAGTAACCCATCCTTAGTTAGTATTTCAGTATTCATACAATTAAGACTATACACAACTTTCCCCTGTTGCACATGTCTCTTTCCTAAGCTTTTTACAAGCCTTTACAAGACAGTTTCTGCATTTGGTTACATGCTAATTCTCTGCAATCTTGTATTATAGTATTTGTGACTCCTGTACTACAAAGTTTATTGGGGAAATTGTTGTTATCCTAGCTATCGTTGTTAATACTGTGTGCCTTTTCTAAATAATAATAAAAATTTGGAATTCAAATTCCCTGTAGGTGATGATAATCAAGTGGGAAAAATGAGTGAAAAGTTCCAGTTTGATTTGGAGGATGTCTTGGGTCAGTGGTTCCTAACCCATGGGCTCCAGATCATTGAGGGTGTGAAGTTACTGAGGAGTCCATGAATCCAAATTTGCACCAGCCATTGTCATTTTATATTTTCTCAATAAGTGGAAACCAGTACTACAACTAATATTACTTGCGTGTTCCATGAAATTTTTAGACATTCAAAGGTTTTCGTAGTCAAAAGGCTGGGGAACCAATGAGCTAATTTAGCAGTGTAGAATATTAATTTGCATTTAGTTCTATGTTTAATTTAAATTTGTCCTTTTATAGTTCTTTGGAAGACTAGATGGGTATATTTCTCATTGTGCTCAGTGTCATGGTTCATTGGGAAACTGTCCTTTTCTTAACTTATAGCTTGTTTTCTAAAAACAAAAATTAGATACTGAAATGAGAGTGAATTATCTTGGTGTAATTTTACAGGAATACTTAGAGAGTCAAAGTCAGAAACCTATGCCTGCCCCACTTTCCTTGGAGCAAGCTTTGTTACCAGCTATACTTCCTTCAAGGTAAGGTTTTTAGAATATTGATTTATTATTAACTTAAAGAAATGAAAATAACTTAGAAAAAGTTTACATGTTTTTTCATTATCTTTCCGCTATAATTTTTCTGATAGCCCCAGATAAGACTTTGATTCTCATTATCATTTGTAGTGGATATTTTATTATTTCTAGAATATATTCTTGAATTAAGGATGCAGTTATCATCTATGAATTATCTATAGATGAATATGTGAGTGTTATGTCTGTTGTGGTTTAAATTAGTTCTAGTAATAGATTTTGCATATTGCATGTTAATTCAATTTGTAAAAGAACCTTGCTGTTTTAATTTCACAGAATTTTTCATCAGAGCAACTGAATAAGGCCTTGCTTTAGGAGCAATTTCAGAGTTGTTGAACTCTGAAGTGTGTTTTAATAAGATTGTCACGGTGTGCTTCTTGTTGCAAGCATTCTTTGGGTGAAGTGTTGCTGGAATGAATGACACATAGTGATAGTTCAAATATATGTTACATTTCTTGGATATAATGTTGAAAGTTAGGTTTGTTAGTTTGTTAATGCAGAAAAGCATCTTGTTTTTAGGAACGAAGAAATTTTGAAGCAGTTATCCATAAGGTGACTTAGCATGCCTCATAACTTACAGTGCTTTTTATTTCTTGCTTTAATAGTGTGTGTAAGACAAATTAGCTCTTTTTAACTTGCTTGTAAGAAGATGGGAATTTCATATACTGTCATATATGGTCACTTTATGAGCTGTTTTTGCGTAACTTTTAAGTAACAAGAGTGGTGGGTTAAATACTAGGAGCAGGTGGCATATACAGTCGTGACTGATATAAAAACACAAACCTTAAATAAAACTTTATTGTTTTTAAAGTTGGGACTCATCGAATATTCATTTTAAAATTTAAATTGAATTTTTTTTCTCCAGACCTAATGATGCTGCTGCTGATGAAGGTAGAGAAGCTACAGTTAATGAATCCAGAAATGTAAATGATGAGCCATTCAGGAGGAAGTTAATAGCAAATCTTGCTGAGCACATTATGTTTAGTAAGTGAAATATCAAAGCAATTGAAACTGAATTTTATTTTGTTTTATTTTAAAGCTTAATTTCATTTGGCTTACTTGGAGTCATATATTTCTATATGTGTTTTTGGAACTAACGTATTTTTGGTGAGTTAGTAATTGTTTTCATGTCCCATCTATAAATTACATTATACATACAGATTACCATATACATCTATTAAGGTATACTTACTTTAGATTTCCAGCTAAAACATTATGAACTATCTCTAGCTTGATAAATTCAATGACTTATAATAAGTAAGTGTTAAAAATGTAATATTTTTCTTCTCATTCAGTTTTTACTGAAAACAACCTCCTTGGAATAAAAGTTAAATGAGGTGAACTGTGGGGGGTTAGTCCTACAGACTATTTGTCTTATCTTTAGACTTTGCTTGGGCCCTGGAGCTTTTAGGTCTACTTGACATTAAAGATATTATTATAGGGAAACATGGGTTTCTGTGCAAGTATTTTGTGCAAAGAGGCTTCAGAAAATTGTGAGACATGTAAAAATACAGCCATGAGAAACTCCTTTCTCTCTTCCCACAAATATCGGTAGCTGGCTGAATTCTCAGTCACCAATTGGCTAGTCAGTTATGATTCTAATGGATTATTATGCCTAGTGGAGTGGCTTGATGCTGACTGATGCAGTAGCCTGGAAGGATATCCTATTTCCCCTCCCTTCTGTTTATTTGACACAGGAAAGCACATTCTTTGCTGAGGGCAAAATGATACAAATTTGAGCTGTGCTCTGAGCACATCAGAAGAGCAGAGGATATCATTAAGGCCTTATTTCAGCTTAAACATGTACCTTAGCATGTCTTAAGTAATTGGGGGGTGGGGTTGGGTTGGCATGGGGATAGCCTATTGGGTCGTGGGCAATACTTGTGTGATTACAGTTTTGGCTACTCAGTTGCTGTTCATGTGCAAAAAGACAATGACAGATAAATCTATGTGGGAAAGCTCTTTTCCTTTAGTTGGATGACCTGTGTGTTTTTAGTAACAGATGGTTTTCTGTGGTTTGGGATGCAAAGTGTAATCCTTCTGTAGTTTTTCAAACAACATTGTATTTTTTTTTATACATAAAGAAAATGAGGGTGAGTAGAAAGAAACTTGAGAATTTAAAAACAGACTTCTTGATGATGCTAGTAGCATTACTTCTTATTAAAGTATAACTATGGTCTGGGAAGGAATGGAAAGGACTTGGTGGTTTAAAAGAAATTTGTGAGTAGATATGTTCAAGAAAACAGTCAAAAAATTGGTTACTGGATATGTTATAAACTTCTGATCTACCATTGTTTAGTGTAAGTGAAGACTGAATTTGATCCACTTGACATCTTCTTAAACACCTTCTGATAATGTCCTTCTTTCCCATTCTTTCATGTTCACTTACCTGTTTGAATTATAATTTGTGTTTTTGCATATTACCCCAAATGTTCTTTTATGAACTGCAGTAATATGCCGAGAACAATTTAAATAGTGGAGTATGCCTGGAAGAATGGTGAAAACATGAAGGTATAAATGAGGTAGATGAGAGTCTAGGGCAAGTAGCATTGTATGAAGGATTAACCTCCAGGATCCACTGGAGAAGGAAATGGAAACCACTCCAGTATCTTTGCCAAGAAGCCCATGGACAGCTATGGAGTCATGAAGAGTGGACACAAGTGAACAACAACAAATGTATTCTAAGTTATGTTAGAAAGCTTAAGCCTTTTTTTTTTCTTTCTTCTAGCTGCTAACAAGTCATGTGCTGTTATGTCAACACACATAGTTGCCTGTTTACTACTCTATAGACACCGGCAGGTAATGTTTTATACATCGTAAAATATTTGTTAAAGTTTTGTCACCAATTAACATATTTAATCGAGCATCTGTGTATTCAATGCCATGTTAGGGGCTGTGAAATATGAAAGATAACAGAAGACAAGTTCTGGGTTCCCAAGAAGTTCGGTCTTGTTGGAGAAATGCACAGTGTGCATGTGGAACAGAATATAAGATCAGATGGTTTTTGTGCATGATAAATGCTTAGTACTGAAGAAGTTATATAGAATTCATTATTAATATTCATAGCTGGGAAGCTAGTTGAATTCACATTTCTGTTTCCAAAGTGAGAAAAACACTGTGCAGAGATCAGATTGCTTAAAATAGTTTTCCCTTTTGTTAACTTTAAGTATTTTTAACCTGGATTCCGATGACATGTAAATAGCCATTGGTCCTTCCATCTGTGACCTGGTGGGTTACCTACACTTAAATTTTGCCTCCTTCATGACCTAGCTCTGTGGTAATTTACTGGACTTTTTTTTTTATGTCATTTGACCCTATTACCATGTGTCCTAATGGTGAGGTATGGTTGCTCTTTACATAGGGATGACATGACAAAAAAATCACTCCTTAAATATTTTTGGCATCTTGACTTTTCCAGACAATTACCTTAATTGTGATGAGGCTTTTTTCTGTTTCTACAGGGAATTGATCTTTCTACATTGGTAGAAGACTTTTTCATTATGAAGGAGGAAGTGCTGGCTCGAGATTTTGACCTGGGGTTCTCAGGAAATTCAGAAGATGTCGTCATGCATGCAATACAGCTTCTGGGAAACTGTGTAACTATTACCAATACCAGCCGAAATGATGAATTCTTCATTACTCCAAGCACAACTATTCCTTCTGTTTTTGAACTTAATTTCTACAGCAATGGGGTGCTACATGTCTTCATCATGGAGGCCATTATGGGTTTGTAGATCCATGGCACATGTTAACTAAGACTAGGGAAGACTTATGTTTTAAGTGTTAGAACAGAGTTTCATGGTTTAAAAAAACCAAACAACATAATTAGATGTTGTCTCATCGTGGTAGTACTGGGCTGAAAAAAATCAGAAAAGAAAACCTCACGTAGTGTTTAACTAATTCACATAGTTAGCAAGTATTTATTCGACACCTACTGTATATATAGTACTATGATGTGCACTGATTGAAATAGAGAAGGAAACAGGAAACGTGCCCTCCAAGAGCTTTCATTTTTGTTGTTAAGACCGAACCAGATGTACACATACAAAACGTTTAAGTAAGAGTGTAAGGCAGAATATGATGAAATGCTTACATATATAATACAGATGATATGTGTAATCAAAGTTCAGACAAGGGGAAGCTCATAGGATCAGAGTTGGAAGGGGCCTCTGAGGCCATCCAGACTAGGTCGGTGTAGGTTGAAGTGGTTGGGGAAGGAAAGCTTCATGGAGGAATGTGGGAACTGAGCTGACAAAGGCCAGGCTGGGCATGGGGGGCAGGGGGCAGGTGGGGGTGGATTCACTTAAAATTCAATAAATATTTCTATGGAGACCATTTTCTGGAATAACATTAGTTTGTAGTTACTGTCTTATCTTAAGACACTTAAACAGTTGGTCAGTTTAGTCATATTATTAGGATGAAAGGCTAATTTTGTATTGGTTTTTAAGTTTCTCTTAGAAAGGTCAAGCTCCTGTTTCTCATTTTTGTTTTTTGTTTTTTTTTTTAGCTTGCAGCCTTTATGCCATCCTGAATAAAAGGTGCTCTGGGGGTACTGGAGGTGTATCACCCAGCATGATTAGCCAGGAACAGCTTGTCCGTAAGGCTGCTGGTTTATGTTATCTGCTTTCTAATGAAGGCACCATGTCACTAGTAAGTGAATATTTAATCATGGCATCTGTTCCTATTTATTTCCTTTTCTTGAAAGTGTTCTTGAAAAGATTATTGAAGTCTTTTTCTTAATTTTTTTTTCTCCTTCACTCTAGCTTTCTTTTTCCATCTTGACACATGAACAAAATTCATTGTATATATTGGTTTGCAATCATCATTGTACACAGCTGTGGAAATAATAGGTTTAATTGATAAGACCTGTCAATTGCGGCTTTATTATATTTGCCCTCTAATAAAATCTTATGCAAATGCCTTTTCATGGCCTGGTGGTGACTGTAGGTTCTTGAAGGCTATGCCATCAGACCTCAGACTCTGCTGGCAATCTGGAATGGCTTTGAATACAATATAATGATAGCTCACCTTCAGGATCAAATGTAAAATCCTCTGTTGATGTAACCTGGCCCATTCATACTTTTCCAGACTTGTAGTTTATTCCCCTACATGAACTCTGTGATGTGGCTAAACTAGCCTACTTGCTGTTCTTGCAATTGACACGCCATCTCCTATCACTGTACCTTTCCCTTTGCTATTCCCTCCCATGCCGGGGAATGCCCTTTCTTCTCACCTACCTCCTACTTTCCCTGGTTTCTGTCAAGTTCAGCTCAAGTCCTTTTGCAAGAAGCCTTTCTTGGTCGCCCTTGCTGCTTAGTGGCAGCTTCTCTTGAGATTTAACTTTGGTCTGCTATTTATCCTGAATGTACCTATTTTCGTGTCTTCTTCACTCAAGCATAAGTTCCTCAAGGGCAGTGACTTTTTTCTTTCTTTCTTTCTTTTTAACTGTTTTTGTATCTTTAATGCTTAGCACAGTGCTTACACATAGTAAGTGCTTAATAAATGCTTGTTGTTTGATTCAACAGTTTTTTATAGAAGAACCATTATAGTTCAGAGAGATTCATCACCAGATTGGCTGAAAAGGTGACAAATAATAAAGTTAAACTTTTACCTTATGATAGGTTTTAAGTTGTTTCAAATTGTAGTAATTGCCTAATTTTATCAGTGTGGTACCAGGTTCTTTAGAGTAAACACAAGTATCTGCTGAATTGTTTCATTTTGGTGGTTTGTAATCAATAAGTATGTGTCCTCAGGAGTGAGACTGCGCCACAGTGATCCATGGGTGGCCATGGAGCGTTCTAGACCATATTTTATCCTCTTGTCCTTTTTTTTTTATATAAGATATAATGAGGATCTCATTGGAGAATTCAATCCTTGGGTACTCATACCTGATTTTCTGTGTGTAATTTGAGGTATGTCAGCAAGGAAAGGGAAACGGAGGGTTATGCTTTCTAGGCTGGAAATGGCAATTTTCTTTTCCTTTTTGGAAGTTTTTGAATGTTTCATTTCCCCATCCATAAGTGGTATGTAGCCACTTGATGTCTAAGGTCATATGAATCTAGTGGAGGGTCTTTCTTGAACAGAAGAAAATGGTGTATATGTTCATTCTAAGCAGCCCTTTAGTCTGCTGCATTTGGGAGAAAATCAGTTTAGTAAGGACCCAGGTATACTTGGTGCTGTGAGAGGTGCTAACCTGAAGAGTTAAACAAGATACCTTCTTTTTTTCTTTTGGAGCTTACATTCAAACAGAAAGGGGTGATTCCAAAAAAGAACTGAGTTGGGAGTAAGTTATAATTTGCTTGGTCTGGTGGCATTTAAAAAATATAAAGATAATGTTTGTTAGCTACAAAAACACTGATAAATATGTGCAGAATGTTCACTTCTAAAATATTTTTCTTTTCAGCCTTGCCAGACATTTTACCAAATTTGTCATGAAGCAGTGGGAAGGTTTATACAGTATGGCATTCTTGTAGTAGCGGAGGTAAGATGAATCATTTATCTTTATTTTTGGATCTGGCATAAGGGAATCTGGGAGGACAGAGGTTCCCTTTTAGACCCTTGCTTTATAAGTCTGGGCTCTCAGTGCTCAAGCCCCAGCCAGAGATATGATTGTCAAAAGGGAAAGTTCCTATCTGGGGACCTGGTTTATGTCCAAGGAAAGGCATGTAGGCCAGCCAGAGATGTCAAGGAAAACAAACCCATTAATGAGTTTGAATGCCGTGAATAACATGTTATAACAATGATAGCCCATCTAATGTTCAGTTTTATTGACAAATAATAGAGAAGAGTGGGGGGAAGAAGGGAACCTGATATATGATTCAGATATCTACATATTATCATAGACTCTGTGCTATACTGGGGAGCACAGAGACATGGGTGCATTCAAGTGATCTATTTAAGTGGCAAGGCTTGGTCCCCTGGGAGTGGTATCCTCCAGGGAGGGGACATTTGCTCCTGAGGAGGAGAGATCTGCTCAGGGTGGGTCAGGGGGAGCTCTTCTAGTGGAAGGAAGATATACTACAAAGTGCCCTTCTGAGAGTGGGATTCTTAAACCCTGATTTTGGTGACTGACTAGACCTGGCTGATTTGCATGAATCTATGTTCAGGGAACATAGATTTTACATGCATAGATTCTGTAAAGTACAACTTCCCTCATGGGGAATCTGTCATGGTGGTCTTATGACACGCATACATATGCAGTGTAATCAGTTGTTCTTTCACTAAGTAACTTCTCCTTCCTTAAGGTTCAATCAATTCTTAACTACTTCCCAGTAAAATTCTGGTAGCTCCTATGTACTGACCTCAGGTACACTCCTCTTTTTTCCTCAGTGTGTTCAGAACCTGACTCAGTCTTTCTCTCATCCCCAACTCCTGTCCTTGTACTGTGGGACTTCAAAACATATGTTGCTATTCTCCCAAAGATCCTAGCCTCCCAGTTCCTCATCGTAACCCATTTCTTTGTGACCTGCTCCTCCATTTCATCTCAGCTGCACTCTGAGTTGATGTGTGATTTTGCTGTCATCCACAGATGCACCACTTCCATGTTCATGAGTTCTGAAGTTCCCTTTTCAGATCAGTCTGTTGTCATTCCACTACTCCTCCCTTGTTTTGTCCTCACCATACCTTTCCATCCTTTGACGCCTCCATTCTTTCCCAAGCTATAAACTGCAGTGGCTCCCTTCTCCTCCTCCATTCTTCACCTTTGACCCCTTAATGAGCCAGTTCATATTCACACTTTTTCCTTATCTCATACCCCTTGCTTCCCTCATCTTCTTGTTGCCCTTGCCTTGCCAAGCCTCATCCTTGGATCATTCCCGTCATCTTTTACCTTAACACCAACTCACATGCTGATGAATGAAACTAGAGAAAACAATGAAACAATCCTGACTAGATCCACTACAGATATGTCACATAATCCCAACGAGGCCTTCACTGGGGTAAGGCAGTCCTTTGACCCCTCGCTAATCGAATCACTGTCCCAGGGCAGTTTTTCTAAACTTTATCCTTCCTTAAACCTCCCATTGCTTCTCCCCTGCCCTCTCAACTGCTTCATGTTTCGCTGAAAAAATTGAGACGATTTCCCGAGCTTCTGTCTTCCTCATCTCATACCACCTAGGTGCCTTCTGCAACTACCTCCTTCTCTACTCCTGTCTCACATGAAGAGACGACCCTTTTGTTTGCTGGGGCAAAGCCCTCTACATGCACAGGAGACCCCATTCAATCCCATCTTTTCCAGCAGATGGTCTCCTTTATTATCTCCGCACTCACTTATTTTCAATCTCTCCCTGTATCTGGCTGCTTCCCTACTGCTTACAAACATGCCCATGCCTCCTCCATCCTCAAAAAGCTCTCACTTAATCCATTCTTGCTAGCTATTGTCCCATATCAAATTGATCTTCCTAAAGTACAAGTCCTACCATGTCACCACACTATTTAGTTCCTCATCATCTCCAGGATAAAATACAAAATTTGACTTTCAGAGCCCTTCATTGCCTCCTATCTCTTGCCCTGCATTTACTTTTCAAGGCTTTTTATGCCTACCCCCATATAGTTTTTGATTCAGTGACTCTGGGCTCCTTGCTGTTCCTTGCAAAGACAATCCATCTACTGACTGCGTGCATTTTTTACTGGCTGCATCCTATACTTGCAACTCTCTCCCTTCTCCTCCTCTCTCCCTCCAGGCTTCCTTCAAGTCCCTGCTAAAATCCCACTCTCTGCTTTCTAGTGCCTTCCCTCTACTGATTTTCTTTAGTTTTTCCTGTTTATAGTTTATACAGTTGTTTGCTTGCTGTCTGGCCTATTAGACTGGAAGCTCCTTGAGAGCAAGGGCTATCTTTTACCTTGCTTTGTATTTCCTTTCCTTAGCTGGCACATTCCTGGCTGACACATTGTAGATACTTAATAGATGCTTGTTGACTTGGTGGCTGACTGAGTAACTTTGATTTTAATTGTAGTTCTCCGTGGTAAAATTGATAGGGATATTATGGTGAGTATAGGGATGCAATTTAGGGGGCAGGATTGATTTCAGCATTATTTTGCTTATTTTGGTTAGTGTTTCATAGGAATTTTAGGAAAAAAACTGGAAAGTAGCTAGGAAGCTGCTTCAGAATAGATAGAGAAGCAGTAGAGAGATTTGTAGCCTGGGCCAGAGAAGGGTTCAGAAAGGACCAACCAACCTGTAGGTGTCAATTGATTTAATTGAAACTCAGATCTTAAATCTCTTCCTTTCTCTGTGTTGTATGTCTGCACTTAATTAGTGATCTCTGGTTAACTGTTGCACTTCTTCCCAATTTAGCAAGATGATCAAGAAGACATTAGCCCTGGTCTCACAGAACAGCCATGGGACAAGAAACTTCCTGAGCCTTTGTCTTGGAGAAGCGACGAAGAAGATGAAGATAGTGATTTTGGTGAAGAGCAGAGAGATTGCTACCTAAAGGTATTTTTGCGTGAAATTTTGGAGTCTGTGGCAGTGTGATGTTGGTGCAATTAAAAATAATGGCTCAGTTTATTGGTGTAAAGGAAATGAGGATTAGAAAAATCAGAAAGATTAATACGTGAATAAAATCTTTTTGTGGAGGGTTGCGTGTGTGCATGTATGTATGTGAGAGAGAGAGGGAGAGACAAGAGACAGAGAGACAGAAAGAGATTTAATGGAGATATTTAAGACAGCCACTCAAAAACAGGCTGAATCTAGAAAGGACAAACCACATTATTTATCACTTTTAAAAAAAGATAAGATATTTTTGTACATACGGAAATCATCAGCACTGAAGTAGGGCACTCTGAAGATTAATAACTAGAAACGGTAAGAGTGCCGGCAGAAGCTATCCAATATGTCACCTAAGCCACATTCTAGGACCATGACACTTCCATTTCACTACCTCCCCATACTGAGAGAGAGAGAGAGAGAGAGAGAGAGATATCCCTGTGCCTAACATCAGCTGGCCACTGTGGTTTAGTTTATAGTGGTGTTTGTCAACTTACTGTAAAAATGATCCTTTTGTGAATTCCCATAGTACTTTGTATCTCATATGAACTTCCACACTCTTCTTTCTGTGTCCAGAGAGATTATAAATTCTTTGAAGGCAAGGACATCATAGTCATCTTAATTCCCCTCAGCCTCTAGAACATTGCCCTGCACAGACTTAGTGCTCAAAAAATGGAATTGCAACAAATTTAATTCTTTTCATTAAACAATTCTTAAAGCACTTGTTATATATTTGGCATTCTGCTTTGCAATGGTTCTGACAAAAATGAAATGGCCACCCCCAAGGAGCTTACTACCTTTTGTTGAATTCAAGCCTGTTCTTGTTGCTTATGTTGCATTCCGTGTTGCTTGTGAAAGTCACTGATTTCACATCTCTTCCCTTACATGAACCCCAGAAGGACTGTCCCCAGGGGTCAGTATGGGGAGGTAGTGAAATAGAAGTGTCAGGGTCCTGGAATTTGGCTTAGGCGCCATGTTGGATAGCCTGTCCTGCACTCTTTGGGTACCTGACTCAAAGATATCTTTGTTTCTAGTCATTAATCTTTAGAGTGCCTTACTTCAGTGCTGATGATTTCTAGTAAGTATCTGTGTGTACAAAAATACCATACCTTTTTTTTAAAGTGATAATGTGGTTTGTCCTTTCTAGATTCAGCCTGTTTTTGAGTGGCCATCTTAAATTGTTATCCAAAGAATATTCCTCTGAGATTGTTTACTTTTTAAAAAAAAATGATAACTTTTCCTGTTAAATTTTCCAGGTGAGCCAGTCCAAAGAACACCAGCAATTCCTCACTTTCTTGCAGAGGCTCCTCGGGCCTTTGTTAGAGGCCTATAGCTCAGCTGCCATCTTCATTCATAACTTTAGTGGCCCTGTCTCGGAACCAGAGTATCTGCAGAAGTTACACAAATACTTAATAACTAGAACAGAAAGGAATGTTGCTGTATATGGTAAGTCAAGTCACTTTTTTGAGAGACGATGAAGTTGGTGATCGAAATGGGGAAAGTAACTTTTATGCTTTGATTTGTGAACATGATTTTAGGCTGTTGGTACTAGAGATCATCCTTAGAGACATCTGCCCCAACACATGCGTTTAACAGATGAGAAACTTGAATCCCAGAGAAAGGGGCATGAATTGGTCAAGAAAGATGACAGCAGTGGCAGAGCTAGGCACAGAGCTCTTAGGATCCCCAGGCTAGGGCTCTTTTCCTTCCACCATACTGACTTTCTGCTGATACTGGAAATCTAATGATACCATGTTTCCTATCTTAACCTCAATGTCTTATTCCCCTTCCACATACAGCTGAGAGTGCTACATATTGTCTTGTGAAGAATGCAGTGAAAATCTTTAAGGATATTGGGGTAGGTATCCATTTCTGATATTGTAGAAAGTTACTTTCAGTTTCATTCCTTATGTATTTAGGTGTAACTATAACTTAAGCTACTCCTGCAGGGCTTGGGGGTGGGGATGGGGGTGGTATGTATATGTACTTTTTCAGAGTAACAAAGACATTTGTGGATGGTGGTAAGTAAGGACTATTTTATAGAAGATTTTTTGGCCCACAATCTTGCTCCTTTCTAACGTTCTTTCTAAGGCATCTTTGTAAATAACAAGTACGTGTGTCTGTAGCACCACACAAAAAATTGGTTAAATAAGCAATCACATTTGGCTTTTGCATTTACTTTTAAAATATGATTGTGGCTATTTCTATTAAGTGAGTATTATCATGTGGCCTTACCTTAGACTTGCTGCCATTCAGTGTTATGTGTAAAATCAGTGAGGGGTAAGAGATGGCAGGACTGACTGATGGTGGGAATTTTTTTGATTCTACTGACATTTTAAGCCACTATTTTCAATGCTATGTTCCAAAGGTTATTCACACACAGTTGAAGGGGTTCTCTGTTGGCTCAGATTTTCTTGGAATATTTTTTTTTTGGATCTCTTTGCCTATCATATTCTGCTTTATGTTATACTTTACACTTGTACATGTAAAATGGAAGCTTCTTGAGAATATGTTATTTCCCACTTTTGTATCCCCAGCACCTAGCATAGTATTTTATCATAATAGACAGCTAATAAATTCATTTGAATTTAATCAAAGTAATAGACTGGTACAAAACTATTATTATTCAAAGCAGGGATTCACATCTCCTTTGGTGTCTTTGTGGTTGTTGGAAGTGATCAACCCCCCTGGGGTAGGTGAAAGGCTAGAGTGAAATAGAGATATAAAATGGGAAAATAATATGACCTGTTTCCTTTTCTCTTAGGTTTTCAAGGAGACAAAACAAAAGAGAATATCAGTTTTGGAACTAAGCAACACTTTTCTACCTCAGTGTAACCGGCAGAAACTACTGGAATATATTTTAAGCTTTGTTGTACTGTAGAAGAACGGTAGCGCCTTTGCCTGAAGAGAAAAATGCAGAGGGTGGGGGGCGGTGAGGCCAGCACAGTCTCCAGGATTTCACTGGCCCAACAGTTTGAGGTGCCATTATGTGGTAGGACTTCATCTGACTGGATCCACTGGAAGACAAGTGCCTTCTTCCCTCCATGGATTCGTAATAATCCTAATTCTGCAGTAATATAATAATCTACAGTTAACACTTGGATTTAGCCTCAATTTGCAGATCAAAATCAGTAGACTTAAAAGTGAAATCTTAGTAAATTATTTTGGATTTTATTGAATAGCTACGTTATAAATAACTACTTTTAAGGTCTAATTACTGTGACTTTTGCAAAAATGTAGTGAGAAGCAAAAGCCCCAAGCTTGTTTAGCAAACTTAGTGCTTTCAGCAAATCCACCAGAATTTTAGTGCTTTTAAAAATGAGTTAAAATCATCCAATTCACTGACTTTTTTACTATCTTTAAAAAAAAGAGTAATATAATTTTTCATATATGCACCTTTTATTTGAAAGCTCTTCACAAATTGAATGGGCTAATGCAACTTGTAGCCTGGGATCAATGTTGTTTTCTTTGGTGTCTGATGTAGAAGATGTTTTAGAGCTGCATGAAACGAAATAATAGCTCAAGTCAAGAAATTAAAATCACTATAAATAACATAGCAGGGAATAAATCTAGTAGGCAGAGTTCAAAAGGACCTGGCCAAATATCTTTCACTTTTGCAAAAAGTGCCATTGAGTTTTTATCAACCATAGTATGTGACTGATCATTCAGCTAGTATTCAGGACCTCCTGTTTTATATTCCTCTCATGAGGTATGCACCTTTCACAGCATTGTGTCTCTTTACTTCTTTCTGAAGTATGAAGGAAATTGCCACCTTCTGGATTGTCCAGAATGGACTTATTTCAGTAGCATCTGGGTGCTTCTTGGAAGGCTCCCACCCAGCCATGGATAACTTGACTTGGCTTCTCTTCAGGTGGTGATGTCTGAGCCTACAGTGCTGTGGCTGGAGGGCTGCTGCCGTGTGGTGGACAACATTTGGCTTTGTAAAAAACCCATGGAAAATTACAGGGAAATTACATGCCAAAACCTATCATGTTAAATGTTATACCGCACAGTGGGAAGTAATTATGAAGGTTGTCTGTTTGTAATGGGCATGTGCCATTTTGTTAGCAGACAGCATAATTGTATGTTAATTGCACTAATGTTGATGTTCCCTTATGGATAATGTGACATTAAAATGTTTTGTAATGGCTTGCTACTCATCCATGGTATTATGAAATTAAGAGTTTTTTCCTAATGAATGTAGTGTATTGTCTTTAAATCTAATGTAAAATTACCAAGACTTGTTAATATTGACAACTTTCGTTTTAAACACTATTTAATAGTATCTCTTGAAAGATCAGGGATTTTTGGATACATGTTACTAACTGGCATTACACAAAACTTTTCACTTAAAATGCCCAGCAATGATGCTATAATCTTGTGATCCTTCTTAAGAGTCAAATTCCAAGTTAAATCACAACTTATTCTTTAATAATGCTTTCTGGAGAACTAAGCAAATGGTTATTTTGATAGTAAACTAGTCTGAAGTGTTTGCACCTCCTTTCCAGTCTTCTTGTGTCTAAACCACTGTTCTGGGGCGGGGCGTAATGATAAAATTCATGTTTTAACCTTCCAGTTTATTAGCCAGACTAACAAGAAATGGACACATTTACATTAGTTAGGAAGAAATACTTAGGAAAGCTTCCTTTTTTTCTTAGTTTTGCTTTATCTTGGGAATGAGACCTTTTTTCTTTTAAATCATCTTAGGGGATTTGGGGAAACCCAGTGAACTCTACCCTTTTTTTAAGTCTCCAAATTTCAGTTCAAAACTTTGCCAGCTCTCTTGTAGTTTGCTGGTAAGCTGATGTGGGAAGGCCTCCTGCACAATCACTCCAGCAGGGTTCTGCTGCTTATAACCTGAGCTTGCTTTGAGTAAAGAATAATAACTTCTCTTTTTGTTTCCTGTTGATACATTTAGATCCCATCTGTTCCCTGTCCCCCCCTCCATGTCATTCCTAGAAGTTCAGTCAAATGCTTTGAAAAGTGAAGCGAATAATCTTACCACTTAACTAACTCACTGTGAACATAATTATGCATGCTTTTTGTTATTAACAGGTGCTTTGAAAACTTTTTAAGGAAGAAAACTCTCAACCAAAGTACACTAATTCAGAGATCCTGACGCCAGAGATAGTTTTAGAATAATGCACTATTCAGTGCCTCAGTTACTGGAATACATTTAGTTCATTTGTAGTGAAACTGCAAAAGACAGAGCTCCATCCCACTCAACTATAGCCAAAGCATACTGTTTGCTAACAGAGATATTTTCTGTGTAGTATTTTCTTAAAGCTGGTGGTTTCCATTTAAGGCTAAACAAACTAGGTGCTTGTAAATACTTTGTGGTTTACTGTACCGCATGCGCTTACGTCAATCCCAAGTGCATGTCCTCCAGGGGAAGACTGAATGAAGGACAGACCAAGTAATTATAAAACATTACTCTTCTTAATGACAATATCCTGTGTAATTCAGACTAGCAGGGAAAGAATTATTTTTTCCCCCTCTTAAAAACAACAGCAACAAAAAAACCCCACCTCCAACAGAATGAAATCTGTTGAACTAGAGCAGAAAGTATTTATAGATTTTAGAATGAAGGAGTTGAGATGTGTGAGAATACTATCTGAATCCAGATTACTGCGAATTTAGTTTGCAGTTTGGAAAAGATTTACTTTATATTTTGGACACTAAAAATATCAGTGATAAAAGATAAAATCACACTGAAGCAAAAGGTAACTTGCATGCATTTTATGTGATTGTGTTGCATATATGTGAGTGCGCGTGCGCATGCACACACACACACACACACACACATGCACAAATTTATATTCCCCTGGAGTTAATAAGCACAGAAAACTATTAGGATGTTGGGTTGCTAAAGAAGCCTTTTTTTTGGAGGATTAGTCTCAAGGCTGGTTCATCTTAAAGATCTTTGATCTCTCTGGAAAGTACAGAGCCATTGCTCTGATTTGGGGCAAATAGTTGTATTCATAATGAGGACCTAGCAGTCAATATTGGCATGACTGAATGCAGATTAATGTGAACAAGTAGTTCTAGAATTGAGATAGGATGGAACCTGTCTGTTGATTTTTGCTGATTCTAGTTTGGAAGAGTTAGAATGTAAAAATCATTTTGGTTCTTTTTAGGAACTGGAGACTCGGTACCTTGCATTTTAGTCTAATAGAAACTAATGATTACATTTTGAAAGAAAAATTTTTGACTTTGTTCTAATATCTCGAACTCTGAAATGCCTCAATAGCAGTTTTTAAACTACTTGCCTGTTTCTGTATATACAAAAAACAAATTAATATTGTAAAAAATATTGATAGAAAATGTTGTAAAAAATAACTGTTGAGTCTGTGAACTAAACCAGTTTGGAAACGTTAGCTAATTTCTATGCCTGTTAAATGTCATGTCAGAAGCACAGAAATGTAGTTTTATTATAATAAATTACAAAATCAAAATGTTTCATTTCTCTGTGCTTTATTTTTGAGAAGTGAAGGGGGGAAGTTATTACTTAATTCCAAAGTGGGTAGGATGGGGAGTGGAAGCACATCACTGGGAATCGTTTAATATTCTCCTTAGTTCTGTACAAATCATGAAATTGTTAACTTTTTTTGAGTGACACTGATTTCATTGGCACTGGGAACTTCCAGTGTGCAATATTCTTCCACCAATACAGATTGGCAACATCTCTGTAATTTAACAGTCTCAGTAAGTTGCCCGGTGGCATTGAGAAGTTTTAACTTACCCATAGTCAAATAGCTAGTAATATTGCATCAGAACTGATTTAAAACCAAGTTTTCCTGACTCCAAGGCTATCTCTCCACTTTGCCATATATCTTCTCTTACCAGAAACAAATCCTACTTATATTTATAAATGTAGCATGCACACTATAGAGAGGAATAGCTCTCTAGGGAGCTTCACTGAAGTTTTAGCTTTTGATACGTATGCATTTCTTTTATTTGTGTAACTACTCTTGAAGGGGTACCAGTGACCTGGCCAAATGCAATAACCTTGGCCCTAGTCCTTATCCTAGAATACTAAAGTATCAGAAGATTCAAGATGAGAAGTTTCACCTTTTTCAAAAGGATTCTTTTGAATTTGCACCTTCCTGACTACTTAAGAGCTTATATTTAAAGACAAGACATAAATAGGAGGGATAGGGAGGCTAAAGAGTTGGGAGTTTCAATGGATACTAACATGTTTAATTGGCATTGAATAGAAACTTCCATCAAAAATGGAGAGAGATAATCTATCCTGTATGACTTCATTTTTAAAGGCATCTTTACTCTCAAACAGTTGGATTCATATAAACATTGACATTGCAGAGCACAGGAAAGAAACAGGAACAAGCTTCTATGGATGCTTCTACGATACTGAACTACACAAGACCATGATGCTCCCTGTCCCTTGGACCACAACTAAATGATGATAAATTGCAAATAAAACCTCCCTTATGTTGTGATAAACTGCTCATTTCTGAGAGATCAGAGAAAAGGGAAGAAAAGGCTTTGGGACCATATAATGGTTAATTTTTTTTTGAACAGTTTTCAGTCACTATGGATGTATGTGAATAAAAAAAAAATCCATAGGTGATATCGTAGTGGCCTTTACTTAGTCTCCGTAGTTGTTCCTGTCTTCTCCCTGCCTCTCTTGTGTACTGTTTCTTGGTTGTTTTGTGTATTGAGGCCATTTTCTGTGAACTGTGGTTCAGGTGTTTTTTGTAGTTTCAAATCTCTTCTGAACTAAAGCCAGGTAACCACACATTCTTCTTGTGTCACAAATGCAGCTGGGCATCTTTAATGTTTGAAGTAACAGACTCCACATGCCAGGCAAGTTAGATAGTGGCTATCAGTACACTTTCTGGGAAGTCATCGACAACTTGATTGTTTTCTGGAGTGATGCCCCTTGTCCCAAGGGAACATAGACCCCTCCCTTGTGTTGAGGTGCTAGAGGGTTCCAGTTTATGATGAAAACTTGGGTAGGTTGATCACAGTTGAAAGACCAAACTGGTTTATAATCTGCCAGGCTTTTGCTTCCAGTTCATAGAGCTTGTAAAAGTCCTGTTTCTTTAGGGTTGTGAGAAGCTAAGGCCAATCAATGCCAGTGGAGTCTTCCAGCTGGCACTATATTAATGATCACTGAAAAGTTCATCTCGAGAATACTGTTTTGGATGTGGTGGTACCACGAGTCAGGCTAGCATTTCTTAATTTTTAGTGTTATATACTGGTTACTGCTAGGTCAAACTCTTAGAATACAGCTATAGGAGGCCCGAATGTTTGGTGTGTTACACAACTTAGGTGAAATTCCTAGGACATAGAGATGGGGGAGACCTACTCATTCAGTATGTTATACAACTGCTAAGACATAGAGAAGGGGAAGACCCAAAGTGAAAACCTTTCATATTTCCTCTCTCCTATGTGACCTCCCAGAGCTATCCCTGATCTCTTAGTGTTTTTTTCTGCTTTCTCTGTTCATGAGGCTCAAACATGATTAATCTTAAAAAAATAAAAATCCCCTCAAACCCTTTGCTTGACCTTCTCCATTCTAGTTCCCACCCTCTCTCTAATTTGTCGTTGAAGTCTTCAAGTATATATGCTTTATAACCGATATTTTCACATCTTGGCCACCAGTTTCTTTCTTAACCCTATGTTTCCACCAAAACTGTTTTCTTGAAAATAATCAGTGATGTCTGCCTTTTTTTTCAATGCTCACCCTAGCAATTGTCAGAAGTAGGGGATGAGGACTAGACTTAGGTTCAAAGACTCAAATGCAGAGGTACAGAAGAATTAGGGAAGAAATGGATTCTCATAGCTGCATTGGCCCTCAACTGTTGGCTTCAGCTGAGTAGAGAGAGGTATGGCTAACGTGCTTCAACTATAAAGAGATCACAGCCTTGGGCTGATTCTTTTCATGAGGCAGATCATCACTCGCCAAAATCCTTTGTGCTATATTCTGTCTGTGTTGGCATCCTGACCTTGCCCTGCCTCTCGCATCCATACCACCCCTCCCAGCCCCGGCCCATTTTGCACCTTGTTTGTCGAATTAGATCAGAAACCTTCTAACCCCCAGACCTTTGTGGATTTCTGGCTTTGCACTTTGGGAATGTTTACTAGTTGTTCTCTTGTTTCTGAAGCTAATGATCTTTCCATTCTACCACAAACCAAGATGCAGAGAGATTGTTTTTATCTGAAATAACATAATAAGTTGGAGAGCTTGGTCTAGAAGCACTGTCTCCTGATTTTCTGGGCTTTCTTAAAAAAATTTTATTGATGTCTTTTGTCCTATACAAAGCTACAGTTATTTCCTTCACCTCACTGACTTCCCCATTGTAACAAATAAAAATAATTAAGTAAACTTGATCAACAAAATAACAGCATAAGCAATGTTCCCATTTTCACAGATTCTCACCTTCACCATGAGGGGTTTCATCATTTGTTCCCCTGGGCCCAAATTAACTGAAGTTCAGCTACCTTTTAGTACTGTTTTTGTTTACTTTAATGTAAATATGCTCTGGCTCTGCTAACTTTGCTCAGCATCAGTTCATAAAGCTCTTCTCATATTTCTCTGAATTCTTCATTAACTATTCTTTAAGGCTCAGTGGTAATCCATTATGTTCTTATACCACAGCTTGTTCAGCCATTCCCCAAATGATGGGTACCCATTCTGTTTCTAGTGTTTTACTAGTGCAAAAAGTGATTTAAACATTTCTGTATACTTGGGATCTTTCTGTCTCTCGAAACCTGAGCTAGGATATCTTTCTTACCTCATCCAGATACCAGAATAATTCAATCTGTAAGGGCCATGGCATTTGGGCAGAGGATTTGCTTTATGTTTTGAAATTTTAATTCAGCCTTCCCTGCCCCTGTATAGTTGGAAGTGAACTCTCTCCTCAAGTCTCTCATAGAGCTCACTTTATTTAGACCTTTTCTTTGAACTTGCACAAGTTAACTACGATATAAATTTGAATGTGTACACCTTTGTTCTCTTTCAGGATTGTTGGCACTTTTGCACTTGAGCCTAGTCCAGTACCTGGAACACAGGTGCTTAATAAATCTTGGTGGGATTGAATATATTTTCATAAAGGCATGCAAATGATGGCTCTTATAAATAAAGGTTCTCAAATAAATGTTCTCATCAAGGTGTGCAAATGATGGGTTTTACTGTAGTCCCCGCCCAGTCATAGTATTTGTAGAGTTCATTTGATTTAGAAAAGACTCTCAGCACTTGAGAATTGCCAGAAAGATTGCAAAGGTTTCCAAGAAGATGGTAAGAGCCCTGTTAACATTATTTCATTCTACTGCCTCTAGTATTTTTTTATGAGCTTTCTGGAAGAGTGAGCAAATGACACCTAAATAAAATCGAGGGTATTAACTTGGGAGATGTATTGAGCACGTGCAAGTCAGGACACATCTTGGCTCCCTTTGAAGTCCATCAATGTGTTTACTGGGTTGGAAAATATCTATTGGAGAAAAAGGAAGAGATGTGGCTGGAGGCCTTTTCTCCCAGGCCAGACCAGGCCAACTCAGATTGCTGTCCAGCCTGTTTGTCTGACCCCCGTAGAGTATCATTTTATTGCCTCCATTGGAGACCTCGATGAGCTCAATTATTTTAAAAAAAATTTCAAAAGCAGGTTTGTCACTGACTCCCGTTGATGAGATTCTGGTTGGATGTGATGCTATGGTTCTCCATCAGAGGCAAGGTTTTTAATGGAAAGTTTGTTTCAGACTCTAGATGGAAGAAACTACTGAACTTCTACCTAAAATTGGTTTTGTAAGAGGCTTCTGGCTTCATTAACTTCCCACTGCATAATATCTCTTCCCTAAAGGCAAGATGCAGAATGAATTAGTTTTGAAAATTGGGCTAAGTTAGGCAACTCAATGTAATTCTTGTCGGTGGTCAGAATAAAAAAACCTAATTTTGTGGCAGTAGCTACATGTCCATTCTACATAGTTCATTGTGCTTTTTAAGATCCACTGTGTTAGTCTACATGGCCTAGCTGTTTTTTAATTCCATTTTCCCAATGACAGAATCTCATTGGTGATTTGAAATATATTTTCTAGAAACTATGGGGAAAGAGTAAGGTAGGAAAGAAAGTCAGATTTTCCTACATTGTGAAGTAACTGGGATATGTTGAACACAGCAGGACAGTATGGGTATAGCAGCAAAAATCCTTTGAAAATTCCCAGTGAATCTCACTTGTGAAGTGGGGATACTCCTGAAAAGTTATGTGTAAATCAGTCTTGAAAATGAAGAATAAAATATCAAGTCTCTAGGAGAGTCACTCATTGCAGCATGATAGTGGATAGAAGAAGCCATTAAGACTTGGCTTCATATTCCACCTCTGACACCTGTCCAACTATAATGAAAGGTTATTGTGAAGATCAAGGAAGTCAAGAAGTGTGGATGTGTTTTGAAAAGCATAAAGCAATTGTGTGAATGGAAAAATGCAAAATTATTTTTCATAAGTTAGAGAAGGTGCTGATCTGGATTGGTGGAGGGAATCTCCTCACTGGGACTTCTCTTTGAAATTCTCAACATCAGTGAAATTAACGGTTATGTTACTCTCCCTATCCTAATATTTTTACATTAGGTTTTGTTAAAGTGGGGTCCAGTATCTGATACCTAGCTTGGAATTGGCTTAAAGGAGTACCATTAAATTAGTGTTTCTGGAAACAAACACACTGTCCAAAGTAGATTGTCGAATTACCTTCTCTGTTCCAGCTCTGTTGCTTACTATCTGTGTGACCTTGGGTAACACTCTTAACCTCTTCTGGTCTCAGTTTACTCAGTTGTAAAATGGAATTGGACAAAATTATCTCTAAGAGTCCCTTCAGTTCTAAATCTCTGATCTGTGATTATCTCAGACGATTGCCCTCCATGTATATCATGTTCTTGCTAGCTAGACTACTTGCCGCCCCCTTGCATATATTACAACATTTTCTTACCTTTATGTCTTTTTACTATGTCATTCCCTATGCTTAGTACAGCGCCCGGTACATAGTAAGCACTTAGTAGATATTTATTGATTTGGAATACACTCCTAATCAATATCTGCTTGTTGGAATTTTTCAAGGTTCAGATGAGACTTCCTCTCTGATGCCCTCAGAGACTTGCTCCTTCTGGCTTTGGGAATGGCTTTTCCTTCTCATCTTTATGATTCTACATTCTGAATTGGAGTTATCATATAGGCAACTTAAAAAGATACATTTATATATATGTATGTACATACATATAAACACAAACATACATACACATATATACATGCATACACTAAATATTGGTCTACTATGTATTTACTATATGGTATTACGTATTAGAGGGGCAGCTAGATAGCACAGTAGGCCTGGAGTCAGAAAGACTCATCTTCTTGAGTTCAAATCTGACCTCACACATTTATTAGCTATGTGACCTTGTGCAAAGTCACTTAACCCTATTTGCCTCAATTTTCTTATCTGTAAAATGAGCTGGCAAAGGAAATGGCAAGCCACTCCAGTATCTTTGCCAAGAAAACCCCAAATGGGGTCATGAAGAGTTGGATATGAGTGAACAACAACAAATTACATATTAGATTGTTGTGGCCAAAAAATTCATCTTTAATTGTTCAGCCTACCCTGTCTTCCATTTTGAATTTTAGCTATAGAGGAAGCCAGTGGCGTAGTGTAAAGGATGCTAGATTTGGAGAAGACCTAAATTTGAGTCCTGCCTCAGATACTTACTAGCTGTAGGACCTTGGGCAAGTCCCTTAACCCTATTTGCCTCAGTTTTTTTTGGAGGGGGGAAGGCAGGGCAATTGGAGTTAAATGACTAGCTCAAGGTCACATAGCTAGTAAGCGTGTCAAGTGTCTGAGGCCAAATTTGAGCTCAGGTCCTTCTGACTCCAGGGCTGGTGCTCTACTCACTGCACCACCTAGCTGCCTCAGTTTTCTCATCTGTAAATTGAGCTGGAGAAGGAAATGGCAAACCACCCCAGTATCTCTGCCAAGAAAAGTCCAACTGGGGCCAGGACGACTTGGATATTACTGAAATGCCTCAACAATAACATTCAGACTTCAAGCCCAAGCTTCTATCATCTGAGATATAATCAATAATAATAATATCATCACCAACATTAATAATAATAATAGTAATAGTGATACTTTCCCAGAACCCTGATAGAGTGTTACTACCAACCATCCATTTGGTTCTGAGCTAGGATAATTACCTTGAGAGCAGCTCCCATAGGTATGTGAGGCTACTCTGGGGACAGGGCACCAAGGAATGAGTAAGCCCAATGGACACATGGAACATCCATTTTTGTAGCACTCCTACATGATAAAGAAACCACTGGTCTTGTAGTGAAGACCATGATGCAGATCTCAGCTGTGCCATTCCCTAGTTGCCAAACCTTGAGCAAAGTCCCTTCTTGGGTCTCAATTTCCTCTTCCATAAAATGTTGGATGGGACTACATGAACTTAAATGTCTGTTCCAGCCCTGATAATCTGAGAAAAAGTTCCACATGTACCTCTCTTTATACCTGTCTCTAGCACAACCACAGGTATCACTGTAGTGATGCTTATATGGATCAGAATCCAGAGTCTTCTTCAGGCAAATCTGACAATATGCATACCCGGAAGGGAAATGAAGACCGGCTCCAATACTGCTGAGTGGTAATCTCTTTGTTCCCAGATTTAATGTAATAATGTTGAGGCCACGTCCCTAAACCCATCCATGTGCTGATGACACAAAGGAAAAAGAGTCCTGGGCTTAGAATCAGGCAATCTGGGTTTGAATCTAGCTTCAAATGTTTGTTAGCCATGTGAACATGAGCAAATCTTAAGCCCTCAGATCCTCAGCTTCTTTATTCATAAAACAAGGATGGAAATACATGTATGCAGCAATCTGTCCATCTTTATGGCACAACCCATTATCCTACCTTCTGTCTTGGACCTAGGACTAGAAGCCAACTCCTACCCTAGGGCCCTGGGCCTCTAGATCAGTGAGAATTTTCCATATCTAGCCCAATGCAGAGTCTAGCACATTGCTCATTCTCTTTCTACTAACCAACCCCCTAGTGCCTTTCACTTTTACTTTTGGGAATAGTAATCAAACTAAAACTCCCATGCCTGGAAAGGACATTTCGATCAATTATTCTATGGCTCAATTAAGCATCTTTGTGACTTCAGAGACCAAAACACCTTTCCCTGCTCATCAATCCCTAATCATATACATTTTCCTCTCTTATTAGAAAATAAGTTCCTTGAGGGTAGGAACTACCCTTTTTTTTTTGTATTCGTATTCCACATTTTCCTGCTCTCCAATCCCTATCATATGAGTTTTCTTCTCCTATGAGAATGTAAGCTCCTTGAGAGTAGGAACCATCTTGCTTTTTTGTATTTGTATTTCCAGGACTAGGCACCATAATTGTCATATAGTAAGTGCTTAATAAATGCTTCAATCAAGTTAGCTATCTCACAAAGCTGTCTTTGTGCCAACCTTCAAGCTGGCGTCTTAAGCTAGTGATTAGCAGTGGAAATGTCCAGTTACTTCTGATTGAGATCTGGACATTGTAAGAATTGAAAAAAATCTTAGAGGCAGGGCTATGCTGGTAAGTGTTTAACTACTGGCTCACCAGAGGAAAAAATGTGCACTACAATTTAAGTTTAATCTGTTTTATAACATTTTCTCCATCACTTTCTTGTCTAGAAGTCAACAAAACAATAAATCAAACCCTCATTTGTGTTTGCTTGATATCTGAGGTTTAAATGCTCAAATTGAAATTTTAACAATTGGCTAGTTTGAGCCAGCTCTAGCAAACTACTGCTTAGAGGTCAAGAATCAAAGACAGAAACGTATGAAGTCCTTTGAAAACCTTAAAGCTATATTGTGTTTCAGATATCATTTTATTATTTATCTAATTCTGATGTTTGTCAGTGGAGTCTACGTTGAAATGATCTTAGGACAATATTCCGAGGCTCTTTCACAGGTGGATACAATAACTGCTTTTTCTAACTGAAGCATTCATTAGGATGTGATTTCATCTTCTATTGGCTCATTTCAGGCCACTCCAGGAGCAGATAGGATGATGGGGATGACATATACATCCATCCCCATAATGTGTCCAGTATTCCTGCCCACATAATTTTGGTCTTCTCCAGCTGCTAAGTCTTTATAATTGGAAAGCTTTTCATTCTGCATAGCTGGGAAATTGAAGATCTGGTATGGTAAAACCTATTAAAACCATTGTTCTCACATGTTTCTGGATTAACATTGTGTATGGATGAGTATGGGCAACAGTTTTGATCTGTGGTAAATGCTCTGATTCTAATAGGGTTTATCTGTTGAATTCTCAAGGTTATCTTGAAATCTGTTTTTGTAGTATGGGGGATTTGTTATCTTTTAATTAATGAAAGAAGGAAAGCTTCTGATGTTTAATTTTAGCCTCTATTAGTAATGTCATTATTTCATTCTTAACGTCATACTCATTCCTTTTCCTAACCAATCCCCCACTTTACTGAGGGAGAAATTGAGGATCTATGATAAGCACAATCAAGAATATGATGAAGCTTTTTGTAGGGTCCTTGTGAGCTTTTAAAGTACTTTCCTGAGGAGGTACCTAGAAAGAACAGAGAAAGGCAGCATCTCCAGTCCTCATCTGTGCAGGTGCTCTCTTCTAAGGTCTTCCTCAAATGTCTCATCATGCCACATATCATTTTGCCATTGAAGTTCTGGCAGCAGGTTGTATCAAGCTAGAAAAGCTTGGACTATGAAAACAGATTCACAGAATCTCAGAGATAGAAGGAACCTTGGGAACCAAGTGTTCTGAACTATCCATGAACAAGAAATCACCCTACAGTATCCCTGAAAAGTGGCCTACGGTCTTTGTGAAGATTTCTAATGAGAGGAGCCATGGATCCCACTACCTTCTGAGGCAACCCATTGGGCTCCCACATTTCTTTCTTGACCAACCAGGCAAACTAAGTACAGATAGGCTCTTCAATAGCAGGTTGGTGCTACACATCATCATTGAAGGGTATCGCCAAAAAAAGAGAGTAAAATTAATTGTGTCTTAACTGTCAGGAAATGATTAGTAATCAACATGGGAATCATTCCAAAACTAGCTGTCTATACACAGTAATATTTTCAAGTGGTTGGAGCAAAGGTCAAATGAATGTCAAACTAGAGGAAATAATAAAAAAAGACACAATATACAATTAATTCTATTTAAACAAGCTATTGATTCTGGATAAAAGTAAAGATATTGGGACTTTTTCATCACTATTTTCTTTAGAAATTTGATACTTTTAAGAATCTGTGGCACTATTCATATGGATCTTCTCTTTAATGGTAGTGAATGTGGCCCATCCATGTTTTCCCTTTCTTTTCAAATCTTATCAAAGTCTCCTTTATAAATATTCTACAGGGAGTCCAACCAACAATTGAAGGGTGGTTAAGTGGCTTCTTCTAGATCTCTTCACATTGTTTAGATCCCAGGGGAACATTTGGGCTTTTTAAATACTGTTAAATGCTAGTCACTGTGAAGAGGACAAAAGAACCCAGTAAACATTTCAAATAGTAAACACTTGCTCTCTATGCCAAGCAGTACATAGAAGCTAAGAGTAGCACCTTTTTACAATACCAACTTACTTGCAAAACATTTTGATATGATAACTGTAAGCCTAGATATGGAATCACCTTTCAAAACAGAAAAAGTAGTGGAAGAAAAAAAATAAGTCCATTAAAATTTAGCACAGCACTTCTCCAACGTTTTCATTTTAAGACCCCTTTACACTCTTCAATATTTACCATATTCGAAATGGAAACATCTTAGTGTTCTTATGAAAATGGTTTTGACCTCATGGATTCCCCCCCAAAAAAGATTGTGGGGGCCCCCAGGGATCCTTCGACAGCACTTTGACAACCTCTGGTTAAATGTGATTGCCAACTAACCCAGATCATCCTGATAGCATTTATAGGAAGAAGGAAAACAAATAGATGTGAAATGGAACAGATTTGTTGGTATTTCCTCCGTGGTCTATTCCTATTATCTCAACTCAGAAGAAACCTCTCCTATAAGTTCTTCTTGTTACACCCAGTTATTAATGTTCTTTTCCTCCTCATATTATTTTATTTAGCTGAGTGAATTATTTTATCTAGCTGAGATTCCTTTCTGTAAAGTATAAGCTCCTTCTGGGCAAAGGCAATTTTGTTTTGATTTTGTATCCCTATTAAATTTCTTTGAATCATGGATGACAGTGGAACCACCAAATTTGGATCCTATCACTTCTGAATCCGGTATGCAGATGAGTAAGTAGTGATAGTGCTTAAGAGGATGAAGTTTGACCAAATACACACAGGAAAAATCAATTCAGGTCCTGATACGGTTTTCAATGTGCTCTAAGATTGATTTTCAAGCTATCTCTAAGACAGCAAGCTTCTAAAAGAGTAGAACAGGTCACAGATAATACAGGGTGTCCCCAAGGCCTTAGTGCAACTTTAAAACCTGCAGCAAGGCTTTTGGAACACCCCATATTACCACCAAGCTAGATCCTATGATTGTATGAATTGAGAAGAAATCAGCAAATACTCCCTAAGATCACTTCTGCATTGCTAGAAAATCTTTAAGGATTTTTTTTTTACTGATTAAAAAATGAGAAGGGAGCAGATAGACTTTTGTAGATGATTCTTAACAGTCCCACAGTTGCCCGAAATGTGTAGAGAAAACCAGATCCCCCTGTGTTTATACGGAAACCATTTGACAAAGTAAAATGCAGTCTTAAATACTCTCTTCTAGCATGGCATTTCCCATATATTACAGTCATATAAGATTTCTCGATAGGAGAAACAACTGAAATAGCTTTGTTCAATGACCATTGGATAATTAATATTCAACAATTTGTAAGACAGTCAGACATGCTCAAACACATTCACATATGTGTCACAGATTCAGATACATATTTTTATATAAGTGGGAAATAGATCCTTTTGATTGTGAGTGACTTTGTGCTGATTGTATTAAGCCATGTAATACTATGGTTTTTCCTCTAGGAGATCCTTGGCCATTGAAAATAAATCATCTGATCCACACAGGAAAAACGAAATGGATGAAGAATGTATGATACCCTGATTATGACACACAGTTGGATAGATATCCCAAGTATCCTATATGGAAGATCAATTAACGGATATGGAAAAAGACTGCTACAGAATAAGAATACACAGATATACTGTTATTTAAACCCATGGAAGCAGTGCCCATGGAAAGCATGAATCCATAAAAACATCTAAGTATGTAAAGTCAATAACCCAAAACAAACAAACAAATGTACCTATGTAGTCCTCAGTATTATAGGAATGGCTTCATTCATTTATCCACTCATTCATTCAATAATAGCTATGTGTGCAAGGCACTAGGGAATCATTAGCTTTTGAGTTAAGAAGGACCTTAGAGATCATCCAGTTCAGCCTCTTTGTTGTGCAGATGAGGAAACTGAGGCCAGAGGGGTGAAGTAAATTTCACAAGGTCACCCAGCAAAACTAGGATCTAAACCCAGGTGCTTAGACATCACATCCAGATCTTGTTCTTTGTGACAGCATAGGACCTTTCTTGAGAAATCATGTGCAAAGTGAATCCTATATCAACTACACTAGAGGAGCCTTTAGAATCCTACTGATTCCTTTTGTAAAACAAATAACCCTCTAATGTGTCTTTTAAAAAACATTATTTTTGTTATTTTATAAAGCAAACCTGGTCTGGAAGGTGAACCTATAATGTGAACTCTCGATGTGGCAGAAATACACATTCCTCTGTTGTCCACAAGGTGATGCTATCACTTCATATTATTTTCTGGCACAAACCAGGCAGAAGGTACCTACAATGTAAAATTATCCAAGAAGCCAAATGTTTCCCTGGGTATCTGGACCATTGTGAGGCTGACTCAGCTAGCTGGGGCCCTCGATTGACTTTAATGGCAGCTGATATTAATCTTAATAATGCTACTTACTTATTGCCTGTCAAAATGCAATATGGAGTCCAGAGAGCCCTAAACTGGGAGACAAGAAGCCTAGCCCTGGCTCAGCTACTGATTTGAATGAGTGACCTTGGGTAAGTCATTTGAACTCTCTGATTCCTACTCTGTAAAATTGAGAAGGTTGTAGTAGCTGATGATTCCTCTGACATTCCAAGACTAAAATAAGACCTAGGATTTCATTTCCCAAATGCTTCAGTTTGAAGGAGTGGAGTGAGTTTTGAAAGAAAGAAAGGGATATGAATCAGCATTGAGGATGAAGGAGTCTCTGGTGAATTGCAGAGATAGGAAATGGGAATAAAATAGTGCTTCTGAGTGTGAATAGTGTACAAGTGAATTGCATTGTGGCAAAAGGGACATGCTAGAGTAGTGATAACTTATGTCAGGGAACAGTGAGAAATGTTGAGTGTTAAATGCAATCTCTATGAATCCTAAGGTGTAGGTCACTTGGTAAAAGTTAATTTTCCTTCCAAGCAAGGTACTGGTAAGGTTGAGATTCCCTCACTAGCTCTCAGCCCTTACCAAGGAAAAGCCAAAGTGCTGCTGGAGACCCAGGAAAAACTCCCAGGGCACAAGATCAAGCTTCACTGTGCTTCTGAGACAGGGCTGACAATGTGAGGCTGTGGGGATAATGGGAATGAGGTCCTGCAAGAAGGGTTCCCATGTAGTGGGCTGTCTTGGTGTTTGAAAGCACCCTTTAGAAAGGGGTTGCAGAGAATTGGGTTTGAGTTTCTCTCTTACAACACTGATTATGCTGCATCCTGATGGAAATGGTAACTCAGGAGGCTCTCACCAATCTTGCTTAAATAGCCAGCACTGATTCCTTGCCTAACCTACCTCTGTCCTCCCATAGCATGCTTATCTGCTCTGGATCCCAAATTAAAGCCTCTCTGTGGATTTCTATGGGGCTTTTTTCCATGGTTGAGAAGTGCATGGATGAAGGGAGGGGACCTGACCAAGTAAAAACTGTGACTGTCAGTATAAGAAGTTTTAACTATCTGTGGGAGAAGTTGGAAAATGTAGGCAAAGATCAAAAGAACACTGTACAATAAACATTTATTAAGCACCTACTCTCCACCAGAGCGCTGTGTTAGGCAAACAGGAACACAAAGACAAAAATGTAATTCTCTTAAGGAATTTACATTTTACTAGGGATGGGGGCATATTATCTATCTATCTATCTCTTTATCTATCTATCTATATCTATATCTATCTATCTATTATCTATGTAACTTTTATTTAGCAACAAAATGGCAGCATTTTGTAGTAGCCAAAATGCTGAGTTGGGAACCAGGAGATCTCTGCCTATAGGTATTACTTTACCTCACTTGGTCTCAATTTGTGCATCTGTCTAATGGGGAGAATGTTATTTAACATATTTAACTCACAGGGTTGTTTTTAAGACTCAAAGGAGAAATGGAAATGGTGTTTTAGAAAGCAGCAATCATTAGACACATGAAAGGAATCATATTTATGAAAAAAAAAAAGAATTTACATCGATGTTCCATTAAGTAGCCATTTTTTCCTAGGCATCTAAAATACCTAGGGTATTTAATTCTTCTATGGTACTTAAAATTAGGGGGATATGTGTGTGTGTGTGTGTGTGTGTGTGTGTGTGTATATACATACATATATATATATATATTTATATATATAGCAGCAAGTGCAGCATGCAGCTGCATCCAGTCAGCTACATTCTGGGGAGAGTTTGGGGGCCCAGCAGCAAGGGAAGAAGCAGCTGCCATGGAAAAAAATGTCAGGAACCTCGGACTCCAGCCAATTTATTGTGATCTGTCTTGACTTTTCCCATTTAGGGATTCTTCTTTTTCTGGATGGGAAGAGGTTTCATTTTCCCCTTTAGAATCTCAGAGAATATTAGAGCTTGTGGGAACCTCAGAGATAATGTGATCTAGGACCTTAATTTTGCAGATAAAAACTGAGGTCTAGATCAGAGTTGTGACTTGTTCAAGATCACCCAGCTGGCTTCTAGGATCGAGGTTTAGCTGGTACCTTGGGATTAGCGCTGTTCATTGCAGGTATTTGAGTGGCATGATTTCAGAGGTATATGGAAGATTTTGAAACCTCTGGTCTTCTCTGACTGATGCCAGAAGTTTTCCCTTTAGAGGTTTTTTCTTTTGATTTAGATCAAAACAAAGGCTAATTCTGTTACCTAAATGCAGGCACCCTAAGGGAGAAAACACATTAAGCCTTCTCAGTTATTCACATATTACTGTGATTGAGTAAATGTAGAAGATCCTTTTCTGAGAACAAGTGAGGCAGTGGCCGGGGGTGTGGGGAGCAAGCATGAGTCATGCACGGTCCTTAGAACTGGGAGGGATCTTAGATATCACCTAAATCAGGCTATTTGGGGGGATTTTGCTTTCTTTCAGATTCTTCATTTTTACAGATGTAGAAATGTAAGCTTAAAATTATGAAGAGAGTAAGAGATTGATTCTTTGGGATAGGGAACTGGGGTTTGATTCTGGAACGGTGGTCCACGTGGAGGGGAAAGGTGCAGAAATGGGAGCTTGTGGGTGATGTAGAAGTACAAGACAACTTCATCGGCTTCACAATTCAATGGAGAGTCCCTTCTGCTCAAGGAAATCTCATTATAACGTTTGAGTCAAGAGAGCTGTCCTAGCAGTCCTGGTTCTGCAGGGAATTTGGAACTGTTCCCTTTCCCCCCTAGAGGGCGCCAAAACACCTTGCTCAGAGCCCCAGAGGTTGGTCTACTCGGAGCACTCACACGGTGTGTCCATACTGTTGTTCCAAGAGACAGACTCATTGTTTTGCCCTGGGGTACCAGGGTCTTTTAAAGTTGACTCAGGTGCCCAAAGGCAGTGTAGTATAATGGAAAGAGAATTAGTTTTGAGTCGGAGGATCTCGATTTAGGTCTTGGTGTATGACCTTAGATAAGTACTTTATCTTCTCTGGACTCCAGTTACCTTCTATGCAACATAAGCAGATTGATCCATATGATTTTTAAGGCCCCTTCCAACTCTACATCCTAGGGATAAAATCATTGTCTCCTTATGGCTCTCATTCTCTCTGCTCTGATCTCCACTGGCCATCTTTGCCACAAATCAATCTGCTTCCCTACCTTGGACCCTTCATAGCTGAGCAATCCCACAAGGTGGAGAGAGCTCTGATCCCTGCCTCTGTTGAGGAACAGCACTTTATATGTAATGTAGAGGGAGCCATCCCATGGAACATGTGTACGGATGGACCTGGCCTCTTCTAGTGGGCCATCTGTGCTTTGTCTCTCCTCACTCCTCAGAGCCCACCAAGTGGGTGATTCTTGTGGACCAACCAGTGGCTGCTGGTTAAGCATATTCTTTAGTGAGGGAGTGAGAACATCTGTGGCCCACTGGTAGGGGCCAGGATACAGGCCCATCCTTATGCATGCTCCATGAGATCTTCCTTCCCCTTCACTAATACAATTCCCATAAGCTCATGGAACATCTGGTTCAATACTTCATTGAAATGATAACAAATCTACTGGGAAATTAATTATTAGTTAACAAGAGCTGGAAAGGTGAAACCTGTAGGGGGAACAAAGGTACAGAAACAGGAGTCTATGGGTGGGGTAAAAAGACAAGACAACTTTACCTGCCTTAGAATTTAGTGGAGGGCCATTTTTTTCTGCTTAAGGAAATAGGTCAAAGACTTATTATGTCTCTAGGCCTTTGCTAAATACCATAGGGATATGGAAGCTTACGTCTTGGTCCCTTCCTTCTAGGAATCAAAGTCTAGTTACATGGCGCACACTTATGAAACAAGAGAGAGCAATATCAGACAATACAATTAAGTTCTTAGCTATTTTTTATGTATTTTTATCATTGGAGTTCAGAGAAGAGAGAGCAACCACTGAGAGATGATGCAATCAGGGAAGACTTTATGGAAAAGATGAGACAAACTGAGTTTTAAAGAATGGGTTGGTTTTGGAGAGTTGGGGAGAGGATGACATTATAGGCAGAAGGCTATTTCTGCCAACACCCCATTGCATCTCATAACTAGTCTGATAACCTGGCAATCACTGGTTTTTAGTCTCAAAAGCTGCTCTATTTGTGTGTGTGTGTGAAATGTGTGAATCACGGAATGTGCCCATATCTTTTCTGTGCCCAGAAAAGAAAGATGCCGTGTTCTTTTGGCGTGATACTCTATCTCCTATCTCTGTGTCTTTGCACTGGCAGACCCCTGTGCCTAGAATGTTCCACTTCCTCACCGCTGCCTTTTTGTTTTTTTGGCTGCCTTCAAATCTTGACTCAAATGCCATAGAAGGCCTTTCCATGTCCCTGCAGATTCTAGTGACTTCCCCTCTAAGATTACATCCCATCTATTCTGTAGATATTGTGTATATGCCCATTTATTAACCTATGACTGCCTAGTTTTTAACATGTTGTTTTCCCCAATTAGAATATGAGCTTCTTAAGAATAGGCCCTTTTTAAAATTAGGATTTTTAAACCTTTCATTTTATCTCCAGCATAGTCCTGGCACATAGTAAATACTTAATGAATGTTTTTAAATTGATGCCTCAGTACCAAATTGATCCTAGACTTCTCAGGAGATAGCTGGGACCCTCTGAGGTACATGGCACGATGTACCAAAGCATTAATGTTTCAGAAAAGTTTTGTTTCTCCAGAAGCCAAACCACTTGCAATGCTTTGGTGGAGGGGAAAACCTGTGCATTCCAGCTCAAATACCATTCAGGAGCATCACAATTCCCCCAATGGTACTACAGCACTGATGTCCAACTTCAATATAAACTGGGACCACTAATTGGTACATAAGGATCCCTGCAGGATCAGATTGACTTGGTTTTAAAATGCAATGTTATCTATGTTTTATTGTATTTTTATTTATTTTGTTAAGATTTCCCAATCACATTTTTATTTGATTTTGGCGTAGGGAATGGTGGCGATGCATGCAGCCCATGGCACACATATTTGACACATCTGGCCTACAGCACCCCTATAAGCCTACAGAATCACCAGAGAGAGAAACCACGCCCAGGATGGCTCCAGGGCAAAGTGAATGACCACATTTTAATTCTTGGAATTTGATAAATCAAGCATCTTTCTATAGGATTTACATAGAGTCAGTCTGAAAATTTTAAACTGTTTCATAACTTAGGTCATTGGCCTGACAGAAGTTGAATAGTGTGATGAAAAGATGGAGTTGAAATTAATTTGAATCAAATCAATGAACATTTATTAAGTGCTTATTACATGTCAGGTTCCAGCCCCGGTGCAGGGGATAATCAATCGCTGCCTTTTAGGCAGTTATGTTCTATAGGAAATGTTTCGGGCAGGAGGTGTTCAGAGAAGTTACAACATGTAAACAGAAAAATGCAAAGTACTTTCAGAGGAAAAAAGATACCAATAACTGGGTGGGTGGGAAGCTGGGAAATTTCATGGAGGTGGTAGCATCTAAGGTGAGTGTTGTAAGAAGCTGGGAATTCTAAGATGTAGAAACAAGGAATACATACATTCTAGGCAAGGGGAAAATAATCTTTGCACAAACAGAGACAGGAAATGAGGTTTGGAGTTTGGGTAACAGAAGTCCAGTTTTACTGGAACATGGAATTTATGAAGGAGAGTAAGATGAAATAGGTTTGTTAGGGTAGGAGAGAACCAATTTTTAGAAGGTTCAAAATGCCAGACTAAGTCATGTGCATTTTATCTTGAAGGTAATAGGGAACCATTGAAGATTTTGGACCCCAGGAGTGACACGCTCAGAACTCTGTTTTAGGAACTTGGATTTGGCAGCTATGCGGAAGATGTGTTAGAGAGGCAGAGACTTGAATCAGGGAGGCCAATTAGGAAGCTATTTCAATGAGGACTATATGGTGAGGAATGATGAAGGGCGGTGATGGTGGAAGGTTTGAGTGTGTTGAGAATAAATTGACAAGGATTTATCAAGGGCTTGCTGTGTGCAAAGCACTGTGCTAAATGCTGGGGATACAGAGACAGAAGTAAGCCAGTCCTTGCTCTAAAGCAGCTTATGTTCTAACGAGGGAGATAACAGATGTGGAAAGTATGTGAAAAAGGGGACAGATGACAGAAATGTGTAAGTAGAACTGAAAAGATTCTGCAAACAATTGGATATGGGAGGTTGGAAGAGTGAAGAATCAAGGATAGCTCTCAGATTGTGATGGTTGGTGACTAGAAGGATGATGCTATCAACAGAAATAGGGAAATTCAGAGGAGGTCTGGGCTTTGGGAAGAGATAAAGAGTTCTGGTTCTTTGGGGGCATGTTAAATTTGAGATGACAGGAAATATAGCTGGAGATATCTAGAAGGTGGTTTGCAATTAAATTGGGGATGGGAGTTTAAGAAACAGATGGCCTCTGAGAAGGAGAGAGAGAGAGACAGAGAGTCAGAGAGGGGGATTGAGAGAGGGATAGAGACAGAGAGACAGAGACAGACAGAGACAGAGACAAAGAGGAGAAGAGAGGATAGAAAAGGAGAGAGAGAACATAGAGAAAAGAGGAACCAAGACTGAGTCTTGGGAGACATCTTTGCCTGGTGGGTAGGAGATAAATGGTGATACAATAAAGGAGACTGAAGAGTGATCAACTAGGTTTGAAGAAAACTAAGAGAGAGCGCTGCCATGGAAACTAAAGGGAGAGAGAAAGTATACAGAAGGCAAGCATAATTAACAGTGTTAAAAACTACAGAGATCATGTACAATGAGGACTGAGGAAAAGTTGTTGGATTTAGAAGAAATCTTGAATTGGGAAAAAATAGTCAAAAGATAGGGTCAGAAGTTATAGTTCAAGGGGTTGAAAATTGAGTAGAAGTTGAAATAATAGGGGTGAAGTTGGGAAAGAAGAGATGTAGGATTGAAAGGATGGCAGGTTTTAGGCATTATAGGTCACAGGGATGGAACAAATAGATAATCAGAGACTGAAAATGAGACAAAGAGAAAGTACCTGAGGTAGCCAAGGTCTGGAGCAATACAGGAAAAGATTGATCCATCTATTTAACAAGCATTCATTGAGCACCTGTTATGTTTCAGATGCTTACTAGCTATGTGACTCTGGGCAAGTCACTTAAGCTCTATTTATCTCAATTTCCTCAACTGTAAAATGGGGATAATGATAGCTCCTTCCTCCCAGGGTTGTTGTGAGGATCAGGTGAGATAATAATTGAAATGTGCTTAGCATAGTGCTTGTCAGATAGTAAGCACTACATAAATGTTAGCTATTGTGTTGTTGTTGTTGTCAAACACTGTGCAAAACCCTAAGACCAGAGACAGTGTACATCAATGGCTATCCCTGAAAGGGGTTCATTGAACCCCCACCCTAATTTGGGGAATATTTGTAGCTGAGAAGTTCCTACCCAGGTTGAGCACAGAACCAAAAAAGCCACAATCAAGAACTGGGTAGAGCAATCACAGAACTCAAAGGACCAGAACTGTGTGTGTGTGTGTATGTGGTGGCATCTGAAGCAGATGCAGAGTTAAAACTAGGATTCCCAGCAGGGTCTCAGAAGGGACAAGCAAGAGGTAAGGTCGGGGGTTCCTGCTGTGGTAGTTTAGTCCTGGACACAGAATAGGGTGCTGAATTAGAGCTATCTCGTTTTGCTGTGTTTAGTTTGTCTATTGACACACGTTGTGATGCCAAGGTGAAAGTGGTTGGCCCTTCACACTAGCTTCTTTAGAATTCTTTCCATCTGGGGAATTTTTGCTCTCACTACTGTTGTTCTCTATGAAAGTAACCAAATCTACACTCTTTTAGACAATTGACTAGTCTGATAAGAGAGGGTAGTTGGGCCTTGCCTTTAGGGGCACTTAAATTTGGGCCTGAAGACCAGTATGCATGCAAGGTATTCCAAAAGTCTTGGTGTGGTTTTAAGTTGTGAAAGCTTAAAATTGAAACTTTTGGGATACCCTGTTTATCATACATGTATGCATATACATATATACATATGCCTATGCATAAATGTATATAATATGTACATATATATACATGAATATGTTTTATTGAGGCATTTTGCTCTTACATCATAGTAATTTCTGGATATATCTAGCTGATCCCCACCCCCAACCAAACCCTTTCCTTGTAACACAGAAACTAAAGTAAAAACAGAAACAGTGATAGCACCTGACAGAAGCTCTATTTACCTCAGTTTCCTCAACTGTAAAATAGGGATAGTGATAGCTTGGTTGGGTGCTCGTTCCTTCCTAGTTGCCCACCTCTGTCTGGAAGAGGGAAGTTTGTTTCTATCTTCCGTTGAGAATTGCTCTTCATAGGATCATGGATCTAGGCCTCAAAGGGATCTTAGAGGCTGTCTAGTCCCTCTCCCCATTTTATAGATAAGGAAACCGAGGACAAGTGGGGTTCAGTGATTTGCCCAAGTTTATTAATCACCAGAGG
This sequence comes from Trichosurus vulpecula, assembly GCF_011100635.1. Classification (NCBI taxonomy): domain Eukaryota; kingdom Metazoa; phylum Chordata; class Mammalia; order Diprotodontia; family Phalangeridae; genus Trichosurus; species Trichosurus vulpecula. The sequence goes on from NC_050580.1 coordinate 102,636,681, forward strand.
TGGGATTTGAATCTAGGTCCGATCATTCCAGGGCCAATGCCCTCTCCACTTCACTAGATAGCATGAGAGTCCAGCTTTTTTTTTTCTTTACTATTCTTTACATTATTGAGGTAATTATAACACACACACACACACACACACATATATATTGCCTTTATTTTTCTTTTTTTTCACTCTGTATCGGTTCATATGAGCATTCCCATGTTGCTCTGGATTTTTCATATCTGCAGTTACTTACTAGACAGCTAAGCATTTTTAAAATGTCTGAGTATAGGGCCCTCTTCTGGGAAATATCCATAAAAATAAGATTATCCCTGCCTACAAGACACTCGTATCCTATTGAAATGATTTTCTGCTATGTTGATTTCCTAAATTTTGTTCGCCCATTTGTCCGGTTGATGAACACCCATTTTGTTTCTCTATGATCACCAGAGAGTCATCCCTCAAAACTACCTCTCTGTATGATGTGGCAGTGCTCATTGTTTATGTGTGAGCTGATCTGTGCCTCTACCAGTTAGAGCTTGGCTCTGAGCCCTCCACTCCCTCCCTGGCTCATACTGCCTTCTTTTGAAAGTGTTATAATTCAATGGATGCCCTGCACATGAACTGGACAAAAAGGAGTTGGTTTCCCAAGAAAACAGACATGCTGGAATGCTATAATCAGTGTTACTCATAACAAAGAATAAATTTACAAAAAAGTAGTCATTAAATAGGAGAATAAATAATAAAACAATAATTGCTTACTGAAGGGGCTACAAATTCTCCACTCTCCTAGATCACAGAATTTTTCTAAGACATAGATTTAATCTGGACCCAGGAGTTCAAGGGCACATAGAGTATGAGTTTTCCTTTGAGCAGGAGAAGGAGCGCAACACTGAAGTTTCCAGGGACTTCTGTTTCCCTTAGGACTGCTCATCAGGTGCAGACACAGTCTCCGAAGATAGGATCTCAGGTCATTCAGAGCACAGATGTGGGGAATGCAGGGGCTGGTGTAAGTGGGAATTCTTAAGAGCAGGTACTGCTCCAGTCTTGGTGTATGGCCATAGTAGGGGCTTCTAACCTTGTCTGATTGCAACTAATGTATCCTAGAGTAGGGAGAGGGAAATCAGCTGCTGGCAAGAGTAAGGAACCATCCCACTATTATATGTCTTTGTATTCCTTTTTCTCTGACTTTAACCACTCTCTGCTGCCATTGTATTTTGCTATAATTCCTGGTTTTTCACTCTAAAGTCCCTTCTGCCCCTTGGAGGTTGGAGGGAAGGGTAGCAGGAAAGCAAGGGGCCTTACCAAAAAAAAAGAAAAAAAAACATAAGGGACGGCACAACAAAGGGAGATGTAGTATTAGAAAAGTTGGTCTCAGGAAAAGGGCAAAAGGAAGAGGGAGGGCAAAGAATTTGAGAAACCAGAATCTTGCCTGCCAAGCAGCCAAGCTGGTGGGTAGCAAATGGAAAAAGGGTCCTGTTAACAATAGTGATGGTGGTGAGGAGGAAACACCTGCAGCCAGTTGTGCTGAGTAGCTGGCGTACAGGTCCACGGGACCATTGAGCAATGCACCTCAGCTGCAACCAAATCACGAATCCATTAGACAGTATTTCGGTGGAGAAAAGCACGTCTCTCACCAGTGGCCTGTGATGCGAGAAGCAACAGCATTTCTGCAAGGAACAAGCAAGTTAACTACAGTATAGGCAATGTCCTGTTTCCATGAGCAGCATTTCTGTAACTCTTTTGGTTCTTGGTTCCCCATTCCTTTAAAATTCTGTTTTCCTTCATAAGATTTTTATATTTTACCAATTACCTGCAAAGCACTGTGGAGCGATTGATGCACCAAGCACATAATTCCTGCCAGCATGGAGCTTACAGTCTAGTAGGAGGGATAAGACCTGCACACAAATAATACAAAGTAGAACATGATATGAAAGGATTCTGTCTCCTTCCCTGGTTTTCTTTCCATGGGAGAAGAGTCAAGAAGAGTCTTATAGATTATTTTCACCTTGAGTAAGGCTGCGTAGTAAGGAAAGGTGTGGCTCTGTGTGCTGGAAGAACATAATATTTTCCCCTCTGCCTATGCTGAGATTGAATTCAACCAGCATGTTTAAGCAGAGAAACAATACCATTATTGTTATGCTAGGACTGGTCTCTTACAACTTTGCAGATGTGGAGTGATCAAATGCAAAGGATGCTAGTGAAGGGTCAAGTAAGATTCTCATCGCAAGGCAGCAGCACAGCTGAGTGGCCATTTGATTCTTTTCCTCTTCAGTGTATTGGTGAGTTCTGTTGAGAGGCATTGCTAGTTTGGGGAAGGCAACACATAAGGTGTGGACTGTATGTGTTTCCCTTTGGATGTTGCATGTGTCTGAGAGAGCAATGCACATATAAAGCAGCATTTATTAAGCACTTACTACGTGCCAAGCATTATGTTGCCAGGACTGAAATACTGATCTGCACCAAGGTCTGGTCACTGTTGGCACCATTAGGAAGTTGGACTGAGATGGTTTTATTTCTCAGGCCTAGTAGAAGCGAAAATGCTTGATTACTACCATCTGAAACCAGTCTTACCTTTTACAGCATGCCCAGTTGGGACAAAGGATATGACAATTTCCGGGAGAGACTGTCACACTTTCTCTTCTTGTTTGGTGCCCCCTTACTTCTGCTGTAAGTCCTGAGAGTAGCCTCTTACAAGATGTGTCTCTTTCTGCTATCACTCAGGGGACCATAAATCTGGAGGGTCTTTTGAGGTATTTATAGTCGTATCCCTTCTTTTCCTTGTCAGTCTTTGGGGGTGTAGATCTATTACCCTTTCTGGAGGGTGTCAGTTGTTCTTGTTCAGAAATATTAGCTGCTACTGCATTTTGCCCATTGGATATATACCTTCCTTTGTTGTCCCTGCCTCTTTTACTGTGCTCTCGTCAGGGCTTCCAGTTATACTGTGTGGCCTTCCCTTAAACAAGCCAAATTAAAGGAGACATTGCTTTCAGGCTTAACTGGCTTATCTGTGAAAATCTGTTAATAAGGATAAACCATAGATTCCTTATGTTGGTCTCCAGTGGATAGTGTATTGTCACATAAAACATGCGCTTAGTGGAAGGAAGCATCCCGAACGCTTCAAGAAGTAAATTTCCTGGAGCATGTTTTTTAACGTATGTTGTTTATTTATGTTCTATGAAAGTGCAAAGTTTTTTCCTGAGAAAGTCAACTTATCCGATCACCAGCATCAGAGTAGTTCCTGATGCTGGTGTTTATAGGAACAGAGACTCGGACTGTGATTTCATTGCTATAAGGAACTCTTGGGTGAGGAAATATATTCTACCAATTCAGGTCAATAATTTTTCTGTAACTTTAGTCTCAGGGAGTTGCCACGAACCCTGAGAGTGTGAGTGACCAGGTCACATGTCACAAACTGCTCTTAAATCAATGTCTTCCTGCCTTTCAGGATACCTCTCTATGCACTAGGCCAGGCTACATTTAGTACCATGAGATTTAACTTCTAGCTGTCAGGGATCAAGGAAGTTTTCTTCAAGAAGGTGGCTCTTGAGTTCAGTTCCCAACCTGAATGTCAGGAAGGCTTGACAGGCAGAGATAGATAGGGGATCGTATTATAAGCAGAGGCGAACAGCATGAGCAAACTCATGGAAGCAAGAAAAACCTCAACTGGTGAAAACTAGTTTTACTGATATGGCCCCAGCTCCCCATTTAGACTCTTGCTGGAATGGTACTGTTAGGGTTATGGTTCCTACTTCCTTGTTCCTTGTTCCTCCTTTTTTATTAGGAAATTGAGAAAATATAATCCTCTAGCTAACAGGGCAGTCTCTCACTAATATCATACTGCATCTTTGTCTCAAATAATATGAGTTTGAGTCCTGAAACTGGAGAAAGGATTACAACCCACTTTCCTCCCCGGACTACCCACTGTGCGCATGGAGGCTGGACACTGTGTCTATCCCTGATAGCAGCTATTTCCCCATATACCTTATGAGTAGCAGTAGTTGTTAAAACTATCTCTCTGTGGGATGATGCTTTTCATCTGGACTCCCCTGAAATATAAAAGGGCAGGAGAAGACCTGAGAACGGTGGGTCTGGCTGGAGCATAGAGTACGTGAAGGGGAAAAATGTGAGAAATTTGGGAACCAAAGGTACCAGGAAATATAATCCCTGTAAACTCTATAAGAGGAATATTCCAATGTCTAACACAAGTAAGCATGCCCAAAAGAATGGGAGAGGGGTCTGGAGAAGTTGTTGGGGATACACATATCACCAATGTTATCACATGAAATGACTTTAGACAGATAATAACCTTTGAACTTCAGTTTCTTCACCTATAAAAATAATTTCTAAGGTCCCTTTCAGTTCTAAATCCATGACTCTATGATCCTACATAAAAGCCCTCCAGAACAGCAGATCCACATCATTGTTTTGTTACATGGAGATCTTACTTCTCTTACTTTTCTTCCTGTCAAGTGCCTCTCAATCTCTTCACTTTCATCTGCTTCCAATGGACAGCCTCAAAGAAGGAAAGATATCCTCATTAGTGATATTGAAAATCACTGTTGTCTATCTTACCACAGCTCAGCTGTTCTGCCTCCCTGATTGTAATAGTCATAGGGTGAAGTCAGATAATGGAGCAGGGTTTAACTTTATTTCAGAGAAATGAAGGGCCACTGCAAGTTTTTTGAACAGGGGAATGATGTGATCAAAACAGCACCTTTAAAGATTAATCTGACATTTTGTGTTGGAGGAAGAAGAGAATATTGATGAAAAGACCAGCTAGGAGTCCACTGAGATAACTCAGCTAAGAATCAGAGAGGGTATGACTTAGGATAGTAACAGTGGGGATAGAAGGAGGAGACTGATTTGAGATAACAAAGAAGGTAATTCAAGAGGCCAATGTTGTTTATTGGAAAGAGAAACTGGATTTGGAGTCAGATGATCTGGCTTCAGACCCAGATTCTGGTTTGTGAGCTGTGTGGTCTTAGGTCACTTCCCCTTGATGGGCCTCAATTTTCTTACATACAAAGTGAAGAGTTTGGGCTCAGTTATCTCTAAGGGCCTTTCTAGTTCTAATTCCTATAACCACATGGCAAGATTTGGTATTTGCCTGGCTCATATGGGAGTGGAAGAGCCAGGGAAAAGAGTCAAAATTTCTTTTTTCTCTATGTCTTCTAAGTACCCAAGAGGCAGCATGGAATGATAGAGAGTGGGCCTCAGAGTCAGGATGACCCAGGTTCAAGTACCATCTCAGACATGTGCTAGCTGTGTGACCCAGGTCAAATTACTTAACTTTTCAATGCCCTAGGCAGATCCTGAAGACTTCAAGTTACAGAATTGTTGCTGATCTACATTGGTGGAGGAAGTTTCCTCACCTGGGCATTTCATATTTACACTGATGAAATTATAGATACTGTGATGCAAAATTCCCATGTCTTTAAATAGTGTCTAGAACATAGTAGATACTTAATATTTAAGTTTGTTGAATGCATGAAAGATGATTCCAAGTTTTTAAGTCTGAGTTAGTGAGAGGATGGTGGTGCCATGGACTGGGAAATCAAGAGCAGAGGCTCTTTTGGAGGCAGGAAGAGATAACAGTCTGTTTTGATATATTGAGTCAAAGGGCCAGTAGAATGTCCAGGTTGTGATCTCTAGGAGGAGTTGGAGGTGTGGATCTGGAGATTAGGAGAGTGGCTGGGGCTGGGGATATACATTTGGGAGTCATTTTCACAGAAGCAAAGTGGGGGGGGGGCGGTTCCACACTGCGCATGACAATGGGATCAGCCTCTCTCCAGCCAGAATTGTATTACTTTCTTCCATTTCCTGAAATCCTGCCTGATGAAGCTAGTCTGTTTCCAATTACTGTACCTACCTCTAATCCAATAAAAACAAACTGAGAATAGAGCTTTCAAGGGAGCCACTGGCACTGCTAGATTGCCTCAAAGCTTTTATCTCATTATTAACAAACATTTTCATGATGAACTTTTGACCATGGGTTTGCAAAAACCAAAAAAGCCATCCTAACAAGGCTTCTTCATTTAGACTCTATTCAATTCCCAGCTTCTGGGTAATTTTGTCCAGTTACAAAAAAAGAAATGTAAGACAAAGAGGTCAAAAGCCACAGTTGTGTACTGGGTCCCAGAATGATCCTTGAGTCATGTGATAAATATTGACGGAATGTGTACTGGGTTTGCAGCCCTGAGTGGAGGTATTTGTGTAATGGAAAGACACCTTAAAACTAGAACAGAGGATCACAGAGTTGGAGAGTTAGAAAGGTCCACAGAAGCCATCTCTACCTTCCTTAGAATGGAAGCTCCTTGTGAGTAGGGGTCGTTTCATCCTTTGGACTTTTATCCTCAGCACCTAGGACAGTATGTGGTACAAATCAGGTGCTTAATAACTACTTATTGATTGATAGATTGTTCTGGTTTAATCCACACACAAAAGGAATCCCCACCGTAACATACCCAACAAATCCTTGAAGAACTTCAAGGAGGAGCCCATAACCTCTTGAAGCAGCTCATCCCACTTTGGGAAAGCTCTAATTATTAGGACATTTTTTCCTGATATCAAGCCCAAATTGGACTCTTTTTAAAACTTCAACCCATTATTCCTGCCTTTATTTTCTGAGGCTACACACAATTCCAGACCCTTCTCCACATGACAATTCTGTAGAACTTGAAGGAAGTTATATTCCTCCTGAATTTCTTCTTCTTTAGGCTAAACATCTCTAGTTCCCTGAACTGAGTCTCCAATGATATGGATTCGGGCCCTTCACCATTCCAGTTGCCATACTCTTGACACTTTCCAGCTTATCAGTGTCTTTCTTAAACCAGCACTCAGAACTGAACACAATTTTGTGACCCCCATGGGGTTTTCTTGGCAAAGATACTGGAGTGGTTTGCCAATTTCATCTCTAGCTCCTTTTTACAGGTGAGGAAATTGAGGCAAACTGGGTTAAATAAGTTGCCTAGGGTCACACAGCTAATAAGTGTCTGAGGTTAGATTTGAACTCACAAAGATGATTCTTCCTGACTCTAGGTTCAATGATCTATCCATTGTGCCACCTATCTGTAGGTGAAATCTGACAAGGGCAAGTTCAGTTGGATCATTTTGAAAACCCATGCTCTTCATACTGCACTTCAAGATCACATTAGCTTTTTTAGCTGCCTCATCACACTGCTGATTCGGTTGAACTGGCATTTCATCAAACACCCTGATATTTTTTAGAACAACTGCTGTCTAACCCTGCCTCCCCAACCTAGTACTGGTGATATTGATTTTTTACACCAAAATGAAATTGTTTACATTTATCCCTATTGAATTTCATCTTATTAGATTCCACTCAATGCACTAACATATCAAGATATGTTTGGATCCTGATTCTGTCCTCCAGTGTGTTAGCTATCCGTTACAGCTTTGTGCCATTTGCCAATTTGATGAACATGTCATCCACATCCTTTGCACAAATCATTGATGAAAATGTTAAACAACACATAGTTAAAATTACAGATCCCTGTGGTGCTCCATAGAAGACTTCTTGCCACTGACATTGAACCACTCATTGTGGCAGGTGATCCAAACATCTGAATCTATCTAGTCTACATCTTTCCATCTTCAGAAACATAGGAGGAGATAATTAATCAAAAGCTTTATTAAAATTTAGGTAAGCTGTATCTATGGCATTCCTCAAATCTACCACTTTAGCCATTCTATCAAAACCAAAAGGAGATTAGTCTGGCACAATCTGTTCTTTTTGTGAATTAAAAAAATCTTATTTATTTTAAATACTCTTTTCTTTTTTAAATTTTGAGCTTCAAATTTTCTCTCTTCCTGTCTACCCCCGCCCACTGAGAAGGCAAGCAAATGATAGCAATTATACATGTTAAATCATGCAAAACAAGTTTCCAGATTAGCCACATTACAAAAACATGAAAACAAAGGAAAATAAAACAAGAAAATTATACTTCAATTTGCACTCGGAGTTCATCAGTTCTCTCTCTGGAGGCAGATAGAATTTTTTCATCATGAGTCCTTTGGAATTGTCTTGGATTATTGTACTGATCAGAGTAGCCAAGTCTTTCCAGTTGATCCTCATTACAACATCGCTGTTACTGTGTACAATGATCTCCCGGTTCTTCTTATTTCACTTGGCATAAGCTCGTATAGATCTTACAATGTGTTTTTGTGTGTAAACATCCACCCCTTCATTTCTTATAGGATGAGAGTACTCTATGGCAATCATATGCCACAACTTCTTTAGCCATTCCCCAACTGATGAGCACCCTTGTAATTTCCAATTCTCTGCCACCATGAAAAAAGCTGCTATAAATATTTTTGTACATTTAGTTCTTTTTCATTTTTCTTTGATTTATTTGGGGTACAGACCTAGTAGTGGTATTGCTGGATTAAAGGGTATGCACAGTTTGATAACCCTCTGGGAATAGTTTCAAATTGTTCTCTAGAATGGTTGGACCAATTCACAACTCAACCAACAATTTATTAGTATACTATTTTCCTTCATCCTTCCCTTCTGACAGGCACAAGGAGGTACCTCAGAATAGTTTTAATTTGCCTTTCCCTAATCAATAGTGATTTGGAACATTTTTTCATATGACTATAGATAGCTTTGATTTCTTCTTCTGAAATCTGCCTGTTCACATCCCTCGACCATTTATCAATTGGGGAATGGCTTTTATTTTTATTAATTTGCCTCAATTATCTATATATTTGAGAAATGAAGACTTTATCAGAGAAGCTTGGTGTAAATTTTGTTCATTTACTTCATTGTCTATGATAACCTTTTAGCAAAATGTAGTTTTCCTGATTATTTCTTTTAGTTGAGTCTATTTTTGCTTTTGCTTTGTTTGAGATTGTTATTGCTACCCCTGCCTTTTTTATGTCAGCTGAAGCCTAATAGATTCTACTCTAGCCTTTTATTTTAACTTTGGGGGTATCTTTCTGTTTCAAGTGTATCTCTTGTATACAACATATTGTTGGATTTTGGTTTCTAATCCATACTACTACCTGCTTTCATTTTATGGGATAGCTCATACCACTCACAGTTATGATCACTAACTGCGAATTTCCCTTCATTTTATTTTCTTCTGTTTTTTTTTCTTCTTTTTATCCTTTCCCTCTTCAAAGTCTGATCATTGTCTTCCTTAGTCCACCCTCCCTTTTATCTTCCCCTCTCCCACATACCTTTTATCTTCTTCCCCTCCTATTTCCCTATTGAGCAAGACAGATTTCTATACCCAACCAAGTATGTGTATATATTCTTCCCTCTTTGAACAAATTCTGATGAGAGTGAGATTTAAGCATTGTCCAACACGCTTGCATTTTCCCATGCACTATAATAACTCTTCCTTGTATATCTCTTTTATGTGAGAAAATTACTCCCATTCTACCTTTTACTTCATCCCTTTTTCTCAACCCTACATTTTTGGGGAGATCATCATAACATAATCAACTCACACTCATGCCCTTTGTCTATGTGGATTTCTAACTACCCTAATAATGAGAGAGTTCTTAGGCTTACATGTATCATCTTCCCATATAGGAATATATAGGAATATAAACATGTTTACTTCTTTATGCTTCTCTTGAGCCTTGTATTTGAAAATAAAATTTTCTATTTAGCTCTGGTCTTTTCATCAGGAATCCTTGAAAGTCCTCTATTTCATTAAACATCCATTTTTCACCCCTGAAGAATTATTCTCAGTCTTGCTGGTAGGTTCATTCTTGGTTGTAATCCTAGCTCCTTTGTCTTCTGGAATATCATATTGTAAGTCTTCTACTCTTTTTAATATAGAAGCTGATAAATCTTGTGTTATTCTGACTGTGGTCCCATGATATTTGAATTGTGTCTTTCTTGTTGCATGAAATATTTTCTCCTTGACCTGGATGCTCCAGAATTTGGCTATAACGTTCCTGGGAATTTTCATTTTGAAATCTCTTTCGGGAGGTGTTTGGTGGATTCTTTTGATTTCTATTTTATCCTCTGGACCTAAGATATCAGGGAAGTTTTGCTTTATACTTTTAAAAAACAAAATATCTAGGTTCTTTTTTTTTTTGCTCCTGGCTTTAAGGTAGTCCAATAATTCTTAAATTACATCTCCTCAATCTATTTTTAGTTCAGCTGTTTTTCCAATGAGATAACCCACATTTTCTTCTATTTTTTCATTCTTTTGACTTCATTTTATTGTTTCTTGATGTCTTGTGGAGTTATTAGTTTCTACTTGCCAAATTCTAATTTTTAAGGAATTATTTTCTTCAGTGAGATTTTATTTTTCCTTTTACATTTGGCTAATTCTGCTTTTTAAGGAGTTTTATTCTTCTGTGAATTTTTGTACCTTTTCTTACCATTAGGCCAATTCAGTTTTTAAGGCATTATTTCCTTCAGTAATTTTTTGTACCATTTTTACTAGACTGTTAATTCTTTTTTTTTCATAATCTTGTGCATCAGTCTAATTTCTTTTCTCAATTTTTCTTCTCCTACTCTTCTCGCTTTCTTTAACTCTTCCAGGAATTCTTGTTGGGCTTGGGTCCAATTAGCATTTTTCTTTGACGTTTTGCTTGTAGCTGCTTTTACATTATTGTCATCTTCTGAGTTTATGTTTTGATCTTCCCTGCTGTCATAGTAGTTTTTTATGGTCATTTTTTGTTTTGCTCATTTTCCCAGCCTATTTCTTGACTTTATGTTAAAGTTCAGCTCTACTCACTTGGCGTTGGGGAGGCACTGCGCGAAGCTTCAGGCTTTTTTGCCACTATTTTCAGAGCTATTTCTGGGGGGTCTGAAAGTTTTGGTACTTTCAAGGTCATGTGATCCAGGGAGACGTGTGCTTATTGTTCTCCTCTTCTAGGCTCTGGTGTTTACCCAGGTAGTACCTTTTGGCCCTGAAACTGTGACCAGGTCCCTGCAGTTATAATGCTAGCACTTTTCTCTGCCTTGAAACTATGATCATGGACCCTGCTCCCTTTTGACCTACCACAAGTGCTCCTTTCCATGATGGAACTGCAACCCAGAACTCCAGAACTGCCAAATCAATGTCAGCTGCACCCAGTGCCAGCAAAGGGTCCCTTATAATCTCTTTCTATCTAGTTGTCTGACCCCCTTACTGTCTCTGGCCCGAGAGCTAAAGCTGCTGCTACTACTGCCTCCAAGGTCCATTGCTGGTGCTCCTGCTATCCTCTGGGCAGATCCCCATCCCGGTGTTACATACTTCTCTTATGGACCTCCTAAGTTGTCTTAGGGTGGAAAAAATTGAATGAATTTGTTAAGAATATAGAACATGGAAGAAAAGGCTGAGTTGTCTAAATGGACAAATGTTTTCTAAGTCAATATGGTGCTCTGGGGATCCTTATGGATAGTTTAGTGGCTTCATTTCTATTTAAGTTTGACATCCCTGGTCTAGTGGAAAGAATTTTGGATTTCAAATCAGAGGGCCTAGGTTGGAAGATCACATCTGGCATATTCTTGTTGTGTGACCTCGGGTGAGCAATTTATCTTTTCTGGGCCTCAGTCTCCATATCTATAAAATGAACAAATTGGATTAGATGATCCCTTTAAGCTCTAAACTTAATGATGCTGAATTTTGGGGGAGAGGAGGATGTAGGTAGTTGTTATTTAGTGGTTTCAGTCATATCTGACTCTTTGTGAACCCATTTAGGGTTTCTTGGCAAAGATAGTAGAGTGGTTTGCCATCTCCTTCTCTAGCTCATTTTACAGATGAAGACACTGAGGCAAACAGGGTCAAGTGACTTCCCCAGGGTCACACAACTAGTAAATATCTCAGGCTGGATTTGAACTCAGGTCTTTCTGACTCCAGGCCCAACGCTTTGTCTGATGTACTACCTAGCTGCTGGATATGGGTAGAGGGGATAATCAAAGAAGCGAGGAATTCTGTTCAGAATAGATAGGACAATGGTGATGGAAAAAAGGCAGAACACCTTGGGTCGTAATTTACTTTTATGTTCTCCACCAAGGGGAGTGATCCTTAGACTAAAAAGGATGGAACAAAAATGGCTAGCATCTAGAAAGTGCTTAAGAGATCTGGGTTGACTGATGGCCAAGATATATAGGGTAGTAAGAGAACATCATGATGAGTGCATGTCAGCAGGCTCACATGAACTTTAACTTAAATTACTGAAAGAACTTGATGGTGTGATTACTAAGCTATTGTCAGTGATCTTGAAAGATCATGGAACAAGTAGAGGCCTGGAGAAAAGCAAATGTCTCTGTAAGAAAAAAGAAAAGAAAAGGGAATCTAGAAACTATAGGCCATTGAGAATGATTTTAATTCCTGGCTAATTTTGAGAATATATTATTAATGGGATGGCTAGCAAACATCTAGAAAAGGAAGTAACGCTCTTTGGTGAAGGTATCGCAGGCTGCAGCTGCGTGGAGTCGGCAGTCCCTGTCTCTCCTCCTCCTGACTCACCGCTGTTCGCTCTCACCAAGGAATAAGTCGGTCAGGAAGCCGCTCCACTGTCATGGCATTCAAAGACACCGGCAAGACCCTTGTGGAGCCCGAAGTGGCCATTCACCGGACCCCTATCACCCTCACCAGCCGCAATGTGAAATCACTCGAGAAAGTGTGTGCTGACCTAATCAGAGGAGCCAAAGAAAAGAACTTGAAAGTGAAGGGACCTGTTTGAATGCCCACCAAGACACTTCGGATCACAACTAGAAAAACTCCTTGCGGTGAAGGTTCAAAGACTTGGGATCGGTTCCAGATGAGAATCCACAAACGCCTTATTGATTTGCACAGTCCTTCTGAAATTGTTAAACAGATCACATCTATCAGCATTGAACCAGGTGTAGAAGTTGAAGTCACCATTGCAGATGCCTAACCAATCATTTCTTTTAATAAATTGATTGCAACTATTAAAAAAAAAAAGAAAAGGAAGTAACACTCACAAAAAACCAACATCGCTTCCAAGAAGAAGTAAACTATTTTCCCTAAGAAAACTCATTTCCCTTTTGGAAAGTTATTAAATTGATATATTACTAGAATTATCTAGATAGAGCTAGATTTCAGGGAAGCATTTGACAGTCACTCATATAATTCTTGTGGAAAAGATGGAGAGATGTGGTCTACATAATGGCATAGTTAAGTGGATTTGTAATTGGTTGAATGGCTAGACCTAAAGACTTGTTATTAACATTCAACATGGCTGAAGTGGGAGGTATCTGGTGAAGTTCCCTCGGTATCTATCATTGGCCAGTTTGTATCAATGACAGATAAAAATAAAGATGGCACATATATCAAACTTGCAGATGACACAAAATTGGAAGGAATGACAAGCTAACAAGTTAGATGGCAGAGTCAAGATTCAAAAAAATATTTTTAACAGGTTAACTATGGAGCTAATCTAAAAAGATTAATTTAACATGGATAAATGTGAAGTCTGACATTTAAGTTCAAATAACAGTTTCACAAATATAATATAGAGGAGACTTGCCTAGATAGTAGTTTGTTTGAAAAGGAGCCAAAGGTTTTAGTATATTACAAGCTCAATAAGAGATAATAGTGTAAAATAAAAGCCAACAAAGCTAATTCAATTTTAGGCTTATTAAAAGAAGGATGGTATTGAGACTTGGGGAGGTGATAATCCTTTGCTACCCTGGCCTAGTTAGACCCCATCTGTTGTATGTGGTTCAATTCCATATAAAGTGTCGAATACCTGGGGCTGCAACACTCCAGAGTGCTGCTCAAACTAGATTAAAATGTAATGGGAAACATTTAACAAAGTAAAATATGACAGAACATAGATGATATTAACATGTGGCTTACTAAGTTAATATGTCCCCTTCAGGGATCGTTATATATAGTCTATTGGCATTTCTATTTGAATTTGATACCATTATATGGGGTATCTTATCAAGGTTGATAAACTGGAAAGCATTCAGATGAAGGTGATTATGGTGGCGAAAGGTGCCATATGAAGATTACTTGAAGGACTTCGGAATTTTAGCCTGAAGAAGAGAACACTTAGAATGGGACATTGTATCTGTCTTAAGGTATTAAAAGAGTTATTTTGGTGAAAGAGGGATGATAATTAGACTTTTCTGCTTGAGCCCAGAGGACAAAACTAGGAGCAATGAATGGAAAGTACAAAGAGGAATTAACACTTACAGTAAGGAAAGACTTCCTATCAATTAGAGTTGGCCAAAAGGGGAATGGACTGTTTTGGGAATAGACCTCATTAGAAGTCTTCAAGCAAAAACTCCATCACTGCCTTTTTATGCATATTGTTGAGGTGATCCTGGTTTAAACGTGGGTTGGACTCGAACATTGAGGTCCCTTCTTTCTATACGGACTCCTAGGACCCGTGTTCTGCTGACTGGGTTGGTTTCCTTGGTCCCCCAGTCAACTTTTCAACTTGCAATTAAAGCCTTTACCTCCATCTTTACTTATTTAGTAGATCCTTTAACTTTTCAATTTACTCTCGATCTTTAGATATATTTGTAAATCCAGCTCCATTTAGTGTGTCTCTGTTTATAGTTATTCTTATGCTCTTTCCAGGCTTCTATGTGTTTGGTAGCTTCCATAGAGCTTTAATTACTTGTGGGTATGAATTGTGAATTCTATTTCTCACCTCACCATTTAGGGATTTGAGATCCATTATTTCTGTTAGCTCTATTCTTGTCTTACCAGACTCCCCACTCTGCCTTATTTCCTCTTGGCCTTTCTGGTTGTTGCCCAGCCCCTGTATGACATGCAGATTCAGAGATTTGAAGTACAGGTAGTATAAAAATCCCAAAGTAGATAACAGACAGGGCAAGTCAATGGCAAAGAGATGAAATTTCTCCCTGAGACCCACAGCCTACCCTTTTTGGGATCTTTTTCTCTTTTCCTAGTCAAATACTCAATGTCTTCTTGCTCCTTGCCATCAATACTGCTCCTAGAAAATAATCTATTAGTCATTTGCACCAGAGTGTAACTTAGTATCCTTCACCTTTCCTGGCAGCTAGGTGGCATAGTGGACAGACTTCTGGGCTTGAGGTCAGGAAGACTCAACTTCATGAGTTCAGATCTGGCCTTAGATACTTACTAGCTGTGTGACTCTGGGCAACTGCGTGTGACTCACTTAACTCTACCTCTGTTTCTCATCTGTAAAATGGCTAACCTCTAGTATCTTTGCCTAGAAAACTCCAAATGGGGTCACAAAGAGTCAGACATAACTGAAAATGATGGAACAACAGCAACAACACTTATTCTCAGGTTTGTTTGATAATAACTTTGTCATTAATGAAAGAAATTCTGAGCTTTGGTTAAAAAAAAGAAAGTGATGGAGGGTTTTTTGTTTTTGTTTTTTAGAATAGGAGAGACTTTCTGGTATCCTAGAAGTAATACTGAAGGCTTACCACCTCTTGCTATTAGGACAAGAACATTAGGGCCTTCCATGATATCTAGTTAGTAGTGATGAAGGCTCCTTGACAAGGAGAGACTCAACTAATCTGTAGTATTTAGATGTAGTTGTAAATCCAGCTTTAAAAGGAATAACTGCTTACGAGTACATAGAATCATAGAATCTTATCATTGAAAGGGAAATCAGAGCCATCACCTAATCCAATCTATATCTATGCAGTAAGTTCTCCATAATGTCTCCCACACGTGGTCATCCACCTTGTACTTGAAAGTCTCAAGAGTTTGAGTGTGATGAAGTGCCAATCTCTTAACGCCATTGGCATCCCTCACTACTTTTGGAGAGTTCTGTTAGGTAATTTCCCCTTACTTTGAGTAAAAACCTGCCTCTCCAATTTCTTTCCATTGCTTCTGATTCTGCCTTCTGGGGCCAAACAGAACAAATCTAATTTCTTCTTCCACATGAAGACATTTCAAATACATGAAGATGGCAGTCATGACCTCCTAAAGACTCCTTTTCTCTAGGCCAAAACACCTCCAGTTCCCAAAACCCATCCTCAGGTGACATCTTCATTACCCTAGTCTCCTCTGTGTGGTATAGCTTGTCAGTGATCTTTCTAAAATGCAATGTGCCCAGTACTGAGTACAGTCCTCTAGATGTGGCCAGACAGAATGGAGTACAGTGGAAAGCAGTATTATCATCTGTTTAGTCCTGAGAGCTATTTTATTACAGTGTTGACTCATATTAAGTCCTTTTCATGAATGGATATTCAATTTTTTTTCATAGATTTTTAAAATTCATCTGAAACGGAGACTGTGAATTCTATTGGTAAATAGATTTTTATTGGTATCTTTTGTCTTTAGATCATCTGTTGTTCATCTTTTCTTCTATAAGGGGACCAATGACATTAAAAAAATCCAATTAGGTCATCAAGATTGTATCCTTCTCCTCTTCCTAGAAAGCCATCCCTTATTTATAATAGAGAGTTTCTTTTTTTAAAGAAAGAAAAAAGAGAAAAAATATTAAAGCAAATGAATACATAAAAAATCTGCTGATATATATTGTATTCTTTCCTTTCCAGCCTTTTTATACCTTACATCTCCCTTTCTCCTGTACTCTGCTGTGATCCAGGGCCTCTGGTCTCCTTACAGTTCCTTGAAGCTAAGACTCCATCTCCTGAGCATTTTCGCTGGCTGTCCCCGCCTGAATTGCTTTTTGGCCTTCCAGTTGAAATCCCATCTTCTACAGGCAGCGTTTCCTCATCCCCTTTATTCTAGTGCCTTTCCTCTGTTGATTAATTTGAATTTATCAAGTATATGGTTTTTTGGTACACAATTTTTTGCCTGTCATTCTTCCGATTAGATTGGGAGCTTGTAGAGGGCAGGGACTGTCTTTTGTCTCTCTTTTTTTTATCTCCCGCGCAGCACCATACCTGGCAAATAGCCGGCCCTTCATTAACAGGCTGATTGTTCCATTTCTATGGATTCTGACCTCTACAGAGGAGTAGGGGAAGGTATCTTCTATCTCTTCTTAGGGCCATACTTGTTCATAATTCTGTGAAGTTTATTCCTAAGACTGGTTCATGGGAATGGGGACCATTTCCGGAAGTTACTTGAGCAAATATTTATTGATGAATCAAACAAAGCTCCAAAAGCTTTTCAGTTCTTTGTAAATATCTCATTGACTAAGGGGTTTTCCAGGTTGCAGCTCCTTGCCTAGCATAATAGACTATTAGTAAAACAAACCGTATCTTCTCTCAGAGGAGAGGAAGATATTGACACCTGAGTGAAAGGGAGATGGGAGGGAGAGAGAAGCAGGGTGAAGGAGGGCAGAAAATGGAGAAGAGAAGACATAGCTATAGAACAACTGCTAATTCCCCTGAGAAGACCCACAGGATTTTTGGATCTGTCAAGCTTTTGTCAATCAAGATGGATCTTTTTAAAAATATATATTCTTTTAAGGAAAATAGTTTATATTTGGAGGGCACTTTCAGCATTACAAAATATCTTCTTTATGACTGAAATTAGAGAATTGGACTAGGTGACACCTACAATCCTTTCTAGCTCTAAGTCTGTGATTATAAGTTGGGTAGAATGCAATATTATTGGCTCCATTTCACAGGTAATGAAATCAAGGCTTAGAAAGTTAGAATGACTAGCATGGCCTTTCACTAACTGAGTCTCAGTGCAGGGGTTTGACCCAATTTTCTGGACTCCAGGTTCAATATGCTTCCCATGATACAGCTCTGATTCTCTCTTACCAAACATTAATGGCATGCCTTGTGTGCCAGCTGTTCACCCAAAATCCCAACTCTGGTTGGGTAGGTTACAGCTTGGCTGCAGCCACATATTAATAACTGAGATTAGCACCAGGGCATATAATATGTTTTAAAAGCAAAAGAATGGGTTAACAGTAAACCATTAACTTCTCTGTGTACTCAGTCTGCCACAGGCTCCAAGGAACATTTCTCTCTTGTTCCTGAAGAGGGCCCATTATTCACTCTAGCCTGACACCTATCCCCCCTTCTCCTTTTCACCTCCTCCCACACAATGTTTTTCTCCCTCATTTACTTGTGTTCAGTACTGAATAAGATGTAAAAATGAAATGACAGGGAATTAGTCTGGAAGTTTGTGAAGTGGGGGATATTAATTTTTTTTCTCTTTTCGTTTGAAGGATGCTTTGGTTTCTTCATCTGCAACATGAGGGGGTTGGATGAGATGGTGTCTTAAGTTTCTTCC
Organism: Trichosurus vulpecula; assembly: GCF_011100635.1. Classification (NCBI taxonomy): domain Eukaryota; kingdom Metazoa; phylum Chordata; class Mammalia; order Diprotodontia; family Phalangeridae; genus Trichosurus; species Trichosurus vulpecula. Next base: position 102,654,776 of record NC_050580.1, read on the forward strand.
TCCTTCTATTTGGTCTATTAAGTCTATTAAACAATCTCCCACTCCCAGGCTCAGCATACAGATGAGTCAGCATCTATAGCAATCAGCAAATTTATCTCTGGCGTTTGGCTTAAATTAGTAGGTTAAACAAACTTTTAGGGTGATAAGGTAAGGAGTGTAAAAGCTGCCTCCGCCATCAGAGTGAGTCATCCTACCTCGATGCTTGCTGGGTAAGGTGGCCACCTTCCAGAGGAATTCAGCAATGGCTAGAAGTGGGACTCTCTTCTCATAAAGATGCATCCAGTCAGGCATCAACATGTGGTTGTGTGTATTGTATATATCTGTTGTTCATTCATTTCAGTTGTGTCTGACTCTTTGTGACCCCATTGGGGGTTTTCTTGGCAAAGATGCTGGAGTAGTTTGCCATTTCCTCCTTCAGCTCATTTTACAAATGAGAAAACTGAGGCAAACAGGGTTAAGTGACTTGCCCAGTGTCATACAACTAGTATCTGAGGCTGGATTTTAACTCAGGTCTTCCTGGCTCTAGGCCCATCACTCTATTCACTAGTCTACCTGCCTTTGGTGTCAACATAAATATAATTTAACGTGCAGTTTATTCAATGGAAAAGATGCTGGATTCAGACTCCAGGGACCTGAATTCAAATAAGACATACTTTAATGGGAGGTAATGTGGTAGAATAGAAAGGTGCCAGGTCAGGAAGACTCGGCTTCAAATTCTGCTTCAGACACTTAGCCCCGTGACCCTGGGCAAATCACTTGACCTCTTTGTGCCTCAGTTTCTTCATCCGTAAAAATAAAGAAGTAGGACTTGCTGACTTATAAGTTAGTCAGTAAGCATTTAAGTTCCTACCATGTTTCAGGCATGGTGCCTTCTAGCTCCAAATTTATAGTTCTCTGGTCCCACCTTTTTACTTACTAGCTGTGCAATTCATTCAACCCCACTAGGCTTCATTTTTCTGAGGGTTTTGGTCTAGGTGACTCTAAGGTCTCTTCTAGCTTGAAATCTATGATCCTCCTTTCAAATTCATCTAGGAGTAAAGGGTAGAGAATACTTCAGAAGACTAGACTCCAAGCAAAACCACATTGAAAGGGCAGTGTGGAAGGATGTTGTACTTGCCATCAGGAGACCTGGATTTCAGTTTTGGGTCTATCATTTAGTGGTAAGGTGGCTTTGTGCAAACCCAGCTTTCCTGAGTGCTGGTTTCTTCCTCAGTAAAATGGTAGTAATGCCATCTGTTCTGTCTGCATCACAGGGTTATTTTTTGAGCCTTATCTATTTAATAGTTCATAATATTTATGCACTAATATATATGAAAGGACTTTTTAAACAGTAAAATTCCATAGTTCTGTTAGTTGCTGGCTCTTTTCTATGGAATGAGGATATGGAAAGAAGAAAGGACAAAACCTCCTTTATTCGTCTGCACTAAAGAAGACCATGGGCTCTGCTTCCAGCTTGACCAACGTAGTCATCATCAGTGGGAGTAATCTTCATGGTGAATGGGTCTTCTAACCCCTCCTCCCGATCCCATCAACATCAACTGCCAACTAATTGACACTGATGAGCAACTGAACCCAAATGCCTTGGGACTAGCTGTCCCCTTAGGTCACCAGTTCTGCTTCTACGCTTCTCCTGCAACCATCACCCAGTGATGCATCCTTTGTGGAGATGTGACCTGGCAATCGCCTTTGTGCTAAGCTGCCATTTGCTCCAAATCATTTTAGATGATTCAGATGAAATCACTTGAGTTATTTTATGTTCTCTGGGGAACTTTACTTAATCTCGTATTATCAACCATTTATACCCAGTTCTCCTTTAGAAAGAAAATAGAAGGCTAGATGAAGAAGAGATCTTAGAAAGCATTGGTCTAATCCTTTCATTTTACATATGCAGAAACTGAGGCTCAGAAAGATTAGGTGACTTGCCCAAGGCTGGAACTATTTAATGGAAATTTGGGGTCTAGAATCTGTCTCCGGTTCTTTCTGTGCATAACCACCCACTCTAGATAAGCTCCCAGTGTAGTACAGAGAGTAAGGCCAACACAGAACTAGTCTCAGCCACATTCTTCTCCATGGTTTAATGCTTTGTTTTCCAGCAAACACTATTGTATAGAATTCATTCTTTAAATGGAAGGCACTGGTATGTGCTTTGTTAAACCAGTTTAAGGACAACACTACACTGCTTTCTCCATTATGTCACCTATGTTTGCTAGTCTCCACAACATTTTGTCCAAGTCTGTAACTTATTGACACTGTTAAAAAAGAGGAGTAGAGAGTCGATGGGGGATGTTGTTGGTTATATGGAAGTATATGGAATAGGGTAAGGATGTATGGAAGCTTGGTAGTGGGAAAAGCACGGAAGTGATATTTCTTGGACCCATTGGGTTGAGTTAAAAAGAGAAAAAGGAGAATAAATTGCCAGTATTTTATTGCTACAAAACTACTCTGGCCAAGCTCCACTCTAAAGTCATGACAGTATATAACTATAAGAACTTAAAAGGAACAAAATACTTGGGCACACATATATAACAAGATGGGGATGCTTTAACATCTGCACCTCTTCTCCCCTGCATGATCTTATAGGAAGCCCTTTAGCTCTGAAGAACAGACCCCCTGTGGAATAATAAGCCATCTAAGCTGCAGCAGGGCCAGAAGGCTGGTTCGCGCTGTGCTGCTTGGTTTGCTCCCTAAATACAAGCAAGTGGAAAAGAGATAGTTGCATGATGTTTAGAATCATTATTGCAGCTGCTGATGTGTGTATTGTTATATTCATATTAAAAAACCCCAAACCCTAATAATAATTAACTTGTAGGCTGGTAATATAAGGAAAAGAGAAATTTGGCACCAGTGTAGTGGAAAATGAATAATGCTGTACAAAGAGCCTAGCTGAGAAAGGATACTAATGAAGTTCCATGCACAATAAAGGTACTGGTCTCTGAAATTCAAAGATGATGAAATTCATCTACTATCAGCAGAAAAAAATCACTTCATGTTGTTTCTTTAGTAGTGGGGGTGAATATGATTCATATTCCCTTTGTCTAATTAGTCCTGCAATCATTTTTGAGACTGAACTGTGACCTTGAAGGGTGGGATACAAACCATGTGACTATGATTTTCTTGGCACTGAGGCAAACCTAGCTACTTCCTGCATATGTTCAAACCCTTCTATATTATCTTTCTCTATGTATATTCTAACTTTAATATGTCTGTGTATTTACTTTACTTCCCTTATTTTACTCAGAGCTTCTTAAAATCTAAGACCATGTTTTATTTATATGTTTGTATACACCAAATGATTCCTTGAATATAGTAGGTGTTTAATAAATGTTTTTGAATAAACAGATGACATTCTATTGACAATCTTTTATTTTTCAATAGCACCCTACCTTTGGACTACTTGAAACATTTCGTCTACGATGAGAGCCGCTCCACTCCTTCAGATTGAAGTTAGCCTGGGTAGCACTTAATTTTAACTTAAATGCCAATTCCTAAAATGGTTTAACAAAGCAGATACTTACTAGAGCCTTCATTTTAAAGATTTAACTCAATACTATAGAGTTTGCTGGAAAACAAAGCTTGAAACCATAGAGTTGAATGTGAGTCTGTGGCTAGTTCTCCATGTTAGTCTTGTGTCTCAGACTGCTGTGGGAGCTCCTCTGGATCAGAGAATCAGGGATGTTTCTTCTGCAACTCCACAATCCTGAGACTACAATAAGTGGCACTTGGTAGATGAACACTTAATAGAAAGTCTCAGTTTGGGGGATTGGAATTTGCTTCTGAAAAAATATTTGCAAGATTTAATTCAATATTGGAAAGTTTTCTCCAGGAAGTTCTGTTCTATTACATCAGCAGGGAGTGAAGGTGACCCAGAGTTCTTGAAGACAACTGTCAGCAAAGACATCTACACTTTCAGGTTCTGACAAGGTGGAAAGACTTTGCTTATGATCCTAGCAATGGAATAAGTCAACTTTCCAAAGAGTAGTCTAGTTAAGGATGGAGAGGCTGGTCATGTGTTTGTGAATTCTTTGGACACAGCAACTCATGAAACAAAGGAAAAAATATATAATGGCTCTCAGTCTTGAATGATTACTTTTGCTTCTGCAGGGAAATCAACAGAGTGGCAGCAGAGGAGGAAGAGAGTGCTAAAAATTGCAGAGGTCTTCCAAAGGTGGGGAACCTATGGCCTTGAGGTCAAACGTGGCCCTAAAGGTCCTCAAGTGCAGTCCTTTGACTGAATCCAAACTTCACGTGAAGTTTGACTGCATTCTGTCAAATGGCTGCACTTGAGAACCTAGAAGGCCACATGTGGCCTCAAAGCTGCAGGTTTCCCACTCCTGTTTAAACCATGTATAAACTTTAACTGAGTGACTGTTGGTTTTCTGTGAGATCCTTTCTAGCGATCAACGTATGGACATACTGCAGGGATAATTAAACTTCTTGTGAAGTTCTTGTTTTAAAGAAGGAAGTTCCAGTTAAATGGAAAAATGGCTTGCAGTTTCTTAGGTTAATGAAGGAATTAGTGGAGTTTGTTTTGTAATGTACTCAAAAGCAACAAGAAACATACTTTCATGGGACATTTGGTAATGTCATATTATGTATAGCTGATCATGTGTTTGAAAAAGACCACTGTTAAAGTAATTGCAGCTTGTATCTCAACTGCTGCTGTAGGAACTTGGTAAAGATGCTTTGAGGTAGCTAGGTAATACAGTGGTTAGAGCTCCAGGCCTAGAGTCAGGAGGTATCCTCTTCCTGAGTTCAAATCTGACCTCAGACACTTGCTAGCTGTGAGACCCATGGCAAGTATTTTAACCTCTCTGCCTCAGTTTCCTCTCACAGGTTGGGGCAGCCAGATGTTACAGTGGATAGAACATTGGGCCTGGAGTCAGGAAGATCTGAGTTCAGATCTGGCCTCAGACACTAGCTATGAGACCCTGGGCAAGTCACTTACCCCTATTTGCCTCAGTTTCCTTATCTGTAAAATGGGCTGGAGAAGGAAATGGCAAACCACTCCAGTATCTTTTTTTTTCAAGAAAACACCAAATGGGGTGATGAAGAGTTGGACATGACTGAAATGACTGAACGACAAAAGCCTCATAGGGTGGTTGTGAGGATCAAATGAGAAAATAGGTACAGTGCTGCATAAATGCTGTTATATATGAATATATATGTGTCTGTGTTATGCATGAGATAAACATATGTGCACATATATGTATATCTATTTACATGCTATCCCTCATATGGGAGATCATGGATAAGAATCACAAAGGATGGGCAGATATGGGAGGAAGAGAGCAGGAGAAAGGAAATAGGCATTTACATGACACCTAATATGTGCTAGGGACTCTGCTAAAGTGCCTTTTACAAATATTATTTGATCCCACATGGATAGGTTATGAGATGTATCTTTCTTGGGAACGCCCATGCCTATAGGTGGCTATTTACATACTGGGGAGTTACTAAGGTTCTCTGAATTCTTCCTAATCGTCATTTATTGTAACTCTGTTACACTTCATTATATTCAAATGCCATAATTTGTTTAGCCATTCCTAAGATGATGAGTATCTACTTTGTCCTAGTTCTTTGCTAACACAAAAAGTGCAGCTACAAATATTTTGGGTGCACGTTTGACCTTTCTTTTTGTCTTTTCCCTTCTTGGTGTTTATTTCCTTTGTTAGTCCATATTACTTGAAGTAAGCAGACTCAGGAGAACAATGTGCCTGATGGCCATAATAACATGATGATAACATCCCTGAAAGACTTCAGAACTTCAACTAAAGTGGAAGCCTGGTCTTTTCATGCTTCGTTACATTCCTTATAGTCATCATTTCGTGTGCACAATAGCATTTCATTAATTCATATAGCACAATTTGTTCAGCATATCAATGGAAATCTCAACCCTTTTTTTGCTACCATAAAACATGCTGCAATGGATAATCTGGTCTACATGGAGCCTTGCATTCTGTCTTTTCCCTCCTTTGGTTACGTGCCTGGTAGCTGGATCACTGAGTTTATGTCATTTGGAGTGAACAGAAGCAGGACAACAATTTACCTGATGGCCAGAATAATGCGAGGGTAAACATCTCTGAAAGACATCAGAATTTAGACTAAAGCAGTAACTGATCATAACTTTGAAAGACTAATGATGAAGCACATTTTCCATCCGCTCTAATGGGTTAGAGATATAGAACTAGTCATCATGTTTTCTCCTAAATGGTCAATATCTTGATTTATGTTGTTTGACCACACACATTTGTTACAGGGGAAGGCTTCCATTTTGCGGGAGGGGAGTCGATGGGCAGAAATAGATATGAAAAAAGTAGAGTATCAATAAAGTCTTTTAAACGTTAAACATGTTTCTATTAGCCTCTAAGATCAAGAAGTGAGGGATAACTACATCAGGGATTTTGTAGCTCCTAAACTTGACCCTTCAAAAACATCAAGTTAAGAATAAGAGGAATTAAAGTGATTTATATGCTACTAAACTAGCCCAGGGAGCAGCTAGGTGGTGCAGTGGATAGAGACTCATCTTCCTGAGTTCAAATTTGGCTTCCGATACTTACTGGTCGTTCGACCCTGGGCAAGTCACTTAACCCTATTTGCCTCAGTTTCTTTATTTGTAAATTGAACTAGAAAAGGAAAAGTGAGCTTCTCAGTATCTTTGTCAAGAAAACGCCAGATGGGGTCACAAAGAGTTGGACACAATTGAAACGACTGAACAAAACTAGCTTTACTTTCTGAGTAAAGATGGAATGATGCCAATTAACTTGAGCCAGACTTTTAATGCATCCATTTTTCAAGTGTAACAACAAAAACAACAACAATAAGAAAAGTTCATGTTACTTCTTTGAACTTTTTAGCTAAAAAGTTTAAAATTCATGATTCCAATGCAAATACGTGAATTTGATCATCTTGGGGGGATATTGCCTTAAGGTAGCTCTAGGCTACAGGAAATGAAGGATTTTGATTTGATTATAAAATGCAGGAAAGCTTATAAGCACTCAAAATGGGAAGGGACAAAGAGGACTCTTATAGGAAGTACAATATGCCTCTTACTTAAGATTCTAAAAGACGATCGTTTGAAAGAGCATGCAAAGTGTTTTATTAATCTCAAACCCTGCCTGGTTTGATGACTTCAGAGATTTCTGTTTTCCCTGTGCTGCCCTCAACTCTGGCATTAGAACAACAAGCTTAAGAAGTTAATTCTGAGAGTCCAGAGGGAAAACATTTTCAAGGAAAAAAACAACCACCTCACAGCTTAGAACTCAAAGATACGAGAGAAAGTAGTTTAAATCCAACACTAAGGCAGCATTTTTTTTACCACTAGTAATCTTTGAGGGATACAAGAGGAAATGTGGTTAGCCACAGGAGAGGTTGTCTCATGTTATATATCACTTATGGACACCTGGCTTGTCCACCGGCTTTCATTCATTGAACAGAAAAATTGAATAGTCAGAAACCATGATCTTATTGAAGGAATGAGTGGGGATTGAATTATAGCATCCATAGACTCATCTCTTGGGTTTAATGAGTTCTTCCATTATCCAACAGATGAGGAAATGACCTTCAATTTCAAAATGTAATCATGTAAGGAATTTGTGATGATGCGGTAGAGTCCACTTTAACATGGGGGATGGATGAGGATCTCCTCTTATACTTCACAGGGACACCAATAGCTAGTTTTTGACCAGCCTCCAAAGGGTCCCTGTCCTAGCAGAGTACCCCTGTATTGATTCCCTATCAGGTCTATGCCTGGTATGTGCAATGATTCCCAGGCCAGTGATGGGAAGGGAGTGGTAGGATCCTTCTCCTCGTCCCACCCCTGGTTTTTGTTTTGGTGAGCTGGATGGATAGTAAACCAACAAATGTTATTTGAAATGAACAAGATGTGAGCTTTAGTTAAGAAAGAGAAGTATTGTATACCACAAATCTATCACTATAAATATGAGTTTGCTGACCACATCATGGCCAGGAATGGAGGCCAATAAGTCTCTCCCCAGGAGACGGCATAGAACAGTGGGAATAAGATACTGGCCTTATAGTTACAGGATCTGGGTTACGAGTGACCATCTCTGCCATTTACTACTACCTGTGTGACCTTGGACAAGTCACTGAACCTTTTTAGGACTTGGTGCCCTAAGACCTAAAATTAAAGGGATGGAACATATAGAGTTTCCTTCCAGTACTAGATCAGTCATTTCATTTATTCCTTCTGATACAGCCTTGAAGACCCCAAAGGGGAGTAACAAGAAAAGAGCCATAGAAAGCGGCATGTATCTGTCTTATCTCAGAAGGGGAAATGTCTAGAAGCTAGGGGAGACTGGTCGCTAAGAAATAGAAACCTGAACATAAAAATAAACCTTAAGACATACAGTATGTATTGGACACAGAGAGGGTAGACTTATGGAGGTCTGGGCCTCTCACAGGCTAATAATACAACTGTTCTGCCCTACAATGGACTTACTTTGAACTTGAACTATATTCTTGGAGTCATCAATAACCCCCACTAATCACAGTTGGGCAGGAAAAATATCATTGAGGGCACCCAGAATGTATAGAATCTCTTCCCATTCCTAGAGGCTTGGAAGAGGAAGGGACCTGAGGGCCAGGGTGCAATTTCCATGTATTGAAACTGGTACAAAGCTCCCATCAATGCTGTTCCACCAAACTGTGGCTTTTATCCTTGGGAGAAAGTACTAGATAAACAATGAATTTATTGAGCACTTACCACATATTAGGCACTGTGCTAGGGGCTGGGGACAGAAATACATGTCAGAAGGACAAAGTTTCTGCCTGAAAACACTCATGGGGATGCTGTAAAGGAGGTATTGAGTATGCACTTGGCAACATGGTATGGAGACAGTTTTGAAGGCGAGAGAGGACATGAAGGCCTGCTTATGGGTAAAATGAGGCAAAATCTCACCTATCCGAGGCAATCATTGTAGGGGAAGATTCCAAAGTTCTGAGAAGAGAATGATAGACACACAGGCAGCATGGGGTCGATGGCTCAGAAGTGATATGGAGGCCATGGTTTGATGGGCATGACTGATTCAACATACTCTCTTCATGCACTTTGATGTCTGTGTGTGTTGGGGGTTGTGATGAGGGTGGGCAATGCCAGCGACTGCCATAAAGGGACAAAAGTCTTAGAAAGAAGGGCTGAACCAGACAAATGGATAAATCTTCTTCATTCTTTTCAGTTGGGCTTCCTTTTATTGTGTAGAATGTTTGGCCTAAGTCACTACCTGCCAGTAGGTTTTCCCATTCATTTAAGCCTCTCAAACATACCTTTGAAGTGACTTGCCCTGGCTTTTTGCTTTACACTTCTCATCTACTCAACTCAGATATTGCTTCCCCAATTGGGGATTGCCCTTTGTCCCACCCTATTTGATCATTTGCACATATCAGAGAGCCCATCTCCTGCTGCAATGTGGTCTTCTGGGTGTACCCACTGCCGAGGGGTAACCTGGATAATTATGGCTCATGCTTGCGTACCACTTTAAAGTTCACAGAACACTTTATGTACGTGATCTCATTTGATGCCCTCGGTAACCCTGTGAGGTAGGTGTTATCATCCCTATTTCCCATTCCTCTTCTCTCCTGTCAACTACTATCGAAACATTTTGGAGAAACAAAACAAAACAAAAAGGGGGCAGCTAGGTGGTGCAGTGAGTAGAGCACTGGCCTTGGAGTCAGGAGGACCTGAGTTCAAATCTGACCTCGGGCAAGTCACTTAACCCCAGTTGCCCTGCCTTCCCCCCTCCAAAAAAAACATTTTGGGGAACCGGTTCAACTTTGGACTTTAGGGAGATTTCCATCCTCCCTTTTGTCCCCCACTGAACATGAGTGATGAAGGACTAGAGAAGGGGGTCTTAACCTGGAGTCCATGAACATGTTTTAAAAAAATAATTTATTTTCACAAGCATTGATTATCTCTCCTTCCTACTTTCCTTCTTCCAATGATATAATAAAATCTCCTTGCCAAAAAATCCCTTATAACAAATATGAATAATCTGGCGAAACAAATGTCCATATTGTCTACGGCCAAGAGTTCAAAAGAATTTTAAAATTGTTTTCTCTATAATGTGGTATTCTCTTAGTTCTGTTCATCTTAGCTCTTACTTCTTCAGTTCATAGAGATCTCAGTTTCCTCAGAAATTGTCCATTTTAAACTTGTAGCATAATAATATTCCATTATATGTATGTATCGTAATTTGTTTAGCTATTCCTTAATCAGTGGGCACCCCTTTAGTTTCTAGTTTTGAGCTTCTGCAAAAAGAGGTAGTACAAATATCTTTTATATATAAATGATTTTCCTCTTTCTCTTCACTGTCTTTGGGGCACAGGCCTAGTACTGGTATAATTAAGTCAAACATATGCACAATTTAGTATCTTTTGGGGCCTAGTCCTAAATTGCTTGCCACAACGGCTAGAACAATTTACAGTTCCAACTATAGTATAAAAGTGTGTCTTTTCTCCTGCAGCACGCTCCGCCCCCAAATATTTATCATTTTCCTCTTTTGTCATATTCGCCAATGTTGTGGGTATGGGGTGGTGCTTCAGGGTTGTTTTGATTTGCATTTCTATAATTATTAGGACAGAGAATTTTTTTCATATGGCTGTTGATACTTCAGACATCTTCCCTTCAGAACTGTCTATACATACCCTTAGACTATTTATCAATTGGGGAATGATTCTTACTCTTATAAATTGAGTAAGATCCTGATATATCTTAGATATGAGACCTTTAAGCAGAGTCTAACTGCAAACATTTCCCTCAGTTACCTATTTCTCTTGTTTTAACTGCATTAGATTTGTTTGTGCAAAACCTTTTCAGTTTGAAATAATCATAATGTTAAATTTTCTCAGTGATTCTCTCTATAGAGTATCTAGTTTTTAAACTCAGACCCTAGTCATAAATTTGAAAGGTGGTTTATTCCCTAATTTTCTTATGATACCTTTCATTTCTAAGTCATGAATGCATTTGGAATTTATCCTGGTATATAACATAAGCTGCTGGATTGTAGTCAATTTCTGTCCAATCGCTTTTCAATTTTCCCAGTGTTGTTTTTGTCAAGTAGTGAGTCTTTCCCCCAATAACTGGGGTATTTGGGTTTATTGAAGCCTCCGTTTGCTTGATATATTGTGTACTTAATCTGTTCCACTGATTGGCTGCCCTTTTTGTTTCAGTCAGTATAAACCCATTTTAATGATTACTGATTTGTAGAATAGTTTGAGATCCCTGACAGATCCCTCTTCCTTCCAACATGCTTTTCGTTATTGCTCTTGAGATTCTTGACCTTTTGTTCTTCCACATGAATTTTGTTATTTTCCCCTAACTCACTCTATAAAATAATCCTTTGATAATTTGATTGGTACAGCACTGAATAAGTAAATTAATTTAGGCTGGTATTGTCATTTTGGGCTCAACTTACCTATGATCAATGAATGTTTTCCCAGTTATTTAGACCTGTCTTTATTTCTTAAAGAGTGTTTTATAATTGGATTCATATAGTTCTTGGGTGCTTTTTGGTATATATGTACCTAAACGTGTTTTCTGTAGTTGAATATTTGAATATTTCTTTTTCTAGTTTTTTTTCTACATGGTTTGATGGCTAGTGAGCTTGTTTTTTAAAACAAGCTTTTAAACAATATTTTGATAATTATATTTCACTGTAATTAATTTTCTTTGTAACCCTATGAATTTTATTTTATTAATTTAAATTTATTTTGAGAAGGAGTCCATAGGCTTCATAAGGCTGCCAAAGATATACATGACAAAAAAAGTTGGGAACCCCTCAGCTAGAGGAATGTTTTTAGAGAATTATCATTCTAGGGGCAGCTAGGTGGTGCACTGGATAGAACACTGGCCCTGGAGTCAGGAGGACCTAAGTTCAAGTTGGCCTCAGACCTGACACTTGACACTTACTAGCTGTGTGACTCTGGGTAAGTCACTTAACTCCAATTGCCTCACCAAAGAAAAGAAAAAAAGGAAAGAAGAATTATTGTTATAAATGTTTACATGGGGTTTTCCAAATAATGTAACATCTTTCAGGAGAAACAGCATAAGAAGGCAAGAATCTGGGCTCAAACTACAAAGGATCAGCCAGTAATGCATTAAGTACTTATTATATGATTGAACAGCTTGTAAGTGTTGGAGGCAGGATTTGAACCTAGCTCTTCAGGCTCTGAGTTCAGTATTCTATCCACCATTATTACACTGTTGTGATAACTGGCTTTTTTCCCTGTATCTGGGGCAGGGGTGGCACTTGCATGTGATAAGATAGATGGCCAGCTGTACTCAGTGATGCAGTGGGTGCTGTGAATTTGGGGGCCTCATGGTGCTCACAAAAGCACCCTCCTGCATTGTAGGGCATGGGAGAAGTCTCAGGTGGGGTTTTTGCAGCCTAGCTCACAGGGTGAGAATGGGAGCAGAATCTACAACATAAGCAAATGGAGAACAGAGTTTGATAGCCGGCAATACAGGACAGAGAACCAAGAAGCCACAAGATAACATTTGAAACAAAAGCTGAATTGGGGAGCTGGGGTTTCTGATTGTGGATCTAAATGAGTCTGATGAAATGCCAATATCTCAGAAGGAAGTTGGATCAAAGCCACGTTGGAGGTAGGGTAGGACCAGTAGGAGGCAAGGTCTGGGCTTCACGATCCAACTACTTGGAAGCAGATGAACAACAATGTTTTGAGCTCGACAAAGAGATTCCAATTTGATGTATTTCTTGTCTGATGGCTGTGTGTATGTGTGTTTTGAAGCTCAGCTAGGTGTGGCTAGATCCTGTCCTTCAACTTTCCCTGATGGGAGAATTACCACCATCATTGCTGCTCTTGTCCTACACAGCAACAGGAGACTGTTTGGGCATTGAAGTTCTTTGCCGTATGACTTTCCCAGAGGGAAAGGCCACATTATTTTGAAACCTCTACAGAAACATTTAGAAAATGATTTTTCAAATGGCATTTCTCTAGCCCTTCAGCACTGGGGGATACAGGGAAGAGTGAGAAGGGAGGGAATGCACGTCAAGTCCAAAGCTGACTTGGTTGTCCAAATGCTTGAAAAGCCGTAGGTAGGAGGGAGACAGGAATGGAGGTTTCAAAGAAATGCTAGAAACATGTATTTTATTCATCTTTAGTGTTTACTCACAGATGCTTTGACACCCTGTGTACAAAGGCCATTTGGCAGGAATCTGTTGAAAAGGTGTTACACATGCATGCTTCTTCCTTCTCTCCTGCTCTTCTTCTTCTCTCCCCCTCCTTATCTCTTTTCCCTTTTCCCATCCCTCCTCCCTCCCTTGCTCTCTCTCTCATGCACACATTGACACACACACACACACACACCTCCCAGGGAAGGACTTATTCATGTTTTCTTGTATTCATGTTTTTTTCTTATTACAAACAATTTGAGGAAATGAGTTTTGGGTTACAGGACATGAGTGCAATACCAATGTGTTTGTTTGGAGGTAATTTAAAAATAAATTAAATGTGCATGTGTTGGGAGTTCAAGTACATCCAACAAAGCCTGGATAGGATGGAACTTTGATGAAAATGCTCTTGGAAATTATAGAATAGAAACTCACAAAGAACCACTCAGGCTCTCACCCTGTATTCTAAGGGCAGAATAATTCTTCTTCCAAAAGATCTCATCATACCCTGCCTTTGTCTTCCTGTTCTAAATCAGGGAACAACATTACTTATGATGTTTTCCACCATAGCAATAGTAATAAATGTAATAATTAGCATTCATATAATACTTTACAGACATTTTAAAATTTAATTCTCACAACAGCTCTGTGAAGTTGGTGGTACTATTATCCTTATTTTACAGATGAGGAAACTGAGGCTCAGATTGATTGACTTGCCTATGGTCAAATAACTAGTAGGCATCAAAGGCAAGGTGTGAACCTCAGTCTTTCCTGACTCCAGGCTTAGCATTCTTTTTTATCATACCACATTGCTTCTCTGTCATATAGTGCTTGCTTAAGAATCACTAATGATTACAGACTTTAGTGTTAATGATATTAACTTGTGGAGTGACAGCTTAAAGAAAACCCAAGATTCTCCCTCTCCTTTTGGCATGAATTTTATTAAATGAATGAATTCATAATTCTTTGTAACCCCAACATGTAATAAAGTGCCTGGCATATAGTAAATAATAAATGCTTGCTGATTCACTGTTAAGGATATAAATCTAATATACATAGTTTCATATTTCCAGATAATAAAGTAGGTCACTAATTTGTTGAACCTGGTCATGGTATAAAAGGTTCTTTTATTACAATAATACCTCCCTTTTCTTAAACTTCCGTTTTCATCTTGGGACAGTTTGTACTTGGTGCATGTATGGGTATATGTATATAGACCATGCTTCTCCCCTCTTTTTAAAGCTTTCTTCTTCATATCGGAGTGGTGGTAATTATGTGTGTGTATGCATGCATGCATGCATGCTCTTTTAACCTACATGTATGTACCTAAGGAAAATTAGATCACTTGTAAGGGCATGGCCATTGTCTTCCTCATTGGCCTGCTGTATAGTTCTAAATATCTCTGTAACCACCAATTGCTGATTGGCTGCCTTCCTTAGCATTGGCTATTCTGAAAACAACCTTCGTCTGACTTTCTAGCATTCTTTTTTCACAACTGTTCCTGCTTCCTTTTCTCTCAAAGGGCCATTTAGCGTCAATCTATGCCTCCCCCACCCCAAACTATCCCATCTTTCTTTTCAGGGTTCTCTCATAAGGTATAAACTACTTAATTTGAATTTAACCTTTCTTAACATTTCCCTGCCTTGGGCAGATAGGTAACTTTTAAGTATCCCTAACCAAACATAATGTCCCTTCCCAGACAAACGTCTAGAAAGAGTAATTTATTTCTACTCATTGTCTCCATTTCCTCACCTTCCATTCACTTCTTAATACCTTACAATATGACTTCCTATAATAATTGTAGTAGTAACACTAATACTTATATGGTGCCTACTATGTGCCAGGCATTGTGCTAAATACTTTGCAACTATTATCTCATTTGGTCTTTATAACAACCCTGGGAGGTAGATACTATTATTATTCCCATTTTAAAGATGAAGAAATGGGGCTGACAGAGGTGAAGTAACTTACCCAAGGGTCACACAGCTAGTAAATATTTGAGGCCAGAATTGAATTCGGACCTTACTAACTTGAGGCCCAGTGGCCTCTCTACTGAGCTACCCACTTTATTGAAATTGCTTTGTCCAGGGTTGCCAATGATTTTTTAATTTCCCCCTAATGATATTGTAACAACAAAATCTTATGGTCTTTCCTCAGTCCTTAACCCTTTCTACGGCTTTTGACAATATTGGCTACTGCATCCTTCTAGTCAGTCTCTTCTCCTCTGACCTCTGATACGTTACCTTGCCCTTTTCTGAGTCTTCTGCTGCATGTCAGACCACTCCAAACTCATTCTCTTTTGTTGGATTTTTCTAATTCTGATGTTCTATGAGTCTATTTTGGAGCTGATAATAGTTGATGAGTGTTTTGTTGGTCACAGTCTTAGCATGGTTGTAGTTGTATTCCTTATGATGGAGGCACACATCAGTGGCCAAAACTCTTGCCTTAAACTGTTGTTGACTTTTCACCAAGAGGTTTATTTCCTCTATTGAATGAATTGCCATTCTCAAGCGGTCCCTCCTAATTTTCCAGTCACAATGACTATTTTTACCTGATCTTTTGCATAGCTACAAAGCTGTAGCTATATAGGTTAATATAATAAAATATAGGTTACAATCTTGACCTCAGTGAAAAGATACGGAAATAGATTTTTTTTGTTTGGGGGGGTTGTAGGCATGGAGTATGTCAGTATGCTACAGTCAGATACCATTGTATAGGCTGCTTTTACTCGACTCTTTTTATTATAAAGGAAGACTCACCGAGTCATAATGTGGGAGTGGGTTAAGAAACCTAGTCAGAAATGACTATATGATTTAAAAGCAAAATTATCATTATGATTTAAAAACTTATGTCACACTAGACAAAGAAGGCTCTTTAAGGATGGCTTGTCATACTAGAGGCAGCATAGGGACTAAGGTGTTGGACTTGAGTGAGAAAACCCTCAAATCCTGACTTTAGAATTTATTAACTACGGGACCATGAAAAAGTCTTTTCAAGCCTCTGTTTTCTCAGCTATAAGATGAGGATAATAATAGAGACAGTGCCTACTTTGAAGGTTGCTTTGTCAACTGAGATGTAATGTATATAAAGTGCTTTGAAAACTTCAAAGTACTATATAAATGTCAGTCATGATTGCATTAGCATTTTCAAAACTTGGAATAGAGCTACTAAAACCTGTAGTGTTGGAGGGGTGGTCTTTATGATGTTAAACAGTTTTATATTACTTCAGGGGTCAGAGTTTCCCCAACTTGTTCTGTGAGCCTATGAAGCATATTGACCTTAGGAGGTCTGTGAACTTTGAAGAGAATATTATGTCTTTATTCTCACAAACCTCTAACTGAAATTGAATATTCCCTTCAGTTATGGATTTTAAAAAACACATTTTTGGGGGGCGGAGCCAAGATGGCGGCTGGTAAGCACGGACTAGAGTGAGCTCCGTACCCGAGTCCCTCTAAAAACCTATAAAAAATGGCTCTGAACCAATTCTAGAATGGCAGAACCCACCGAACAGCAGAGGGAAGCAGGGCTCCAGCCCAGGACAGCCTGGATGGTCTCTGGGTGAGGTCTATTCCACACGGAGCTGGGAGCTGGGAACGGAGTGGAGTAGAGCCCAGCCTGAGCGGCGTGGACGATCCAGACCAGAAGCCGGGTGGAGGGGGCCCTAGCGCCCTGAATATGTGAGCTGCGGCAGTTACCAGACCCCCTCGACCCACAAACACCAGACTGTGGAGAAGGTTAGTGGGAAAAGCTGCGGGAGTGGAAGGAGTTCCCGGTTCGGCTTCCAGCCCCGGGGGCAGCGGAGGTGGGGCAGCTACAGCTGTTGTTACTTCCGGCTCCAGGCCCACCTGGTGGGAGGAATTAAGTGGCGGATCAGAGCAGGAGTGCAACAGCCTGCTGAAGATCTAAGCCCAGTCTGGACTGGGGGTCCTTGGGGAAGGAGGAGTGCGGCTCTGACAGAGCTGGCACCTCCCCCCCAAACATAG
Source organism: Trichosurus vulpecula (assembly GCF_011100635.1). Classification (NCBI taxonomy): domain Eukaryota; kingdom Metazoa; phylum Chordata; class Mammalia; order Diprotodontia; family Phalangeridae; genus Trichosurus; species Trichosurus vulpecula. The sequence goes on from NC_050580.1 coordinate 102,671,907, forward strand.
AACATAGAACTCGTTAGTCTACAAGCAGTCATACCCCACTGAAAAACTCAAGGGTCAAGTTAGTTGGTTGGGAATATGGCCAGGCAGCGAAAACGCGCCCAGATTCAGTCTCAGACTTTGGATTCTTTCTTTGGTGACAAAGAAGACCAAAACATACAGCCTAAAGAAGACAACAAAGTCATAGAGCCTACAACCAAAGCCTCCAAGAAAAACATGAACTGGCCCCAGGCCATAGAAGAACTCAAAAAGGAGTTGGAAAAGCAAGTTAGAGAAGTAGAGGAAAAATTGGGAAGAGAAATGAGAAGGATGCGAGAAAACCATGAAAAACAAGTCAATGACTTGCTAAAGGAGACCCAAAAAAATACTGAAAAATACACTGAAGAAAACAACACCTTAAAAAACAGACTAACTCAAATGGCAAAAGAGCTCCAAAAAGCCAATGAGGAGAAGAATGCCTTGAAAGGCAGAATTATCCAAATGGAAAAGGAGGTCCAAAAGACCACTGAAGAAAATACTACTTTAAAAATTAGATTGGAGCAAGTGGAAGCTAGTGACTTTATGAGACATCAGGATATTATAAAACAGAACCAGAGGAATGAAAAAATGGAAGACAATGTGAAATATCTCCTTGGAAAAACCACTGACCTGGAAAATAGATCCAGGAGAGATAATTTAAAAATTATTGGACTACCTGAAAGCCATGATCAGAAAAAGAGCCTAGATACCATCTTTCAGGAAATTATCAAGGAGAACTGCCCTGATATTCTAGAGCCACAGGGCAAAATAGAAATTGAAAGAATCCATCGATCGCCTCCTCAAATAGATCCCAAAAAGAAATCTCCTAGGAATATTGTTGCCAAATTCCAGAGCTCCCAGATCAAGGAGAAAATACTGCAAGCAGCCAGAAAGAAACAATTTGAGTATTGTGGAAACCCAATCAGAATAACCCAAGATCTGGCAGCTTCTACATTAAGAGATCGAAGGGCTTGGAATGCGATATTCCGGAGGTCAATGGAGCTAGGATTAAAACCTAGAATCACCTACCCAGCAAAACTGAGTATCATGTTCCAAGGCAAAATATGGAGTTTCAATAAAATAGAGGACTTTCAAGCTTTCTCAGTGAAAAGACCAGAACTGAATAGAAAATTTGACTTTCAAACACAAGAATCAAGAGAAGCATGAAAAGGTAATCAAGAAACGGAAATTGCAAGGGACTTACTAAAGTTAAACTGTTTTGTTTACATTCCTACATGGAAAGATGATGAGTATGATTCATGAGACCTCAGTATTAGGGTAGTTGAAGGGAATATCCATATATATATATATATATATGTATATATATATATATACATATATATATGTATATATAATATATTATATATGTATGCATGTATATACATATATATGTATATGTTTATGTATATATATAAGTGAATGTGTATGTATGTATATATCTATGTGTATGTGTATGTATGTGTATGTATGTGTATATATATGTGTGTTTATATGTATATATATATATATATATATATATATGTAAAAGAGAGAGAGCAGACACAGGGTGAGTTGAAGATGAAGGGAAGATATCTAAAAGAAATAAAATGAAATTAAGGGATGAGAGAGTAACATACTGAGAGAGGGAGATAGGGAGAGATAGAATGGGGTGGATTATCTCGCATAAATGTGGCAAGAGGAAGCAGTTCTATGGGAGGAGGGGAGAGGGCAGGTGAGGGGGGAATGAGTGAACCTTGCTCTCATCAGATTTGGCCTGAGGGGGAATACCATACATACTCAGTTGGGTATCTTACTCCACAGGAAAGAAAAGGGAGGAAGATAAAAAAAAATAAAAGGCGGGGGGATGATGGAGGGGAGGGCAGATGGGGGTGGAGGTAATCAAAACAAACACTTCGGAAAGGGGATAGGGTCAAGGGAGAAAATTCAATAAAGTGGGATGGGTTGGGAAGGAGCAAAATGTAGTTAGCCTTTCACAACATGAGTATTGTGGAAGGGTTATACATAATAATACATGTGTGGCCTAGGTTGAATTGCTCAACTTCTTAGGGAGGGTGGGTGGGAAGGGAAGAGGGAAGAGAATTTGGAACTCAAAGTTTTAAAATCAGATGTTCAAAAACTAAAAAAGTTTTTGTATGCAACTAAAAAATAAGATACACAGGCAATGGGGCGTAGAAATTTATCTTGCCCTACAAGAAAGGAAGGGAAAAGGGGATGAGAGGGGAGGGGGGTGATAGAGGGGAGGGCTGACTGGGGAACAGGGCAACCAGAATATAAGCCATCTTGGAGTGGGGGGGAGGGTAGAAATGGGGAGAAAATTTGTAATTCAAAATGTTGTGAAAATCAATGCTGAAAACCAAATATGTTAAATAAATAAATTGCATTTAAAAAAAAAAACAAAAAAAACAAACAAAAAAAAAACACATTTTTTTGAGAAGGGGTCTGTAGGCATCATGAGACTTCCAAGGAGATTTATGTTACAAAGGTAAAGAACTGCTCTATCTGTTCTTCTAAAATAACTGGGGGGAGGAATGAGCAGCAGAATCTTAGTTCCTAGAGAGCTGGAACTCTGGTCCTGGCATAGTGCTTGTATAGAGTAGGTGCTTAATAAACATTTGAGTTGGATCAAGTGGGTAGTCTCAGAACAAGTGCTGTGTCAGAAATGCAGCCAAAACTATCTCTGAAAGGCCTGTCATTACACATTCATCATCTTACTATGTTGGGATAGTAATAAGTGTTGCTGCATAATATGAGATACCCAGGAAAAAGTCTGTCTTTACTCTCCCCTCTGCTTTCTTGAGGGTTAACACATTGGAAAAGTCACAAAAATATGTTCATATCAGGGGAAAAAAAGAAACCAAATGTTCAGTTTCACTTTTCCCAAACCTTAGAGATTCACTTGGGTCTTCCTCACAACCAGCGAATATTACAGATTTCCCAAAGGTATACGATGGGGTGAGCATGATTAAAAACTACCAGACTCTTTAGAAGTTCCACTTTTAAATATCTGCAGTAAAACTTTTCCTTTCTGTCTGCTGTGACAGTGCCTAAATCAAGTACTGTATTTTTCTCTTGCAATATCTGCTGGCCATGGTGCTGAAGTTTCTGTCTTTGAAACAGTGCTAACAAGTCCATGTTTGGAAAACTAGAGCATCTCTCCACAATTTCCTTATCAACTATATGCAGAATTTCTACTATCTGTCCTAATGACTGCAAGAATTTTCCCCTCAGACATTGTACTCAAGGCATTAGTTAGGGTGAAGTTGGCACATTGCATACAGCCCTTCCCTGGAGTACATTGAAAAGTTACGTTGGTAGGAAACAACATGATCTAAAAGATTTTTTGAATGTTAAAAATGCAAGATATGCTTCCCCCTCCATTTTTGAATCAGATCTGCAATTTTAATGATATAGAGAGCACCTGGTAAGAAACTTCTTTTACTAATAGAGATTGGTATTTTCTCTACAACTTATAGTATTAGGGAGTTACTGAGACGGCTGAGAAGTTGTTACTTACCTGGTATCACACAGCCAGTGTATGTTTTTTTTATCTTGACAAAAGTTTATTAGTCTCTACCTTGCTTCATTTTTTACTTCAATGCCAAACTTGCTTGTTATTCCAGTTATCTTTTTTATTTATTTGTTTATTTATTTAATATATTTAGTTTTCAGCATTGATTTTCACAAGAGTTTGAATTACAAATTTTCTCCCCATTTCTACCCTCCCCCCACTCCAAGATGGTGTATATTCTGATTGTTCCGTTCCCCAGTCAGCCCTCCCTTCTGTCACCCCACTCCCCTCCCATCCCCTTTTCCCTTCCCCTCTTGTAGGGCAAGCTAAATTTCTATGCCCCATTGCCTTTGTATTTTATTCTCTAGTTGCAAGCAAAAACTTTTTTTTTGTTTTTGAACATCTGATTTTAAAACTTTGAGTTCCAAATTCTCTCCCCTCCTCCCTTCCCACCCACCCTCCCTAAGAAGTCAAGCAATTAAACATAGGCCACATGTGTATCATTATGTATAACCCTTCCACAATACACATGTTGTGAAAGACTAACTATATTTTGCTCCTTCCCAATGCATCCCCTTTTATTGAATTTTCTCCCTTGACCCTGTCCCCTTTCAAAAGTGTTTGTTTTTGATTACCTCCACCCCCATCTGCCCTCCCCTCCATCATCCTCCCCCTTTTTATCTTCTTCCCTCTTCTTTCCTATGGGGTAAGATACCTAATTGAGTATGTATGGTATTCCCTCCTCAGGCCAAATCTGATGAGAGGAAGATTCACTCATTCCCACCTCACCTGCCCTCTCCCCTCCTCCCACAGAACTTCTTCCTCTTGCCACCTTTATGTGAGATAATCCACCCCATTCTATCTCTCCCTATCTCCCTCTCTCAGTATGTTGCTCTCTCATCCCTTAATTTGATTTTATTTCTTTTAGATATCTTCCCTTCATCTTCAACTCACCCTGTGCCTGCCCTCTCTCTCTCTCTCTCTCTCTCTCTCTCTCTCTCTCTCTATATATATATATATATATATATATATGTATGTCCATATATATATATATATATGGACATACATATATACATACATACACATTCACTTATATATATATATATGTATATATATATATATACATATATATGCATATTCCCTTCAGCTACCCTAATAACGAGATCTCATGAATCATACATGTCATCTTTCCATGTAGGAATGTAAACAAAACAGTTCAACCTTAGTAAGTCCCTTGCAATTTCTTTTTCTTGTTCTTTTTCTTAATTACCTTTTCATGATTCTCTTGATTCTTGTGTTTGAAAGTCAAATTTTCTATTCAGCTCTGGTCTTTTCACTGAGAAAGCTTGAAAGTCCTCTATTTTATTGAAAGTCCATATTTTGCCTTGAAGCATGATACTCAGTTTTGCTGGGTGGGTGATTCTAGGTTTTAATCCTAGCTCCATTGACCTCCGGAATATCGTATTCCAAGCCCTTCGATCTCTTAATGTAGAAGCTGCCAGATCTTGGGTTATTCTGATTGGGTTTCCACAATACTCAAATTGTTTCTTTCTGGCTGCTTGCAGTATTTTCTCCTTGATCTGGGAGTTCTGGAATTTGGCAACAATATTGCTAGGAGATTTCTTTTTGGGATCTACATGAGGAGGTGATCGATGGATTCTTTCAATTTCTATTTTGCCCTGTGGCGCTAGAATATCAGGGCAGTTCTCCTTGATAATTTCTTGAAAGATGATATCTAGGCTCTTTTTTTGATCATGGCTTTCAGGTAGTCCAATAATTTTAAAATTATCTCTCCTGGATCTATTTTCCAGGTCAGTGGTTTTTCCAATGAGATATTTCACATTGTCTTCCATTTTTTTCATTCCTTTTTCTCTGTTTTATAATGTCTTGATTTCTCATCAAGTCACTAGCTTCCACTTGCTCCAATCTCATTTTTAAGGTAATATTTTCTTCGGTGGTCTTTTGGACCTCCTTTTCCGTTTGGATAATTCTGCCTTTCAAGGCATTCTTCTCCTCATTGGCTTTTGGGAGCTCTTTTGCCATTTGAGTTAGTCTATTTTTTAAGGTGTTGTTTTCTTCAGTATATTTTTCAGTATTTTTTTGGGTCTCCTTTAGCAAGTCATTGACTTGTTTTTCACTGTTTTTCTTGCATCCTTCTCATTTCTCTTCCCAATTTTTCCTCTACTTCTCTAACTTGCTTTTCCAAATCCTTTTTGAGCTCTTCCATGGCCTGGGACCAGTTCATGTTTTTCTTGGAGGCTTTTGTTGTAGGCTGTTTGACTTTGTTAACTTCTTCTCTCTGTATGTTTTGGTCTTCTTTGTCACCAGAGAAAGAATCCAAAGTCTGAGACTGAATCTCGGTGCGTTTTTGCTGCCTGGCCATATTCCCAGCCAACTAACTTGACCCTTGAGTTATTCAGTGGGGTATGACTGCTTGTAGAGTTTAGAGAACTATGTTCCATGCTTGGGGGGATGTGCCAGCTCTGCCACACTAGCACTCCTCCTTCCCCAAGAACCCCCAACTGGCCTGGACTTAGATCTTCAGCAGGCTGTGCACTCCTGCTCTGATCCGCCACTTAATTCCTCCCACCAGGTGGGCCTGGGGCTGAAAGCAACTGCAGCTGTACTTCTGTAGCTGTCCCATCTCTGCTGCCCTGGGGGCGGTGGCCGAACAGCAAACTCCTTCCGCTCCCGCAGCTTTTCTCACTAACCTTCTCTGTTGTCTTTGGTGGTTGTGGGTTGAGAAGTCTGGTAACTGCTGCAGCTCACTGATTCAGGGTGCTAGGGCACACTCTGCCTGGCTCCTGGTCTGGTTGGTCCATGCTGCTCAGGCTGGGCTCTGTTCTGCTCCACTCTGCTCCCAGTTGTGTGCGGGATAGACCTCACCCACAGACCGTCCAGGCTGTCCTGGGCTGGAGCCCTGCTTCCCTCTGCTGTTTTGTGGGTTCTGCAGTTCTAGAATTGGTTCAGAGCAATTTTTATAGGTTTTTGGAGGGACTTGGCAGGGAGCTCATGCTAGTCCCTGCTTTCCAGCTGCCATCTTGGCTCGGCCCCCCCAGCCAGTATATGTTAAAGGCAGAACTTGTACCTGGGTCTTTCTAAAGTGAGCATAACTCTCTATCCACTATACTATACTAAGGGAAGCACCTTAGAAGCCATTTAATTCAAACACTTAATTTTATAGAGGAGGAAAGCATGAGAGCTTAAGTGGTCCACTAAAGGTCACAAAGAAAGTAAATATCTATAACTTTAGCCCGGGCCCTTTTCCTTTCTCCAATATTTTTTGCATTTCAAAATAACAAGCATCATCAAAAAAATCAATAAACATTTGCCAAGTGAGGACTATTCTGCTAGAGGTTGGGGAGGATATAAACAGTAATTAAACACAATCCCTGCCGTTAAAGAGCTTACAATCAAGTTGGGAGACACAACATGAATACACCACTTACCCATCTTCAGCATGTCACCCTTTCTCTCTTGGCCACAATTTTCTTCTCTGTAAAATGAGAAAGTTGGATGAAATGATCCTAAAACCCCTTCCAATCCCAAGATTTTATGATTCAAAATGGAAAGTTAAATTACATTGTGCCAAGAGAATAACACAAGCTTTCAGAATGCAGTACGTAATATTAGTTGTCAAATGAATGCCAGAGGTAACAAAAATACTGTTAGTTCAGGGGAGGGAGAGTTTGGGAAGTTAGTTTTGCTCTGTTGTGTACTCATGACAGTCTCTCTGTAATGATGTACAACCTTTACTTCTCTGGGAGTGGGAGGCTACTGCCAATACAGTGAAAGAAGGGACATCTCTCCCCTCCAATTATATGGAATGATTTGAGTATTTGTTTGTGGTTTTAAAAATTGATAAAAAGCTGGAGAGACAGACAAACACACACACACACAGAGTGAGAATGTGTAAGATATATAAATACAAGGCATCATTATCATAGCTGTTTAGTGGCTCAGAAACCTGCAGTTATTACTCGCCTGTGTGCCTGCATTCTGACATGGTAATAAGTGATAATGCTTCCATTCAGAGTGAAAAATGATACTCCATAGCTTTATGCAGACTTGATTCCTCAGCTCCCTAGACCTAAAGCCCTGTGGCTCTACACCATTAGTCATTTCCCTCTAAGTCCCTAGACTATATGTTCCAGGGAATATACATATATATAATGATGCATCTGTTTCCCTATAAGTAGGTGGGTCATATTTTTTTTTAGTATCAGTGGGTTTGTCTATCTAAAAGGATGGATAATAAGATTTTTCTGTAACACTATCCTTGATGTGAATGCTCTGTGACATCACCTGGGCAGAAATTATCTTTAAACTAGCTCTTTTAAACTCTCTTTTGTTTCTCCCATGGTGTCTAGCATAGGGCTGTATATTAAATAAATGATCAACAAATAATTCTTAATTTAAAATGTTTAGAATTTCTTCTTTAGAGGTAAAAACTTACAGAAGACTTTTAGTAATATGCTGTTATAACCAGATCTCAATGACTCCTATAGGGAACTAAGATGGCATAGTGTAAAGGATACTGGACTAGAACTCAGAGTCCTAGAACCTGGGTCCTAGACTTGGCCTTACCACTTATTTGCTATCTGATCTTGTGCAAATCACTTTCGTTTTTGATTTTTAGTTTCCTCGTATGACAAATGAAAGAAGTGGGCTAAATAATCGATAAGGACCCTTCTATATCCACAATGTAATATGATATAATATAAGTAATTAATGTTACATTATATAAACTAATACAATATAATATAAACTTTACTTTGTCGACTTTCCTCAATAAAGTTCTCATTTTAGACTTTTTTTGTTTCCACTACCCTTCTGGATAATATCCCTAATGGTTAATGAGTTTTCAGAAAATAGGGACTTATTTAAATAATGTAATACTTCTCTTATCTGGCAATGTTCCTTGACTATGAAATTGAAAAGAAGCAAAAACTGTTTGAATGGGCTAACAGATGCCACAAAGTCTTTGCACTAAAGCTCATATATTTTGCTCCTAAGAGAACTCCATTGGCCTTTGTCCATAGCTTATTCATTCTCGTTTTAGACATAGTTCTGATGAGGTTGAATTATAACAATGAAACAATGATCCTAACCATAGTGTTAGAGCTGGAAAGGATGTTAGAGATCATCAGCTCTAACTCCTTCATTTTACATATGAGAAAACTAATACTCATAGATGTTAAACAACTTTCCCAGGATCACAGAACTAGTGAGTATCTATGGTAGGACTCAAATCCAGGTTTTCCCGAGATTCAGTACCCTCTCCAATCTGTAACACTGTCTACCTTTTTCATTGAAATGTCATTGATCTTTCACTGTCATTGAAAAGCTAGTGTAGTACTTAAAGACTTATGGTATTATATAATGTATACTTAATGAGAGAATGTTCTGTCAGATGGTCCTAATCACAGATTCATTCAAAGTTATCCTTAGATTCTAGGATAACTATCTACTTTGACAAGTCAGCTTTGGATCAGTTGGGATTAAAGGGCAGGCATCACATAGTTTAGCAACTTCTAGGTGAATGACACCAATAGAGCACTTTAGAGCTAAGTCCTCTTACTTCTTCTGGAGAAAATGATTGCTTCTTTCCAACATCTAACTCTGCCTAGTTTTTGGTATGGTTCATGCTGCTATTTTGGACTATTGCAGTTAGGCAGTGGTTAAAAAATATCATTATTAGGGTAACATTCGAGTAAATTCCTGATCATGGGCCTAGCCCTTCGTGTTAAGAGTTGTACAGATATGCTGGTGGGATTTTCTCATTGTTCAAATTCAGGATTTGAACATTAAAAGCACAATAGCAACAGAAAACATATTACAAGCATTTAGCACCACGAATTCATTTAGTTTATCTGCTCTATACAAAAGACAGAAAAATAATACACCAAGAAAATTATTCATTTAAAATGATTAACTTAGTCACATAAATGAGTGAACTTCAGTCAGTCAATTAACATTTATTAGGCATCTATTATATGACAGGCCCTATGCTAAGCACCGGGGATACAAAGAAAGGCAAAAGATAGTCCTTGCTTTCAAAGAACTCAGCATCAAATTGGGGAGACAACATGAAAATAACTATGTACAAATAAAGTGTGCATAAGAAAAAATATAATAATATAATATAATATAATATAATATAATATAATATAATATAATATAATATAATAATATATTATATATAATTATATATTATATATATTATATATTGTATATATATTATATATATAATAATAATATAATATGATAAATAAAAATATAATAAATAATAATATAAGAGGTTGGGAAAGGCTTTCTATAAAAGGTGGGGTTTTAGCTTGGACTTGAAGTAACTCAGGAGGCAGAAATAAGGAAGAGGAGAATTTAAGGCATGGGAGAAAGCCAGAGAAAGTGGCCAGGGTTGGGAGATAGAATGTCTTGTTTGAAGAACAGCAAAGAGGTCAGTATCACTAGATCGAAGAGTATGTATGTGTGTGGAATGTATGATATAAGAAGACTGGAAAAACATGTGGAAGGATCAGGTAATGAAGGGCTTTGAATGCTAAACAGAGGATTTCGTATTTGATTCTGGAGGAGATAGGGAACCACTGGTGTGAGGATGACATGGACAGACTCATGCTTTAGGAAGATCACTTCGATAGCTAGCGGAGTAGTGGATGGACTGGAGTTGGGAGATACTTGGGCTGGAGAGACCAGCAAGCAAGCTATTGCAATAGTCAAGGCTTTAGGTGATGAGGGCATGCAGAGGAGAGAAGGGAGCATATACAAGAGGTGTTATGAAGGTAAATTCAAAAGGCCAATAAATATGTTGGATATGAATAATTTCAGTTATCTAGAAAATATCTGTAAGGTAGAACATTTCACAATGCCAAAGAGGTGAGGTTTTATTGAATGTGCAAGCAGGAGTCAAACATAGTAAAGAAGGCATAGATATTCTGTTAAAAATCAAAGGCATTTGAAAGCCAAGGACCTTTAAATTTTTTTCTATTATTTTAGAATATTTATACTATTGAATTTGTCCATTAGCACACACAATTGAAAACTGAATGTATTCACAATTGTAGGAAAGTTCAATCATGTTTAAACACATCCATCTCCATTATTCTTCAACCAAATCTAGCTCATGATGCACTGGATTGGGTGAACAATAAGCATTTAATAAATGCTTCTTCATAAAATGATTGATCCAAAGGTTCATTCTTTTTAAATGGCTCTGCTAAAGTCCTGACTCCTGGGAAAGAGGGAAAGACAGGAGAATTGTTTCCAGGAACATATAGGAGTTTTGGCAAGAAGCCTTCTAGCCCTAAGCCATTAAACAGAAAGATTAATACTGCTTCTACCCATTCCTGGCAGTCAGGAATAGCTGTGACTTCTGATCATTAAAGATAGAGTGGCCAGGTCATTTTCATCTTCCAGGTGGCACTCTGCCAGATGCCAAATTCATAAAAGACCGAAAAGAAGTCAATAGAAATAGAAGTCAGTAGAAAAATGCTTCCAGGTCAATGTTTCTTAGGGGCTGGGGGTAAAGTTTACAGAAGGGGCTGGAGGTAAAATTTACATATATTTGTGTATATTGTAGTGTAGGCAGCCATGCTGATGGGATTTTTAATTGGATACCATTATCCTTTTTTTTTTTGAGAACTCCCACAACTCCTTGAATAGTATTTTGCATATTTGTGAATCCTATTTCTAAAACTAGACTCTAAACTCCTTAAGGGGGGAGACTGTATCTTATACTTTGATTTTATCTATATCCCCCAATATCTAGCACAGAACTGGGCATATAGTGTTTAATAAATAATTTATTTAGTAAATAATTGCATATCTATATCTTTTATCTTCCCACTCTTCACTTTTTAAAATTATTTATATATTTTGTTTGGATTAAAAAAAGACATTTCTTTCCCTTTTCCCCACCCCTGCATCTTTCAGAAATATTAACTGAAAATAGTTAAGTAAAAATCACTTTCCTCTTTTGAGGATATGTATTTTGATACTATTACTCCATCATTTTCTGTTATAGTTGACCTCAGTTGGCTTTTAGTTCTGTTTTGATTTACCTTTCCATTGTGTATGTAATCGTTTTGTTTCTTTTAGCTTTTCTGAAAGTACAGGGACAGAAGATTGACAGATAATGAAAATCTCTGTCAGTGAATTCCTACCAGAGTCCTGGATTATTTCTGTGGCTTCCACTGGTAAAAGGAGCACACCATTACTATCAGCTTAATTGCTGTTGGCAAGACATCATGGGAAAACAGAAAATATACTTCTATGACATCTGGAAACCTAAATTTAAATCCTTGCTTCAGTTTTTATTACCTATGTGACCTTGGGCAAATCACTTTATCTTTCTTAACCTCCGTATCAATGAAATGAAGACAGTAGTTCTATAGTCTTCAGAGTTTTCCTTCTGATAAAAAGGGCCCAGATATTCTTTGGGGATCTCTCACTTCTTTGGTTCATTGGCCTTATCTAAGTAAAATTTTAGAATCTGATCATCTGTTACTCTCACAATATCAGCTATCAGGTCCTCTTACAAGCCTTTAGGCTCACAAGGCTTCAAGACAGAGAATAGTTTCATTTACCCAGTAAAAGACATGGGACCAGACATAAAGCAGTCTCTGAGTCACCATGAGTCTTGTCCAACATCTCCTCTGAGAGTAGATAGTGGCATAATCCACTGAATCAGTTATTATAAGAGATGACTTGTAAGCCAGCCTTGTTTAAACCATATGACTCTAAATAGGCCACCTTGTAGAAACCGAGTAATGGTTGGTGGATTCATGGTAGATTCCAATCATCTGCTGGGAGCCAAGGTTTACATATGTTTCTCTTCTCCTCCTCCTTATTCAGTTCTGGCATTTCCTCTTGGTGCTCAATGGCGGTCACTAACATATTCCACATGTGGCCTTATGCACCTACAGCCTCAGCCAGAACTGCCTCCATCCAGATGTAAGTCCCATAAAATCTCCTGATTGAATGATGATGATGCTATTAACAACCATAACTAACACGATAACAATGTGAATAACAAGAAGGAAGACATTTATGGAGTTTCGAAAAATGAGTTGGGGCTGTTGCCAAATAGGGCTAGGCAGTTTTATTGCTTAGCATCCAAAATAACTGTGGAGAGGGAGGTAGCACGGTGTATTGAAATGTGCAATAGCCCTGGAGTCAAGAGACCTTGGTGCTAGTCCTGCCCCTGCTGTTTAGTGGTTTTGGACAAAATCTTTTAGCCTCTCAAAGCCTCAGTTACTTTATGTGCAATAAGAATTCATGTTTATATAGGCAGCTAGAGTGCTGGGCCTAGAGTCAGGAAGACCTGAGTTTAAATGTAACCTCAGACACTTAATGGTTGTGTGACTCTGGGAAAGTCACCCTCTGCCCTAGTTTCCTCAGTTGTAAAATGGAGATAACAATGGCACTTACCCCACCCTAGGGTGGTCCCCAGGATCAAGTGAAATTATATTGATAAAGCACTGAGTACAGTGCCTCTCACAGTTCCTTCCTCCCTCCCTTCCTTCCTTCCTTCTTTCCTTCCTCTCTCCCTTTCTTCCTCCCTCCCTCCCTCCCTTCCTTCCTTTCTCTCTCAAGAATTTGCAAAATATTTTTCTTACAATAACCCTGAGGGGTAGGTAGTGCAAGTGCTGTTATCCTCCCTTTTGTAGGTGAGGAAACTGGCTCAGAGACATTAATGAGTTGCTTATACTCATACAGTTAGTAAATGCCAGAGACAGAACTTGAACCCTGGTCTCCTGCTTTCAAATCCAGGGTTCTTTCCAGTATATCACACTGCTGTAAAATGAAAATACTAAAGCCTCTGTGAACAGGATGTCACAAGAATTATATGAGATCACAGGATTATAGTTCTAGAGCTGGAAGGGACTTTAGGGGCTAGCAAGTCGTACCTGCTCATTTTACGTATGAGGAAGTTAAGGCACAGAGGTTATGTGTGGTTTACCTAGAGTCATACAGTCAATAAATATTTGAGGCAGTATTTGAACTCGCATCTTCTTGGCTCCATCTAGTGCCTTCTCCAGTATGCCATGCTGTATCTCATAATGGATGTACCAGTGCCTTGTAACTTCCAAATAATATACTCATGCAAGAGATGACTATATTGATGTATGTGGATGTGGGTGTGCAAAAACATGCACCAGGTTGAAGAATGAAAGGTGGGGAGGATGAGGAAAAGATGGCCTTACCCCTTACAAGTCAATGTGTTGTGGTCTCCACACTCCAGGCACTTCAGTGCAGTCTTATTGAGTGAATGACTATTGCTGCAGTCCTTAAAGTAGCCCCCCTTCCCTGAATGCTACATTCAGGGGAGTGTTAAAGGGAGATTAATATAGTGGCTGTTTTTCCAGAAATAGCTCTAGAGAAGACTCAGCCAGTGGTTTGACAAGCAATGCTTTATTGCTTGCATTAGGTAATGTAACGTGCTTGTCTCTACTTCCTTCTTTCCTACATGGGCCAGACCAGCCTCAATAAGTGGATCTTGCATGTGCCTGCTCAGACAAGATTCTCTTCTGCATTGACAAGGTCAGGAAAAGCAAGTGCAGACCTACACTATCAGGTGGCTCTCCCGCCCTTCTTGGCATGACTGTCAAACCCTGGAACTTTAGAGAGTTCTCGGAGTGTAACTAGTCTAACACTCATTTTAAGGCATTAAGGAAACAGGTCCAGAGAATTAGCTTGCTTGCTCAAGGTTGCCTAGAAATTTAGTGACACCAACAGGTCTCTTGATTCCTAGTCATGTGCTGTTGACTTCAATGCTAGATGTAGGGATTGTGAGCTTTAGTGTCTCAGGGTTAAACCTATCCACATTTGGAAGCCCAGGAGGTATTGTCTTTGTCCAGGCAATGGTTTCCTTACTTAAAATGGATAAATTGTTTTAAACTTTGGGACTGAGTATCAGCTTCCTTACTGTCCCACTGGTGAGCATTCTTCCTTGGATCAGGCTGGAATGTTTGTTTCTGCATAGGAGATTTCTTTCCTCTCCTTTCTTTTCCTTTCCTTTCTTTGCCTCACCTCTTTTTCCTGGTCTGCCTTCCTTTCCTTCCTTCTCTTTCTCCTTAATATACTATCACATGACTGATAGCATTTATATAGAGTTTCAAGGTTGCAAAACACTTTTCATATGTTATCTCATTTGATCCTCACAAACACTATAAGGTAGGTACTATTATTATCCCCACTTTAAAGAAAACTGAGGCAAGTTAAGTGACTTTTCCAGGGTCACACAACCTTCTCAGTGCAGCCTCAGAGGCTGAGATGCAACACAGTATGGATCACTTCTCTGTTCCTTGTGGTAATCTTGGCCTGTCTATCAACACCAAGAAAACAGAGGTTCTCCACCAGCCAGCATACACCATCTGTACATGGAACCATTGGTTAAAGCAAATGGAGAAATATTGAATGCTGTGAATAAATTTACTTACCTCGACAGTGTTCTTTCCAGGGATGTACACATAGACGATGAGGTTGATGCCCACATTGCCAGAACTAGCTCAGTGTTTGGGAAGCTCTGAAAGAAAGTATGGGACAGAAGAGATATTGGACTAGCCATCAAACTGAAGGTCTACAGAGCCATCGTACTGACCTCATTGTTGTGTTCTTGTGAAACCTGTACAGTCTACCAGTGACATGCCAGGAAACTGAATCACTTCTATTTGAATTATCTTAGGAGGATTCTGAAGATCACCTGACAGAATAAGGTACCAGATGCCAAGCTAAACTATCAAGCATTCAAACTCTGCTGTATAGAGTGCCACTCTGATGGGCTGGCCATGTTTGAATGCCAAACTTATATTTGTGAGTTTGAGAACTCACACAAGTCAAGTGCTCTCATGGAGGTCAGAAGAAGTGATACAAAGGCACTCTCAACGTCTCTCTCAAGAACTTTGGAACCAATTGGGTGACATTGGAGACACTGACACAGGACCACCCAGCATGGCATGCCCATCAGAGAAGGTGCTGTGCTCTATGAACAAAGCAGAATTGTAGTAGCTCAAAAGAAATGTGAGAGGCACAAATTTAAAGACATCTTCATTCCAAATGTTCCTATGAACTACTGTGCCCAACCTGTGGTAGAGCCTTCCAAGCTCATATTGGTCTAGTCAGACACACTGTTCCTCAACCCCAACATAGTGATGTCATTTTGGTCCTCTTTGATAATCAAGGACAGCAACAAACCAACCAATCTGAGGCAGAATTTGACCTCAGGTCTTCCTGGCTGCAAGCCACCTCATGGGCTACATGGGCCCTGTACTTTGAATTTACTGCAAAAAGTAAGGTGATTTTCAAGTTTAGGGGACAGAGACAGACCTAAAAAAATGAAGGGCTAGGAATAAATTCTCCTGGCTTGGGTAGCTTAATGTCAATCCATAGGTAATTGCCCCTGAATTCTTCCCTTTGTTTACTTGTAAGGAAGAAAGTTGCACATTAGTTTCATTGCAGGCATGTACCTATGAGCCAAGCTTCATCACAAACCACCTCCCTGCACTAGTTACCACTATAGACTTACCTCCTACCTTTAACATAGTAGACATAGGATTGCACAATGAAATTCACTTTTCTCAGGTTCTGGGAAGAGCATGGCAAGCTCCCTCATGTGACAGATGATTAATTGAACCTGTATTTTATTCTAATAACTATTAATCAGTTTGATATAATTCCATAGGGGTAGTGAATATAAGTTCTGATATTAGGCTTCAGAGCTGTGAATTGCAGATTGTAAGTTCATTTGCTTAATCCTAGGAAGGACCTAAAGGACCTCCACCCTTGTTTCTCCTAGTTATGGTGACCAAGCCTAGAGTGGCAGAGGTGACTGAATGACATTGAAGGTACCCTAGGTATTTTTTTGCCCCTCTGTCTCTCATCATCCCTTTATTGCTCATTATGGGGAGATGGCTATGAGCATTTGGCCAGTAAATAACTCTATTTGCCAGCCTGTGGCCTGCCTTTCTGTAAGCCTTTCAGTCCAGTTAGATGTTTTAGGTATTATTTTTAATAATTTATTTTTAGTTTTCAACATTCACTTCCATAAGATTTTGAGTTTAAAATTTTCTCCTCTTCCCTCTACTCCTCCCTCCCCAAGATGGCATGCAATCTGATATAGGCTCTACTTACGCATTCATATTAAACATATTTTTACATTAGTCATGATGTAAAGGAAGTAGAACTAATGGGAAAAATCATAAGAAAGAAGAAATGAAACAAAACAACAAAAGAAAAGGAGGGCAAATAGTATGCTTCCATCTGCATTCAGACTCCAAAGTTCCTTCTCTGGATGTGGATAGTATTTTCCATCATGAGTCTTTTGGAGTTGTCTTAGATCCTTGCATTGCTGAGAAGAGCTAAGTCTATCAAAGTCAGTCTTCACACAATGTGGCTGTTACTGTGTACAGTGTTCTCCTGCTTCTGCTCTCTTTACTTAGCATCATTTAGTGCAAGTCTTTCCAGGTTCTTCTGAAGACCACCTGCTCATCATTTCTTATAGCACAATAGTATTCTAATCCATTCATATGCCATAACTTGTTCAGCCATTTCCCAATTGATGGATACATCCTCTCCATTTCCAATTCTTCGCCACCACTAAAAGAGGTGCTGTAAATATTTTTGTACATGTGGGTCCTTTTCCTGTTTTTGTGATCTCTTTGGGATACAGACCTAGAAGTGGTATTGCTGGGTCAAAGGGTATGCAGTTTTATAGCCCTTTGGGCATAGTTCCAAATTGCTTTCCAGAATGGTTGGATTGGTTCACAACTCTACCAACAATGCATTAGATTTCCAATTTTCCCACATCTTCTCCAACATGTATCATTTTCCTGTTTTGTCATGGTAGCCAATCTGATAGGTGTGATGTGGCAACTAAGATTTGTTTTGATTTTCATTTCTCTAATCAATAGTGATTTAGAGCATTTTTTCATTTGACTATAGATAGCTTCAGTTTCTTCCTTTGAAAACTGCCTGTTCATATCCATGGACTATTTATCAATTGGGAAATTACTTGTATTCTTATGAATTTAACTCATTTCCATATATATTTTAGAAATTAAGCCTTCATCAGAGACGCTGGCTGTAAAAAATGTTTCCCAGCGTTCTGTTTCCCTTCTAATCTTGGTTGCATTTGGCTTTGAGCAAGAACTTTTCAATTTAATGTAATCAAAATCATCCATTTTACATTTCATAATGTTCTCTATCTCTTGTTTGGTCATAAATTCTTTTCTTCTCCAAGATCTGACAGGTAAAGTATTTCTTGCTCTCCTACTTTGCTTATATTATCAACCATGTACCCACTATGTAGATGTTTTGACATCTGCTTATCAGCGCAGCACATGGGTCCACTCCATAGGCTTAGTAGGATCTCCTGAAAGGTCAAGATGTGTCTGTCATGGTCTGCTCATTGACTCACTTGTAAACCAGTGGGAATCTATACTTTGAGTAGACTCTCCTGAAGGGTCAAGGGTAAGGTCTATCAACCAATGACATTCTGTGTTTTTAGTTTGCTTCATCTGTATTATCTGGGTATCAAGCACTCTAAAGCTAAGGCCCTGGAGGAAGGGGACATATCAAATCAAGATCTGAGGTCTGCTTCATTACAAGGGGCCATGGACCCTTTAAAAAAGTGCTATTGACTTAGAACTCTCCCTCAGTAGTTTTGCTTGAAGATGGGACAATTTTGGACCCCACACACACCAGGAAGAACTTACATGTGTTCAGTGAACAAAAATCTACCAAAAGGCCTCTCCTCACAAGAATCCTATGAGGTGTGGAGAATCTCATAGCTTTTTTTTCCACAAGCTGGGGGGAGAAACCCCAGCCAGTAGCTCTGCAAAGAAGCCAGGCAGCTGCAGAAATTAGAAAAGGTCCCTCTGCCCAAGGTATCACATGATCTGTTCGCTTATGCTGGAAACATCCCAGTGTAGAGGGAAGCCAACATCTCAAGAACAACGCCTATCAGATAGTCAACTAAGATTTCAACAACCCAATAGAACTTGAAGAGGACGCTAAGTCCGGTGGAACTATAAGTACTTGAAGCTTCTGCAAAGGATATTTGTAGGCTAAAAAAAGAAAGATAGTCAGAGGAAAGGTGGTCCCATCCCTGATAATATACCATCTACTTTTTAATGTATTATAGATGTATTATAGATTTGAATCCAGAAGGGTCCTTCATATTTTAGACAAGGAAGCTAAGGCATAGGGAGTTTGTGACTTTCTCAAATTCACTATGTAGTGAGTGTCACAGGCAGATTGGAGCAAAGGACTTGTAATAATGGCTAGAATTTATATAGAGCTTTAAAGTTTGCAAAGCACTTTAGAAATATCGGCACATTTTATTCTCACAACATCTTGGGAGGTAGGTGCTATTATTTTCCCCATTTTACAGATGAGGAAATCAAGGAAGACACAAGTTAAGTGACTTGCCCAGGGTCATACAACTGACTGAGGCCAGATTTGCCCTCTGGTCTTTCTGACTCTAAATCCAGTGTTCTAACCGTTATACCACCCAGCTGCCTTTTAATTCTTAACTCTGGAGCCCTTGAGCTTTCCATTGTACTGTAACATCTCATGTTGTGGTGTCATACTCAAAGAGAAACACATTCCTGTGGGCCACATAATAGAAAACCACAAACTAACATCTATATTTTGTCATATTTTAATTTATTTTGTTAAACATTTCTCAATTACATTTTAATCTGGTTGGGGCTACACTGGGGAGCTTTGTAGGCAGCACTGGCCTGCTGGGTGGGGGTGGGGCTGAATCTGACACCTTTATCGACGTAAGTGAAGCTAGTGCCTTTCCTTCTATGGTTATATTCTATATATTTTGGAAATATCCTGTAGGTGTCCATTTATGTACAAGTTGCTCCCCCATTAGCAGATAAGCTCTTCAAAGACAGGGATTATGTTTGTTCTTTCTTAGTTTCCCCAGCAATTAAACCCCTTAATAAATACTTATTGACTGATTAAAATGAAGGAGGTGTCTGGATTAGGGCCCTGAAGCGGCATCAGAGATCTAGGTTGGGAGGAAGCTTCCATTTATATATCCTTTTAAGAGGAGATGTATATTTACATATATCTGTAATTATAAATATATATATTTATATTACATATATATGTTTACATATCCTTTTCAAAGGACTTCTTTTGTAATACCTCTGCAGGACTTATAGACTAAGTATCATCACCCCCATTTTAGGAAGAGGACCTGAGGGGCTCCCTGGTAATGAAGTTACTTGCCCAAAGTCACACGACTGCTAAATATTTGGGCTGCTGGAAGACTTAAGTGGTTTCTCATTCCACACCATAAGGTCCTTTCTACTACTTCTCAGAAGAAAGAACAGGACAACAAAATGCAGCAGGCCAATCCTTCATGTTGGGTCTTACCCTCATTTGGCTTCTAGGCATTTCACAAGTAGAACCTGTATGGTGCCAGCAGCAGCACCAGCTTCCATTTGGCCATTAATCAGGCCACCAAAAGTTTAAAAAATGCCTTTTCTCCTAAGAGTGAGAGGAAGGAGAAATATATGTTTCTTCTTGGCTTGCTGGAACCAAAAAGAACATACCTTTAGCCATGTGAACTAGAATTAAGGGTTTCTGTCCAGTGCAACTGGGCCTCCCCCTGGCCTTGGGCTCTCTCTTGCTCTGAGGCCTACTTTGTGAGCACACTCTCACATCTGACCATCAGGGCATTAGTGAGACAGACATTTTGCAGTCTACTGTATCTGTCTTCATTATGATAATGAAAACTGTGTGTGAATGTCTCACATCCATCACCCTTGCCTCTGTCCAGAGAGCCTACACATGTTTAAATCGTGCTGCTGGGCTCATTGAATGTATTTATCACTTCAGTTTGTATAGTCAGGCCTCTTCCTTCTGGGGGGGCCATGTGGATGTTCCCAAAGGTCCTTTACTATGTAAAATAAAGGAGAGAGAGAGACAGGAGGAGACTTTGAAAAAGAATTTTTTCTGGCAATCAATGAAATCGAACATCAAATATGCCTGAAATACTACAGAAGAAAGAGATGACAGAAGAAGAGATAGGGGAGAAGGGAAAAGAGAATCAAGGTCCCTCATTGGCAGGGCCTTAAGAAACCAGTCCTCAAGGCAAAGAAAACCTGCAGGAAGTGATTGTGAGGATCAAAGTGATAGTTTCTGTTTTCCATCGGTCAAGGCAATGTACTGAAGGGAAATTTCCATTGAAAATAAAATTAGCCAGGACATGAACCCATTCTAGTCATGCCGTTGTACTTTCATCATCTATTGTCTAGGAAACTCCAGAAGTAGAGGCCTGACACTTTGAATAGTATTACAAATTCTCCCCTCCCCCCAACACTATGAATTATTTAAAATTTGTGTTAATTATCCCAAAGGGCACATGCTTTTTACATTGGGATGGTAACGAAGGTAAGATCTCATTACCTTATCTCATCCTCTTTACGATACTAACCTACATGAATCATCCTCCCTCCAAAAAAACCCTGTTCCCTGAAAATGGCAAATCAGTTCAGGACAGCCCAATCATTTCCAGATGCATGAAGGTGTTCTGTATGAATCATACCATGTTGCTTTGGTGTGTGTATATGCATAGGTGAGGGATCATTTTCCTTCCAATGAGGACAAGGCCAATGGGTTTTACAGTGGGAGGGCTTTAGATTAGACATTAGGGTGATTTTTTTGAAAAATTCAGTCATAGCTAATTTTTATGAAACAGTTGTCATAAAAGTGACTTATATTTACACTAATAATTTATAGTTATGATGTGCTTTTATATATTTTATTTCGTGTGCTTCTTACAGCGATAGGGCTATTTTATAGATGAAGAGATCATATGGGGAGGGAAAGGGAATAAGCATTTATTAAGCAATATTATGTGCTGGATTCTGTGTTAAGTGCTTTACAAATATTGTTTTTGATCATATGACTTTCCCAAAGGAACATGCCTAGTAAGTAGGAGAATTGTGACTCAAACCAAGATCTATTTACTCTTAGTCCAGTGCTCTTTCTGCTGTAACAAATTATCATTCTGGTTGCTGAAAAATCTCTTGGTAAATAAAATGATTATTAATCAAATATTATTTTAAGTAAGTAGGAGAGTATACTATTTTTTTCTCCTCCTCCCTCTTCTTTTCTATCAGTAGCATCAACACCAACATCTTCTATGAATAGCAGAAAATAATGAATCTAGGGTCAGAGGACATGGGTTTGAATCTTGATTCTGCCACTTATTACCTGTTTGGTTTTAGGTCATAGTCACCCTCCCTGGGATTCTGTTTCCTGATCTGTAAAATTAAAGGGTTTGCCTAGGGGAAACCTCTAAGTTTTCTTCTAATTCTAGATCTATAATCAGTAAAAGAGATTTACAAACTGGGCAGCTTTACTTTGGGAGGGTAGAAAACATAACCAAGTATATTGTGGAGTATCAAAGGAGCTCTTTACTCATAAAATAGAAAATAGATTGGAGGAATGAGCACAGTGGAAAAAAAAATTGTTAGGGGGCTGCAGGAAAGAGAATGAAAGCGAAACAAAGACATCAGGTGGAATGTATTACAAAATAAACTGACAGGTAAAACCAATATAAAGTTCTGAGGCAGAAGAGATAGGACCTATTTTAGAGAAGGCTTTATGGCCAGGAGTAAATGTCTGGCCTTTGGATGCATGAATGACTTTTGGAATCAGTTGATTCAGCACAGGTGCCACTTCCTCAACTAGGCTTTTCCTGATTATTAGTGCTTGCTATGCCCTGGACATATTTTTGTGTATACTTTGTATTTATGTATCTTTGCCCTGCCTCTGGCCATGTGACCCTTAGGAAGTCATTTAACTTTTCAGTTAAGTCAATTCAACAAGCATTTGTTCCAGGTATTGCACTAAGCACTGAGGAAGGGGAGAAAGACAAATATAATCCCTGCTTTCAAGTAACATTCTAATTGGGTAGGCAACATGTAGACAACTATTACATACAAGGGTAAATTGGAAGTAATTTCAGAGGGGAGGTATTAGAAGTAGGGGGAGAGGGATTGAAAAAGGCTTCTTGTAGCAGGTGGAGTTGCAACTTAAAGAAAGACAGAGAATCTAAGAGGTAAAGAACATTCTAGAGCTGGGGGACAGCAAGTGAGACAATTCACTAGGACTATACTTTGTAAAGAAGGTGCTGACCTGTGCAAGTTAAAGGAAGTTCCTTACTAAGAACTCCTTTTACTAATGAAATCCTAGGTCCTAATACTACCTTTCCATGAGTTATTTTCCCCTAGGATCTGGGTGGGGAATCTATAGCCTTGAGGCCACATGTGGTCCTTTAGGTCCTCAAGTGTGGCCCTTCAATTGAATCCAAACTTCACAGAACAAATCCCCTTAATAAATGATTTGTTCTGTAAAACCTGGACTCGGTCAAAAGGCCATAACCAAGGATGTGGAAGGCTACATGTGGCCTTGAGGACACAGATACCCCACCCCTGCCCTAGGAGAATATAAACTCCTTGAAGGCAGAAACTGATCTGTTTTTATTTCCATCTCCAGTGCATAGAACAGCACCATGTCTAGCACATGGTAGTTGCTTAATAAATGTTTGCTGAATGGAAATGAAAAATGGGAAAGAGAGTGGACAAACTCTGGCTCTAAAAGATGATTTTACAGGTTTTTGTTAAGGAAAAGAAGAGAAAAAACAAATAATACAGATCTTGGCTGTGAAGTCTTTCTAGAATCTCCAAATACTGAGTTGTCTATAATAGAGTTAATAGTAGGACTGGCTTGGGAGAAAGGAGGAAGAAATGAGAGCATGGAAAATGAACATTTGCATGAATAAATGCAAATGTTTATAAGAAACTGAGATGAAGATGAATTTGGAGTTAGTAGACTTTTTTTCTGGTTGGTTTGGTGGTAAAAAAGACTTATAAATATGCAGTTATGCAAGTTCAATTTATAATAAAAATCCTGTGGGATATGAGTTTCATCCCTTTGAATTTCCGCAGATGGGGGAACTTGTGATTGGTGAGATGGTCAAAAAGGGTCAGCAAAAAAGGAGGGGTACTATAAGAAAATGAGCAGAGAAAGAGGGACAACATAAGGAGCAGGGGCAAAGATCTACATGCAAGGCAACCTGCCCCTGTATGAATATTCAAAATTTGGCTACAGTGGGCACTGATGAATTTCTAAGGTGTAGTGTGAAAGATGACTTTCTTAGCCACCCAGACATGGAACACACTCAAGTTCTTGACTGCAGACACTCCAGGCAGTATGTCAGTAAACATCTATTAATCACCTACTATATACTATATGTGCTAAGTACTGAGGATACAAACAAAGGGAAAAGACAGTCCCTGCCCTCAAGGAGCCCACAGTCTAATGGGGGAGACAACATGCAAACAACTATGTACAAGCAAACTACACCCAGGAAAAACTGGAAATAACCAACATAGAGAAAGTGCTAAAATCAAGGTGGATCAAAGAAGACTTCTTGTAGAAGGTAAGATTTTAGCTGGGACTTGAAAGAAACCCATGCAGCAAGGAGGTGGAAATGAGGGGAGAATTTCAGGCTTGAAAGACACCCAGTGTCCCCTTCTGCCAAGCCTTCTATCAACCAGAAGAGCATGTGCCTTTCTGAAAAAAAAAAAGAATAAGCTTTCTGGAATTTGGGAGCATTCAGGCTGTTTATCACAGCATCTTTCAGTGGCTTATTTTCAAGAACTTCAAAGCAGAATTCTTTGATCCTGGGCCTTTTTAATGCCCTTTGCCTTTTCCCATCTAGCCTGTCACTGGTCACAGTCTTACTCCTTGCTCTCTGTTCTGTCCTGATTCTCTGTCCTAGGAGTCAGAGGGGCTGTTTCTGCCATTAACCAAAGTTTCAGAACCATTGGCAAGGAAGCCTTTTATCTTTGTTGTTTGGTTTAATCACTCTATTTCAAAGTCTTTCACCAATAAACTTATTTCCAATCTCTTTTTTCATCACCTTTTGCTCATTAGTGCATTACCTTTGTTCTTCGCCTGTATACTTTTGCTCAGGATCCACCAGTCATCAATCTTCCCAATCCCCAGAATCATCCTAAGGTACAACATATACTTGGGTTCTGTTCCAAGACTACTAAACTGTTTTTCTTCTATTTAGTCATAATAATAATAGCTAACACTAATAATAACAGCTAACTTTCATATAGTACCTACCATCTGCCAGGCACTGTGCAAAGCACTTTATAAATATTATCTCATTTGAGCCTCACAATAACCCTGTTATTATCCCTGTTTTACAGATGTGGAAATTGAGGCAAACAGAGTTTAAATGACTTTCCATGAGTCACACAACTAGCAAGTATCTGAGGTTAGATCTGAACTCAGGCTTTCCTGACTACAGGCCCAGTGATCTGTGCATTGTATGACATAACTGCCTCATTAAGCCTTCTCAGACTGACCAGAAAATATGTGGAAAGTTTCTTTGAGTTCTAGTCTCACTCCCGTGTTTACCTTCTCACACACTACCAAAAAGTTAGATATCCTTGATGTATATGCAACTGAAGCATTGACTTAGGTAAGTCATTTCTCTGTGGGCCCAAGTTTTGTCTTCTATTTAAAAAAGGGCTTTGGATTGAATGATCTTCTGTTTTTTTCTGTGTTCTGTATTGTGTGTGTGTGTGTGTGTATTTGTGTGTGTGTGTGTGTGTGTGCATGTGCGTGTGTGTGTTTAAACAGGCAATACACTGAGAGGATGAGCTCTTAAATATATATGTATATTATGTATATATGTATATTGTATATATTATGTAATTTAGGCTGGCCTATTATTTGTCATACACACACATGTGTGTATTTATATATATTTATATATGGCAAATACTAGGCCAGGCTAAATTATTCTAATAATCTATAAAAGTCCTCTGTTAAATTGTTTATGATAGTAGGCTGCCATTTTAAAACCCAAAGTAGATCCGTATTCCTTTTTCTATTGGTATCAACTTCCTCCTCACTAGATTCCTAGCACCATATCTTGGCATTCAAGGCTCTCCATCATTTGACCCCAAAGTGCTATTTTTTGCCCTTTATTCCTGTTTCCCTTAGAATACTCCATATTCTAGCTGAATTGTACTTCTTACAAATCTCCAAACATGTACCCCACTTTCCCGTCTTCGATCTGCTAGCACCTCCACTTCTGCCGGTTGAAAGTCTAACTACCCTTCAAGGACCTCATAACATTTCCTCCAAAAAGTCTTCCCTAATCTACATCTTTGACTCAGTCCTGGACAGAAGTGATCATTTTCTTCTCCGAACGATAGTACATCTTTGGTGCCTTTTGTCAGATTCTGTTCTGATCCAGTCCCAGTCATTCTTATCCTAGTCTGTAAGGTTCTTAAGGATAGAGGCAAGAAGACTATTGATAATTATCCCTGGATCATAGTTAGTGCTCAGTGAAATACTTGTTGAATTGGAAGTCTATTCATGGTCCCTGTTGCAGATTCCCACCTAGCTTTACTCTACTGGGAGATCATCATAGACATTGCTAAACTTCTGAGTTTCCTAGGGCATCACACCCTTTCCAGAATTGATCGAGAAGGCACTTGGCCTTGTCTAAACTTTCCTGGCTCTAGGTGCCAACCCTCACTGACCTTGGTTTCTGAGCCTGCCTGGCTTCCTATGTTCTGAGAGGATTTGGGATCACTTGTGGCCCACCCCTCTACTTCTTTCTTTGTGCTGTATTTTGGTGCCAATTCTGGCACCTATTTCCATTTTCAGTTCTTTTTCCTGTTGTCACATAAGCCAGGAAACAAGAGTATATTTCCTTAGGTTTGTTTACAAGGAGGTAGAGTATAAAGAAATGCCCAAGATAGGATTGCAGATATTTGAGAGTGCATGTAAAGGATTCTAGACATCATGGACCAGTTGGTACTGACACTTGTTAAGTTGCTCTTTTGTTAAATTTGCCCAGGCCTACCTTGTTTCATAATATTCTCAGCCTGAAAACCATGCTATATATAACAGAACACTATGAGCTCTGGTGGAGTTCAATTCAGTCCTCTGGATTGAAAATTTGCTGGTAAATTTTATTAAATATAGTGAGTGTCTTCATTTTTTATAGAAGGTTCAAAGCAATTTATAAATGCTACCAAGGACTTCTGATATTTCAGAACCAGAGCAAGTTAGAGCTTGAATGGGTCTGAAAACCAATCCTATCCAACCCCCTCTTTTTACAGAGGAGAAGGAAATGAAAGATCAAAAAGTGGAACTGACTTACCTAAGGTCATCTAGCAAAAATCTGTGTCTGAGTCTAGAGCACAGTTGTCTCCTCCTCCTCCTCCTCCCCCTCCTTCTCCCCCCTCTCCCCTCTTCTTACCCCTTGAATGCTGTTCTTGTGGGGAAATGACACAGTGTTAGAGATACAAAGGCAAAATATAAAGTAATTCCTGCTTTTAGGGAGCTTATAATCTACTGGAAGAGCACAACACATATGCAGACAGGAGAGGGACCGGACCTGAGATTTTATTGGTTCAGGGAGCTCCCAGATACTGATACAGGTTGACATTTTCTGTTCAGCTTATAGTCTTAGAGAACTTCCTGGGGATCAGGTAGGTTAAGTGATTTGCCCATGGTGACCCATGACCAGTATTTGTCAGAGATTTAGAGCTTTTTGATTTTGAGGCAAGCTCTCAACCCACTGCAAACAATTGCCTCTCTATGCAGAGTGGTATATACAAAAGTAATTTTATGGGGAAGAGAATATTAACTAACCAACTAATTAGGGTCACTATGAAAGGCCTTGTGTAGGAGGTGACACTTAACTGTGCTTTGGAGGAAGCTGGAGATGCTGAGAAGTAGAGGTGAGAGGGAGGACTTTTCAGACAGAGAGGATCACCTGTGCCAAAGAACAGAGATGGAAAATATAATGTCACATATAGGGAACATCTAGAAGAACAGTTTAATCAGAATGGGCAGTGAGTAAAAGGGAACAATGGGAAATTGGACTGGAAAGGTAGGTGGGAATCAGATGGTAGAGGCTTTAAAACTTGGCAGAGGATTTTGTATTTTATCCTTGAGGCAATAATGAGTCACTGTTTTTTGACTTTTTGAGTAGGCCAACAATATGATTAGGTCTGTATTTTAGGAATATCAGTTTCGAAGATGTGGAGAGGATGGAAATGAGAGGGCCTAGAAGCAGAAAGACTAATTAGGAACGTATTGAAATAATACAATCAAAAGGTGCTAAGGACCTGAACGAAAATAGGGAGCTGTGGGAGTGGAGAGAAGGGTACAGTGGTGAGGGATGTCTAGCAGGCAGAAACAACAAGACATAGTAACTGATAGGATGTGGGGGTGAAAGGGATGGAAGAGGTGAGGATGACTAATTATGAACCTCAGTGACTAGAAGTATAAAGATACACTCAGCAGAAAGAGGAATGTTTGAAGAGGGGTGTCTGGGGGAAAGGAAGGGTGGGAATATGATTTTTGCCTTGAATATATGGAGTTTGATGTGCTTATGTGACATCTGGGTAGAGACAGATAACAGGCAGTTAGTAATGTGGGACTGAAGCCCAGCAGAAAAAAAAGCTATTACTTAAAGGAGCTGGCTCTGGATTTTAACTTTTTGTGACAAAACAATATAAAAGAGGGAAGCAAAGACTGACGAGGAATCTAAAAGAGTGGCATAGCCCTAAAATAACAGAAATAGGAAAGTTAAAACCCCAAAGAAGCTAAAGCTGATGATAAATATTATGCACAATGAAAGGGGATCTTTTTAGCTATGTTGAGGGAAATAGGAGGAACAAAGAAGGGGAAGAACCATTGCCTCACACTGGTGTAATGGGAAAGAGAGAAAAAGTAGAATTTATTATCCATTTGCTTCTGTTTTCTCTACCAAGGAAAATGATCCTGGGCCCAGAGGGCTAGACAAAAATGGTTGAAAGAATTGAAACCCTGGATAAGTGAGGAGATGGTGAGAAAATACTTATCTGCCTTCATGGAATTCAGATCACTAGCCTGGAAAACTGAATCTTGTATTACTGAAAGAACTTGTGAATGAGATGGCAGAAACACCATTGACTTTGGAGGGAGAGGGTCAAATGGGAAAAGAGACTTAAAAATGGGAAAATGTGGTTCCATTTTTTGAAAAGGAGAGAAGGTTGACTATCTGTACTCTAGGCTAGTGAGCTTGATGCAGATTCCTGGAACAAACCTAGAACTTTATTAAAGGGATGGGTTTTGAGAAGTAAGAGATGGAAACTATGATCACTGTGAGCCAGAATGAGGTATTAAGAAGAAGGCAGGTAAGAGAATCCTAATTTCCTGTTTGTGCATAGGGTTACTGAACTAACAGATAAGGCATGCAATAGACATATTATACCTGACTTTTATACATGCTGAGAATGAAGATATTGAGATATGAACTCTGACATTCAATGATTCTTATTCTAAGATGTGTGGAGTATACTTTCTGTTCTTCCCAACCCTTGCTTAGTAGATCTTATAGACTATTAGCATGGCAAGAAGTATAAGGCTTTACACTCATCTTATGCTATGAGCTTTTTTTGCAGTAGATTCATAAACTGGGAGCTGGGAAGGACCCTTAGAGATCATCTTGTCCAACTCTCTCATTTTCCAGATGAAGAAATTGAGGTCCAGAGAAGTTAGTTGACTTGCTCAAGGTCACACAGGTAGTAGGGGTCAGATTTGGGATCTGAGTCAAACTTTTCTATCTCCCAATCTTTCCACTGAACCACCTTCTTATAATATATCTCCATGTCTTTTTTGCTTCCATGCTGGGACCTGAGAAGTTGTGGGCTTTTATTCAATGCTTTTACAGCTTTTGGAAAATTGCTTTCAAGGGACAGGAACAATTCATGCTTTTTTACATATCTTACCCATTGGAATGTAAATTCTTTGAGGCCAGGTCTGCTTTTGCCTTACTTAGCACAGTACCTGGTACATTAAAAGTGATGCTTGTTGAGTGACTGACAGCTGAGATTTAGGGGCAGAAAGGGAGCATCCATGGTCTTAGAACTCTAAGGACTGTACTAGGGTCTTTTCCTCTCTCATGTTGGGGTTATCTGAAGCTAGTGCATAAAAATCAAAGAGATACTGTAACATCTAGGTTGGCTATTCCACTTTAAAATATCATGTCTTTGCTTGGCTAATGCCCTGAAAGATTTCTACCTTTTATATAAGAAACAGAAATGAAAACGGCTTTTAAGATCTCTAGTTAGAGATGATATATACATGAAGCCCCTTGGACCCTTTTACACTCCTCCCTCCCTCTTTTCTTCTCTGTCTCCCTCTCTCTCCCTCTTTCTCCCTCTTTCTCCCTCTTTCTCTCTCCCTCTCTCCCCTTCCCTCCTCTCCTTTCCCCTCCCCTCCTCTCTTTCCCCTCCCCTCCTCACTCTCCCCTCCCCTCCTCTCTCCCCCTCCCTTCCTTTTTCTCTCTCCTCTCCTCTCCTTTCCTCCCCTGTCCTCTCTTCTCCCCTCATCTCCTCTTCATTCCTCCCTCTCTCTCCCTCTTTCTCTCTCTCCTCCATCTCTCTCCTTTCCCTCTCCTTCCTCTTTCTCACCCTCTTTTCTCCCCCCCTCCTCTCCTCACTTCCTCTCCCCTCATCTCATTTTCTCTCTATTCCCCATCCTTCCCTTCCCTCTCTCTCTCTCTCTCTCTCTCTCTCTCTCTCTCTCTCTCTCTCTCTCTCTCTCCCTCTCTCCCTCTCTCCCTCTCTCCCTCTCCCTCTCCTTCTCCTTCCCTCTCCTCCCTTCTCCTCCCCTCTCCCCTTCCTCCCCACCAAACTGTCCAAGCTCTTGGGCACCAACAACACCAAAGAGACCCAGCTGTGATGACAAAGTCAGCAAAATCTACTCACCTATGTTCCTTCTGAGGACCAACTGCTCTCCCTTAGGGTGTGTTGGCAACAGAAGGCAGAAGTCCAGAGAACTCAGTATACATATGACCAGGATTGAGAGGGTCTTAAAAATCATACCACACAAATTTGTTGAAGGAGCTGGAAATGTTTAGCTTGGAGAAGAGTAGAATGTGGTTACTTTCTTTGATTATTTGGAAGAGGGATTAGAATTGCTATATTTGGTCCTGGAAGGCCAAATAAAGGCTAGTGAGCAGAAGGCAAATAGAGACAGATTTTAGTTCAATATAATAAAGGATTACCTAAGTTTCTGAGAAATGGAACAGACTTCTATCATCAGTAGTGAGCTCTATCAGTGAAAGTATTCAAGTACTGAAGGGCAGAGCTCTGACTCAGGCAATGGAGTTGGACTAGATGACCCAATATGCTACGATTCTATGATGAGTTTCATCTAGCCATGTAAGAATGTTATGAACATAGAGGGTTTTCAGTAAGGTTTTGTCGACTTAATTTCATAGATGATCAACCAGTGAAATACTATTGGAGCATCTAGGTGGCACAGTGGATAGAGTACCAGGCCTAGAGTCAGGAAGACTCATCTTCCTGAGTTCAAATCTGGCCTCTGACACTTACTAGCTGCATGACCCTGGGAAAGTCACTTAACTCTGTTTGCCTCAGTTCCTCATCTGTAAAATGAGCTGGAGAAGAAAATGGCAAACCATTCCAGTATCTTTGCCAAGAAAACCCCAAATGGGGTCACAATGAGTTGGACATGACTGAAATGACTGAACAACAAAGAAATTTTATTGAGTCCCTTCAATATGCCAAGCTCTATGCTAAGTGTTTTGCAGAATGAAGAAGTATAATCCATGGTCCCTGCTCTTGAGGGAAGTTTACAGTCTAGTAGGGAGACAAAACATATATAACAAACAAGTAGAAAATAACTAAAGACTGTATCTAATTAAGTCCTTATTATATAGTATGGAAGGATATTTTATGGCTCAGAAAATGAGTTTGAACCATTGGGAATGGTTCAGTGGAAGAGGTGCACTCAGGTTGAGTCCTGAAGGATGGTTAATATTTAGATATAAAGGACAGGGAGAGTATGCTAGGTCTGGGAGGAAAATTGGTTCTAGAGTCAGAGAGTGTGGGTTCAAATTCCACCTTTTTATGCATGTAAATTACTTGAATATCTCAGTTCATGTTCTTGAGTTTGTTCAAAACTAAGGGGTTTGACAGATGATTTTTGAGTAACTTTCTAATGCTATAATCCTATGAACTGTGTAATGAAAGGCATGAGTACCAGGGATAGTGTGGAGACCAGTCTGAGGTAGTGTAGGTACATGTTGCATAGTGGTTGGAATTAAATTTGGAGATCCTGGAGAGGCCTTGAAAGCCAGGCAGAGAAATTTTAGGATTTGGATGATAGGAAATGGGAAGCCATAGTAGATGTTTGATTAGGGGAGAGATATAATGACATTTGTGTTTTAGGAAGATGAATCTATCAGTCCTATGGTGGTAGTACCTACTGGAGGTAAGTACTGTTCTAGGATACACATCAGAAATTGGGGCTTCATGCTGTTTGGGAGCAGGATGTCAACCATCTTGAGGCAGATTTTCTTAAGATCCTTGATAATTAATATTAATTAATTTAGAGCAACTCCAAATGGACTACAAGTGTTAATCAATCCAAATACTCTAATGAGAAATAATTTGGTAAGCTGATGAGCTAATGGAGTGTTAACAGTGAGGCAGAGAGATGACTCACTTAGGTAAACAATTGGATTATACAGCGTACTTCTAATTATCTTCTTCCATTGATATTTTTACAAATGCATAAAATGGTTTCATTACATCAGACAGTGAGTTAATTTGGCAAAGCTTAGCCACTCAGTTGGTAGGATCATTTTTGGATCGATTTCTGTAAAACAAGAGCTGAATTACCATGTTCTTTTTCATTTGCAACTCTTAGCTAGGCTTTACAGAGTCTAAAGTGGAGAGGAAACTTGGCAGCTGTCCAGCAGATTGGTTGCTTCCAGAGATCCAATCGGGATTAAGCCACAACACCATACCCTACTTTATATTTGAGCGGAACTTTCTAGTATAAGAAATCCATTATTTCATTTGTTCTTATAATATTTCTATAAGGCAGGCAGGGCAGATATTATTCACCCCACTTTTTACAGATGAGGAAAGTGAAGATTAGAGAGGTTAGGTGACTTGCCTATGGTCACTCAGCTAGAAATTTTGGAATGGAAATCTGAATCCAAGTTCATTCACTTGATGTCTTAGTGAACTGGATGCCATCTATGATTACTTGTTGACTAAGGCGGGTTAAAAGTATCTCTCTCTCCCTTCCTCCTTTCCTCCCATGGGCATTTATTAAGTGCCTATCATATTCAAAGCATTGTACTAGGCCACGGTGGGGAACTTGTAGCCTTGAGGCCACATATGGCTTGCTAGGTCCTTAAGTGTGGCCTTTTGACTGAATCCAAACTTCACAGAACAAATCCCCCATGGCCTTGAGTCTGCAGGCTCCCCACCCCTGTACTAGGCACCAGGTTAAACACAAAGAAAAGATTCAAAGACATGAGGCATTGTAGAAGGGCTAGGGTGAACCCTAAAAATAACGTGAATCATAGTTCTAAAGGACACTTGTTTAGGGGGAACATATATAATGAACTATGGCTTTGTTCAATCCCATCTGGACAAAATTATTTTCTTTTAATATCTAAAAGAGATATAACTGATAGAATATATTAAATTCTAGTTATAGTTTTTTAGAAATGGGAAGAAATTAAACAAATGATGCAGTAATCAACGTGGTTGCATTGCTGTCATTTGTAAATCCTTTCTGTTGTCTAAAAATATTCCAATTCCCCAGAATATTCTTTGGTCAATGACAAGAGTGCTAGAATTCAAACCAAGAGAAACCTGGGTTTGAATGCTCCTAGTTATGTGATTGTGGTCAAATTCCCACTTTACCTCTTTAAGTCACACTTTCATCATGTATAAAATAGGCATCATAACATCTGTAGAATGCACCTTATAGAATTGTTATGAGGCTTCATTAAAAAAAATCTATGTAGAGTACTATGTACATGTTTATTATTGTTATCACTATCCTACTTCTTTCAAAATCCAATGATTCGGTGTCACTTTTAAAATATAAAAATAGCTTCAAGGGTTCTAATCTGGCCTATTCCTCAGCCTTACCCGCCCCCCCCCACTTCATTTATTGTAAAGCAACCCCCAGCCAATGGTGTTGGCATATCTAGGTCCACTTCAAGCAAGCGGTTCTCTTTTTAGTGGCTCTCTTAGCTTTCAGACTCTCCTCCTTTGTGGCAGTCTCCTAGAAGCAGTATCAAGATTTCAAATTCTGGGCCCACTGTGCAAGCAGACCCTTTAGAAAGGTTTCTTTCCATGTCACTCATTGCAAAGTGAATAGATTTTTAGCAGGGAGGGAACTCATCCCTCTTTTTCTGGATGACCTGGAGACCTGATGACGATTCTACATTATTGACCTGATTCTCAGGCATGATATTTGGCTCTTGTTTTCAAAGCTTTTAGGTAAATAATTACCTTGTTTCCAAAGAGCCTCAATTTCATGTCCTGAGATAATGCTTTCTAGGTTGCTAGCTTTACTAATAGCAATGATATACCAAGGCTAAGTCACATTACTTAGTTTGCTATCAGTCACTGTTAAGATGTCTGAACTTCACCTCTTAGTGTTGGTCAGGAGTGGATTAGACTAAATGACTCTTGAGTTGCTTTGCTGCTCTGAGGGTATGTTCTGACAGATTTTATTGGAAATAGAGAAAAAGGATGGGGGAGGGAAAAGGCTGTTTGCATATGACCCCAAAGTTAGGTACTAACTTCCTAGAAGTTCCCACGAGACTTGGGACTCCACCTCATACTCCCCTCAGCCTCTCTGATCGGAGGATGGGGCCCAAAAGAGAAGCCCAAAAGAAGAAATAAAATAGTAACAGATAACCCACAAAATTACAGAAAGCAAAACCCAAAATGCAAAGAGAGCTCAGGAGTGATAGGACATACTAAAGAATGAAATTCTGAAGACACAAAAAGAAATGATTGCGGTGGGGAAAAGACAACTTCAATTTGCCTGAAGAGATCCATGTGGCTGCATAGGGAATTCACAAACCAACTTAGATTTTAAAATTAATATGCCAAAGATGGAAACAAATCTAGATAACAAAAGATTAATAAAAGTATAGAATGCCCTATAAAAATGCTGTCAGGAATGCTAATGCTCAGAATCAACTATGGGTTGAAAGGAAAGCTAAGAACATCAAAAAAGGGCTTACTTGAGCTATGGTGGGGGGTGGGGAGAGGAGAGTTTAAAAAGAGATAGAATCTTTGCTTGGGGAGGATGGGACAATGATAACTGACAACATGGAGAAATCAGAGATGCTCAATTGTTATCTTGTTTCTGTTTTCTCTGTAAAGGAAGTGAGAAATTTACACTGGAAATAACAGAACAAAAATAACTAATAGGGAGTTGATACCAAAGCTGTGAAAGGGGATAGTAAGAGAGTGCCCAGCTTTGTATGAATTCAAGTCGACGAGAACAGGTGAGCTACTCTATTGGATACTGAAAGAACTGCCAGATATAATTTGATATTTGAAACATCATGGAAAATTAGAGAGGTGTCACAAGACTGGAAAAGTGCAAAAACTATCCTGATTTTCAAAAATGGGAAGAGAGAAGAGTCTGCAGACTGTAAGTCAGTGAACTTGACTTCAATTCCTAGGGAAATCTTAGAATATATCATTAAAGAGATGGTTGGTGAAACTCTAGAAAGGGAAGCAGTGATTACAAAGATCTAGCGTGGTGTCACTGAGAACAGGTAGTGCCAGAATAACTCAATTTCCTTTTTAATAGGATTACTGAAATGGTAGATTTGGGAAGTGCAATGGAGATATTTTACCTGGATTTCTGCAAAGCTTTTAGTAAAATATCTCACATTATCCTGGTGGAGAAGAAGGAGAGATATGGGCTAGATAATAATATAATCAGATGTATTCAGAATTGATTAGATGGGGCAGCCTCAAAGAGTAGTTATCAGCGACATCATCATGGCAGGATATCTCCATGGGAGTAATCCAGTGATTTGTGCTTGGCTTTGTGCTTTTTCACAATTTTGTCAGTGACTTGGATATAGGCACAGGTGGTATGTTCATCAAATTATACAAAGTTGGGACAGATAGCTGACATTAAGTGATAGACAGGGGGTCCAAAAATTGGGCTGAATCTAGTAAGATGATATTCACTAGGGATAAATATAAAGTCTAACAGCTGAGTCCAAAATATTATCTTCACAAGTATAAGGAAGGAGAGGAATAGTCTATAGAGGATAAAGATTTCTTAAGTTCCTACTGTGTGCCAGGTACCATGGCAAGTGGGGGGATGTGAATACACTGAAGAAGCTTATAACCTAATGGGAGAAGACAATATGAAAAAGGAAGCAGAAAAGCTGCTAGTGGTGGGGAAGGTGAAATTCTCAATTAGAGATGTGCCAAAGTAGTACAGCCAGGTGAGAAATGAGGAGATGTCTAAGCCTGAATTCTCTCCTTAAATGGAGGTTGGAGTTTGTGGCCCCATCCTCTGATCAGAGAGGCTGAGGGGAGTATGAGGTGAAGTCCCAAGTCTCATGGGACCTTCTAGGAACATGAGGCTATCCCAAATCATTTTCCTGAGGCATGGTAGAGAAAGCAGTGGTCAGAGAAGTCCCAGAGTGGTACAGCCAGGACAGACTGTTATAGAAAGGGTCTGAGGATTTTTGTGGACTGCAAACTCAATGTGAATCAGTAATGTGATATGGCAGCCAAAAAAAAAGATGATGTGATTTTAATTCATATTAAGAGGGACATGACTTTAGAAAGCCAATAGTCCCACTAAGCCTTGCCTTTGTCAGACCTCATCTGGAGTATTACATTAAGTTCTATGCACTGTGGTTAAAGAGGGACATTCATAATCCAGAGAGTGTCTAGAGGAGGATTAACTAGAATTGGGAAAGGCCTTGAGTCCAGGACAGAGGAGGATTGATTAAAGGCACTGGTCATATTTAGCCTATAGAGAAAGAAAACGAAGGGGGGATACAATAGCTCTTTTCTGCTATTTAAAGAGTTGTCATGTTG
This sequence comes from Trichosurus vulpecula, assembly GCF_011100635.1. Taxonomy (NCBI): domain Eukaryota; kingdom Metazoa; phylum Chordata; class Mammalia; order Diprotodontia; family Phalangeridae; genus Trichosurus; species Trichosurus vulpecula. The sequence continues at coordinate 102,708,432 of NC_050580.1, forward strand.
AAGAATGATGGACTTGTTCTGTTTGGTCCCAGAGGGCTGACCTGGAATCATGGGTAGAAGGTGCAATGAGACAATGAGGTTTGATATCAGGAAAGACTTTCTAACAATTAGAGCTATCGAAAAGGGGAATAACCTTTGAGAGGGGGTATATTCCTTTCCTTGGAGTTCTTTAAGCAGAGGCTGGATGGTTACTTATTGGGTAGGTTATAATGGGGATTCTTTCTGAGTTTAGGTTGGACTAGAAATTAGCTGCTGAGTTTCCTTCTGGTTCTCGAATTCTGTGATTCTATTCCTCATGTTCTTTCCATAGAAACCAAAATGCATTCCCTGAACCCTCTGGAGATTAATACTGACTTTCACATCAACAAATGTTCCTTGTTTACCTCAATTTGGGTCAGCAATAGGTATGATATTACACTTGAATGACAGAGTCACCATGCTCTGCTTCTACCAAATTGAGTAGTGCTATTAGTCTGTTCTGCCTTCAAGGTCCATACCATAGTAAAACACTGTACTGCACTCAGGAGGAAATCACAGATTGTCTGAGTTGGAAGGGACCTTAGAGGCTAATCAGTGTAGTGGTATCAATCTCAAGTAGAAATGGGGGCCAATAATCCATCCATAAGGATCCCTGTGGGCGCATATAGACTTAGTTTTAAAATATAATGTTATCTATGTTTTATTGTATTTTTACTTATTTTGTTAAATATTTCCCAGTTCCACTTTAATCTGACATGGGCAGCACTTAGAAGTGCTGGAGAGTCCCACAGCAGAGTGCTTGAAGTCTCTGATCTTGTGCACCCTGAACCCCTAACAGAATTCCCACCACAATACAATCCAGGACAAGCCATCCAGGCTTTGCATTGAGACCTCCAGCGAGAGGGAACCTACTACCTACCACTTTTAAACAGCTTTAATTGTTAGGAAGTTTTTGTTTCACATTAAGCCTTAAATTCACCCCTTGCAACATCCACCCATTACTCATAGTTTTATCCTTTGAGAGCAAATAGAATAAGACAATCTTTCTTCCCCATGACAACCTTTTCAATACTTGAAGACATTTATTATGTTCCTCTGAGCTTTATTTTCTAAAGGCTTGAAGTTTCTTCAGGCAATCTTTGACTTAGGGCTAACTATTCTGATTGCCTTCCTCTGGATATTCTCTGGCTTATCATATGCTTTCTAAATTGTGACACCCAGAAAAATGAACACAAAACTCCAGGTGTTGTCTGCCTAAAGAAAAACACAGCAGGTCTATTGGCTTCTTTTCCCTAGAAGCTATGCCTCTCTTCACACAGGTGACATCATGTTAGAATTTTTGGCTGCCATATGACACTGTTGAATCATATTGGTTTTCGTGAGTACTAACACCCCCAGGTTTTTTTTTCTGATGCATTGTTATCCAACTATACCTTTCTCGTCTTGTACATGTGAAGTAAGTTTTTTTTTAACTCAGCATAAGTCTATTCCTATTAAATTTAATCTGATTGGATTTAGCCCAATGTTCTATTCCATCAAGAATTTGTTAGACCCTTACCAATAATTCTGAACGTTAGCATTCTCTCCCAGCTTTGAATCATCTGCAAATTTGTTAAGCATTTCCCCTATACTTTGTCTAAATTATCAATAAAAATTTTAAATAGCTGAGGCCCACTTTAGGTCCCTGGGTCAATCCACCAGAAAGCTATTTCTGAGGGATATTTGGTTAGATCCTTTAAATTAGATCAATATATTCTTTTAATACTCAGTGACTTCAAACTAAGGGTGCATATAAGGAATGAGGGAAAATATGCTAGAAAACATGGCTCAGGAGTAAGAGATGAGAGAGGTATAAATCTTATAAACTATAGAGAAGACTCAGTTATATGTATCATGCACACTGTTGACAGGAAGGAAGTCAATTAGTATGGAAATATGGTGAACACCAAAACATCATACAAATGAAACTGATCACAATTTAAAAAAAACAGTAAACTGCTTTTTAGCCATGTGGGTATTATTTCTTAGCTGTCCATATATAGTCAGATCATCAACTGGTCAGAGCAAAAATGAAAATCAGTACTAAACTAGAAGAAAGACTAACAATAAGAAGACATGGTGTGCAGTCAAGGCAACTCCAACCTGACCTATTTAAGCAAACAATTGATGTTGAAAAAGTAGAAATTGATAATGGAGCAGAAATTGTCATGGACTAATAACATTTTCTAAAGATGTTTAACTGATATAAATCAATTACCAGTGGGAAAAGCCCAAAAGAGCCTTGACATTTCCTCAGATAGCATATACTCCTACTACTCACGAAGCAGGAAAATGGCAGCCAAGATCAACATTGGTTTTTAGATGAGAATAATTTGTCAGTAAACTATTAACAGAGAAGGATTATGGACGGGTATTAAAGCTATCACTTTGTAAAACAATAAGAAGCAGTGGAGGATAAAACAGAGTTTAAAGAAAACTTAGTGAGAGACTCAGTTTAGCAAAATTATCCTGAGGCATTTAAGGATGAAGCAGACAGGAGAACAACAAATGAAAAATGACGTAGGTTCGTAAGATTTTTAGAACAAGATCTTTTTCTTAACAAATGGCAGCAGAACCTCCACATATGGTCTTTGCCATCATAGTCCTCAATGTGCTGCATGAAGTAGACATGAGGGTGAAGAAAACAAATATGGGAAGAGTAGCTAGTCTAGATCAATTATACACAGAGGAGGCCCATGTTGAAGGCGATACTGCATCAAGATGATGAATTGAGACCAGAATTGAATACGAGGAAGAGAATGGACTAAATTACTTTTGAGGAAACTTTGCAGTTCTTTTATTAATGACTCCAAGCTACTCCCTGAAATAAAAGTTTAGCTTTTTGCCTTACCTTGCCAAGTCTGAGACCTCCACACTACTTCTTATTATCTCCTTACTTTGGACTTACTTTCTAATTTCCACCTCACAGGAGACTTCAATCTCATCCCTGACTCCCTCAGCTCTAATAGTTGAAGATTTTGTCTTATCTCGTAAGTGTCTAGGCATCCTTGAAACTTTATACCATTTTCTTCCATTGCCCAAATGATTACCATCTACTCTCCATTCCAGCACGACTTGGTATGTTACCCTGTCCCCCATTAGAATGTAGTCTCCTTGAGTGCAGAAACTATCTTATTTGCTTGTATTTGTATCCCCAGTGCTTAGCATTGTGTCTGACACATAGCAAGTACTTAATAGACACTCTACGTTACCCTTCCTATCATTGATGCTAAAGGTTATGAGTCATGGAATACCCCAGTCTCTAAGGGAGTAATGTCAAGGATCATTTAAAGTGCAACCAAGAGGTGAGCCTAAGTAAGTTGTAACTCATTGCCAACAAAGAATTGCAGCAAAGAAATAGTATAAAGAATGTCATCAGGTAGATGTGTGATGAGAAAAGAAGGTGCCTTTTGTGGTCAAGGGGTAAATGATGAACTGTCCATATGCTCTGTTGGTATCCATATAACTCAAAAGAAATTAGTGGAAGAACACTTGCATATTGGGTGGATTTTCTATCAAGTATTTATGGAAAGATATGGACAACAGTCTGGCAAGATGAGAAATTATGAATGTGTTATGACTGGCCTTAGAGGGAGTACCTACGCTGATGAGAGGCATTAGAGAATCTAAGTCAACTTTGAAGGGCCTCAGCTTCTGAGGTATTACCTTCTCTACTTTGAGATCTACAGATTATGGGTACAGATCTCTTGAAAGACAGATATATCTCCCCTTTTGCCACACCATTCTCCATTTTCCCACCTCTCTACCTACTGGAACCCTACTCTTCTTTCATAGATCTAGTCAAATGTCATTTCTACCATATAGTCTTTGACGATCAACTCCTCTAAACCTTATTTGTACCCCTGTGTACATATCATGTTCTAATTTATGTTTTGCTTATTTGGATATGGGTCATTCATGAGGGCCCAAACTCTGCTTTATTTAATCTTTATGTCTCCTTTAATACAGTGCTTAGTATACAATAAGTTTTCAGTAGATGTTTGTTGACAGGCAATTGTTCATTTAGGCAATGTTAGGAGTTGCTATGGATTATTGCATGGTGGAATTAATGGTAAAGCAGTAGAGAGGGCTAACTTCATTGGCCTGCCCATGCAATGCACATTTTTGCTTGAGAGCCACAAGCCAGGACCTGCATTGGGGATTGCAGGCTGTTGGAGACTAGACAGTTTCTCAAACTTACTTTTATTTATAAGCACTTTTTCCTTCCTGGGAAGGTTGGCTGGGGTGGGTGGAATAAAAGTCAATGCTAATTATACAACAAAGGAAATAATTGGACAGGTAGTCTATGCTTCAAATGTGTCTGAGTTACAATTGAGCAACCCATGACACCCTCCATTAATTTAATTAAGTTAATTTTTTAATGCATCCCTTTCAAAGTTATAAAGTATTTTACGGTGAGAGGCAAAATGAGATAATGAGATAATGTTTTATGGAAACAGTTGCAGCAAGTTTCCAGTCATTAGTGAGACAGAAGAATACATTAGAAAATGCACGGATAGAAGAAATGTCTAAAATAGTAACTTAAGGAAGAACAAAAACACGATGTGGGCTACCCAAGCTATTCTGAGGTTCTCTATAGAGATAGCCTTGATGTACTAGCCGAGATCTAGAAAGGGTCTAGAATGGGAGCAGATGAATATATATTTTCCCCTGAGAAGATAGAATAAAGCACACTTCTATGAGTCTACTGGGAATTATCACTGAATGCAAACCTGGGCCAGTACCTGGTCTGGGAGTCAGAAGACCTGGGTTCCAGTTCCAGTTTTGTTTCTGATCTCAGACAGATATGATCATGTGCTGGGTGACCATGGTGAAGTCTTGTCTCCTTTTTAGCCTTAGTTTTCTTATCTGTGATCATAAGAATAGCTGACATTCATATCACAGTTCAAGATTCGCTTGGTAACTTCTTTGTAATTTGGGCTTAGAGTTTTGTAGAGCAGCAGGAGCCCAAGTGACTTGCCCAGGATGACACAACCAGCAGGTGGCAAAGATTAGACTTGAACCTGATTCTCCCTGGCTCTGAGGCCAGCACTCTATCCGTGATAGTTCACACCACACTGCCTCTCTGCTTGGGTAGGATGACATACGAATCTTTTATACAAACATCAGAGCTAGAAGAGACTGTCAAGATACATCTAGATTAAATGTCATTTAACTGAGGAAGAAACAGACAGATTGAAATTAAATGAGCTGTCACATAGCTAGATAGTAACAAAGGCAATGTTAAAACCTAGGTTTCTTGATTCTCAGGGTAATGCTGTATTCATTAAGTCAGTCTATCCTCATACAGTTGATGCACCATTTTTATCCTATTAGCATACCCTAAAAGGGATCAGATACAGGACAAATATTTTAGTGGAAAAGGTGGGATATAGTTAAGGGCAGCTAAATAGTACAATAACCAGAGCATTGGACTGGGAGTCAGCAAAATCTGAGTTCAAATCTTGCCTCAATCACTTGCTAGCCGTGTGTCCCTGGATACATCACAACCTCTCTACATAAAATCTGTAAAATGGTGATGATGATAGCACCTACTTTGCATGGTCATGATGCTGAAATGAAATGTGTCAAGTGCTTTGAAGACCTTAAAATGCTATATAAATGCTCGTGATGATGATAATGAAGATGGAGTTCCTTACATAGGAATCAAGAGTTCATAGGTATGAGTGGAGGGGATGCTACAGGGCCAATCCTGAGAAGAATTTGGCTGTGGGCAAAGAAAATATCTCAGCATGGTGGAGCAACTGGTCACAGAATCCTCGATTTAGAACCGCAATATGTCTCCGTATCTAATCCCCTCACTTTAGGGATAAGAAACTGAGTCCTAGTAATTTAAGTAATTTGTTCAAGCTCATAAGGTAGTGAGTGTTAGAGCCTGGATTTGAATTTTGCACTTTTATTCAAGGGACCTCATTTCAAATCTAGGCTCACCACCTTACAAGCTCAGACAAATTACTTAATCCTTCTTGGACTCGGTTTTCTTATAAAAAATGGGCAGGTCCATAGCAATCGCCAGTTTAAATCTATTTATTTTACAGCAGAGAAGAGTGAGACTGAGACCCAGAGCCCAAAAGTAGTTATTGATGGAGAGGTTGGTCTCTTGACACTCGAGTCAAGTGTTAAGTCTACTGCACTACACACCTCAGTTAGGACCTTGTTTTCTACACATTTTAAATCTTTGGCGTTCCAGGAGTTGGTGTGGGAAAGGCTGGGGAAAGTTTGGGCAGGGGGTGATAAGCTCCTTCTGATGGCGCTGGCTCCTTCTGATGGTGCTGGAGATGTTACTGGGAAGGAATTTGAAGAAAGTCTGAAGGTTGAGATATTCCAGCTGTATGCATGAGAGCAGGACTAGGTATCTTATGTCTGTCTTTATGGTCATAAAAGTACCACTTAATTTTGTTAAAGAAAAATTGATTATATATGTGGATCCTACATTTAACTTTTTATGCACGTATTTGTATGTCCCACTTCTGAAATGTGCTGGTTGTATAACGTTGTGGTTGTGTAATTGGTCGTTCAACCAATCCGTGATTCAGGTAGCTCCCTAAGATCATGTGGCAGAACAGTGGCCAGTATGCACTATTTAGTATAACCTTTAAAAACACACAGGAATTTCATATGCTGTTTAAATTACAGGTCTATGCAAAAACAAAACAAAACAAGCCCGAGCAGGACATAAGCCTTTTTGGAGGTGTCGTTAGGTTTGCCTTATTCATTAGATTAGAAGCTTCTTGAGAATAAGGGAAATTCTTTTCTCCTTTTTCCATAGTACCTTAAAAAAAATAACATATCCATTGGCAGCTAGATGGGGCAGTGGATAGAATGATGCGCCTGGAGTCAGGAAGACCTGAATTCACATCTAGCCTTAGATACTTACTAGCTGGGCAAGCTACTTAACCTCTGAATGACTCAGTTTCCTCAATGATAAAATGTGGTTACTAACAGCATCTCCCCCCTCCCCCCAGGGATGTTGTGAAGATCAAACGAGATAATAACTGTAAAGCACTCAGCACAGTGCCTGGCGCATAGTGGGTGCTTTATAAAGGCTTATTCCCTTCCCCTTCCCTTCCTTCCAGACATGTATTTGACTGATAGACTGCGGAGAAGTATCTATGAAGTCATCAGGTACCAAGATGCGTTAGGAGGAAGATCGTGTTGGGGATTCTGGGATAAATAGAAATCAGGAGTCTCAGGAGGTGACCTTGTGAATGGAAAGCATTCACTAAATTTCCTAACCTCCATCTGCTTTTTCTGATTTTGTGATTGAGTCATAATTTGCTTCATATGATATGTGTTAAAGAATATAGCACATTCCCTTTTCCTTGTGATTATTCGGTTGTTTTCAGTCATGTGGTCTGACTCTTCATGACCCCATTTGGGGTTTTCTTGGCAAAGATACTGGAGTGGTTTGCCATTTCCTTCTCCAGCTCATTTTACAGATGAGGAAATTGAGGCAATCAGGGCTAAGTGACTTTCCCAGGGTCACACAACCAGTAAGTATCTAAGGCCAAATTTGAAACAGGAAGATGAGTCTCCTTGACTCCAGGCCTGACATGCTATCATCTGGGCCACCTAGCTGCCCCACCTCTTCCTTACCGCTAAACAAAAACAAAAAAAACCCCAATCCTCCATAGGACTTACTTAAAGAAGAGAGAAAAAGAAGGTCTCTGTTTTCTGTTTAAACAAGATGTATTTTTCAAGCTTGTTATTGATTTTGGGTGTTGTTCTTGCAGTGTGTTATGGGGGGAAAAGGTGACTGGATTTTATTTCCACTAGGAAATAAACAACAACAACAACAACTCTATGGCTTTTTTTGGATGCCACAAATCAGTGCTTTCAGAAGAAAAAGCATTTTGCAGGAAAACACCATAAATCAGAGTATTGGATCTTTTTCTAATGGGGCTTTCATTTCCTATAGACTTTCATAGTTCTTTCTTCCTTCCCACCCCCTCCTCTGCCTCTTGCCAATTTAAAATACTGTGGGGTTTTTTTTTCAGATTTTAAGGCAAAGAAGAGCATCTCCATATATGATTATGTATAGAAGAGATAGATTTTTACCTTAGAATTGGAAGACTTCAGAATTCATCATGTCAACCCTCTCTTAATTTCTATATGAGGATATGGAGACCCATAGAGATAAGTAACTTGGCCAAGGTCACACGTATAGTAGCGAGGACTAGAATGTAGATGTCCTGACTCCCAGTTCATAGCTCTTTCCCTTACCCCATGCTGTCTCAGTAGAATCGAGATATGAATCCTACTAATGAAATACCATTTAGAAATATGGCTCTTGTATTCTTTGGTATTACAGTATTAGTAGATAAGTCATAATGTTTCTGGGCTTCCTGTCTGTTGTTCAGAAGCATATTTGAAATAGCACATTTCATGGGACTAAAGAGAGCTATTATTGGCTGTTTTCTTCAGTGGACAGTTACATAGAAGATAAAAAATGAGTCCTTTTAAAAAACAATTAGATGGGAGGGTAGCCAGTTCCTGAGATGGAAGGAGGCAAAAAATGAAGGGAAAATATAATAGGTTTTGGAAATTAAAAAGCAAGTTAATTTGTCTTTGCTGTGCAGAAGAGACTGGCTGTGTAGTGCTCATGGATTGCTGGTCATCCTGTTTGCATCACTCAGCCATAAAGGCAAGATAGCATTCTGTGGGCTACTGTGGTTATTTTTTTTATACCTCTAAGTAGAATAATGCCCTCAAGAGAAGTGAAGCATTTAGTGAAAAGGGAGAAAAGACATATAAGAAATTGTGTGCTTCTTATCTCACAGTTCAGGATATTAAAAGATTTTGCCAATAGGTACACTTGCCTAAGAGGTTTTAACAAAGCAGAAAATTTTAGAAGAGACTCTTCTGAATAGTGGAGCAGAAAAAAATATGTGTGTATGTAAGTGTGGCAGGATAACCTTGGATAAACACGATCATGTCAAAGCAGACTGCCTAATTCCTGTGCCCGTAGGCAGAGCTGATGTAGCAGTGAGATCACCAGTCTTAAAGCTAGAAGACTGAGTTTGAAAGCCAGATCTACACTTACTGGCTGGGTGAACCTGGGCAAATCTCTTAACCCCTCTGTGTTCCAGTTTCCTCCTCAGCAAAATGGGAAAAGAGGCGGCTAGGTGTGCAATGGATAGAGGACTGGGTCTGGAATCGGGAAGATTTGAGTTCAAATTTGGCTTCAGATACTTACTAGCTGTGTGACCGTGGGCAAGCCGCTTAGCACTTTTTGCTTCAGATTCCTCATCTGTCAAATGAGCTGGAGAAAGAAATGGCAAACGACTCCAGTATCTTTGCCAATAAAACCCCAAATGGGGTCAAGAAGAATCAGATACGACTAAACAACAACAAATTACGTATTAGATTGCTGTGGCCAAAGAATTCATCTTCCACTGCTTAGCTTACTGTGCACTCCATTTTGAATCATAGTCACAGAGGAAACTGGTGGTATAGTATATAGAATGCTAGATTTGGGGAAGACTGGAATTTGAATCCTCCCTCAGACACTTCCTGGCTATATGATTCTGGGCAAACCACTTTAACCCTGTTTGCTTCCGTTTTCCCACCTGTAAAATGAGCTGGAGAAGGAATTGGCAAACCACTCCAGTGTCTTTGCCAAGAAAACCCCAAATGGGATCATGAAGAGTCAGACATGACTGAAATGACTGAACAGCAACAAAATTGGAACCATGATATTTGCATTGTCTATCTCCTAGGTTTCTTGGGAAGAGAACACTTTGTAGGCTTTAAAGTACAATAGAAATGTGAAATAATATTAATGTTATTATTCCTTGGTCTAAGCCAGAGAGGGTACCCATCTGATTCAAACTTTCTCTCTCCTTATTCATAATTTATCATGATAAGCATTGTAAAAAAAGGTTTTGATCCAGCATCTGTTACTTGCTAGCTTTGTGGTGGGCCTTCATTTCTTCATCTGTGAATTGCTAGCATTAATATTTGCCCTAGCTACCTTATAGGGTCATGGTGAGCATCAAATGAAATAATGGAGATTCAATGCATTGAGACTAAAGCCAAGGGAGGCTGCTATTATTTTTTATTGTAAAATTGGCAGTTATGAAAAAAGTCTGCCTTTGTACTCTCTCTGACTCCCTGTCCTAGTAATGCTGTAGCTGGCTTCATAAATCTAAGACAACTCAATTTATGAAGTACTTAAAAAAAACCAGCCTGTATGAATTTTAACCTATTTACCACACTTCAGAGCATACTTTAAAAATGGAAAAATGACTGGAAGGGGTTGAAGACTTGACTAAGTCAAGCCATGTACTTAGACCACAGACACACTTAATGGTACCATGTTTATTTGACCACTTTCTATTCTTGCATTTCTGAGCTATGGAGCACCTTGTTCAAAGTCCCAAGGAGCTACAGCCACATAGACAATGGCCTAACTGTGCAAAGGGTTAGCCCATTAGTTCTGCAAATGAAGAGGTAAGAGGGCTACACAGCCCAATGTCTTGAGTAAATCAAAGGATTGAGGAGTCCAATACTGAGTTCAGACACCCCAGTCTTGTCCAAACACTACCACAAGACAACCAAGAAGCCTCAAAACTGCTGAGGTGTCACCAGCATATGTCAGAGATGGAGATTTTAAAGATTATATATGAGGCAATTAAAATTACCTCTTTTGGGACTGCCACATTCTTTAGAAATCTACATCCCAGCTCTGGTCAATTAGATCAGATTAGACCAATTAGACCAATTGCTTCAGACTTGGAGCAATATTTCTTCGATCTGAAAGTGTTTGGGGCCCCATCAGGATCTGGGTACCTTACTATTAGTCTGAGGATCAGTTGACCACACTTTAAAATATCTCTGTAAAAATTCCACTAAGATACATAATTTGGGTGATTGGGGATCTTTCATTTTCTATGGTGTCAATATGGAGTTACCATAAAATTACCCCTTTATTCAAAAGGCATTTATTAAGCACCCACTATATTCCAGGTACTGTACTAGGTACTGGGGGTACAAACCCAAAAATTAAACAGTCCCTACTTTCAGGAAGCTTACATTCTTTATATAAACATGAGTTTATATAAAATAGATACAAATAAATTTTTAGGGGAAGCATTAGCCGCTGGAGGCAGTTGGGAAAGGAAGTGGCACCTGAGACGAGTTTTGCATGAAACTTGGGATTCTAAGAGTTTCAGGTATGGAGGGAGTATGTTTTAAGCATGAGGTACAGCTTGTGCAAAGGCATGGGGAGAAGAAATTTGGTATTGTTTCTGAGGTACAGTAAGAAGGCCAATTTGACTGGAAAATTGAGAGTATGAAGGGGATTTATATATAATAAGGCAGGAAGACAGGAGGTAGGAAGCAATTTGTAAATGTCAAACAGAAATTTGTATTTGGTTTTGGAGGCAATAGGGAGCCACTAAAGTTTATTGAGCAGAAAAGAGACGTGGTAAGACCTGAGCATTGGAAATATCACTTTGGTAGTTATATGGAGGGTGGTTTGGAGTGGGAGGAGTCTAGAAACTGGGAATCCAATCAAAAGGCTATTGATATAATTCAGGCGAGAGAAAATAAGGACTAGGGTGGTGGTTATGTGAGTGTAAAGAAGAGAATGAATGTGAAAAATATTGTAGAGGTAGAATCAATAAGATTATGTTACTAATCAGATATGTGGGATGAGAGAAAGAGAGGGGTCAAGGATGATTCTGAGGTTGTAAACCTGAGTGACTGGGAAGAATAGTTTATTTTCCATTTTCTAATTGCTATTCAACAAAAATCTGGAGCTTCAGATGAAGGTTCAGTCGTTTTTTAGGGGAAAGAGTAAGAAGTTCTATTTTGGACATGTTGAGATTGAATTGCCCATGGGACATCCAGTTCAAAATGCTCAATAGATCATTGACGTTGGTTGGGAACTCAGGAGAAGAGGTATATTCATTAATTATTGTATTAAAATTTTATTGTAGTATAATATAATTAGATAATATATGAGATTACAATATAATCATTACTATACTCATTAATGCAATCCTCATCATAGAGATGTTAATAGAGCCATGGAAGCTGGCAAGGTCATCATGACTGAGAGTGTCAAGAAAGAAGAGAAGGTCTAGGGCAGAATCTTAAGGTACACCCAAAGTGAGAGTGTGAGGTATGGATGAAGATCCACCAAAGGAAACTCAAAGAACTGTTTAAAAAAAGTAGAAAGAGAAGCAGGAGATAACAGCCACAAAAACCAGGATGGAGGGTCCTCAGTAGGAGAGAGTGGTCAACAGGGTCAAATGCTGTAGAGAGGTGAAGAAGGATTAAGATGGAGGGAAGAGACTGTTCTATTGGCAGTTAAGAGATCACTGGTAACTTTAAAGAGAATAGTCTCAGGTTAGGGATGAAGTCAGAGGTGAGATGGCAAAAGGCTGAGAAGTGAGTATGAAGACGGGACATGCAGGCAATGATAGTAGATATCTTTTTTCTAAGACATTGGCTATGGAAAGAGGCAAGGTTAATGTGATAACTTGAGGGAAATGGTAGGGTGAAGTGGCTTTTGTTTTTTCTTAAGGATGAGGAAGAACAGAAGTGTTTGCAGGCCATAGACAGGGCGTCACTAAGTAGGGAGAAATGGAAGATTATAGATAAAGCGCAAATGATTGTGGAACCAATCTTCTGAAGAATACAGGAGAGGTCAGCATCAATATTCCACATGTAGAAGGGATGGTCTTAGGAGAAGGGTTGCTTATTTATCAGAGTCTAGAATACAGGAAGAGAAAATGGGGAATGATTTCAAGGACTTTGAAGATAGATATGGAGAAGTAAAGAAGATGTAACTTATGGACAATGTTCTTTATTTCCTAGTAAAATATGAGAAAAGTTCTTTGCTGAGAAGATGGGAGGAGGAGGTGGTGTGAAGGCTTGGAGAAAGAATGATTTGAAATTGCCTCTGTGGGGAGCGAGACAGACCAATAAACCAGAGAAGAGTCTGGATGAGATTAGATAACAAAAATTTGTAGTGGACCCAGTCAGTATATGGCTCTGTGACTTATTCCATTATCCATTAATATATGTGTAGGGACAGAGGAGAGAGGAACATAAGGTTGGCATTTAGTAAAACATGAGCTAGAATAAAACAAAAGGGAAAAGGATTTGGGAATGGATGACAGTGTGACACTGAACTTATGGACTATATAATAAAGACTGGAAAATGAGAAAAGTGAAACCACAGCAGAGATGGTAGTCTAGGAGGGGGTGGAAGGACTGGAAGCCTTGGTAGAGATGAAGAATAGTTTTAGCAGGATTATGACACTGGTAGAGACAGAATGACAGGAAATCGTGGTTGGGTCAAAGGATTTCAGAATCCTTGATCATAGTGTAGAAAAGGTGATGCTTAGAGCCCATAACCTTTCGGTAAGAGGGTAGTATTCTTCATCATTAGTCAGAGTGCATAATGCATATACATTTTTGGACATAGCCAAAGAGGGAATTTGTTTTACTTAACTATGTGCATGTTTGTTAAAAGTTCTCTTCCTTCTCCTCCTCATTATGGGGGTGGTAGAAGTAACAGAGGGAAAATACTTAGTAGTTGAAGGAAAATAAAAATGAGAAAGAGACAGAGAAACAGACAGAGACAGACACACAGAGATGGTACGTATATGGAATATAGGCAAGTCCCCCTGGGTTGTCTAAATATATGAATGAGGCTCACGAATAGATACAATTGGAGACCCAACCTGTCTGCAGAGAAGAGGCAAGGGTGGTGCCTGTACCACCAGCACTCTAGAAAGGAGGAAAGGGACAAGCAAGTTCCAGGAGCACTGTGAGACTTGACTAAAATTAGAAAGCATTTGCTTCTAAATAGTGGGAAAGTGGATAGGAAAGCCTGATGACTTTTTTGCCTCCAGTGTACCCTCTGTACATTTCTGATACAGTGCCACACAGGAAGACTCCAAATGAACTAAAGTTTTGCATGATGTTTCAGTATGTGGGAGTTCTGTGAGTGTTCTTCAGGGACAGTTACCATTGAAATCTGTACCATTTCTGTGTATATGAATATTCGTAGGCACTGCACCTATTTTTCTTTTGACCTTGAGTTTGGAGACTAAACCATTTAATTTTGTCTTTGTTTAACCATCAAAAGTGATAAAAATTCACAGCTTCCATGTATACCCTGGGACTCTGATGCTCTCTGTTGGTTAAGGGTTGCATGAGAAACAAACAACCTTTATTATTCCCTTGGAGGAGCTCTCTCCTTTGTTTCTAATTTGCCCTCCATGCACTATTAATACAGGTAGCTCCCAAATAATGAGTACATTCATTTCATTTTTCACTCAGTTATTACTCAGAGGTAGTATATAAGTTTTGGATTTAGAGGTTGTGGGCCTATTTGTAGGCTCTCCTCTTTACTGCTTGTGTGACCCTGGACAAGACTTCTAAGTTTCCTTCTGGCATCCATTGTTCTATGATCCTGTGGACCTGGAATGCATTTTCTAATAGAAACATATTACAAAATATGGCTGGGTTTTCAGACCCTCATTCTTATCCTTCAAGCCCCAGGTCAAATGTTGAACCCTCCATAAAAACTTCCTTAATTTTCATATTGCCTCTAACTGGTTTTAGCTCTCCTCCTCTGGAGCTTCATTTTGTCTTTTGAGTATCTTGCCTACAACATTCATTACATTTTGCATTTTATTAGAGTTGTTTGTACACATATCCCATCTCTCTTACTTGATCATCGACTTCTTGAAAGAAGAAACTGCGTCCATTTTATTTTTGAATCTCTTACAGAGCCTTGTACAAAGAAGAAACTCAATCAGTATTTATTGTTATTTAACCCATAATGTGGGCTGCAAAGAATCATATAGGATGAGAAAGTTTGGAGCGATTGCAATTGACACCCAAATTGATGAAATCACAGAATCAAAGCACTGGTGTATAACCATGATATATTTGAACCACAGCCCTAAGAATGCCATAGAACCTAACTATAGTTTATTTTCCCCCTTGTATCTTTAGGAAAATGAATTCTGAATTCTTGTTGCATATTAGTAGTATATATATATTGCTTCCTATGGTATCTTAGATTTAGAGCTGGGAGGAACCTTAGAGGTAATTTATCCAACCTCTCCAGTTTATGGTTGAGAAAACTGAGGCCCAGAGGAGTAAATTCAATTCAGGAAGAAAATTTAGTGAGCATTGACTATGCTAGGTACTGTTCTGGGGACGGAGAGGGAAATGGAGAAAGGAAACAAGTCCTACCCTTACGGGACTTCGATACCCCTTTAGTGGGAATTCTTCCTCCCACATCCCATACTAACAATTCCTAAGGAGTCTCCGGCTGGAAGAAAAATAGGTGAGGACTATTGGACAGGATGGAGATGAACTTGTATAAGGGGGTTTTGAGACTCTCTAAGTCAGCGGTATCCAATGGCTTCTAGGGGGACTTGATGTTTGAAGTGGGAGTGAGGAGAGGAATAAAGGAAGGGGCTTTGGTAGTAGAAGGGTACTAGAAAAGTCTTGCACATAGAGTCTAATGGGGGCAGTGAGGAAGGGGCAGCTCTGTTAGCACTGAATTCTAGGGGAGCAGTTACCAGGATAGGAGGGTGGGCAGCTAGGTGGCACAGTGGGTAGAGTGGTGGGCCTGGAGTCGGGAAGACATGAGTTCAAAATTGGCCTCAGACACTTACTAGCTGTGTGACCCTGGGCACGTCATTTAACCCGGTTTGCCTCAGTTTCCTCATCTGTAAGATGAGTTAGAGAAGGAAATGACCAACCACTCCGGTGGTTTTTTTTTGCCAAGAAAACTCCAAATTGGGTCACAAAGTGTCAGATACGACTGAAAATGACTAAACAGCAACAACAGAGTAGGAGGCTTAGGGACTTTAATAGCATTGATTATTTTGAGCAAATCAGCTGGGCCACGTAAGAAGGTGGTTAGTGGTTTTTGGCCATGGTGGAGGAGGCACAATCATTCACATGTGGAAATCATTCAGAAGTCTAGTTTTTGTAAGTGGGGAATAGCATTGAGAAGTAAATTAGATGTTTTAGATGGTCCTCTTCTCTTCTGTAGGTCATCTGTTAATTGAATTGTTGTTCTCTGTCATTTTGGCGTGTCCTCTGACTCCTCCTTTCCTTTAATTACTTATTAGTTCCACACCAAGGAAAATGGTTTGTGACTTAAATTGGATTATGATCAATCTGTACACGTGGCATGATCCTGCCTTTGAATCTGTCTAATTGTTCTAACCCATTATAACATCTCAACTGGGCCCTCTCAAAAATGACTCCCAGAGTAATTGTAGAGGTTTATTGACTGGAAGGAAGTTTTCTTTTATCCTGTAAATGGATGTTTTATGGGCATCAACTAATTTCCTTGTATATCCAGGGTGCTAATTACTAGAGGAAACAATTCCTTGTTTTACTGGAAATAAAGCAAGATGTTATTTTTCATCCTAAATTTCTTCAGACACAAAGCTGGAAAAGTCACTTGGGGTAGAGGAGGCTACTTGTTAATTTAGCCATCTGCCTAATCCTGTTTAACATTAAGGGGCAAATGTTGTCAATTTCACATGCACTCTAGTGGTCAGTACTTCTCAGTACTAGGGTGTTCTGGGGGTATCCTCAAGCTCTCTGTGACTCTCAGAGAGCTGGTTGTCTTTTCCTCCTATTCCTTCCTTTTGTGGCTATTCTCACTTTACTAGTCGAAGAGTGCGGTGTCTATGAGCATCTTCAGATTGTTATGGTTCACAGTGTCTCTACCTTCTGGGAAAACATTAGCCTCTTGCCTTCACTGATGAATTTAGATGGAGTTAATCATACAAACATGGCATGACTATGTATAATTCTTTCGTCATAACCATCAAAGAAAAAAATAAAACCAACACATTAATCAAATGTGGTAGACATTTTTTTTTCCTGTCCATGACTCTTCAAAAGCCTAGTAAATCCCCTGCTTCTTAGTCTAATGTCAAGCCTCCCAGGCCTAGGAATTCAGGGAACATAGTCTGGGTGCTTAAATTCAAACCTCCCCTCTCCTGCTGCTGCAGGGAAGGAGGGAGTGCTAGCTACTCATGGAGTCCAGTGTTTCAGTGAGGTATTCCATGTCCTTTCCAATTCTGTTTGCTTTTCTCTTCATTGTTCTCCTTTCCACCAGTGAGAGCAGAGGATCTTGGCCTCTCAGTCCTGTCCAAGTATCCAGAGGGGAAATTTCAAAGGTACTTTTAGCACCATTTCTCTGTTTTCGGTGCTTCCGTCTTCTTGAAAAGCCTCCCTTACTTGGGTCCCTATCATATATTATTTATGACCACTTTAAGTGTCTCCAAAGCTTATTAGGTGGATCTGGCAGGCTTATTGGTAGGTTAGGATTGGTGGTAGGGCAGGGTGAGTGTGGGGAGGTGTGTAGCTCCCCACCAATGTTAAAGTCATCTTCAGATGGATAGTCATTTGTAAAGTGGAGATATCTGAGTCTATCTGCTATAGAAGGCAGTTATACAAACCCAAATAACTAGTCATTTTCTTTATGGAAATGTAGTCTCTGCAGCATAGGAGAATCCCACCATGATATGGCTGTAGTCAGAAAAGAAGAGTTTGTTTTTGCTATTTCCTGTAGCTAACATTGTGAATTGAAGTATATATCTAATTGAAAGCAAGTCTTCACCTTTTTGATATGTAATCATTCTGATTTTTAGATGCAACATTTTCTGCCAATTCAAGTAGCCATATTTCAGAAACATAACCCTTCTACCTAGTTTCTTGGAAAGCCTGAGAGACCCTTATTTGAAGTGATGGTAATATAATTTGCTGCATATGTTAGAGGGTGAGGTAGTTGCATCAACACTACTGCAAACAGATTTGATTTTTAACTATGGAGGCAAAGCAAGAAACATCCCAGGAAACCAGTATTTTAAAAATCATGCCATCATGGAAATGAAAGCGGGAAAGAATAAACAAGGCATCTTGTCTCTGCCTGACTTGGCTCCTTCCTACCTCTAATAAGTTTGGACAAGACCCTTGCTCTGTATTGTTTCTGCTGGAGATTTGCTTCCAGGTGACTAAGTGAAGCTAGCATCTCTCCCCAGTGACATGCCAAATCAACCAATCTCGTTCATTAGAAGTGACAGGAGGAACAAGGAGTGATTTGATGGTCTTAAAATTAATTCAGCAAAGAGAAGCTGTTGCAGGCAGAATTTTAGAAAAACATATTGCGTGGGAAGAAGAGGGAAGAGGAAAGCACTAGTCATCCAGGAGCTTGAGGAAATAGGGATTTGTGAAAGAAGATGATATGGGGTAGTGAAAGGAGTGGAAGGCCATCAGGAATCTGGAGAGTTGGTTCCTCTAGAACTGTAAAATATCTAGTCTCACTACTAAGCAGACTCTGTGGCCTCAGATGAGTTTTGACCTCTCTAGGCCTTGTGTTTTTTTAATATGTGAGATTGGGAGTGGGGAAAAGAGTGGGATTAGATGTTCTGTAAGGTGAATTTGAGCTTGGCAACTCTTTGATTCCATGGCTAGTGTTAAATAGAGAAAGAGAATGAAGTAGAAGCAGAAATGCCCAAGAAAGACTAAGGGAACCCAATGGAAAATGTCACAGAAACTAAATAGAAGATTTAGGAGAGGAAAAAAAAACTTTTAAAACAAGAACAACCAGTCCAGATTATTTGGAGCCCAAAGTAAAATTTATCTTTCATTACCCCCCTACTTCTTTTTCATTGGCCCCGATGACCATGATCCCTGTGCCTAGTGCCTTTACAAACCCTTCTGTCTTTTTAGACTCTTGATTTCTGCTTTTCAAGATGATAATCAGCTAATCTATTTGTGGGGACTTAACCTAAGATAACCTTCCTGCCTGAAGTAGGAAGATGCTTAATATGGAGACTGACTGACAGTCATCCAATTGGAAATGACTTCTGCCTGGGCCAGCCACTACATAACACAGATTGTTGCATCCTGGGATTCACAAATGATACCTTAGGTCAGGGGTGGGGAGCCTGTGGCCTTGAGGCCACATGTGGCCTTCTAGGTCCTTGGGTGCAGCCTGACTCCTGGCCTGGCACCCTATCCACTGTGCCACCTAGCTGCCTGTCATAGCCTTGGACTGGACCTAAACTTACACAATCTATATAGCTTCTGATTAGTTCATCTAGAAGTAGGACCAGTCAGCACTATGTCAAGAGACCTGTTATCCGTTAATGACAAAGTCAGGACCAGAATCCAGTTCTCAGGTTCAGGACTTTTTTTGCTTCACCATGCCTCAAGATGCTATACAAATCTATTAGATTCCTTGAGGGCAGGAATTGTATCATATTTATTCTTGTTTCTCTGTGAGCTCTAGTGAGTGAGGTTGTCAGCTCGTAAACATGTGGAAGGATGAATAGAAAGATGGATAGATGGAAAGAGAGGAAACTGGCACTATATGGTGCTCATAGAATATTCAAATTTCATCACAGTTTTGGTGGGATGACATCCTTCCCAGAGCATTTCAAGAATACAAAGACTCATATGTCTCATATGATTGATTATATCATCCAGACTAGGTTTTTAACCATCCTGTGGCATTTGGGAACATTGACCCATTTCGGTAAACCTCAATTCCCCCTCTTACCAACCCATTTATTTTTCAGGGAACAATAAAAATGCTTTGGTTTTCAAGTGGGAAGTTTAGAAAATGGATTATATAGAGCTGACAGAGGATTCAAGGCAGTGGAAATAGAATATTTAATTAGCTTATGGAGAAAAAGGAGGAGAAAGAGCCATTATTACAGAAATAAGTGGAAATTTTAAATGGCATTTTTATTATGTTAGTTTCAAACCTTTGCACTTTATCTCAGTGCTGAACTCTGTTGTTGTTTTTCTACTGCCCATGGGGTAGAGATTTCTGTTTACAATCACCTGTGTACTGATCTTGACCTTTGTGATTGAATTATGTGTATCCAGGGAGCAAATTGATTCCAAGAAAGGTACTTCTGTAGCCTTATGAAAAGAGGGTCTGGAAAGCACGATAAGCATCTGGGAAAACAGCCATTAGATAGCAGACAGAAGCAGTAGTGTGGGGAGCAGATTGCTGAGAGCATCACCTAAGTGCACAGCTGTACCGGGTGGGGGTGGGGGAGTACTCGGAATCTATAGCTCCTGTTAGAGATTGCCTCTTCTTATATGGCAGCTTTAGAGAGATGCCAGAAATGGGGACCAAAGAATGAGAAAGAGGGAATGCAAAATTGGAAAACATCTCATTGCAAATTGCAAGGACTGAGTTGCAAGGACAAGTTCTGATCTGCATGTGGGGAAGGCTTCTTCATTCAGAAGATCCCAAAGCAAATAAATAAGCAAAAACAATCACTGGGTAATAGTTCCTTTCCACGGGTGGAGGAGGTGGAGAGGACTTGCTTCTCCATTTCTGTAAGCACAGAGATCGATCTCTATAGCTAAAGGGGAACAGGAAAGAAGAGAATTGTGTGTTCTAAGTCCTGAGTCTACTGAGTAAATGGGTTGTCTCCACAGACTAGACTTAGAATCAGTACACTAGAGTTCTGGTTTGGGCTCTATTACGCTTTAACTGTGAGGCTATGGGCAAGTCATTAAACTTCTTTCAGCCTCAGTTTCCTGATCTGTAAAATGGGGATGATAATTGCACTCCTACCTCATATGTGATTGTCATGAATACACTCAACACCAGAGGGAGTTGTGGCTTTCAGATAAGATGTTAGTTCCTATCAGTGTATTTCAGGCACCTGTTTGCTAGTCACCTATTAACCTACCCTTATATGAGCGGTGCCAGGTTATCAGATCATTCATCTCTGTCTAGGGGCTTAGCGTTTTCTCCACTCATCTGATCACTTGGCTTGTACGTTCCTACTTATCCATCTTCATTCCTTTACTTCTCTGGTGGATGCTTTTTTGAGTCAGATACCTACATCAATGCCATTTAAAAAAAACATTTAATCAAAGTGGTAAACTAAACATAAGTATGTTACTATCAAAGCAATACTCAGGGCCCATTGCAAACTGAGACTTTGAATCCCCTGACAGCTCTTCCAAAGGCAGACACCATTTCTGGACAAGCATCTATTTCTGTACCGGCTGAGGTCTGGTTCATGGGATGGTAGGAACAAATATTGGTTTATAAATGCTCAGCTCCCAATAAAACCTGCAGCTGAATACATGGTGGTTTAAATGATGTAGAAACTTGGAGAACCTCTCCTTGCTCATGCCGACACGGATCAATAACAGGCAGATGCATGGTGTTCCAGTGACATTGTCGGTCTCAATTCCTTCTAGCTTGGCATTATTCTTTCCCTTCATTCCCTCCATTTGAGATTGGGTTCAAGGATTGGGACATACTTTTTTCCATTTAGTATAGGAACAAAGTCTGGGCTTCTCCAGAGGGAGGTAGCTATTTCCTGCTATAAGAATCCCTTCAAAGACAAATGTAATAAGAGATTTGTGTCTGTTGCCTTTAAACTTTTCCCTAATCTCTATGGAAAAATCTTTGTGCTGGGGACATGCTCTTTCACATTACATCAGTCCAAATGTCTGCTGCATATACTCTAAGAGAAAAGCACCTTGTAAACTGTAACACATTACATAATTGTGAAATATTATCATTTTATATATAGATGAGGACTGAACTAGCCAGACACTGACCATACATCCCTGGTACACATAACACTTTTTACAGGGAAATGGACATAGGCAGATCAACTGGTTTCCTAATAGGTATATGGGGGCAGAATCAGAGTCAGAGTCAAATTGACATTTTGCCTTTTGGTTTGTCCAACGCACTACTTTTGCCAAGGGCATCTTATCTGCTAACAATATAAGGAAAAGGCTCTGTATGATGTCACTGATTAGATTGGTGACCTCTTGAGGGTGCTTCTAGTTCTGTGATTCAATCAGTATTTCATCTGCCTGGCTGACTATTATATGTGTCTGTGTTCCAGGAAAAGTCTTAGGAGGTTACAGCAATGAATGCTGGGGTGAATATGAATCCCTTTAACTTCACAGGACCTGGACTGGCTCTCTCATTCAGGCCTGGCAGTGTTTCAGCCCCTGTATTGAGCTATAAGACAAAAATAAAAGAAAATTGGACTTTTAGAACCAACCTTATTAGAAATTCCTTAAAAAGTCACACACTCCGATTAAGCAACTTGACTGTTGTTAAGTACCTGCTTTATGCGAAGCATTGTTAGACTAAGGAGATACAAAGTTAAGAATGAAACAGTCCCTGTCCTCAAGAGTTCCTTCCCTCTCCTCTCCTTCCATGACTTAATTCCTCTTCTAGGTTAAAAGTTCCTTGAGGACAAAGATCTTATTTACGTTTGTATCTCCCATAGTACCCAGCAATGGACTGGGCCCGTAGTAGTCATAGTATGAATTCAAATTCTCAGATCCATTATGTATCTATAATAATGGCCAAACTTCAAAGTGTGTGTGTGTGTGTGTGTGTGTGTGTGTGTGTGTGTGTGTGTGTTTAATAGCAGGAATGGCATTGTGTCCCTGACCCCTCCCTTTTCCAATGCTGTGCAAGTCTCACTGTGCTATACTTTGCTAGGTGCTCTCTCTCTCTCCCTCCTTTCCTCCCTCCCCCCTTTCTCTCTCTCTCTCTTCCTCCCTCCCTCTCCTCTCTCTCCCTTCCCCTCTCCTCTCTCTCTTTCTCTTCCTCACTCCTCCTCTCTCCATCCCTCCCCTCTCCACCCCCTCTCCCTCTCTCTCTCATTTAAGGCTCTATTTCCCAAAACCTTTCCATAGTCTTATTCCTTCTCTACCTTGGTGTCTATATTAGCTATGTCATGAATTAATTGACTACAAACTCCTATCTTTTCTATTTTCCCAAATTCAAAGAAACCAGAGTTTTCCCTAGATCCTTTTAGGCAACCATTCCTTATACACAGTAGGCACTCAATGAATGTTTGTTGATCTGGATAACAATTTTACCTGGGGTTTAACTTGAGTGGAATTTGCCAATCCCCCAAAAAGAACAGGTCTGGAGGAGACAATGAAACTAGATGAATAAAATCCCACTGATTAAAAGCTGCTTCATATTTGTAAGAAAGTCAGCAGGAATGGTCCCCACTTGTCATTAACACCATTGGATATTTGCATTTCATAGGTTCATTGCTCCTTAGTGACAGCTACCTAAGAACTCTTTTAGTGATAGTAGCTAACATTTACTTTACAAATAGTATCTCATTTGATCCTGGAAGGTAAATGCTTTTATTATCCCCATTTTATGGATGGGGAAATTGAGGCAAAAAGAGTTTAAGTGATTTGCCCAGGGTCACATGGCTAATGTGTCTGAGGTTGGATTTGAACTTGGGGTTTTCCTGATTGCAGGCCCAGAGCTCTATCTACTGCACCACCTAGCTGCATCATGACAAAGTTATGTGGGTTGTAGTTTAAAGAGCAAATGACTTCATTATGTTTTATTTGTATCCTCTCCTTCATTCTGCTTGCTTTATCCTAGGTTTACCATGACTTACCACGAACAGTATGAATCATAGGGAGAATCATAGGGAGTACCCAATTCATCAGTTTGGGCTTCAGGAACAGGACAGGAAAGGGGACAGAAGTAATAGAGCCTTGGATGATGGGAGGGATGCTGGATCTGGAGTCAGAAGATCTGGGTTTGAATCTTCCTTCTGCTAGTTACTATCTAAGTGACTTTAGGCAAGTCATTCCCTTTTCTGGGTCTCAGTTTCTTCATCTGTAAAATGAAGGAATGGATTAGATGGCCTCCAAGTCTATAATCTTAAGATTAAAGGGAATTAAAAGAGAAAGCAGAAAGGAACTTAAAAGGCTTACATTTTAAAAAAAGCCAGAAGTACAGTCATTTGTTGGAGCCACATTCAGGACAGAAACATTGAATGAAGATTTTTATTCTCTGTGAAGCCTTTGCTGTTGACTTCAAAGGTGGACCTTATGCCAACTCTGAAAGCCTTAAATTGGTCAGTATTTCTGATATGGCAGATTTCAGTTTAGGCAGGAGGAGAAGAGGCCAGGAAATTCACCCTGGATGGAATAGGAATCGATGTTTTCTAACCTCTCATGCGTGACTCCAAGCCAGTTGTCATGAAAGGAAGGCTTTCAAAGCCTTTAAGCTGCTATCCATTAGCCCTTGTAACCTAGCTTACATTTTACAGGGGATGTATGGGAACTCATTATCTTTCCTGCCCTTTCCCAAACTTCCTTATTTCTATTGAAGGCATGACATCATCCTGCCCAGGCTCAAACCCACCCTTGGAATCATCTTTCTCTCTTCATTCCCCTTCTCCCTTACCCATCCAATCAGTTGCCAAGTCTCATCAGTTCCACCTTTATAACATCCCTCTCTTCCATTTCTTTCCTTTTGTTCCCCTAGTTAGCACCATAATTCATGTCCTCTTCACCTCTTGTCTGAACTATTGCAATGGCCTCCTAGTCAGTTTTCTGCTTCGAATCTTCCTCCCTCTCCAATCCATCCTCCACACAGCTGCCAAAATATTTTTCCTAAAGCATAGGTCCCACTATGTGACTCTCTTCTCTGAAATCTCTAGTGTGTCCTTATTTCTTTTTAGGATAAAAGACAAACTCCCCTGCTTGGCTTTTAAGCCCTTCACATTCTGGTTCCCCGTAACCTTTCTAGGTTTATTGAATCCCTTATTCCCCTTCTTTATATATTCTCTTCCAGCTAACCTTGCTTTCTTGCTATCTTCAACTCCGCATTCTATTTTTTCTGTCCCCAGGCCTTCACAGAAGCTGGAAATGTTGAGGGTTGAGGGAGCCAAGGTCCAGGAACCCAAGACTGGAATTCCCAGATGGGGTCATTGAGGGGGAGTACCCCTCAAGGACCCAAGTACTGGAAAGGGTTGGGGCCATCTGGAATGAATTCACAATCTCAAGCATTCTTTAAGTCAAGGTGGCAAAGATTTATTATGCTTTACAGCAAGCAAGAGTTCTTAGGGAACCTGAAACCTTAGAGGAGTGCAGGAAATTTTTTATAAGAGATTTGGGGGTGAAACCTGTCAATTAGGTGTTTTGGGGTGGGATTAGGGAGTGGTTAAGGGGTGGTCAGTTCTTAAAGGAACATACACTTTTTGTATCTACTGCGCAGGTATCTTACCCAGAATTCACTGGGAAATAGCACAAGGAGGGGCCATCTGGAGGAGTGGTTTTGACTGTGAACCATCACTAAGTCAACTAATGGTGTAACCAGAATTGTCTTTGTTTTCTTTGAGTGACTCAATTTATCTCAGTGAGCTTTACTAGGTCCTAATCCCCAGGCCCAAACCCCATTAGGTGTTAATGTAATCCATGTGGATGTGAACCTCTCAGGGTCCTAAGGGGAGGGGCCAGCTCAAGAACCAATCACCAGAGCCTGAGCTCTGGTGATTCAGATGATGTCTGATGATGTCTAAAGCCCTATAAGAAGGGAGGACAGAGCTATTGGTGCGGGGCTCTGGAGATGGTGTTGATGAGGAGACTCCGGGCAGCTGTAGCTAAGGAGCCCTCCAGCTTGTAAACCCGGATGTTGAAACTTTGTTGAACTCTGGTAACTATCTGTTGGGACTTGAATCAGACAAAGTCTATTGATGTCTGTAATTTGCATTTTGTTTTGAAGTTCAGGGTGCTGGTTTTTTTCCCCTGAACTAACTGAATGATATTTGAATTAAAAGTAAGCTTGTCAACCCCTTCACCTTGCTTTCCTTAATTAAGCAGATCGAAAGAACCTGTGCTGTTGGCAGCTTTCTGGGTGTTGGCTGTGGGTGAATCTTATACCCCCACAGAAGCTGCCAGCCGGGTTGTTGACACAAATGGTCAGGGCTGACTGGAAATATCCAGATGGCTCTCATAAAATGTCTTGTTAGACAAGATGAATGTAAGTGAGTATAATTTGAATACATCTAGGATACATATCGGTAAGGTCAGTAAGTAGTAAATATTGTTATGGCCCAGTGCACAGCCAGTTAGCACAGGGAGTCCAATAAATTCTATAGGTGCAGCTGGCAGCAGTAACAGGAGGAGAGATAAGTGTTTTGCTAAGGCATGCTGCCCTTGAACTGGAGAGGAGCTGCTAGGGTCAATGCTTTGAAGCTAGAGAGAGATGTGATTTTCGAACTGGATGTGATTTTGGAATTGGGGTCTAGGCATAGGCACCCAAGCACCCCCATCACCACAAATGCCTGGAATGTGCTCCTTCCTCACCTTCTGTCTTGGCTTCCTTTGAGACACCTCCTACTAGAAGCCTTTCCTATTCACCCAATTGTCAGTGTTCTTCCTATCCTCAAACTATCTCACACTTACTTGGCTCTGGCTAGTAGAATATAACCACCTCAAGGGCAGAGATTCTCTCCTTGTATTTTTGTATCACCAGCACCTAGCCACTGTGTCTTGGAAATAGGAAATTTCAATAAGTGTTTGTTGAATGAACTGGATAGTTCTTCCCAACATCCCCCCTGAGCTGCTTTATCTGTAGGTTGCCCAGCAAATTGTCCTATCCTCAAAGTATGATTTCATTGGAAACCATGAATTACTACTGGTTATCAAAAGCACCAAAAGCCCTTTCCATATGTGAACAGCTAAAGATACTATTCCAGATGTGGAGCTTATAGGATGGATACCATTCCGATGAACTTTCAGGTTTCTTTTCTTTCAATACGGCAGTTCTTAACCTAGAGTTTGTGAACTTGATATAAAAACATGTTTTGATAACTATATTTCAAAAAAATGGTTTTCTTTGTAATGCCATATATTTTATTATATTTAAAATTTATTCTTCAATGAATAATCATTTAATAAAATTATGTGTTTGATATATATTTAATACAATTTATAATTTTATTGTATTTAAACATGTAAAAATATTACTCTGAGAAGAAAGGGAAAAACATTCTTTGTGCTGGGCCCCCTGTCAAGTGCTTTTCAAATACATCTCATTTGATCTTCCCAATAACTCTGGTGGGGAGGAGGGGTGGGGTAGGTGCTGTTATTAGCCCCATTTTACCATTGAGAAAACTGAGGCAGACAGAGGTCTTGCCCAGGGTCATATAACTAGTAAGTGTTGTATATAGGATTTGAACTTGTGTCTTCTTGACTCCAGGCCCAGCACCTATCCACTGAGGCACCTAGTCCATAGACTTCATCATATTTCCAAAAGGATCTGTGACACACAAAGGTTAAGAACTCCTGCTTTCCAGTCATGTCTAACTCCTCATGAACTCATTTGAGGTTTTCTTGGCAAATATACTGCAGTGATTTGCCATTTCTTTCTCCAGCTTATTTTACAGATGAGGAACTGAGGCAAACAGGGTTAAGTTACTTGCCCAGGGTCACAAGGCTAGTAAGTATCTGAGACCAGATTTGAACTCAAGGAGAGGAGTCTTCCTGACTCCAGGTCCAGCGCTCTACTCACTGTGCTACCTTGCTTCAGCATCATGATATGGCACTATTTTCCTAAAGATATCTCCTGTTGGAGAAGGTCTTCTCTTCTGCTGCTTGTCAGTGTGCCAATACATGACTGGAGGAGTTTGACAGGTATTTGTAACCAGGTATGTTGTTCTTCTATGAGAACTATCAGCACGAAGCATTTGCACTGATTACAGAGAGTCCTTAACGCTATTGGTTTGGGAGGGGGCAGGATGGAGGAAGGAGATTTATGACTCCCAAACTATCTTCCACAGTGACTTTTTAGCTCCAGGCTATTCCCATGGAGCCCACGGCAGGGGAGAATCCTTAAATACTAATAAAATAAGCTCCTCCAGTCATCTAACAGCCTTCTTGTCATTTTGCAGATTTCAGCATGCATAGCATTACTTAATTGTCATTAGCATGTTACAGTCAGTTCCTTCAATATTAAGGAAAACAGGCCAATGATAATCGTTGCTGGCATATTTTAGCATTTATAATTTGGAGCTCTGAACTGAATGCAAAAAACAACAGCAACAACACAAAACAATCCCTGAAAACCTCAGTATGTGTTCAAAAGAAGCCAAATTACTAACATTAAATGAACTTTAGCAACATGCTTTGGGCAGTTTGTGTTTGTATGTGGCAGGGAGGTGGAAGGTAGCCAAACAGCTGTGAATGTTGTTGATGAGGGCCTGAGTCTGAGCCAGGGATCCCCTTAGGCTATGTGAGTGGAGGTGGGAAAATCACCAAAGCAGTTCAAACCCCCCTCCCCCACCGCCCACCTCAGGCTCTTGATCTAGTGGAAAGATGGCCAGCTTGTATTCCTCTCCTCCATTCTTCCAGATGGCTACATAAATCAGACATAAGTACATATGAAAGCCCATTGGCTATTTAAAAAAAGAAAAACAAACTGCTCTGTTCTATTGGTAAGGGTCTCAGGTGGTGGATAGCTTTACATATTGTTGCCTGTAATTCAGCTGTCTGCTCTTCATTTATTTCTTTTGCATTGTGCTCTTGGTGTCTGCCTAGAAAGAGCTTCTGCCAGAGGATGAATTCTTTATGGGCTCATCCTAATCCTACACCAGGATGTAAGAACGCTCATTCAGCAAATATTTTTAAGGGGGCTATTGTGTGCAGTGTACTGTGGTAGTTCCTAGGACAGAGCAGTTTAGCTAAGGAGTGTTCTTGTCTTTATGGAACCTATGTTCTAATAGACACATAACGAATATAAAGTATTACGTTATAAGTACGTGTATTAGAGATGTACAAACAGTGACATATAAAAAGTTTGAGAGACGTAATTTCTGGATATATAACCATTTTATTAATTATGGCTAGCAAGTAATTAATGAAAGGATGGTCATTTGACTGTCTCTTATAAACCCAAAGATGGATCATGACAGTCTATTGATGTTTATATGCCCTTGGAAGAGTGGGTGTTCCTGACAGATGAAAATTAATTCTGACTAGTTAACAATTAATTAGGAGAATGAATATTCTAATGAGAGGTAGACCTATTCTAATAAGGGGCTGGGAGATGTGAAGTTGATCATTCAGGACTGAACACAGAGACTTATCTCTCCCCAGACCACCCCAGTCTAGGGCAACATAGACAAAAGAGGGAATCCACTTCCACTCAACCTGATTGACTAAGACACTATGGGCCAGAATTCACCAGGTCATCTAGAATAGGATTTCCTGGTTGGATAAGTTTTGCCTAAGATTTCATCTCATTGTCAGTCCCGTACTTCAAAGGCAGTCTGAAAGGCCTATCGGGGTTGATTTCTGAATGAGGAAACAGAAGCAGGGAAATCCTTAGTCCTAATTCAATAATTGGTTATTAATATAAGAGAGAGAGAATCATTTCCCTCAAAACCAAAGAATCATGTAACATTCAAGGGGAGGAGGATCTTTACCATAAAGGGGTATCAGGGAGGATTCCAGAGAAGGTGACATTTGAGTTGCTCTGCAGAGAGTAGACAGGCATTTGAATGGCAAAGGATAGGAGGTGGGACATATTAAGTAGATGGAAAAACACGGCGAGCAAAATAATAATAATAGTAAAGCTAGAATTTATACGGTGCTTTAAAATTTGTGAAGTGCTTTATGTCTCCTTTGGTCCTCATGTCATTCACTTAATTATCTGGGTCTCAGGGACATTCCTCCTGCAATCTTTGAGTAAACCAAAGTTTGTCTTTTGGTGCAACAAGGTGGTACAGTGGTTAGAGCACTTATCCTCAGGTCAGGAAGACTTACTTTTGTGAGTTAAAATTTGACCTCAGTGTGACCCTGGGCAAGTCACGTAACCCTACTTCTCCCAGTTTGTTCATCTATAAATGGGCTGGAGAAGGAAATGACATACCACTCCAGCATCTTTGCCAAAAATAGCAACAACCAATACCTAAATGGGGTCATGAAGAGTCAGACGCGGCTGAATTGTTTTAACATGTCACCTGAACAAAAGCTGTCCCATGGGAAGTGAAAATTTACTTAAGAGCCTTAAACATTCCGTAGATAAGAAAGCAGAGGAAAAATCCCGACTGTGCCTGACTGCTTGAGAACATGTAAATCTTCTACCTCACTCAGCCTATTGTGAATCTTCTAAATATAGTTAAATTTGTAACGAGATTTAATTTGCCTATTGTTTAACAAAGTTTGCTTCCTTAGGGGATTTATGAGACTATAACTCTTTTTAACTCAATTTGTTCAACTTTAATG
Source organism: Trichosurus vulpecula (assembly GCF_011100635.1). Taxonomy (NCBI): domain Eukaryota; kingdom Metazoa; phylum Chordata; class Mammalia; order Diprotodontia; family Phalangeridae; genus Trichosurus; species Trichosurus vulpecula. Next base: position 102,738,531 of record NC_050580.1, read on the forward strand.
ACATTGAAGGAAGTATGGCATCATGGAACTATCTCTTCTTTCACTCTCATGGCCTAAGAGGAATGTATAAGATTACAATGTATGAAAGAACAGTGTCTCTGTCACTCTGACATAATTTTGCCTATCAAACGGGGTTTAGGTTTTTTCTGCGCTCTGAACCTATACTTGAGCATAATTAATAAAACCTTGGTTTTTACCTCTGTCATTTCTGTGTTGTGGTAAACATACACAGTATTTAGAAGCAGTCACCTGTCACATGAACTCAGAGAGGACACGTTTCTCCCCTAACACTCACAACAATCCTGTGGGGGAGGTGCTATTATCATCCCTGTTTTATACATGAGCAGTTGAGCTACAGAGACACGAAGTTAGGATCTGTGGCAGGAACTGAATTCAGGTCTTCCTCACCCTAAGTCTAACATTCCATCCTCTGGGTCACTTAGCTGTCTGAAACAGGGCATCAGGTGGGAAGGGAAGTCTAGAGAGTAGATCTGGGCAGCTAAGTGACCTAGGGGATATAAGAGTGGGGAACCTGTGACTTTGAGGCCACACGTGGCCCTCTAGGTCCTCGAGTATGGCCCTCTGACTGAATCCAGACTTCACAGAACAAAGCAAGCCACATGTGGGCCCTGGGATAGAGTGTTGTATGTAGAGTCAAAACAGCTGAATTAAAATCCAGCCTCAGATACTTGTTAGTAGATTAGTAGTTAGATACTTGCACAAGTCATGTGACCTTGATCAGCCTCAGTTTCTCCATCTATAACATGGACATCATAATAGCTCCTACCTCTCGGGATTGTTGTGAGGATCAAACGAGATGATAATTGTAATGTGCTTAGCACAATGCCTGGCACACAGTTAAAGCTACACACGTGTTACTTATTATAAATTATTGTCATTATCATTATCGTTATCTATTTGGTTGGAGACCAAATGAAAAGGAAGAGAATACGATATAGTTAGAAAGGTGAGATGGAGATTTTAACTTCAAAAGGAATCTTCGAAATCATCTGGCCCAACCTTTTTATTTTATAAATGAAGAAACTGAAGCCCAGAGGTATTAAACGATTTGCCTAAGATCACACAGCTGATTGAGCAGAACATCCAGGTTTCAAAACAAGGCTCTTTGTTACAAGAGCCGCAGGATTTTCTATTGAACCACAAAGGCTGGTGCTAGATTGTGGAGGGTCTTGATTAACAGGCAGAGGAGTTTGAATTTGACTTGGAGAGCCCAAGGGAGTCACTGAAGATTTTTGAGCAAAGAAGGGACACAATTAGATCTATGCACCATAAAAGGTTATTCTGGCTGTCATATTGAAGGTGTATTAGATAAGGGCCAGAGCAAAAGCTGGGAGGCCTGTTAGGAGACGGTCTGGGAGGATGTATTTTGGTGGTGGCAGTGGGAATGGAAAGCAAGCGATGTGGAGATGATTGTTAGCTCACTCATACAATAATAGTAACAGTGACAATACTTATCAGACTTACAAGGTCTTAATCCTATTTTCTTCAATTGTTTTTCAATTGTGTCCAACTCTTTGTGATCTCATTTGGGGTTTCCTTGGCAAGACACTGAGATGGTTTGCCATTTCTTTCTCTAGTTCATTTTACAGTTGAAGAAACTGAGGCAAACGGGGTTAAGTGACTTGCCCAGGGTCACACAGCTAGTAAGTGTCCGAGGCCAGATTTGGACTCTGAAAAATGAGTCTTTTTGACTAAAGGATTGGTACTGTATCCACTGTGCTACCTAGCTGCCCCAATTTGATCTTATGGGAAACTTTAATCAATTTGGACTTGCCAAATATTTACATAGGAGTTGCTATATGGGATGATACCTAGCCTAGTGGTTTTAGGGACATGCTATGGGATGATGTGATTAATGCCAGGTTTATCCTATTTTTTTGCAGTCCTCATTTTTGGTTCTGTTACTTGCCAATCTCTCCAGATACATATAGAATATGTTTAATTTTCCTGTCAGTAATTTCAATATTATTACTAATTAAAAAGTTTGCAAGCCCTTTACATGAATTATCTCATTTGAATGTACAACAATCCTGTGAGACAGTAACTATAGGTAATATTATCTCCATGTTTCATATGAGGAAACAGGCTCAGATTAAGTGACTTCTCCATGGTGACGCAGTAAGTGAAGAGATAGGATTCAGACCTAGGTCTTCCTGATCCCAAGCCCAGCATTCTAAACATGTTATACTGTAGATAGATCACCTGACTTCCCCTAAACTCTTTCACCTTATTTTTATCTCAATCACAACTTGTATCACAACTTCACCCTCATCAGCCATCCCTCCCCCCAGGCTGAGTCTAGTATTCTTCTCAATTCTCCTGCTACTTTTGAGTGGCAGGTTAGACATTCAGGAAGTTTACTGCCTTTATAGACCTTCTGTTCCTCAACACATGGGAAAATATCTCTGCCATTCACAGCATGGCGGCAGCATAAGAACCTGGAGTGTTTTGCTGCTGTTTCAATGATTCTTCTACGCACTACTGGTGCACAAACAAGACATCAGAGCTGGTTCTTCCTAGCTTTTCCTCCATGGTCGCAGGAACATCACCTATTTCAGTGTGCTTCCAGATCAAATCTTTCTGGCAAGAAAGGTGAAGAATCATGGTCCTCCTGGAGTTCAAGAGACGGAGAGGAGGCAGACCCTCAGTGTTTGTAAGCCAAGGCATGGTCAGGACAACTGTTAGCCTCTCACTCTTATTTCAGATCAGCGTCCCAACTTAACAGTGGCATTGAACTCATAATACATCATTTGTCATTGCTTCCTCTTTATTTAACCAATCTTGGGCCATGTTGGCATGGAAGTTACATTTGAAAATGTCCCAGTGACACTGGTCACCAGGGAAATACCTTCTAGAAGTTTTTGGTCTGCATCTAAACAGACACAACCCTTACATATGAGTCTTTGATTCTGTCTTCTGCCTAGCTAGTTCAGTATTCAAATCTATAACCTATATTCACCCTGCTCCAAGGACTCTTCCTTAATTTAACCTACCAGAATAAAACTACTCAAGGATTTCAGAGTTGGAAGGAACCTCAGAGGTCACCTAGTCCAACCTTATTCCCAGTGCAAGTGCCTGTTGTATGTTAGTTACTATAAATACACAAAGAAGCATCATACCTCTATATCAACCAATGAGTCAGTCTTGTAGCTTTAAGTGATTGCTACATGCCAAGCACTGTGCCAATTATTGGGGATACGAAGAAAGCTAAAACTACTCCTTTTTAAATCTCTCTGGGATATAGACCTAGTAGCTGGATCAAAGGGTGTTCATAGTTTTATAGGCTTTTGGACATATTTCCAAACTGTTCTCCAGAATGGTTAAATCAGTTCACAACTCCACCAACAGTGTATTAGTGTCTCCATTTTCCCATATCCCCTCAAACATTGGCTGTTTTCCTTTTCTATCATATTAGCCAGTCTGATAGGTGTGGGACTCAGAGTTGTTTTAACATGCATTTCTCTAATAGTGATTTACAGCATTTTTTCAAATGACTATAGATAGCTTTGATTACTTCATCTGAACACTGCCTTTTCATATCCTTTGAACATTTATATCAATTGGAGAATGGCTCTTATTTTTATAAATTTGACTTGGTTCTACATGTATTTGAGATATGAGGTCTTTGTCAGTGAACCTTGCTTTAATTTTTTTCAGTTATTACTATGTGTTTCTCTCCATCCCATTTCCCCCTGTGTATCCTATTCTGTCTCTATTTTTTCACCCTGTCCATCTTCAAAAGTGTTTTCCTTCTCACTATCACCTTCCCCAATCCACCTTCCCTTTTATCAGCCCCATCCTTTTCTATGAGGCTCTTTCTCTCTCAATTCCCTATAGGGTAAGATAGATTTCTATACTCAATTGAGTGTTTATATTATTCCCTCTGAGCCAATTCCAATGAGAGTAAGGTTCAAGTACTTCCCTTCAATCTTCCCCCATTTTCTTCTCTGCTCTAAAAGGTCTTTTGCACCTCTTTTATGTGAGATAATTTACCCCAGTCTACCTTTCCCTTTCATCTTCTCCCAGTGTATTCCTTTTTCTCATCTCTTAATTTTATTTTTTTAGATATCATCCCATCATAGTCAATCCATACCCATGCCTTCTGTCTACGTATTAACTGCCCTAATAATGATAAAGTTCTTAGGGGCTACAGGTGTCATCTTCCCATTGTAGGAATGTAAACAGTTTAGCCTTATTGAATCTCTTAGAATTTCTCTTTCCTATTTACCTTTTTATACTTCTCTTGAGTCTTATATTTGCAAGTCACATTTTCTATTCTGCTCTGGTCTTTTCATCAAGAATGTTTGAAAGTCCACTGTTTCATTAAATATTCATTTTTCCTCCTGAATGATTATACTCAGACTTGATGGTTGGGTTATTCTTGGTTGTAATCTTAGCTCCTTTGCCTTCTGGAATATCTTATTCTAAATTCTCCACTCTTTTAATGTGGAAACTGCTAAATTTTGTGTTATCCTATCTGTGGTCCCATAATATTTGAATTGTTTCTTTCTGTTTGCTTGCAATGTTTTCTCCTTTACCTCGTAACTCTGGAATTTGGCTACAATATTCCTGGGAGTCTTCATTTTGGGATCCCTTTCAGGAGGTAATTGGTGGGTTCTTTCAATTTCTATTTTACCCTCTTGTTCTAGAATATCATGGCAGTTTTCCTCAATGATTTATCAAAAGATGATGTCTAGGCTCTTTTTTGGATCATGAGTTATAATTCTTGAATCATCTCTCCTTGCTCTGTTTTCCAGGTCAGTTGTTTTTCTAATGAAATATTTCACATTTTCTCCTATTTTTTCATTCTTTTGATTTTGTTTTATTTATTGTTCCTTTGATATCTCATGGAGTCATTACTTTTCACATGCTCAATTCTAATTTTTGAGGAATTATTTTCTTCATTGAGCTTTTGTATCTCCTTTTCCATGTGGCCAATTCTGCATTTTTAAGGAGTTCTCTTCAGTGATTTTTTGTGCTTCTTTTACTATTTGGTCTGTTCTATTTTTAAGGTGTTATTTTCTTCAGTGTTTTTTGTGCCTCCTTTACCAGGCTATTGCCTCTTTTTCCCATGATTTTCTTGCATGACTCTCATTTATTTTTCCAATTTTTTATCTACCACTGTTATTTGGTTTTTAAAATCCTTTTTTAAGTGCTTCCAGGAATTCTTTTTGGGCTTGGGACCAATTCACATTTTTTTCTTTGAGGCTAAGGATGCAGCCGTTTTAACTTTGTTTTCTTCTGAGTTTGTGTTTTTATCTTCCCTGTCACCATAGTAATTTTCTATGGTCAGGTTCCTTTTGTTTGTTGTTTGCTCATTTTTCCAAACTATTTCTTGATTTTTAACTCTATGTTAAAGTTGGTCTCTGCTCACCAAGGGGTAGAGAGGCACTACATCAAGCTCCAGGTGTAGCTGTTTTTAGAGGTAGTCCTGGGTTAAGTTTTCAGTTCTTCTAAGGTGGTATGATTTAAGGGGATGTTTATTTGCTACTTTCTTGGCAAGTGACCATAAGCACTCTTTTCTACCCTGGAACTGTGCCTAAAATCCCTGCTCCCCTGTAGCCATAAGCTCTGGTGTGCTAGTGCTCTTCCTTACTCTGGTACTGTGACCCAGGACCTGACAAGGCAAGAGTCCTGCACCCAGTGCCAATGAAGTAACCCCTATAATCTTCTTCTGAACAGTTATCTGACCTTTTTACCTTCTGTGGGCTAATAGCTCCAGCAGCTTCTGATTCAGTTGCCCCCAAGACCTACTGCTGGCTTGCCCCAGTATCGCTTGCAATGGACTGTGCCCCACTTTCACCTTGGTGCAACAGACTTTTCCTGCTGATCTTCTAAATTCATTTGGGTTTTTAAAAATTTCACCCTGTCCTTTAGTGGATTCTGCCACTCCAGAATTTGTTTTGAGGCATTATTTGAAGTTGTTTGGAGGGAAATTTGTGAGAGCTCAGATGAGTCACTGTCTTTTCTCCACCATATGGACTTTGCCCCCTTCTGAGGTACATTTCAACAGATTGAAAGCAGATAAATGACAGAATTAAACATGTGTACAAGATTTGGTGTGGAAACATGCATGCCACTTGCTGAGTCCAGGAAGCCTTCTCCTGCAATAAGAGCTACTTGGGTTAGGGAGTTAGGTTGTGTTGAGGGAAGCAGTCTTCATTTTACATTCCTTGCAGCATTTACCAGTATTGCCCAGAGAGGGTATTCCCTGCCTCCTGTACAAACATATAAATACACATCTTGCAGCATTATACCTTAAGTGTTTTCAGGGGAATAATTTGCAAAGCAATTGCTTCCCCTAGTTAATAGCTAATTAACAAGGAGGAGATAATACCACCCCTGTTGTACTGTGGGTAGGTAGGGGGATGTAAAGACAACTAATTAACATCCGATCTTTTAATGTAGTAATTAATCAAACTGGGCAAGAGCAGTTTACTTGGGAGATACTTCAGGCTGTGAATTCCTCCAATTTCATTTTTCATCACTGTCAATAAATAATTGAAGCCTGCTGCTCCCCTTCATCCCACTTATCTCTCTTCTTTGATGCCTTCCAACTTTGAAGTACCATTCCTAATGGAGGAAGAAAAGCTATTTATCTGTTTCTTTAATGGCTTCATACATATTTCTGGGCTATTATCACCAACTAGTACTCCAAAGTTTTTAAAGCTAAACTTTTCTCAACAACGTTCATGTTTCCTCAGGCCCCCTTTTCATCCAAGTCTGTTCGACCTTGTCTGATCATGGGGTAACAGATTTCCCCAATATGGGTCATGATCTTTTTATGGACAGTTGGATGTCTCCAAGAGTTTTCTACTCATTTAAGTAGACAGGGTGTGAATCAGGGACTTCACATGACCAGGTAATTTATCGCTCTTAATGATAGTTGCCTTACTTCAGTTAGTTAGTTTTGGTCATGTGACTATTGTCATACCGAGATTATAATTCGTGCCCCAAAAACTGACTTAAGAAATTTTGCCTCTACCAGTGTACTCAAGTCATTCCTTACTATATCTCTAGTTCCTATTTTTAGTTTGATTTCCTTTAGACAGCATAGCCATGTTTGCATAGAGGACTAAGGCCTGGACCCTGAGTCAGATAAGCCTAGTTCTAAGCCTGGCTTCTTATTAGCTGTGTGGCCTTGATCAAATCACTGGCCCCCTCTAACCCTATTTTCAAATCTGAAAAATGGGGAATAATCATATTTGCTGTAGCTACCTCATAAGGATATAGTAAAAGTACTTTGTGACTTAGAGAATATAGTATGGATTTTTTCAGTCTTTCAAAAGATGGCCCCATTTTATATTTTTATTCTGAAATCTCACTCTACAAGTCTACTACTTCCTAGAACACACTTCAAGGCATCTAGATGGTGCAGTGGCTAGAGTGCTGAGCCTCAAGTCAAGAAGACCCAAGTTCAAATCCAGCCCCAGTCACATGCTAGCTGTGTGACCCTGGTCAAGTCATTTAACCCTGTTGGCCTCAATTTCCTAAGCTGTAAAATGAGCTGGAGAAGGAAATGGCAACCCACTCTTGAATCTTTGCTGAGAAAATCCCAAAGGGGGTTGCAAAGAGTCGGATAGGACTCGAGATAACTGAAAAACTACTGAAAGAACATACTTTGCCTCCTAGTGCTTCTACGTCATTGCCCATTCTGTTTCTGGTCTCCTGTGATATTTATAATCTATATTTGTTATTTACTATTTGCTTTGCCGTAGTGTTACCTTTTCTTGTACAAGTTTCTTATCTTCAACAAGTCTGTGAGTTCTGTGAGGGAAGGGACCTGGGCTGACATTTTTCTGCTTCTGCAACCCAGCAGAGAACAGAATTCTTGAACGTAGAGTGGTAAGGCCCTAAATAATCAGTTTGTTGATTGGGTAAGTAAATGAATTTCTATAAAAAAGACCTGTCCTGGTCACATTCTTATTTTTATGGAAAATAATGTTTATTGGGAATAATTTTTGAATCTTTCAAAAATAACCAGGCATGGTAGAAAGAATATTGGATTTGGAATTAGGGCATATAGATTCAGATTTAGGTGGCACGATGGATGCAGCACTAGATCTGGAGTCAGACCCGAGTTCGAATCTGGCCTTAGATTTGTACACACTTACTAGCTATGTGACCCTGGGCAAGTCACTTAACCTCACTTTGCCTCAGTTTCCTCAACTGTAAAAATGGGAATAATAATAGCACCTACCTCCTAGGGTTGCTATGAGGATCAAACGACATAATAACTGCAAAGTGCTTAGTCTGATGCCTGGCACATAGTAGACAGCAATTCAAATCTTGGGTCTGCCATTGGCTATGACCTTAGGGAAATCAAGATGGATAGATCGGTGGAGTCAATCTCAAAAAGAAATGGGGGTGAACTAATCTGTGTATAAGGGTTCCTGTGGGCTACATATTGACTAAGTTTTAAAATATAATGCTATCTATGTATTATTATATTTTCCCAATTACATTTTAATCTGGTTCAGACTGCACTCGGGAGTGTGCAGGCACCATGTTTTTGATACCTCTGGACCAGATGTCATCCAAGGTCCTTTCCGTCTCTAAATTTCTGATCTTACGTGTTTGGGTGGTTTTAAATTTTTTAAATATTCCTTTCCCTGCCCTATAGAAATGTCATGTAAATTAATATTCAACTCTTCCATTCCACTTTTCATAGAATCTTTTACAAGGCAAATGGGATCTCTCATTTTATAGAGGCAGTAACTGAAGCCTGGAGAGGATGGTGACTTCCCCAAGGTCAAATAGAAGTAGGTGACAGAAACAATTCATACCCAAAACTTCCTAGTTTGGACGTGATGCCCTTTCTACTAAGCCATGGTTTCTCTCATCTAGACAAATCTCCTTCCTATCCAACCTCCCCACCCACCCAGATAAAATCTTTTCCTCTGTAGTATTCTCAACGTGTGAGTAGTCACCTAGATTCTCCTTAAACACTTCCAATAAGGAGTAATTTATTGTCTTAGAAGCAGACTACTTCCTTGTTGGGCAACTCTAAATCTTAGACATTTTTTATGGTGACATAAAATCCCTGTAACTTCTACCCAATATTCCTTCCATCATTGGACTTGATTTGAAATGTAGTCATTTTCATTTACATCAAGCAAGAGTTAGGAACTAAAATTTCCACCAAAGAAGTTAATAAAAGGAATTTCTCTCAACTAGCAAATCATCTCTAGGCATAAAATTTGAAACTTGGGGAATTTTTTTTAAAAAGTATTAAAATAAGGAGCAGAACCAAGATGCAGGAGTAGAGGCTGGGACCCAGCTGAAATCTTCCAACATTCCCCTACAAGTAACTGTAAAATAATACCTCATATCAAATTTTGGAGCAGCAGAGCCAACAAAAGGTTGGAGGGAGATATTTTTCCAATCTAAGACAACTTAGGAGGCCTGCAGGAGAGTGAGTGCAGGCCTAGAGTGAAGCAGATCAGCAGCAGTGGGCCTTAGAGGCAGCAGCATCAGCTTTGGGAGCTCTCAGCAGAGAGAGTAAGGAAGTCGGACAATTGGTCAGAAAGAAGACCTTTTCCTGGCACTGGGTGTAGCTGGCACTGATTTTTTGTTTTTTTGTCTGTTAGTCATGTCAGATTCTGTGACCTTATTTGGGGTTTTCTTGGTAAAGATACTAGAATGGTTTGCCATTTCCTTCTCCAGCTCATTTTACAGATGAGGAAACTGAGGCACACAGGGTTAAGTGACTTGCCCAGGGTCATATAGCTATTAATTGTCTGAGGCCAGATTTGAACTCAGGAATTTGAATCTTCTTGACTTAAGGGCCGGTATGCTATCTACTTTGCCATTTAGCTGCCTCTGAAAACAAAAAGATTATCAGGGAAACTATATTTTACTAAAAAGTACCATGTCAATGAAGAAATATTAAATATTTTACAGCATTTCTCTGATAAAGGCCTCGTTTTTCAAATATGTAAGGAACTGAGTGAAATTTATAAAAATAAGAACCATTCCCTAATTGATAAATGATCAAAGGCTATAAACAGGCAGTTTTCAGGAGAAGAAATCAAAGCTATCTGTAGTCCTATGAAAAAATGCCCTAATTCACTACTGATTAGAGAAAGGCAAATTAAAACAACTCTGAGGTACTTCTTCACGCCTATCAAAAATGACAAATGCTCGAGGAGATGAGGGAAAATAGGTACATTAATGGACTACTGCTCGAATAGTAAACTAGTCTTATCATTCTGGAGAACAATCTGGAACTATGTCCAAAGGGCTATAAAATTGCACGTACCCTTTGATTCAGCCATATCATTTGCTAGGTCTGTATCCTAAAAAGATCAAAGAAAAAGGAAAAAGAACTATATGTACAAAAATATTTATAGCAGCTCTTTTTGTGGTGGCAAAGATTTGGAAAGTGATGGGATGTTCGTCAGGGAATAGCTGAACAAGTTGTGGCATATCATTATGATGGAGGACTCTTGTGCTATAAGAAATGAAGAGGGGCTTGGTTCCAGAAAAAACATGACAAGACCTATATGAACTGATGCAAAGTGAAGTAAGATGAACTGGGAGATCATTGTCCATAGCAACAGTAATGTTATAATCAACTGTGAAAAACTCAGTTACTGTGATCAGTGCAATGATCCAAGATGGTTCCAAAGGACTCATGATGCCAAAATATTATCCCCCTCCAGAAGGAGAACTGATGAACTCTGAATGTAATTCATTTTTTAACCTTCTTTTTTGTCACAATATGGTTGATATGGAAATATGTTTTATATGATTTTACATGTATAATTAATATCATATTGTTTCCTTCTCATTGAGTAGGGGAAGGGTGAAATGGAGGGAGAGAATCTGGAACTCAAAGTAGAAAAAGAAAAAAAATGTTAAAAATATATAAATAAATTAAGGGAAAAAAATAAAAGCACTACTGTAATGGATAGAGAAGATTATATATGTATTGGGATTTATAAGCAAAGGTATTTCCCCCGATTAGTCCTTTCTCAGTGAAACTAATACCAACGTTAGAGATCAAAAGTATTTTCTATTCCTTTGAAACTCATTGTTACCAGCCATGGGCAAATGATTATTCTTAAGACTCCATGTATCTTCCAAGCAAAGAATTGGTTGAGTTGGTTAAAAAAAGTGTCAATGCAGTTCATTGCAGTAGAGAGAACACTGGAAGTCAGCAGACTAAGTTTGAACCTTGCATTTGTCACTTACTAGACATGTGACTTTGGGAAAGTCACTTCACTGCTCTGGTCCTCAGTTATGATCCTCTTGGGTCCATATGTATAGATCAGCTGTGAATTCGTTATTACTACTGGGGCAGCCAGTAGTCACTGGAGCCTTAATGGACAAGGGGTTCCTAGATGAGTTAATCCTTTCTTTATGTCTCCTTTATGCCATGTCAAGTAAAATTATCCATGGCAGCTACATTTCTTGTTTCTTTCTTGTTCTTGTTCAACCCAATTGCAAAACAACCCCAGGGGAGGACACTCAGAATGTGACTCTAATTTGCCATATTCACAGTTGATATTCTTGGAATTTTGAAGCATTTGTAATTTTTTCTGACAAAATGTCAAACATGAAGGGCAACGCATTTCCAGTTCTGGATTAGCTATTTAAAAGCACAGGAGTGGTCTGAAAAAAATTAGCCCTTTAAAAGATACTTTAAAGCCATGTACCACCTATCGGTTGCCAGTTGTATGCAGATATCATAATTAAAAGTTAGAGACCTGTCCTCTCCTGCCCTATCTCCATTCCCAAATCTGAGTTGGAGATAGAAAGGCTTAGTATTAACTGAGATTTTAAAATAGATTTTATTTCCTCAAATTTAAGTACATTTTTTTGTTGGCATGTACTTTGCCTGTGTTGACTTTAGGCTGTTCTGTCAGAATACTTTCATTTTGAAGTTGAAATTTATAACCATTGAAATGTCAGTCATTAATATATACTGTTTATTTTTGCTGTGAGTTCTTAGTGTAACAGAACAATGTACTGAGAAAAGTCTGAATTTTATCATGTGGGTCAACATGTGAATGATTTGCTTTAATCAAAGAATTTTTAACAAGTCCCTTTAAATATTAAGCTTCTTATTTAGCATATGATTTTATTTATATCCAACTCTCCAGTAGAATATAAGTTCCCTGAAGGCAGACTCTGTTTCGTTTTTGTCTTTGTTTCCTGAGCACCTTGTATTCATACTTCCCTATAGTAGACATTTTATAAATATTTGTTGAACACTTTATTTTTTGTGAAGGGGAAAGGTGAGGCAATTGGGGTTAAGTGACTTGCCCAAGGTCACATAGCTTTTAAGTGTCAAGTGTCTGAGGCTGGATTTGAACTCAGATCCTCCTGATTCCAGGGCTGGTGCTCTATTCACTGAACCACCTAGCTGTCCGGAACACTTTCATTTGTATAAAGAGGTGTACAACGGGTAGAGTAGATAGAGTGTTGGACTTGGTGTGAAGAAGGTGTGGGTTCAAATCCTACTCCAGACACTTATTGGTTGTATGATTACAAGCAAGCCAGTTAACCTGACTGAGCCATATTTTCTTTATATGTAAGATGAAGTCTGTAACTAATCTAACTGCTAGGGTTGTCATGAGGCTCACATGAGATAATGTACACAAAATGCTTTGCAAACTTTAAATTGTTCTATGGATAGTAGCTATTATGAGTCTGTAAGTATATATGCTTGTGATGCCACGTACACACACAGACACACACACCCACACACACACAAATACAAATACACTCACACATGGCAAGCACACCACACAGGGAAGCATCAAAACCAATGATATAATTCTAAATGGAAATTTGCTGTGGGAATTAGCTGCGATCAGATGTCTTTTGAAGCATAACTAAAGTTTAGATGTCTCTACAGGAGGGCTGATAAATAATTTATTTCCCTTTTCAGCTGTTACTGCTATCAACTCCTTTTTTTTCCTTTAGCTAATTCTTCTAAAAAAGCTTTTTTTTCTTTAAGAACTTGAAAGAATTACCCATCTTTATTCATCCTCATAAATATTTCCTTTTCTATTATCACTTGATTGTTGGAGACGTGTTTAAATAAAAGTTTTCCCTAAAGGTAGTTATTTTATCTTTGTTCATGAAATGAAATTATAATCCTCCACACTTTGAAACCCATTGTTCAGGTCAACAGATTATGAAATGATATGGCAAAGATTTTAAGAAAGGCCACTTTATTTTGTAAGGTTGATGAGCTCACATCGCAAAGATGGAATCTCTCTAACCTTCCCCCCCAACCCCATCATACATAATGCATTTCTCCTCCTCTGTCTCCCAGGCACACACATGCAGGGTAATCTGAGGATGAGTAGGAGAGAAAGTACAATTCTTACTGTCCATATGTCCTATGACATCTAAAAGCACCAGAATCGGGAGTGTGCTGGAGGTAGCTCAAAGCTACTCACTAGAGCTGATTGTTAAATTCTCAATGTGAACATTTACACCTTGAAAATTGGTAGTAAACGCTATGAATCAGTGCTTGATTTATTGTTCTTTTGTCTAGACTTAAGAAAGTAATGTAGAAAATGACAGTAATGCAGATTAAACTTAAAAGTGTGTTGTGTATGTGTATGTACATATACATCCAGAAGTAGGTGTTGTGTGTGTTGTGTGTGTGTGTACATTTTGCCGGACAGTCAATTATTAAATATTTACAAGCACACCCCTGATTAGCATGGAAGTCAAGAGACTTGGGTTCTGCTATAGCTCTGTTACCAATGAACTATGTGACCTTAGGCTAGTCATTAACATAGACTTATAGTCTCTTAGAGTTGTAGGGGACCTTAGCAGTTTCCTTGTGTAACTTCCTCACTATGGGGCAATCTCTTCTGTGGCATCCTTGATAAGTACTCACCCAACCTTTGGCTAAGAGCTAGTGGAAGGTAAGGGAAGAAGTATTGCATCTGAAGTTCATTCCCTCCGAGCCTGGAGAGGTAATGTGCAAAGCTATTAATAGTTTTTTATCCAAAGAAATGAGTCATGAGGGAATGTCAGGCAGAACCATAACTAGAGGGGTCCACCTGGGTTCATTTCCTCTTCTGAATCACTTTCCTCTTCTGAAACACCAACATAGCAGGGCAGTCTTCCTCCCCATAATGACTACCATTAGAAGGAAATGTGCCTTCCCCATGTTGGCAGCCTGGAGCAAAGAACCAGTCTCCCACACCCAGTCTGTGGGTTCTATTTTCTATCAAGCCCTTCTCTTGGGGGTGTCTTCCTCTAACATTGCACTGGGATACTCTGCTATCATTGATGAGCCATATGTCTTAGAGACCTAGAAGTAGTAGAAATGTGATCACACAGCACCTCAATGGTATCCCCCAGGTCAATGGATTCAGGTGCTACCATTCCCATGCCTCTATCAATTATTCAACAAGGTTTTATTAGATGCTTACTATATGCCAGGTACCGTGTTAAGTGCTGCGAATACAATGAAAAGCAGAAATACAAAAAGAGTCCCTAGGTTCAAGCTGCTCATATTCTATTGGGGGAAGAACACATGTAAATAATGGGTACATATAAGATGCCTATAGAATAGAAGGAAAATAACCTATAGGCTCAAAGGTAGGAGGGACATCCTGCAAAAAAAATAACATTTGAGCTGAGTTTTGAAGAAAGCCAGGCATATGACTGATGTTAAATAGGACAATCAGGGCAAATATTTTAGGGGCAGGAGTCAAGGGGTAGGAGGGGTAGGGTCTTACCATCTTTCATATGGCACCAAGTCCCTAATGAACTTGTCTGCCTCCATGCAAGGTCAGACTTGGTTTTGTAGCTGCAAATCATGTTATGTTCCTATAATCTTCGTTTGCTCTCCTGATTATTGCCAGAAAGCTAGAGAGAATGTTATCATGGATTTTTTCCCTTTATAATTCTCTTGAGGGCTTCATTGTTCTTGAGAGAGAAGGAATACAATGAAAATGTGCATTTTAATTTATTTTTCTAGAAGTTGGCTGGCATTCAGATTCATGCTAGCTCGCCTTTTCACACTTTCTCATGTCTACAGGTGTTGGGTTGATCCCATCTCACTAGAGACCTCTGACCCTGGCAATTTCAGGAATGGCTTCTTATTGTGAACACCCATAGTGCTGCACCCCCTTTCAACCTCTCTGTTCCCTTGCCATCTGTCTATCACTTGGTTTCTGGCACCAGACATAGGCAAGTCCAGCCAAAAATCCATCTGTATTGGGTTTATTCCTTGTTCTCTTGATGAATATAACATGGAGGGATAAGATGAAAAGATAGGATGTATCTGAGGATGACTTTGACATGCCTGGCTTAGGACTACACTCATTGATACTCAAAATCCCAGGGGGAGCCATGATCATACAACTCTTTTTGGTCTGTACACGTAACTATATACAAATACCCAAAGGGTTAGTGATTTTGTCAGCATGGAGAATTCTAAATGTGGAAATTCTCTTCACTAATGCAACCCATTTATGACTGAATAGATAAATCCTAGGGAGTTGCTGAAGCTACTTAGAGGGTAAGGGATTTGGCCAGAGTGACATAGCTACTGTAGTGGGTATATCAGAGGTTGAATAGGAACCCAAGCCTACTCGAGTCCAGTACCTTGTCTGCTATGCCACCCTGCCTCTTTATCTATAACTATATGGACACCATCACCACCACCATTATCGTCACCACCATCATCATCACACATGTACCATCTCTCCAGTGCTTTACAGCCTGATGCCACAATGGTCCACAAAACTCCCAAGTGCAGTCAGAACCAGATTAAAATATAATTGGGAATTGTTTAACAAAATAAATAAAAATACAATATAACAGAGATAATGTCAATTTGTGGCTTTCTAAGTTAATAAGTGGTTTACAGGGATGCATTTCTATTTCAGGTTGGCACTATTGATTTACAGTTTCTAAGATGCTTTCAGGGCAGCTAGGTGGCACAGTGGATAGAGCATTGACCTTGGAGTCAGGAAGACCTGAGTTCAAATCTTGCCTAGCTATGTGACCCTGGGCAAGTCACTTAACCCTGTTTGCCTCAGTTTCCTCTTCTGTAAAATAAGCTGTAGAAGGAAATGGCGAATTATTCCAGTCTCTTTGCCAAGAAAACTCCAAATCGGGTCACCAAGAGTCAGATATAACTGAAACAATCAACTAACAACAAGGTACTTTCACATATATGATCTGGTTTGATCCTCATCACAGGTCTATGAGGTAATCAGGAGAGATGATGTTATATCTTGCCCTCACTGAGGATTAGGGTAAATTTCAGACTTAGGGAGGGGCAGTCTCTTGAAGAAAATATCAAAATCCAAGCAAATTTAACCCCAAAGGGCAGGTTGGGTTGGCACCGGGATTTCTTTTTTTTTTTTTTTGCAGGGGGGAAGGCAGGGCAATTGGGGCTAAGTGACTTGCCCAAGGTCACACAGCTAGTAAGTGTGTCAAGTGCGTGAGGTTGGATTTGAACTCAGGTCCTCCTGACTCCAGGGCTGGGATTTCTTTAGATTGGCAAAATCAAGAAGTTGATATGAAAGTGAGAAACCAGTTATAGTAGCAGAGATTTAGGACAGGGAGATGATCACTGACTGGGCACTGAATTAGTACCCAAAGTTTCTTCATCCTTAGGTAGGATAGCTCAGAGCTTGAGAGAGTTGTTGCTACTCACATATACATGGTAAAATGCAGGTTTTTGAAATAAAAGATTGTGGTGGACAGGCCCTGGAAGAAATTCCACCTAGAAGTTTGTGTTTCTTTGCTTTTCCCCTTCTTCCTATAATTTGCATTACTCCCAAAAGAATCTGGGAGTTGAGAAAACCGGGATGGCTGGTGATGGTTCACCCAAAGAGAGAACCCTTAAATGACTCTTAAGGGGATCAGTTTGGCAATGAGAAACTTAGTAGCAATGAGAAGTTAAATATGAGGACTTTATAGCCTAAGTTAGTCTGCTTGTGACAGGGATCTTATCAGGGATTTGGAGCACTCTGCCTGGTTTTGGCCTTTAGTTAGGCATAGGTAGTAAATCATATCTTTGGCCATGACTAAAAAACTGTCAGCTCACCCTTACTTGGGCAACTAAATTTATGTATACCTCTGTGTGTGTGTGTGTGCATATGCGTAAATTTTATAGCAACTGAACCCAAGAAGATAGAATCCGAGGTGACCAGCAAATGTCTTATATATAGAAAACTCTGAAGCTGGTAGAAGAGAGAAGCTTGGCAGCCATGAAGCCACCAAAGACTCTCAGTCATAAGACTAATGCCTGATGGAGATTAAACACATTCTCTATATACCTAGCAGAGATCATGTGCCACGGGGTATGAGCAAGAAGAAGGTCTAAAGAAAATAGTGTGGTGACCTCATAGAAGACACTGATGACCCTACATCATCTGCAGCAAAGGTTGGCCCTCCACGCACATTCCTTATGTGTGTGGCATGTTACCTACAATGTGTCACTTATGTGTATAACTCTCCATATAAATTCCCTACGTGTGTACACTCTTCCCAATTATAGTGCGAATATTTGTGAGAGTATGAGTTTAAATGGAAAAATTCTATTGTTACTTTTCTTATGTTGTTTCATTAAATGCTTGTATGTTAAACTAATAATACAATAACAAATATATCAGTGGAGTTCATGACCCTTGGGGTGTGTGTGTGTGTGTGTGTGTGTGTGTGTGTGTGTGTACACGCTGGTGGATATGGACCCAGAGAGTAGGGTAGCTTATCGGGAGCCTCCATGTGAGGGCTGTGCATGTTGGTGGAAAGGGAGAGAGATGCCCCAGGAGCTACATGTAAAAAGAGCAGGTTGAACTTTATTGCATCTAATATCCCTTCATATTCTAAATGCTCTCAATCTTACTGCCTTCATGATGCTTCTTGGCAGCTGTGTGGCACAGTGAACACAGTACTGGTCTTGGAGTCAGGAAGAGAAGTTCAAATCTTGCCTTAGGCACTTATTAAGCTGTGTGACCTTGGACAAATCACTTATCCCCTCTCGGCTTCAGTTTATTTTTTTTTGAAAAATGGAAATAACAATAGAACCTAACAGCTCCTGTGGGTATTATGAAGAACAAATAATACATGCAAAGTACTGCGTAAACCTTAGAGCTCTATGTTAGCTACAATTATTCTTGTTTTTTCACATAGCAAGCAAATACTTCCTGAGTAAAGCTATATGAAATGTTGGGAAATGTTGTACTTCCTTCCCTAAAATTTCTTTTTATGGCAGCTGCACGTGTTCTGTACTCTTGTCCTGTGCTGATATGTCAACAAGGTTACTGGCTGTTTTTGCTATGTACCCTCTAAATCTGACTGCATTGCTATGGTTGTACTTTATGCCCCACCCATCTTTTTCCCTTAGAATGCCCCTCCATTGACAGCTTTGAGGACATTGCTTTGTGGGGAGATGTTGAGAGAATTGACTATGAACTCATCTCTTTTCCTTGGCCTTGTATCTCTGTCAACCCATCAGATGCTAGATGGAGGTAGTCCCTTGTCTCTAAATGTTGAAAATATCCTAAATAGAGGTAATTCATATTTAGAGGAAGTAGGCAAAGACTTGGAAGGTATAGCTCTGGGTCAAAGGGAGACCACTGTAGCAAAGATCGATGCAACACCAACCATTGTTTGCTTGTTTTCACAAATTATTCTTCCCTTTGAACTTTATGTTGAAATGGGTTCTGTTTACCTGGGGATGGGGAGACAGTGGCGAAGCTTCAGGCTATTTTATGCTGTTTTTTCAGGGCTAGTTCTGGGGGTCTGCAAGTTTTTGCTGCTTCCAAGGTGGTGTTATTTTGGGAGAGGTGTAGTCATCTCCTGGTCTGTGCTCTCACCTTTATCCAGGAAGGGCCTCTGTTCTCCTGTAGGTGCCCGTATTAGCACTACTTGTGGTCCTAGAAATGAGACCCAGAACTGCTTATGGGCAGTAGAGTTGCCAATCAATGCCAGCTGCACCCAGTGCCTGCAAAGGGTCTTTCTGACCAGTTGTCTGATCTCCTTACCATCTCAGGACAGAGAGCTCCTAAAGCTACTGCTGCTGCTGTCGTCCCTCACTCCTATTGTGCTCCCAGCCTGTACCTACCCTGGAGTTACAGACCTCTCCTGCAGACCTCCTAAGGCATCTGAGTCTGGGAAAATGTCTGCCTTTGACCTTTTGTTGCCTTGGCCACTCCAACATGTGATCTGAGATATTATTTTAAGTTGTTTGAAGGGGAATGTTTGGAGAGTTTTGCTGGGTCCTGGCCTGTACTCTGCCAGCTTGCCTCCTCCTCCTCCTGTCATTTCTCTCCTCTTTTTCAAATCTTTAATTTGACAAATAGCTAGTGCGTGGGTAGGTGCTGAGGATGGCTCAGACCAATTTTGTATGTTAGGTAGGAGGCCTTAAGGATATTGGGGCAGCTAGGTGGTGCTGTGAGTAGAGCACCAGTCCTGGAGTCAGGGGGACCTGAGTTCAAATTTGGCCTCAGACATGTGACACACTAGCTGTGAAATCTTGGACAAGTCACTTAACCCCTATTGCCCTGCCTTCCCCCTGCAACAAAAGGATATCATTAAGATAACCCACTGTCCCTTAATGCACCAGGTCTTGAAATACTGACTTTATGAGTCTGTGAAAGACTGTGGTGGGTCATTACACAAAGCAAAATGCATAATCTGATCTTCATATAGCTCATACCAAGTCTTCAAAGCTGTGTTGTATTCATCACCCATTTATACCAGGAATAGGTTGTATGGCCACCTAGAGGTCTTATTTGGTGAATATCTGTAAGGGCAAGCAAAGTGGGACTTTTTGTTGTCTTTTGTTTTGGAGTGCTTCTCAGCACTAAGGCAATCAAGTGCCTTTGATTGAGTCTTGCCCTTGTTTGTAGGAAGGCCCACACCCTTTTGCTAGTTAGGTCACAAGAGGTGTGAAGCCCCTATGAGGTGTGAAGCCCTCAAGAGGCTTGAAACCCTTGAGAGTTGTGAAGTTCTCTGACCCTGAAGAAGTGTATATATATATACTCTGAGGTTAGCATTTTGTTTGGGGCTCCCTCATAGGAAGAGTGTTTGTATAGAGACTCTGGGTAGTTGCTAAGGAGCCCCCTGGCCTTGAAAACCCAGATGTTGGTGCTTCTCTCTCTGGTAACCACATATATAGCTTTGGTCAGACAGCTAGAAGCCTCTGTTGATTTGCTGTTATTTGCTCTGTTTATGTTTTCTCTGTTTGTAATTTCCATTTGTATTTGCTTTGAAGTTCAGGGTGCTGACTTTTACCCCTGAACTAAGTGAATGATATATGTACATTTGATTCAAGTGAGATTGTAAACCCCTTTAAAGTCACTTTCCTTAGAAAAGCAGATCAAAGAACCTGTGCTAGCAGCCCTCTTGTGTGCTAGTGTTGTTGGTCTTACATAGCCACAGTAGCTACAAGTACCATTGTTGCTACGATATACCCACCTCTGCCAAGTGGTACAAGTCAGGGTACCAAGGGGGGGAAAGAAAGGCCAGTCCCAGTTGGTGGTAGCATTAGGGGCTTTATTCTATAGTTATGGCAGATTTGTAACTTTTTACTTTTCTTTGTAACAAATTAATAGTACAAAAAGACCACCAGTGGGAGAAGTTTATGGCCAAACAAAATTGTTTCTTATACAACATCTCCAGCAGGGCTACTGTCATCTTGGCCTGGTCGAGAAAATATAGTGTAGTGAAGGGCAATAGTTTCCCAGTTTTTTATTCACATAACATCTTTATACTCTTAAAAATTATTGAGGACCTCAAAGAGCTTTTGTTTATATGTGTGTTATACCTATCAATATTTACCATCTTATAAATTTCAAATGATAAATTTTATAAAGATGTATTAATTCATTTAAAATAACAATAATAAGCCCATTGTAACATAAATACCAGTTTTCCAAAATAAAGAAAATTTAGTAAAAGGAGTGGCATTGTTTCAAATATTTTTCAAATATTTTTAATATTCGGCTTAATAGAAGACAGCTAGATTCTCCTGTCTGCTTCTGTGTTCAATCTGTTGTGATATGTTGTTTTGGTTGATTTATAGAAACAAAACCAGGCCTCACTCAAATATCTAGTTGGAATAAGGAAGGTTATTTTAATAGGCAAATACTGTCTTAGTATTATTATGAAAATTGTTTTAACTTTCCTGACTTCCTGAAAGGGTCCTAGGGACACATAGATATCTGTGATCCATGCTCTGACAATCTCTGGTATAGGGTGAAATAAGCTCCTTCAGGATATTGCCTATTCCATTTTAATGTTTAGTACCCCCAGTGCCTGGCACAGCGCCTTACACATAGGAGGCTCTTAATAAATGTTTGTTTTTTATTGCATATATCTGGCCAACTGAGGTGGGTGGTAAGTTAATTGGGATCTGAACTAGTTTATTCACTGGATTGTAGATTTAAAGCTGCAAAGAACATCAGAGGTCACCTGCTCCACGTCCTTCATTTTACTGATGAGGAGGCTAAAGGAGATTTAAGTCACTTGGCCAACATCCACTAGCTATAGAAGGTTGTCAAGCTGGTAGTTGAACTCTTGAGTTTTCTGACTCTCAATCTGACATTCTTTTTTTTGCATTATATTGTTTTTCACAAAATCAGCCTCAATGAGATTAGCTCCACTAAATGTATCCCAATAGTTCTGTACTAAGGGAGGGTACTGTGGACTTGATGTCTGTCTCGGGGCTGTAGTTGAATGCTACAACACAGGCAATTCATCTGACAGTACTGGTAGTGGGAGGTGACTTTTACTAAGACTCAGTCCAATTTTTAAAAAATAAAGTTATTTTCATAAAAAAGTTCTCTTTTTTAAACATGTAATGGATTTATTATTGTTATTTTAAAATGAGTTAATAAATATTTTAAAAATGATCCATTTTAATTTACAACAAGTAAATATTGATAAATATACACCAGATAAACAAAACCTCTTTGGAATTCTCAATAAGTTTTAATAAAGATTTCTTGAGACTGAAATGTTTGAGAACAATTGCTCATCTCTATATTATACTATCTTGACCAGACCAGAGATGAAGATTTTGGAAAAGAGAGGATTTTTTTTGGCCCTAAACCTCTTTCACTGGAGATACCTTTGTGCTATTTATTTGTTTTTTTTTTAAAGTAAGGAATTATGACTCTACCATGACTACAGAATAGAGCCTGAACACTATTTGTGTCTGGGGCTGGCCTTGGTTTGGGTTGGCCCCCGTTCAATGAAGGGGTTGGACTCATTGATCAGTTCAAAATTTCTATGATTTTGTGACTCTGTCCCTCAGGAATCTCGTAGGTCCTATTATTCAATCTCAAGTTACTATAGTGGATAGAGCTCTTGACCTAGAATTCAAATCCTGCTTCATATCCTTATTAGTTACATAAATCCTAGGCAAATCAACAAACCTTTATCTGCCTCAGTTTCTTCTGTAAAAAGGGCATGATAATAGAACCTACCTCCCAGAGTTGTTGCAGGATAAAATGAGATAATATTGTAAAGAGCTTTGTAAAACACTACGGCATTACTGATGCCATTATTATTATGATGTAACTACATATTATATAATATGTATACATTATACAATCATAGTTCTATATTTATTACATTCCTGTAAAATAATAAAGACTTCCTGTTTCTGATTAATTCAATGAACAGCCATGATTCCAGAGGACAATGGATGAAGAATGCTACTCTCCTCCTGCTAGAGAAGTGTTGACCAGTATGCAGTATGAAACACACATTTCTAGAATTGACCAATATGAGAATTTCTTTTGCTTTATGATACATATTTGTTACAAAGATTTTTAAAGCAATGGGGAAAGATGAGAGAAAAAATGTTTACTAACTAGAAAAAATTTATAGCTCCCTCCCCCAAGTCACCAAAGCCCTGTACGTAGGTAAGGAGAGTGAAGATGTTTTTGTCCAGGAGTGTGGCTGCTTTGACGGAATCTCTGAATCATCAGCAGGCTGTTTGTTTTGACTAGACTTAAAATATACTTGGAGTCACTTGTACATGAAGAGTTTGTTCTGAGTTGTGGTGGGGAACGTGTATCTCTGTGCTGAATTTCACATTGGCTGTCAGTCGACTCTGAGGAATGTCTTTGAAGTCTGTTTTCTTTTCCTTTCTCCCCAGAAGCAGGCTCTTTTCTCCTTTGGTGTGTGTTTGTGTTCTCCGTGACTGTGTCTTAGTTCTCTCTTCCTCCTTTTACAGAAACTATACTCACTGGAGTCATGGATGTTATCTGGCCAGGGGCTAGTGGCTGGAAAGCTGTATTGATCCTTGAGAGTGGGAGAGAAATATGCCCTTGTTCAGACATTGTTTTCACTTGGAGGAGTGCACCAAGAAATCTGTATTGATATTTGGATATTTCAGTATAAATCTCTTGCTAGCAGCAGAGAAATTGGGTTTTTATTAGAAAGGCAAAGGGCTATATGTTACTTTCTAGCTATGTGACTTTGGGCAACTCACGTTATCATCTGCGACTTAGTTTATTCATCTATAAAATGGGGTTTTATATGTTCTCTACTGAGACAAACATGGTTATTGTGAGGATGAAATTAGATGATGGATATGAAAATTATTTGTAAAGTGCTATAACAATATAGGGAAATATTTTTAAGTCCACTCTTTATACTAAATCAATCAACAAACATTTATTAAGTATTTACTTTGTACCATATATTGTACATAAGAGCTAGGGACTCAGAGAAAAAGCAAAAACAGTCTGTACCCTCAAGGAGCTTACATTCTGATGGAAGATGCAATACATTTATACATAAGTGCATAGACGAGACATACAGAATAGATGAAATGTAACCTTAGAGCAGGATTTCTTACACATGGGTTCATGAGTTGAAAACAAAAATTGCTAACTGTGTTTCAATACAATTGGTTTTCTTTGTAAACCAATATATTTTATTTTAGATATTTAAAAACAGTATTCTGAGAAGGGATCCATAGCTTACATTAGACTACCAAAGGGATTCTTGAGACAAAAATGTTATTAACCCTTGCCTTAGAAGTTACAATGGTAATAGGTAGAAGGAACTGCATTTTGATTTTGAAATAGTCATCCTTTCCCAAACCTACTCATACTTTTTCCCCCCTCAGGGTATCATGAACGCTGTTATCCAAGGGACCTTAGAGACCAGCACTCATTTTTCTGTCCATACCTTTACTTCCCTTTCTGATCTCTAGCTATTTTTCAAAGGAAACCACCTGTTCCCAGTTCCCATCCCAGAATGTAGACCAATGTCCAATTTGTAAGATCTCAGGGTTTATCCTCTTATCTTAAGTCTGAGCTATTCAGTTTATCACATTGAAGAGAGTGGGTAACATCTTTTCCCTTTGGACATGCTATTTGCTGTGAATAGATTTTCTATCGCTGAGCTGGCTACCGACTAGTTATCAATAAAAAGGTAAAAGAAGAAGGGAAGAATCTTTCCTTGGTTCTTTTTCATCATCAGTATCACCTAGAAATTTCCTAACATTTCCTAATTTCACTAATATTTCCCTGATGTTTCAATTAGAGCAAGCCCTAAGATAGCTTTTTATTTTTAATCCTAATTTAATTCCTATGGAAAAATAGTTATATGTTTTTCCTACTTGGAAAAAAAAATCCTGACTTCACTAATGGTACATTAGAGAAACCGGCCTGAGATTCAATCCTTAGGGATTGCTCTGAAGCAACCTAGACATTAACTTTGTTTTAGCAGTCATGGTTTCTAAATCTCAGAAATTATGTTTGTACATGTACCTAGAGAGACAGCTCTTTGGGGTGTGAATTGGAAAGCACTTGCAATGAAGCAAAGAAAGCTCTTAGATGACTTTGGGAAATGAAAAACAATAAAAGGTTATGAGATTCTGGATGGTGTCATCATCGAGGTTAAAAAGAAGCCACATAGTTTAATTAGTACAATCAAATCATGAGAATTACATTTGTAGGCTTGATTAAGTCTATTTAAACACTAGAATAATTACCTATCAATAAGAAATGTGTGGGGGTTTTGTGTATTTGTGTTTTTCCCTGAAACATCACAGTGTCTGAAGAATTAAAAGTTAGTTTTACCCAGAGCTCAATGGAGAGGAACATGGTGGGTGTGAGCAGGCTTCAACATATTGCAAGAATGGAATCATAAAGGAGAAGTGGAGTGAAGGATGTCATTATAGAATCAAATGAATGGAAAATAATATGTCATGTGGTGAGAGCAAGAGCTAACTCATGGATAGTTCAGGTGTTCCACTAATATCCTGGCAACGTGTGGAGAGAATGACAAAGGGCCCGGAATATTGGATTGGATTGGATTGGATGAGTACTTTTTGGTGAACCTATGATCAAATGAGATGATAATTGTAAAATATTTGTCACAGCAGTTAGTACATAGTAGGTGCTTAACAATTGCTTGTCCCCTTTCTCCTTAAGTAAGGACAAAGATGAGAGTAGCTCAGGATGGACAGGCATGGGTGGGTTGTAACCTGAATCATTGAAGTTTGTAACCTACTTCACTATAGAATACAGATCTATTTGAATATCACGACCCAGCACAATGTAGGTACTCAATAAATGTTCTTTGAATTGAATCAAATGGGTATGTACCTACAGGGCTATATATTTATAATTAGAGATGTACACACAAGGATATGTTAAGTTGATGCAATATCTTCTGAGGTTCCTTCCTTCTAACTCTGAGATTCTGTAATTCTACTTTTTAAGTAACTAGAAATGGCCTTTAAGAATATGAAATCAAGAACTGTAGTTGGACCTGGCCAGATATTCGTGGAAGAAGATAGTAATGGAGAAGATAGTTCTTTAAAGGACTCAGGGGATCCATTTTTAAAAATATATCAGAGGAGGAAATGAACAAAATCATGGATAGTCTCGACAAGAAATCAAGAAGACGTCAGTGACTACCAACTGAAACACCTTCTTTCTCATCTTTATAAAAATCCTTATTGGAATGGTGTAGGCATATATGTAGTGTATCGTTAATGAAAATATGACAATGGAATAGGCAGAATTTTCCAAATGATTTTCCACAGCAGCATTGTGCATCTTTATAGCCACAAAATTGACTAAGAGGTATAGAGAGAGTGAGAACTTTTTGTACTTGTTTATCACTAAAAAGAGGTAGTAGAATAAAGTATAGCATTAAATTTTCTCTTCTAAAAAGGCATCTGCCATGTACTTGTTAAGTTCCTTTAAGATTCCTTGACAGATCGTGCAAGATACCTTGATACAACCACAGAGAGAATTTTCTTTGGCACTGTCAATAACAGTATCAACTTTTCAAAACTAACATTGTCTGGATGATACCATGTGGCTATATGGAATGGCATTACTCAAAAAGTCAAAATTGTGAGTGATACAAAAAGCAAAGGACTTAGATGTCATGGACTGTGTCTTATTTAAATTTTTATCCCCAGTGCCAAAAACTTCACACATTTAAGGCAATCTAGCAAGTAATTATTGACTTGGTTTTTTTAATTGAGTTTCGAAGATCAGGTCACCATTGATTTTTTAAAAAAAGAAATGACTTCTATTTGCTGAGCTGTGTTTTATTATTAATACTATTACTAATAGCAACTATTCTTCTTGGAAACTCCATAGGGTTTTCTTTCTTGGCACCTCCAAACACTCTCCTTGGTTTTATTTCGTTCTTACAATACCCTATTAATAAGGTTTAGAGAGATATTAGGCAAAATGATCATTTTCTCTCTCTTCTGATCCTTTGCACAGTCTCTTCCCAGCAATGTTTTACCTTCTTTCTTCTACCTCTAGGTAGAAGGGCTACCTCTCCTCAAGGCAAGCTAGGTTGGCAGGCAAATCAATAATTTTAAGCACTGAAAACCTAAGAGCCACTTCCTACATAAGGACTTTCCTGATTCATTTAGTTGTTACTACTGTCCTCTGAAATTTAATGTTGCTATGAGGATAAAATAATACTTGTCAAGAGCTTTGCAAACCACAAGCTATTATATAAATGCCAACTATATTATTATAAGGTATTGAATGTGTACATATTGTTTTCCCCCTCCATCCAGTAGAATGGAAGGTTCTCAATGGCAGAGAATGTTTGATTTTTGTCCTTGTACTTTAGAGGCCTAGTATCTTATCTAGTACTTAATAAATGCTTGTTGTATTGAAATAAATTGACTATATAAAGGTGGAAGCATGTTTTGTACCTCACAGCAGAGAGGTGGTGTACTATGGGTCCAGAATGAGGCATACATTTTCAGATGAGACCAGCATGAATTTGTTTTGTTTGATTTTATTTCCTATGAGAGGGTTTGTGTGTGTGTGTGTGTGTGTGTGTGTGTATGTACACCCATATACAAGTGTGTGGGTTTGGATAGAGGAGTGCTGTTGAAAAATGAAAATGATGCAAAAGAAAAGAAAAGAACATCAATAAGACATTTCAAAAATAAGAGAAAAAAGAGAATACACAGAGAATAAATCTGACTTTAAAGGAGGTGGGCCAGCCAAGCAGAGAAAAAACAAATGGACAGACCTAGTGCTCCATTGGTATCCACAAAATATTAACAGCACTGGAAGAAAGTGTGCCATATATTGGGTAGATCTTATATGGAAGATTTATGAAAAGACACAGATAAGAATAACATGAAAAGAAAATGATTTGTGTTCTACAGTAGTACAGGAAGTAGCCATTCCCAAAGGATCTTGGATCTAAAGAAGTATATGGACAAAAGTAAAAAAAAATACATTAATAAGTCTTACTTTCCCTTATTTTTTGGAGGGCAGAAGATGAAGTGGTTTGAACCCGTGACTTCACTAGTATAGGAACTCCTCATGTGTTCCTCTAATAATGCACATTAGCAACTCTTTAAGATAATGACTGTTGCCTGAGCACACTGAAAGACTAAGTGACTTGCCCATTGGCAGACAGTGTTTATGATAGGACAATGTAGATAAAGTGATTTATAACCCTGGGATTGCTATATAAACCAACTGACTATTATAATTTGTTAGAATTCAACTGTGACAGAAACCTAGTGAGGAGATAGTGTCTAAGAGGAGAAGGTCATCGATACTGTCAAGTTATAAAGAAAGGACAAGAAGCTTAAGGACTAAGAAACGGATGTTTGATTTGGCAATTAAGAGATAATTAAACGTATATTGCTAGTTGAAAGACAAAGTTGGAAGCCAGATTGCAGAAGGTTTAAGGAGAGTGATAGAAGAGGAAGTGAACGGAATAAGTGTAGACAGCTCTCTCTCAAAGAATTTAGTGTGAAGGGGATGAGACAGGGAGAGGAGGAAGACAACTGCTGTGGTTGGTAGGATCAAGTGAAGGTTTTTTGAGGATAAGAAGGACTTGGGCATATGTGTAGGCAACAGAGAAGTAACTATTTTGTAGCTAGAGATTAAATATACAAAGAGTAGGGATGGATTGGGTGGAGCCAAGATGCAGAGAGAAGGCAGGGACTACCCTGAGCTCTCTCCAAAACCTCTCTAAAGGCCTTTAAATAATGCCCTAAAATAAATTCTGGAGTAGCAGAACCATTTCCTCCTGCCCAAGATAACTTAGAATTTCAGCAGGAAAGGTCTGTTGCATGGGGTCAGAGTGGAGCACAGTCCAGCATAGGCAGCATAAGACAGGGCCCCAGCAAACCAAGAACAGGCCTTGGGAGTGACTGAAACAGCAGTGCCAATGTCTGCTTTCAGAGCTCTTAGCCCACAGATAGTAAAGGGGTTGAACAGCTGGTCAGAAGGAGATTACATGGGTCTTTTTGCTGGCACTGGGGGCGGGACTCTGTTGCTTTGCCTGTACTTGGATTTGAGTCACAGTCCTGAGTCTCTGTCCCAGGGCAAGAAGGAACACTAGCACACCAGAGATTGTGGCCACAGTGGAGTAGAAACCTTTATCACAGTTCCAGGGCAGAAAACAGTGCTTGTGGTCACTCACAGACCAGAGCACGGACCAGGAGAGAAGTAAATACACCTCTCCCTAGATCATACCACCTTGAACAACCCAAAAACATACAGGTCCCTAGAAGTGTCTCTGAAAACTGCTGCACAAACCCCCTGAAGCTTGGGACTGTGTGCCCTCCACCCTAGAAGCAGAGCCCCACTTTAGCAAAGAGTTAAAAGTCAAGAAATAGGCTACAAAAAGAGCAAACAACAGAAAAAAACTCTGACTATAGTTACTATGGTGACAAAGAAGATCAAAACGCACACTCAGAAGAAGACAGCAAAGTCAAAACTCCTGTATCCAAAGCCTCAAAGGAAAGTCTCAGGCCATGGAAGAGCTAAATATCTCAAGGGAAAAACAACTGACATGGAAAATGGATCCAGGAGAGATAATTGAAAAATTATTGGACTTCCTGAAAGCCATCATCAAAAAAGGAACCTAAATATCATCTTTCAAGAAGTTATCCAGGAAAACTGCCCTGATATTGCAGAACCAGAGGGTAAAATAGAAACGGAAAGGATCCACCGACCACCTCCTGAAAGAGATCTCACAATGAGAACTCCCAGGAATATTATAGTGAAATTCAGAGCTCTCAGGTCATTGAGAAAATATTGTAAGCAGCCAAAAAGAAATAATGCTAAAACGGTATAGCCATAGTCAGGATCATACAACATTTAGCAGCTTCCGTATTAAAAATAAACAAATAAATAAGCGTTTATATAGTGTCTACAATGTGCCAGGCACTGTGTTACAAATGTTATTTCATTTGATCCTTGCAACAACCCTGTAAGGTAGTTGCTGTTATCGTCATTTTACAGTGAGGAAACTGGTAAACATAGAGACTTGCTCAGGGTCACATAGCTCAAAAGTGTCTGAGGACAGATTTGAACTCAGATCTTTCTGACTCTAGGTCCAGTGCTCTGTCTGCTGTGCCACCAGCTGCCTCTGACAATCTGCCCACTTCCTAGTGTCTAAACTATTTCTTGAAATTTTTTACTCAGTTACTCTCTCTCCTGCTATTCTGGTAGTAGTCAGGTCTAGAACATTGTGGACAGAAGTAGGATACTGAATACCTCCTCCCTCTTAGACCTGTAGCAACTCAGACTCATGACATCCAAAGCATTGCCTCACAAGTAATCATTTGCATCCCATTTAAAATTAGCTATGAATTCGGAGTTGAGTGGTATGAGATCCTGTTCCGTCTTGGACCCCATCCAAATGGTGCAGTTAGTGAAGTACCGCAAATGTTTCAATCAACAGTACTCAGCTCTCCATTCTTTTGGAAGTTTTGTCCATTTATTTTGGAAAATATTCTTTAAAATTATGTGTGTGTGTGTGTGTGTGTGTGTGTGTGTATACATATATAGGCTTTATGAGAAAGCGATACGTGGAAACTGGCTTTCTCCTACTTGTACTCCAGTAAGAATTTACATGTATTCTTGATATTTTTCAGGTGAAAAATAAAATGAAAATCCAATGACAAAAAAGTTACTAAAATTTGAATTGTGATGGGGGTCATTATAACTTCAGTTTGGAATAGATGTCTGTTACTGTGGGAGGTCAGGTGAATTCTACTTTAGGAAATAAATATGATTAAAGAGTCAGAGCTGGAATAGTCAAGTTGTCTGCTCCTACGGATCTGGGGGAGTTTGCAAAGTGTGATAAATTGCTTATTCGAAACTATGGATTTTTCCTTGATGGTAAAAAGACCAACTCCAATACCGCAGTTATGAATCCCTGAGGAGAAGGGTTAATCTTCAGGTGGATTCCAGATATTTCACAACAATTCTTGTTCCCCTCCATCAACAACAAACCGTTAAACTTTCTTACATTCAAAATCAGACTGTTCCAGAGCCTTTTGTCTTATGTGAAATACAATCAGGACTGTTTGTTTATAGAGGATTCAATACTCAAGAACATCCAAGCGGCTTTGGTGGTTTTTCTTTCTGTAAATAATTTTAGCTAAGGAAAAAAAAACCCACTGCAGTTATGTAGAAAAATAAGGTATTTTAGGATTTGTTTATTATATGCTAATGTCCTGGGGTGAAATGTATTTTCAGGCGAGGAACAAAGAGACAATAGATTCATGAAAATGTAATTTCAGAGCAGCTTTTAGGATTCAAAGTTTTATATACTTTTTTCCCCTCCTATGTTGGCAACAGGATCAGAAGAATTTGTTCTTTGTTTTTTAATTTTGGAAAGTGTAGCAAAGTATCTTCAAAATTCTTTCTTCCTATTATGTCCTACCACAAACAATAGTAAATAGCATTGAGTACAATTTATGAAGACTGCCATGTTAGGCACCCTGGGTAGATAAGAGAAGAGTAATAAATGTGGTCCTTCATCAACAGAGTGTCAGAACAGGAATGAACCACAGAGATAATTTTTTTTCTTTTTCTTTTTTTTAATTTTATTTTATTTTTAATTTATTTATTTAACATATTTAGTTTTCAGCATTGATTTTCCAAGAGTTTGAATTACAAATTTTCTCCCCGTTTCTACCCTCCCCCCCACTCCAAGATGGCATGTATTCTGGTTGCCCTGTTCCCCAGTCAGCCCTCCCTTCTGTCACCCCACTCCCCTCCCATCCCCTTTTCCCTTCCTTTCTTGTAGGGCAAGATAAATTTCTACGCCCCATTGCCTGTGTATCTTATTTTCTAGTTGCATGCAAATACATTTTTTTTTTGATAAAAATATTCTCATTTCACAAATGATGAAAGCGCACTGGGTGGAAAATGTGTAAATATGGTCCATTATTATTATGACCATTTTGTGGAAACTGAGGTCAGAGAAGGAAAATGACCTACCCAGAGCTTCAGGAACATGTTTCCCACACACTCATGGGATAGGACAACACACACGATGAGGAAGCTTCTCCTTTGGCATCTTGACCAGTCTCTTCCTCATAGGATGACAGATTTAGAACTGGAAGGACTTAGAGGTCATGTAGTTGGAGCCTATCATTTTATGGAAGAGGAGAATGAGCTCCAGAGCCATTAGATCACCTGCCTGAGGTCACATAAGACTAGACTAGTGCCAAGACTCACCCCTATGAGATCTGGCCTCCTTGGATAATCTACAATAAAGTTTCTTCTGAAAGAGATGAAAACACTAAGCAGCATGTGGCTCACTGCTTGCTGGTAGTTCATTTCATCTTCCATTGGGTCAGAGTTTGAGGCAGGCCCTCAGGGAAAAAGAAAATGGAAGGCCTGAGAAAAGAATTTCATATAAGTAGCAGTTAGGGAGCTGAGCTTATGGGCATCATTGGTTGAGTATCCGTGGTGGCTCCTCACCTAGATTCTATTGTGTTTGTACACACACACACACACACACACATACAGACACACACACCCCTTTTCCTGGGCACTTATTCAAGTCAGGATACTACAGTGAGGTTCAGAGAACTTATACAGAAGGAATAGAACCTAGGCCTGCCTCCAAGAACCTCTGTGCCTGGGTGAGTTCCCTTGCCAGGGTGAGACCCCTTCCCACTCTCCCTGGCATTATCACTGCCCTGTGGACTGTCATTACAAAATGATGGTGGCTGGTTTACATGACTTTTATTGGCTTATCAATTCTGAATCCATTCCCTAAAGGCCTCAAAGTTGATCTCTACAATTGTGGAATTGCTCTGGGAATAAGCATCTTCATTATACATTTCATCCTTCCATTTCTTTTTTGGGGGGAAGGCAGGGAAATTGGGGTTAAGTGACTTGCCCAAGGTAATACAGCTCGTAAGTGTGTCACGTGTCTGAGGCTGAATTTGAACTCAGGCCCTCCTGACTCCAGGGCTGGTGCTCTACTCACTGATCCTTCCATTTCTTCTCCTTTTTGCTATCCCATGCCCTCTCTATGTTGAAGTAATTAATTAAACAAGAGAATATATGAAGTGCCTGCTGTGTACCAGGTGCTATGCTATACACTGAAGATCAAGAGATAAAAATGAAACAACCCTTGCCCTCAGGTAATGAGGCCTGAGTTTCATAATGACAGGTCAGTGAGAGACAATCAAGCAGACCTAATCATAGGATCACAGATGGGTCCTTAGAGGATATTGAATCCAACCTTTTCATTTTACGGATGAGGAAACTGAAGCCCAGAAAGCTTAAGTAACTTGTCCAAGATCATAGAGGTTGCAAGTGGTAGGACTGGGATGGATGAATGAATAAATGAAAATGTATTTCTTAAGTGTTTCCTATGAGCTAGGCACTGTGCCGAGCATTGAAGATACACACACCAAAACCAAAACAGTTTCTGCCTACATTCTATACCTCAGTCTGAGCATCCCAACTGGCTTCCCTCAAATCAGTATTCTTGACTATCCATGCAGCAGCCCTTTTATCAAATTGGGACTTTTATTAGGTGATTGTCTCCACAGCACAAATTACAGAGTGCCTCGTGGTTCAGGAGCACTATCCAAGTCTTATTTGTTAGTTATCTAACAAATCCAAACGATCTTCAGAATAGATTTCAAAAAGGGTGTTAATAGATAATGGTTTTCAATTTGGTTTGAGTGTTTCCATTCTCCTCACCCTTTCCTTAAGTGCCCATTCATTCATTCGTTCAGACCATGTGGCCAGCTAAAAAAAAATTGTTTACATGGTAAACAGTCTCAGTGGAGTGGGTGCTCCAGTTTGTCTGGAAAGAGGAGGCCAGCAGGCAGGCAGATTCTTTTTTGGCATCTTATTCCACTCTCCTATGAGGTTTGCTATCTCTGGTTGAAAGGGATTGTGTTGAGACATCACGGTATAGGAGATTCAAATACTGCTTCTAACACTATTTGCGTGACCTTGGGCAAGTTGCCTAATGACCTTGGGTCTCATTTCCTCATCTGTAAAAAGAGGGGGTTGACTTTTGAGGTACATTCCAGATCTATGATCCTATGATTATCTAATTAATGCTCAGGGAACCAGCTCAACTTTCTTATGCCTGGACTGGAGAAGAGGAGGTAGTACCCTGAACAGAAGCAGTCTACTCAACAATAGCAAATAATGTTTATTTTTCTCTTTACATGTGTTATCTCATACAAGCCTTAAAACAACCATGTGTATGTGTGTGTGTATAGGTACTACAGGTATTGATAGACCCATTTTATAGATGAAGGAGCTGAGGCTTGAGCATCATCAGAATTAGAACTCTTCAGGACTTCAAACCTAGTATTCTTTCTATAATGCCATACTTCCTCCCTGAAAAGGAATGATCATTATAATGTAATCTTGCCTATAAAAGTACTATGGTGAAAATCATTATCAGAGAAACTGCTAAAAAAAATTCAGTGGTGAGGGGCAGTAAAATCTGCTTGTGCTGACTGACTTTGTATTAGTTTTTTCCTTGTGGGCTATTGCATTCCTGTCTTATGAGACTGAAGACCCTGCAAACTCAAGAAGAGTGTAGTTATATTACTATTCAATTACCACTGTTTGTTTCATACCTGGGGAGAGGGGAAGAACTAATTCCTACTCCACACTCCCTCTCCCCGTCATAGTTCTTCAATATATTGAAATAAAGCTTTACTTTTCCCTCATGATGGGGGGATTTTTCTCTCTCTCATCATATCTTTCCAAAATTCAATCTCAGTCTGGATAAACCTCTCCAAATCACTCATGGTGGTTGTCTATTTTAAGATTTACCACAGAAAATATACAATTCCAGTTTGAATTAGAACCAACCTTTGCATGGAGGAGACACTCTTCATTACCAACAGCAGTTCCTCCAGTCATGCTATTTGAAATTCTGATTATAAAATGGTTCATGTTAGGGTCAGATCAACACTCAATTTTTAATGCCAATATAATTTGCAATCCAGTAAGTTCAAGAGACCCTGGAAAATAACTCAAATTAATAGAACCAAAATGCAAAATAGAAAAACGTAGTTTAGACAGCTGCATTCAGACATCCTTTGGTCCCCTCTGTGTTTATGCAAGGAATTCCTTGCATAGACAAACTCATATACTGATCTATAAATTTGGTCCTTTCTTTATTGCAACAAATTTGGAAGTAAGAAATCAATTCTCCAGCTAGTCAGACTAGGAATTTGAGTCTGCTGAAACCTTACAATACACAATTTATAAACTTCAAGTGCTAACTTCAAAAGATATTCTGACTCTGATTCTAATCAGATTGGCTTGGAAGTTCTAACTGAAACTCTCCCGCCCTCCCCCACCCCCCACTCCATCTTACCAGAGGCTGAGAATTGATCTTTAAAAGCTCTCTTATACTTTTGACCTTGTAAAAATAGATAATATCTTTCATACAAAATTAATACCCCCATATTTACACAGATATACACTGACCACAAATTTCACCCTTTTCCACACTTAACCAGTATCCACGCTCATACGCATATACATAGATACAGATTTAACACACAAGCATTCATTTGCTTACTTTCTTGGGATTTATCTTGGTTATCCCAGTTTTCCCCCTTTTTTCCTACCACTTCATAAAATGAAGGGAAGATTGTAATTTTGAATTGCTTTTCTTCCCCTCCCATCCCAAAGGCTGCTTACTCTGCCTTTCGCATTTTTTCCTGGTGACTAAACTGTAACAGAGATTGTACCTTTAATCTCTCCTTTTTAGCTCTAGATAAGAGTAGTTATTGTTAGTTTCCTGAAAGGTGATGCTTATTAATTTTCTGGGCTTTCTTCTGCACCTAAAAATTCTTCCCCCTACTAAGCAAAGTTCAGTGTCCATTTTGATTTTGTTATCTGTAGCTTAGCTTCACTTGTGCCATCTATACTCCCCCACCTCAACTCCCATGCACTACTTGTCCTATAGGACAATTATAGTTGTATACAACATCAGGAGAGAGATGCAAAAGATGCTTGGCAAAAAAACAGCAATGGGTCTGGGTTCTTTCAAAAGGAGATTTCAAATACACTTGATACAGTCCTTTATCTCCCTAACATTGCTCTGAAAATTCCACATTTTACATGCCCCAGTTTGTGATAACAGATGCTTTTGTCAAATCTAGGATATTCAGAGAGCCAGTGTCTCATGTTCAGCCTTCATACCACAGGTTTTATTGGAAACATACAAACAACTATTAGACACACTCATGCAGGAAGAGTTTGGGAAGACATGTACATTACACTTCTCTGCCATGTATTAGATACCTACATTTTTCTGGCTCAGGGAAAGGAATCTGTTCATATAGCTGCTTCCATGTAGTGGTTCTCACAGATGTAATTCCACTTCAGAATGGCCTGCATCTTTTAGGGGGTATGTGATTTTGTACTTAGTCAGGCAAATGCAGCTACAGCTTCTTTAAAAAGTACCAATCTTAGGGCACTATAGCCCAGCTATCTGTAAACACGCCATTCATGGAGAAATCAAACAAAGCCCAAAATGGGTTAGTAGAATTCCTTTGGAATGAAGGTCTGCACTCGTGGATATTTTCTATCACCCTAGCTGCCTCATCTACATATCCCTCTCTACTCCTTATGGGTGAAGAAGTTATTAAAAAAAGATTTGATGGTGTCTATACACAGATGTGAGATACTTTATTATTTCTAGCTCCAAATACAGACATCTTAATTTGAGTATCCCTGAAAAACTATATCTAAACTATAATTATTTACCCATTTGACTATAAACTCCTTGAAGGCAAGGTTTGTGTCTCAGTGCCTGGGGTCAGGGACGGCTCATAGCATAGCTGCAGCACAGGAAACAGGAAGGAGTGTGTATGTGGATGTTGTTGGATGGGGAGCTGGGAAGATTCCTAAATTCTCCCAAGATTCTCCACTCACTCTGTGAATTGGCTGGTCTAAACAATAAAATACCATTTTGGTCCCTTCTGTATGCACTCTGACCATAGGGTGTTATTTTAATATAGGTGCCATTAATAACAACTTTGTCATTATTATCAAATTATGACTTGATCTCCTAATGAGACTTTTCCTGAGCAAGTAGGTCTCCTAAGGTTTTGCATGTCGGGCTGGCCAGTTCAAAGCCCGAGGAAAGAAACTTTTTTTATTGGTAGTTTTGAGCTGCTTGTGGGACATAGTGTTGCAACTCTCTAAATAAAATTAGATTCTGTTTGGTCTGCTCTGCTGACACATTCCTGGGCTTTCAAAGGCTCCCTGTGGAGTAGAAGTTGTTCATCCATAGAAGCCAATCATGGTTTTTAGCTCTTTGGAGCTCATGGCTCTTCCCTTGGTGCCTCAGATAGAGGAAATAAAGGATCCTCCTTATAGTTGATTTGGCTGATTTCCTAAGGCTCCCTTTGAGGATTCAGGATTTATTTTTTTTTCAGCACCAGAAGGAAAACTTTAAAGGACTTTTGTGCTGGTCCCAGATCCAAGGACATTTTCTTGTGTTGAGTGGCTAATGTTTTAACACACTGGCGTAGGACTTGGGTAATGCAGCTGGTGATGTTTTGGAGTACCAGCTCTTTAATTTATGATTCATAAGAGACAAGCAAGATGAATCTAGGAAGCCATCTCTTCCCTGCTATACTGAGGGTAAAGGTACTGCCCTGGGAGGCAGAAGACCTGGCCTCCAGCGCTAGCTTTGTGGCTAACTCACTGTGTGACTTTAGTCAAATCATTCCCTCCTTCTGGGCCTCAGTTTTTTCATCCATAATATGAGTATATTGGACTTGATTAGGGGTTCTTAACTTTTATTGTGTCATGGACCCCTTTGGCAGTCTGGTGGAATCTATGGACCCCTTCTCAGAATCATGTTTTTAGATGCATAAAATAAAATGCATAGGATTATAAAGGGAAGCAAAGGTTAGTGAAAATAAAGATATACTCCCCACCCCCATCCAAGTTCACAGACTCCCTGAAATCTATCCACAGAACCTTTGGGGTTTTGTAGACCCCCAGGTTAGGAACCCCCAGACTAGATAATCTTTAAGGTCCCTCCTAGCTCTGAGATTTCCTGTTATGTTCTAAGGGACAACATAGTATGTGGAGATTGTATGACTTTTCCTCTGCCAGTTCAACATCTCTATCCTTGTTCTTTTCTAGTGGATCCTGAAAGCCTACAAGAAAGCCTGTTACTCTCCAAATGAAAAGATAAGCCAACATCTCTCTGCTCAGGTTTGTATTTTCACCAGAGGCATTTGTTCAAATAACTCTGGCCCTTCAGCATCACTAACCTTTCTCTGGACATTGAATCTTTTCTTGACAGGAGCTGGGGTTCTTATCTCCTGATTTCCGCTCTGGTTATGGCTTGAAACTGAGCTTGCTCCTTGCTTCATTCTTGCCTGATGTCATAATTTGTGAGTCTGATACAGACCTCCTGCTTTCACCCTAATGCTGATTCCTGCCTTTGTTCTTCAGCCCAGGATCCAGTTCCATTTCTGGGAGCTCAGCTCCGAGAGGAGAGAGCAGTGCAGGGAGAGAGGGTTCTTCTAGATCAAGGGTTCTTAACTCGGAGTCAAAGGACATGTTTAAAAAATTTTGATAACTGTATTTCAAAAATTTAATTTCTTTTGTAATCTTATATATTTTATTTGATGCAATTAAAAACAAAGTTCTGAAAGGGGGTTCATAGGCTTCACCAGAATGCCAAAAGGGTCCATGACATAAAAAATGGTTATGAAACCTTGTTCTAGATATTTCACTTACTGATTTTGAGTGGCTACTTCCTCTCTGCATTTGCCCTTTGGGATTCTTTTTTTTAAAGTAAAATCCTTGGGTGTCCTCCTTTAAGCATCTTGGAGAGATTAATGTTTTCTTTTTACTAGCTCAGGATTCTGCTACCAGGGTCCAGAGGCATTCGAGCACAGTCATCAACATGACTACCATCATCATCAGTAACAGTATCATTAGCATCACTATTCTTTGCATGGACATAGCCCTTTATTGTTATAAAACTCTTAGAGGCAGTGCAGTACAGTAGAAATAAGGTTGGATTCAGAGTCAAAAGACCTGAATTCAAATCCTGTCTCATGTATTCCCTAGTGGAATAACTAGGGAAGTTATTTAGCTTATCACAGCCTTAGTTTTCTCTTCTTTAAAATCTATGTATAGTACCTTCCCCACAGGGGTTGTGGTGAAGAAAGCACTTTGAAAACCTCATAGCCCTCTATAAATGGGAGCTGTTTTCACAAATGCTGCTTCATTTGATCCCCACAACAACCTTGTGAAATGGACTGAGCATGGATTATTAGCCCCAATTTTGAGATGAGAAAATAAGATCAAAAGAAGTCTAGTGGCTTGGCGAGGGTAGCAGCAGAGGGTCTAAGTTTGGGGAATATCACAGTAATGGAAGCCATAATGGTAGCCTCAAAAAGAATTTTATTGAAGCGATAGAAAAGTTAAGTTTCTCACAGCAGGGGAAGGCCCCGATAACATCTGTGTGGAGCAGGTTACCTCTTAGGGGTACTCTTAAGCATCATGGATTTTATATAGATTGGAGCTTCACTGAACAAGGCGAGAGCAATAACTTTTGTATGAGATTGAGTTCTATGTCTGGGAAACAGCTCGACAATTGGATCTTCCACAACATGTATCACCCAATGATTAGGCGTTTCAGTGTTATATAGCACATCAGGACAAATAAAAGGATCTCATTGTGGGATGGGGTGGGGGGAATTCAGGCAAAGACCCAAACGAAACCTCTTATTCATTGTCTTTATGCAAATAAACTCTTTTGCAGAATTCTTTGTAGTCTACAGCTAATAAGTAATAGAGCAAAGACTAGACCCCAGATCTTCTGAATCCAAGGTCAGAGTTCTTTCCACAAGAAAGGAATTTTCAACCTTAGGTCCATTTACTCATTTACAAGACCATGGATAGATATAAACTACATGGGAAACAAAATCACAACATTATTTCCACTCACCTC